>NC_057926.1:27413945-28028945 GCF_018873765.1 Telopea speciosissima | reverse complement strand
GAGGGGGCTATGTAAAAAACGTGGAGCACTGCCCCCCCTGCATTTTTGGTCTTATTTATAATGCCAAGGTTTTAATTAAAATCCTGGATGGATTACTTTAATCCCTGTGAGAGTCTAACTCTCTTTCTTTTTGTTTGGCAGTTCTGTTTAAACTCAAAGTGCTTCTAATTGGTGAAGAAGTAGAATCTAATAGGGAAAGTATTAATTAGTTACTTTATTTAAAATTTATGGATAATTACAATTAGCACCAGATCCATTAATTAAATAAAGAACCAATTAATTTAGTGAATTTCAAATAACTCCCTATATGATAACAAATTATCATATACAACCCCCCCACCAATCAACACCGTCATTATGTAATCTAGGGCATGTACTCATGTACTGCCAAACCCCAATCCATAGTACATGTTTATGTAAGAGCGTTTGTGCATCTGATCGGGTCCTACAAAACTCGATGAAATACTTTGTTCAAATAATCATATATAATCTATTATTTTATGTAAAATAGATTTTTGTAAAACCATTTCCAAAAGGGTACTGGATCTAGATTTCGATCCAACCATACATAGACAGTCTCAATCTTGGTGATCCCCAATCGGGCAGTGGTGACCATGTTGAGTAACTCCTTCACTCACAAAGTGTTCTCGCATTCCCAGAACACCAGTTTTGACTCGCTTAAGTCTCAGTCATTGATGAACCAAAGAATGCGATCACACTTTGTAGTGACAAGGTTCCCTCAGACATAGGGTATCGGTGACACATGTCTATCCCTTCCTACATCAGATAAAAATACATGAGGGAATCAACAAAGTAGATTCTTCGCCAATACACACATCAAACATGTGAGCACTCACATTTGTACCCTGACATCACATGTCTAGGCACACCCAATGCGGCGACCATATGATAAGGGTGCCCAGCCCAAACCCTAGTCGTGGCTACCATTCTAAGTAAAACTTACAAACACATAATGCTCAAAAAGTTTATATCGCATGTGATAATATTAAACTAAAATGTATAAAAGTTTAATACAAAGAAGAACCAGGTTGAACCAGACCAAACTGGGTTTGATGGACACACACAAGTCCAACAGCTCAGCCTGTCAAACAGAAGCTTAGACGAATGCGGCCTGAATGGAGTGAAAAGATCAGGGAGGAAGTCATTAAGTAGTGGAATGCAAGATTTCACCAAGTGGTATGTACCCTCAATGGTTGTCCAATATTGTCTCAGTTCCCAAGAAAGTCGGGAAAGTATGGATGCGAGTGGATTTCCAAGACCTCAACAAAGCCAGCCCCAAGGATGATTTCCCATTGTCGCACATTGACTTACTAGTGGATAGCATAGTGAAGCACGCTTTATTGTCATTTATGGATGGATTCTCTAGTTATAATTAGATCAACATGTGCCCAAAGGACAGAGAGAAGACAACATTTACCACACCATGGGGAACTTATCGTTACAAGGTAATGCCCTTTGGTCTGAAGAATGTAGGAGCAATATATCAAAGAGCAACCATGACCATCCTACATGATATGATACACAAAGAAGTAGAAGTGTAGGTGGATGCCATGGTCATAAAATTGATTATCCGATAAGGGCATTTTCCAGCATTGAGTAAATTCTTCAAGCTCAAAGAGTACAAACTCAGATTGAACCCTCAGAAATGTGTATTTGGAGCGACCGCAGGGAAGCTTTTGGGATTTCTCATCAACGAAAGAGGAATAGAGGTAGATCCTGACAAAATAAAGGCTATAACAGAAGTGCCATCACCAAAGATAGAAAAGGAAGTCCGAGGATTCTTGGGTCGAATCCAATATATAAGCCAGTTCATAGCGTGCCTAACCACAATGTGTGAACCTATCTTCAAGCCCTTATGGAAAGAAGCACCAAAAGAATGGAATGACAAGGGCCAAGAGGCATTCAAGAAGATAAAAGAGTACCTGACTCATCCTCCAGTACTTATCCTGCCAATATTGGGTGAACCTCTATTGTTATACTTATCCGTTGAAGAAATAGCAATGGGATTAATGGTAGCACAGCTTGATCAGAAGAATGGGGAAGAGCATACAATCTACTACTTTAGAAAGAAATTGTTAGAGTACGAAACTTGTTATACCCCTTTGGAAAAGACTTGCGCCGCCTTGGTTTGGGTAACTAAAAGATTGAGGCATTACATGCTTTCGGATCCAATCCGACTCATCTCAAGGACAGACCCGATAAGTACTTGTTTGAAAAACCAGCATTAATTGGAAGGATGGCCAGATGGTTGTTGTTATTATCAGAGTTTGACATAACATATGTCAACCAAAAGTCTATGAAGGGGCGAGCAATCTCAGATCATCTAGCTACACATCTAGTGGAGTCGGATTCACGACCAATGGAAGATCTTTTCCCACATGAAGACTTAGCATGCATGGAAGAAGAAGAACGCAAGGACTGGTGGCAGTTGTATTTTGATGGCACAGCCAACCAAAGGGGATACGGGGCCGTAATATTGCTGATAACCCCAGAAGGTCTTTACATCCCCTCTGCTTTTCGATTGGACTTCCTGTGTACCAACAACATCGCAGAGGATGAAACATGTGTGATTGGTCTAGGGGCCACCATGGCATTGGGAATCAAGAAGTAAAAAGTTTATGGGGATTCGTCAATCGTAAATTGTCAAACTCAAGGGAAATGGAAAATCAAAGATGAAAAGTTGAAGCCCTATCAGGAACACCTGGATGGGATAGTCAAGAATTTTGAAAAAATCATCTTCGAATATTTGCCGAGAGTCAACAACAGATTTACAGACGCTTTGGCCACCCTCGCCTCAATGGTTGAATGCAACTCAGATACCTGGATCTGACCATTTCTGATAGACAAAAGATGCAAGCCGACATATGAAGAATCAATAAACGTTTTAACAGCCGATGAAAAAATGTGGTTCACACACATGATTGACTTCATCAAAGAAAGGAGGTATCCTGAACATTTCACATTGGGAAAAAAGAAGCAGCTACGAAAGTATGCCATGCGGTTTATGCTCTAAGGAGACTTGTTGTTCAAGAGATCTTACGATGGCATACAACTGCTCTGTGTCAATGAAGAACAAGCTCAAACGATCATGGAGGAAATCCATCAGGGAATCTCCGGACCGCATATAAATGCCAGAATGCTCGCCAAGAAGATCCTAAGATTAGGGTATTACTGGGTAACCATGGAAGAAGATAGTACCATGTTCGTGAGAAGATGTAAATGCCAGATATTTGCCAACATCATTCACATTCTTCCCACGGAACTCTATTCATTGAATGCTCCCTGGCCATTCTCCATGGGGCATTGACATCATAGGGAAAGTGATGTCGAAAGCATCTAATAGATATGAATTCATCCTTGTCACTATAGATTATTTCACCAAATGGGTGAAAGCACAGTCTTACGTTATCTTGACGGTTGTGAAGGTAGCAAAGTTCATCAAGAAAAATATTGTATACAAATACGAAGTACTGCATACCCTCATATCCGCTCAGGAAGCACACTTCTAGGGAAAGACAGATAAGTTTTGTGCCAAGTTTGGTATCAAGAGACATCGGTCTATGACTTGCAGACCATAGATGTCTCACCCTAAACCACCCCCTGGGAGGATTAGGTAGGTGACCCAAATTGCGTAACGGCAATCCGCCAAATCCTACGGATCTAAAAGCAGTTAATACATTCACAAACACACATCCATAGTATTACCACATGTAAACTCAGAGTGCTGCAGAAACTACAATATCATTAAAGGATAAAGAAGCGTAGCAATACAGGAAATGATTGTTATATAAATAAGTAAGCTGAATCATTCACTCTCTCACACCCATAAACTGAATAGTAACCGATACTACATACATCAACTGAAATAAAAGGAAAAGATAAATATACAGGGCGAGACAACTCGAGCCCCAAAACGAAAGAGAAAGACTAAAAGTAGAAATGGGGATAAACTCCTGACAAAGTCAAAAAGGAGTCCCCAAGATAAAAAGCAGCATCAGCATCCATGTCAAAACACTTCACGGGACTGAGTCCTCAATAGTCACCAAGATCACTCGAACCATCCGCACAACCTCCGTCGAGGTCCACACCAATATGGTCATAACCACCAAGGCTCTCCTCCGCGTAATAAGCCTCCCCGCCATAGTGACATCCACCTATACAATCTTCTAATAGAAAAGCATATATAACAGAGTGTGAGTCCCACTGAGCCCGTGAGTAAAACATATCATCATGCATGCATATGCAACCACAATCATATGGATCCTACATGAAAATGCAGTCCAGTTATTTATTAGCCACCTAACATCGCAACTAGGGCAGGTTAGTGCTACTACAATCCCCTATATATGTATCCCTGGTGTGGATTTTAATCCCTTCCCACGATACACCCATTGAGTCGTTGGAGAGGACCAGTAAGCTCCCGCATTCGTTCATCAATGTCAGCCCAACCAACCCTCTGTGATTAACCTATGAGGTAATCGTCCCTTTTTCTCTTTTCTTTTTTTTTTTTCTGGCTTAAAGCTCGGCATATAGCTCATAATCACATTTCTTTTCTTTTCTGGCTTAAAGCCCAGCATATAGTTCATAATCACATTTCTTTTCTTTTCTGGCTTTAAGCCCGGCATATATCTCGTATATACTATCGCTCTCACAGGCATCCAACACCTTAACCCCTGTTGATAAGGGTGTGTAGCACGGGTGATGAAACTCTAACCCCATGTCTACATGGCATCTTATGACTTGGGCAGTGTCAACCATATCCCATTCTATGGGCTACCACAGGCCTAATTCCAAGCCGGCTATGACATCTAGTCTAGCACTCACAATCAGTATAGAATATTCAAGCAGAGTTGTCCAACAATCAATCACAGTGTTGTAATGAATTTATAAGATTTGAATTAAACATGTATCACAGTATTAATAATATAAGAGTTTAATTTTAGTATATTATTCATGTTACACGTACATACACGATAACATTTCACTCACCTTGGCCTGGTTCTATGAGATCAGTGGTTGTTTCAGTTCTAGCTGCAGTCTGGCAGTGCACCTCAAGCGCGGGATCAAATCCTAAAGTATTAGATCAGACATGTGTTATTTAATATTCAAAACGATTTCTGGGTGCCCTTGTGTTGATCTAGGCTCACTGGTCTGACTCGGTGCTCAGCCTGATATCACTTACAATTCTCTGGGTCTTGCACTGTGCTTTGGGTCTATGTCCCATGCATCATCCGGAGAATGTGGTTCAGGGTCAGTATGATATTTTACCACTGTAGTACATGGTTCATGGTCCCAACAGTCTTACAGCATAGTCCCCAGGTCAACAGTGCTACAGGACCAACACAGACAGGGTTTCCAAGCCCTGCGGGGCCCACTTGGGTACCCAAGGTATAAATAAATGTGGATAGATGTGAGGAGGGATATTTTGGTCATTTACCACCTCCTTACACTGTTTACAATCCATTGGTGGAATCCCCCAAAGTCAGATCTACAAAAATAGCCATTTAAATTCTTTGGGCCTTGCACTGGGTGATGTGTGCATTGCCCAGAACCTATTTAGAACGTGAACAGGCTCCAAAGATATAGGTTAAAATTCTTGAACTCTATTCGATTAGGTGTAGTGGCATGGATACTAGCAAAATAAGCTAGTAGGGTTTTTTATTGGCAAATTAATCTTGTTGGTTAATAGCATTCTTCTTTTTTTCACAAGTATTAAATATGGGTCTTTAGCTCAATTGATAGAGTACTTTGGGTGTGAGAAATGACTGGATACTTCAAGAGGATGGTGGTTCGAATCCACCAAGTCCCTTATCTATATTTTTATTTTAACTTCAATGGTAATGTCATTGGATCTGATATTTCATGATGTAGAGAACCCAATAGCTTACAGAATTGTGTTTCTACCTAACTTGTTTAATTTTGACTATAAGTTCTTTGTTATTTTATAGCTCTTACTTCATATTTTTCTTTAGGATGCTTTGTTATATACTGGTTGTGCTATCCCCATAACTCTTATTTAATAATCTTTATAGATTATTAATCATGTAGTATCCTTAGAGCTTGATTCTCTCATGCCTATTCGAAGTATAGAAGACTCACTTCCTTATTGGGTCAAACATTATTCAACCTTATTTAGTTCAAATGTTGTGAAATTATGGACTGTTAGAAAATATGTCGTTGTATTCAAACAATAAATATCCCAATCCATAAATAGTTCAACAAGGAAATAATGAAAATTCTGATTTTACATTACTTCAAAAGATTTATGAAAGTCTTAAATTATAAATCTTTCTCTTTCAACCCATAGTTTCCATTTTTTTTTTTTAAATAATAATTTAGCTAATTTTTCTTCTTGGCTGAATATTTCGGCCCATTTCAAAAAAGCATTCTTCGATGGATTAAAAAATTTTAATGATATTTTAAATGTTTTATTCTCATGTCAACTCAATCGTCATTTCTGTCTCCCAAGTCTACAAAATTACTTGCTAAAAACTACAAAGCTATCTACCAGTGGTCCTTCAGTGTGTATACAATAATGTTTAATGATATGCATCAATATCTATTAAAAAGAGTCAAGTACATGATACTATTTTGCGCATTGAGAATGTCTCATTACCTAATAAAACCTTTGCTCTCCACGACAAAGCTGGTCTCCCAATATTCAGAATGTAACCTCTTTGTTTGGGTGGTTTTTTATATATTAGAGTGAGCTAGAGTGGATTCGTGTTGAGTAAGGCGGGTTATGTCCCCCCCCCCCATTGTATTTCTTTTGGTGGGTTTATTAATAAACTTCACTGCCTCCTATAAAACATCAAAACTAGCAGAAGTACAGAATTGTAGAGGAGATGTGAAGAGAGTTGATAGTAGAAGACGGAGGCGGAAGAGATGAAGTGAAAACTAAATCTTAGAACTCTTGTCTTAGCTTTTTACGGTTTAGTATGGTTCAAGTTCGCTTTATGAGGGTTACAATTTATTTCGGTTCAATTCAATTTAAACCAATGCAATTTTGCTTAAAACTGAAACCAAGACTGAACCGAAGTTAATGAAATTTCAATTTGCTGGTTCGTGAAGGTTAGGTTTTTTTATCCTTTTCTAACGCTTTCTTAAGAAGGAGATTAGAAACCAGAAAGCTAAAGTAGCTGCTTCAACCCTATCTGTCCATTCAATAGCTTGGATTCTGGGGAGATCCATAGATTTGGATAGAGTCTTGCTCATAGAGGAAGAGTACGTGTGCTAGCGCGCTACGGCTTGCGCAATTGATCGGATCAAATAGCCCTTCGGACAGCCAACCAAACCCGGCACATCAAATTCTGATCAACAACTTGGAGGTATGGGAGGCAATAATGAATGGTATAATCTCCATCCTGAGTGAGAGCACCTTATCCATGATCTTATATGAGGATGAGCAGAGCCTAATGCGACCTAAAATAAAACCACCACCCTTGTCTTTTTGAACCATAACTATGAATTTCTTATGGATTGCCCAAAGCATTTGCCTATCTCTTTGAAAATTATTTTTTATTGAAAAGAGATCCTCCACCACAATGTCCCAGTAGTTCTGATGAAAAGCAATACAAAGGCCATCCAGACTTTTTGCCTTATATCTAGGCACCAATTCTAAATTAACAACCTCAGAGTGAGGTGAGTTGTGTAGGGCTTAATCATTGAGATTGTCAAATTGTCATCATTATAAATAGCATGGAACGACCAACAAGTATATGAAAGTCCAATTTGTTGATTTTTTTTTTCCTAAAAGTTAGCAATAAGATATAATAACAATAAAATATACACAATTAACATCTAGGCATTCGTAGATGAAAAAACCTGTAGATACTAATCTTGATTTTAAACTATACCTTCGGTATTGCCATCATTATAGATGCTCATCAAGAGACTAAGAGAATTGTTCAAGGATCCTCCTCAATGTGAGAGGGTTGTATTAATAGATGTAGAGGGGTGTCTGCACTCCTAAATTCGTGTATGGAACTTGGGTTTGATTTGGATCGTTGGTGGGGCATTGAAATGGCTGTCTTTGTATTAATGGTGAGTGTTTAGTTGAACCTATGGCCAATGGGGTGTGGGCAAGTAAATTGTTGCAAAAGGAGTAGCTGTTTAGGCCCTAAAAGAGACAAAATTTGCATTCAAGTTGCCAAGTATGGGCTTGGACGTGAAAGGAAGCGAAAACAGATGACAAAATCTGAAATTATTGTCTTGCATTTGCACAAAATTGACATTGAACTGGAGTTGAGTCGACCTCGAGGAGGGGGTAGGTCGACATCGAGCTATTGTCGATAAACAACTGTCGACATCAGTGAAGGTATTTTTGGATGTTAGTGTGAATGGTCTGTAATATAATTCTAGATTGGTAGGAGACCAACTAGAACCAATAACTAGGATCTACTATTGATTGGTGAAATTGGCTAGGTGAAATTATGTGAAATTGTGAAATTATAGTTAGGGTTTGATGGGACCAAGGGTTAGATGTTAGGGTTAGGTTGGGAGAGTGTGAATTATATGGGAGAGAAGAGATGCTGAAAGTTACAGTTAAATCAGATGACTAAATCTGATATTATTGAGGAATCCTAATAGAAATAGGATTGAGGGGTAAAAGGGTAATATTAGGCAATCGATTGGGTGGATGGTAATGAAATTTGAATCAAGTCTCTTTTAGTGTTTGAGGAAGATTCGATCAAAATTTCAGTGGGTTCTAATGGTTAGATTTGATTGGATAGAACCCTCGCAAAAATCACCTTGCATGTGACCTTCTAGAAGGGAAGAAGATTAATTGCAAAATTTAAATTTCAGACTTACTTGTTTGAAAATATCTTGAACCTTGCAAGGAAATTCTAGCAATTGAATCGGCTATGGTAGAATTAAAACTTGAATGGAGGTTGATTGGAGATCGATGGAGGGGGTTGAGGAAGGGGATGGCTATCTCAGCTCACCCTGGGCATCTCACACAAATCTCAGGACTTTTAACAAATGCTAAAGCCAAAATTTCATTAATAAAATTGGTGTTCAATGCTGGCCTCCCTTACAAACTGTTTGAATTAAAACAAAACCGCAAGCGTACGGGTCAATCGTAGCTACGGGTCGAACACAAGGGAATATACGCCACTCTATTTAACTAACTTAAAAGTAATATAAAATGAACCAAATTAAAGTGTTAAATTAAACTAATCAAACTAATGAAAATTAATGCATCCTAACTCATAAGCATCTAATAAAATTAAGGGATTAAGTTGGCGTCCTAACACATGAGCATCTAACCTATCAAACTAACGTAAATTGGAAGGAATAACAAAAACGCAGCCACACTTCACAACCACATAAAAAGAAATAAGGGAATAAAAGTGCATCCACATACCACAACCATATAAAAGAAATAGAGGGAGAAGAAGAAGAATGTAAAGCGAGATAGAGGAGAGTGAGAATGAGATTAAGGGTTTAGAGAATGAGATACCTTGATGTGCTTGAACCGGATTAAACTTGCTTACATGAATACTTGAATAAACTTACCATTGCTTCCTCTTCTAAATCTCCAAGTCTTGACATCAATATAGGAACTTAGACTAGGAAGCTTTAAACTAAAACTATTACAATCATATTAAAGACATTTAAGCAAAACCTATTACAACCATCAAACTAGACTTATGAAATCAAAACTAAGAACTTGAAAGAACTAATCTTATGAAATCAAAACTAAAAACTTGAAAGGACTAATCTTATGAAATCAAAACTAAAAATTAGAAAACCAAAAACCACAATTTAGAAGGAAAAGAAGAGAAGAAATTTCACTAAGTGAATGAACAATTTTTTACAAGAGAGGTAGGGGTATTTATAGGGGGAAGGGAGGAGAAGAGAGAAGAGGGAAGTATAGGAGAAATATTCCCTAAGAAAAGAGAATATTCTTTTCTCCTTCCTCTTTTACAATGCCTTGAATCCTAAGAAAAAGAAAAATAAAGAAACTAAGAGAGATAAAAATCCTATCTATATAAAGCTTCTATTTCTAGAAAAGTAAATTTCTAATTCTAACTTTTGCTTCATTTTCTTTGTAGCTATCTTTTCCAAACAATGAGATCAAAGCATCTTTAACTTTTCAACCTTCTATAAATGAGAAATTATCTTTGAAAATAAATATATCCCACATAGAATTCCAGAAGTGCCCTTGAAAAGTTGGAGGAGAGAGAGAGAGTGATGACTAGGATTTCACTCATAATTAATGAAATATCAAATCTATCCTTCAAAAAACGTGGAGCATGGGATGCTTATATAGGTCTCACCATTGTGTTCCTTGTGAAAAATCACCCAAAATAGACTCAAGTTTCGTCCAATTTGGAGTTTGGAAGCCCAAGATATCTCAAGTTGAAGTTGGACAATCCAGAGCCTTCCAAATAGAATCTCTCGGCTACAGCAAGGATAACTTCTGATTATTGCAATAAAACTCCTCGAATCCGAACTTCTGCTTTATTTTCTCCCCAGACGATTTTTGATAATTACAAATAAACCCCTATAGACAATTTTCGCGCGTCGTTACGGAAATGGTCATAACTTCTTCATTTCAACTCGGAATCAAGTGCCGTTTGAACCGTTGCAAAGCTGACTCGATGGGCTACGCATCCATACTATTAACACCTCAAAATTATGCTAAGGAGCCCACTATAATCATATTCAAATTTGACTAATTGGCTTGATTCTTTCAGTGCTCAATCCAAACTTGATTTTCTCGACTCTTGGGTGCTTTCGGCTATTCTTAGCATTTTTTGCTCCATTTTCATAAGAATTCACCTAAAACCAGAAAAGCACAAGAAAGCACCGAAGTAACTCTGTCCAATGTGGTAACATGCATGCTTTAGGCCCTAAGATTTCACACATAAATGTGCTCATCAGATTCCCCCACACATGAACGTTACTTGTCCTCAAGTACACAAAAAGAAAAACTAACCTAAAATATAGAAAGTCCTAACTCACTTTCGTAGGAATCACGGTTGCACTTAGCATGTGCAACAAGCTTTTAAACCCCTAGGTTACCCCTAGTGGACGAGTTTTGTCTCATGGGTGTTTGCAGTGAATATACACCCAAAATTCAATTGTAAATGAATGCTGTAAATTTTAATCATGGCATAAGTAAGATAGTGCACATACTCCCAAAAAGTGCTCAACTAAAGATCAAGGAGCCAAAGGTTCCCCCACACTTGAATTTTATCACCCGACATCAATTCAAGTAACAAGCATGCATCAAGGTCAAGGGATCTCCTCATATTTTCTTAACACTACTTACTTTTAAGTAAACCACTCATAGCATCGATGGAACCAAAGACTTAGGCATTGAGTATTTTTTACCACATTTTCTTTCCAGGCATTGATGCAAAAGCTTTTTTTTTTTTTTTTTTTCGTTTTCTCAACCACAAACTCTATTTCTACTCCACTATTGTTCTCTGAATGACATGGTGGAGCATACACCAGACACCCAAATACTTGGTAGCTTTGCTTTTTGCATATATACATAAGACATTGAGACATTGATGCAAAAGTGTTTTTTTTTTTTTTTTTTAAATTTTCTTCCAAGGAATTTCGATTAAGTCACCCTACTTCATGAGGCACAGTGCCCTGTCTAGTCCCAAGGAATTCCACTTTTTTTTTTTTTTCTTTTTTTTTCTTCTCATTCACTTTCATGCCTTGCCTTGCCACAAACAAATTGGTCTCAACTACTAGACAAAAGATCAAGGGGTCCATAAAATACATAGAGAAATCTAGCCATCAAATGAAATAATGTTCATATTTTCCAACTCAATCCCTCTCACCGGATATAAACCAACTACCATCCTTAAAAAGGGATTTTTTTATTATTTCGCATGCTAGGGCACCTAATTCCCTCTTTCTCTCACTTTGCAATCAAAGAGACGTATGCACAAAACCAAACTATCGTCACAATTAAAATTCATAAAATTTCAGCAATTAAGCCCAACACACACCCCCCACACTTAATTCATGCAGTGTCCTCAATGCATGCAGAAAAGAAAGAATAAGGACAAGGGATGAGATAAGGGGGCTTACTAGACATAATCAGCAAAGAGGATCATGAAGAGTCATAAACTCTACAAAAAGTAAAACGAGAAATAATATGAAAGTAAAGCACACATGAGTAATACCCAACAGTAAAATCTGTCCACATGAGGCAGTGGAAAATGAAGGCATTGAAACTCAGGCCATAAGTCCTCCCATTCTCTTCTGTTTGCAATGTAGAACACATGTCATTATCTCAAAAACCAACCAAGAATGGATCACAATAAACATAAAAAGGATTATGAATAACCTCATCAAAATAATCATAAAAAATGGAGGGTTTACTCAAATCAACCCTAGCAATAAAACTATCCACTCTTTGCATAACTTGGCTTTCCAAATCAGGATCACAATAATATGCTTGGGGAGCATCATGACTAACATTGTCCTCTTCAAGAAAATCATCAAACCTAGGAGGTTTGGACCAATCAACATACGGGACAATAATGGGAGAATCAGATATGAAGGGTTGAGGAATCAAAGTGGATAGGGGATCGTGGGGCTCCAATGGTGGTTGGATGCTCCAAACCTTAGATAATGTGGTATCATCAATACCTTCCAATTCCTCCGTACAGTCCTGAAATCCCGAATCAAAATTAAAAAAGAGAGTCTCATCATCTAGGAATTCTTGAAGCACATATACCTCTACATCCATATCAGGCTGCCTGCCCAACCTGAACACATTAAAATCCACAGAGGTATTACCAAAAGATAATTTCATGAGACCATTCCTGCAATTGATTAAAGCATTACTGGTAGCAAGGAACGGTCTACCCAATATGATTGGGATTTGGTCCTTAAAATTGACAGTAGGTTAGGTATCTAAGATAACAAAATCCACAGGAAAGATAAATTCTCCAACCTTTAATAGGACATCCTCAATCATCCCCTTAGGAACTTTAACCGACCTATCTGCAAGTTGGAGAGTAATTCTGATCGATTTTGGCTCTCCCAATTCCAACTGTTGGTAGACATGGTGACATGTTCACACTTGCACCAAGGTCTAATAAGGCATGATCAATGGTGGTGTTGCCTATAGTGTAAGAGATGGTGGGGCTTCCAGGATCCTTATGCTTGGCTGCTATCGGCTGTGCGATGAGAAAACTAATATTAGCAGCCAAGAATGCCTTTTTGGGCACATTAATGGTCCATTTTTGGGTGCACAAGTCTTTGAGGAGTTTAGCATAAGCGGGGACCTGGGCTATAGCATCCAATAGAGGAATGTTCACTTGAATTTGTTTAAAAACATCCAAAATTTTCTCCACAGAATGAGACTTCTTGCTAACCAACCTATTAGGGAAAGGGGCAGGTGGGGTATAAACTCTTTCAGGAGTGGTCTCTTTCACTTTCTCAACAGAATCATCTTTGGTTTCCTTAACCAAATCATCTGAAATTATTTCAGGTTCATCAGATGAACCAGGAATAGAAGGTACTACAATGGCCTCTTCAGAAGGGAGAGAATCAACAGGAGTATAAGATGGTAGAGATTTAGGTGTACTAACCTGTTGATATTCACGGCCACTCCGTAAAACATATATTGCATTTACTTGGCTAGAGGGCCCTTGATGCTGTTGGCCTTGTACAACATTGAGTGGACGAGCTTGGTTATCTTGCTGGATACGAACCTGATGCCTAGGATTTGGCTCAGGTTGGCTAGGTAACTTTTTGGTTTCCCTCTCATGTAGGATTATGACAAGCTGAGTGAGCTGTCTCTCCATATTATTTTGGTTTGTCATGAGAAAGGCTATCTTGTTGTCCATCTCATTCAATCTTGTTGCCTCTCCTGTATTGGTAAACCCTGGGGGTTGCTGATAAGGTGCAAGGAGAGGAGGCCTAGCAGAATTAATAGAAGGTCCTAGATGAGGATGAGGGTGAAAGGAGTTAGGAGACATCCCTTGGTTTTGTAATGCATAGTTGGACCTTTGGAGACCAAGCTGACCTTGATTGTAGAAGTTGGATTGGCCTGCTTGGTTCCTTTGATTCCATAAGAAATTTGGGTGATTTCTCCATCCTGGATTGTAAGTGTTACTATATGGATTGTTTTGGTAAAGGACACTTACATTCTCGGGGTTGGAATTACCCACAACGGTGTTGGGGCATTCCTCCATAAGATGTTCAGGGGTATGGCACCAATTGCATATTAACACCTGGTTGACCTGGTTAACCGGTATAGACTCTTTAAGAACTATAGACTCCAACCTTTTTATGAAGCTATTGAGTTTGGCCTCTTTCGCTATCGTACCCTCAATAAGATATCCCTTAGTGGTCCGTTCAGCCTCTTGGGAAGATTCCCACTCCTTAGTTTTGTCAGTCAAGTTGGTTAAGAATTTTCAGGCCTCATTCTCATCAGAAAAAGAGGTAAAGCCTATAGGACACATAGATTCTAAAAGCTGCTTGGTCTGAAAGTCTATACCCTCATAAATAATTTGAAAAAACTGTCACAAATCAATACCATGGTGAAGGCATTCTAAAAGGAGGTCCTTGAATCTCTCCATGAACTTAGAGAAGGACTCATGTGGTTTCTGCCTAAATTGGAGTATGTCACTCTTGAGTTTATTGGTCTTGTAAAGAGGGAAAATTTTTCTCAATAAGACAATAGTGAACTCATCCCATGTAGATATGGAATTAGTTGGCAATCCATAGAGCCACTTCTTGGCCTGGTCTTTCAGGGCAAAGGTTATAAATCGTAGCCTTACTGCATCATCAGTTAAATTTTGAACCTTAATTAGAACACAGGCCTCCTCAAATTCTCTAAGGAAAAGATAGGCATCTTCATTGGCCATCCCATGGAAGTGGGATAGCATACTAATGAATTGGGTATTGAGTTCATAATTGTCCCCTGTAACAACAGGCAGATTGATGCAAGAGGGCTGTGCAGCCCTAGCAGGGTAAAACCTATCCTTAAGAGTCTTAGGTTGTTGGTCACCCATGGTCAAAGGTGGGGTCAAAGGTAGTGAAGAAGTTAATCTTCTAAGAAAATGATTACTTGAATCACGAGTCCACACCTTAGCCACCTAAATAGATATGAGGTCTCCTTTAGAAAAATTAAAGAAAGAAAAAAAAACTTAGAAAAAAAAAATCACCAAAAACAAAAGGGAGTTCAAAGTAGATGGTGCATCTGTTCCTCAAAAATAGAAACAATAGTTCCAAAGCTGTAAGGTTGCCATATAGGTTGACAGCAATGGAACCCGTATAGTCTTCTATAGCCACCTACGGGTGACTCCAAGTGGATTCTGATGTAAAATGGAGGTCTACTATACGTTTATGTTCCCAAAGCACTCACTATGTCGCTTTCCTGTTAACAAGAGTGGTCACCTCCAAAGATAAGTCACATACCAATCCACCCAACCAAGTCAAGATGTAGTGTCATAGGTAACTTAATCCTATGAGGGCCACCAAAAGATGGAGGGTTGGAGCATATGAAGAACTTTAGATTGGGCACACACTATTTGAAACAGAAGAGAAACAAGAAGAGATTTTCAAAAACTTTTTTTTGTCTTTTTTTTTTTTTTAGAAAAAAGAAAAGAGAAGAAACTAAAATACTTCGAACTACTTAAAAATCAAAAAAATAAAGTCGACAATAATCTCCCCAGTAACGGTGCCAAAAACTTGTTTGAGTTAAAATAAAATCGCAAGCGTACGGATCAATCGTAGCTACAGGTCAAACACGAGGAGATATACGCCACTCTATTTAACTAACTTAAAAGTAATGCAAAGTGAACCAAATTAAAGTGTTAAATTAAACTAATCAAACTAATGAAAATTAATGCATCCTAACTCATAAGCATCTAACAAAATTAAGGGATTAAGTTGGCGTCCTAACACATGAGCATCTAACCTATCAAACTAACACAAATTGGAAGGAATAACAAAAACGCAGTCACACTTTACAACCACTGATGAACACATTTATGTGTGAAATCTTAGGGCATAAAGCATACATTTTACCACATTGGACAGAGTTACTCGGTGCTTTCTTCTGCTTTTTAGGGTTTAGGTGAATTATTGTGAAAATGGAGGAGATGATGCTAAGGAGATGTTTTTAAGCTTTTTTGAGGTGTTAATAGTATGGATGCATAACCCATTGAGTCAGCTTCGTAACGGTTCAAACGACACTTGATTCCGAGTTGAAACGAAGAAGTTATGGCCGTTTCCGTAACGATGCGCGAAAATGGTGTATAGGGGTTTATTTATAATTATTGACAGTCGGACAGGGACAAAGTGAAGCAGAAGTTCGGATTTCAGGGGCCTTAACACAATTATCAGAAGTTACTTTACTGTACCCGAAAGATTCCATTTGGAAGGCTCTGGACAGTCCAACTTCAACTTGAGATATCTTGGGCTCCCCAACTCCGAATTGGACAAAATTTGAGTCTATTTTGGGTGATTTTTCGCAAGAAACACAATGATGAGGCCTATATAAGCACCCCATGCTCTACGTTTTCTGAAGGATAGAATGGGTATTTTATTTATTCTTGAAGGAATCCTAGTCATCACCCTTACTCTCTCTCTCCTCCAACTTCTCAAGGGCACTTCTGAAATTTTACTTGGGATAGATTTATATTTTCTCATCTATGGAAGGTTGAAAAATCAAAGATGCTTTGATTTTATTGATTGGAGAAGATATCTACAAAGAAAAGGAAGCACTTGTTAGAATTGGAAGTTTATTTTTCTAGAAATAGAAGGTCTATGTAAACAATCTTCTCTTCTTCTTCTTTCTTTTTTTTTTTTCTTTTTTCTTAGGATTCAAGGCATTATAAAAGAGGAAAGAGAAGAGAATATTCTTTTTTCTTAGGGAATATTTCTCCTACACTTCTATCTTCTCTCTTCTCCTCTCTTCCACCTATAAATACCCCCTACCTCTCTTGTAAAAATTGCTCATTCACTTAGTAAAATTTCTTCTCTTCTTCTCCTTCTAATTTGTGATTTTTGGCTTTTCTAACTTCTAGTTTACTTTTATGATTTTTAGTTAATGGTTATAATAGGTTTAGTTTATGCTTTAATTTCAATTTAAGTCTTCAATTAGGTTGTAATTTCTTAATTCTAGTTTAGGTTTTAAGCCTTCTACTCTAAGTTCTTAAGTTGATGACAAGACTTGAAGATTTAGAAGAGGAGGCCATGGTAAGTTTATGCAAGTATTCAAGCTTTTCAATTACATTCATGCAAGCACATCCAGATTTTATCATCTAAACTCTCAATCTCATTCTTCATCTCCTCTATCTTTCTCTATCTTCTTCTGCTTCCCCCTCTATTTCTTTTATTTTAATTTTATATGGTTGTGGTTTATGGATGCATTTTTATGCTCTTATTTCTTTTTATGTGGTTAGTATGTGTGGCTGTATTTTTATTTCTTTCAATTCGCTTTAGTTTGATAGGTTAGATGCTCATGTGTTAGGACGCCGATTTAATCTCTTAATTCTGTTAGATGCTTATGAGTTAGGATGCATTGATTTTCGTTAGTTTAATTAGTTTAATTTAACACTTTAATTTGGTTCACTTTGCATTACTTTTAAGTTAGTTAAATAGAGTGGCGTATATCTCCTCGTGTTCGACCCGTAGCTACGATTGACCCGTACGCTTGCGGTTTTATTTTAACTCAAACAAGATATTGGATGTGTTCAAACAGGTTCAGGTGAATATCCCCTTGTTGGATGCTATTGCCCAGATCCCCACTTATGCTAAAGTCCTCAAAGACTTATGCACCCAAAAGCGGACCACCAATGTGCCCAAAAAGGCATTCTTGGCTGCTAACATTAATTCTCTAATCTCACAGCCAGTAGCAGCCAAGCATAAGGATCCTGGAAGCCCCACCATCTCTTGCACTATAGGCCATACCACTATTGATCATGCCTTATTGGACCTTGGTGCAAGTGTGAACCTCTTACCCTTTCATGTCTACTAACAACTGGGATTGGGAGAACTGAAATCGACCAAAATTACTCTTCAACTTGTAGATCGGTCGGTTAAAGTTCCTAAGGGAATGATTGAGGCTGTCCTATTGAAGGTTGGGGAATTTATTTTTCCTGTGGATTTTATTATTTTAGATACCCAACCCACTGCCAACTTCAAGGACCAAATCCCAATCATATTGGGTAGACCATTCCTAGCTACCAGTAATGCTTTAATCAATTACAGGAATGGTCTCATAAAATTATCTTTTGACAATACTTTTGTTGACTTCAATGTGTTTAGGTTGGGCAAGCAGCCTGATATGGATGACGAGGTGCATATGCTTCAAGAATTTCCCCATGATATTGATACATTTTTTGAGATTGATTTTGATTCGGGATTTTAAGAATGTATGCAGGAATTGGAGGGTGTTAATGATACCCCCTTATCTGAGGTCTGGAGCATCCAACCACCTTTGGAGCCCCTTGGACCCCTATCCACTTCCATTCCCAAATCCTCTATTATTGAGCCCCCCACATTAGAGTTGAAGGCATTGCCCTCCAACCTCAAGTATGCCTTCTTAGGACATGATCATACTCTTCCTGTTATTCTTGCTTCTGATTTGACTTCTATTCAGGAAGAATAGTTGATTAAGCTTCTAAAGGACCATAATGAAGCCATAGGTTGGGCCATGTCTGACATCAAAGGTATTAGTCCCTCCATTGTTCAACATCATATACATCTGATGGAGAGTTTCAAACCTTCTAGGGAACCCCAAAGCAGGGCTAATCCTGTGATGAAAGAGGCAATCAAGAAAGAGATCCTAAAATGCTTGGATCATGGCATCATTTATCCTATTTCTGATAGCCAATGGGTGAGTCCTGTGCAGATTGTGCCTAAGAAAGGAGGAGTCACTGTAGTTAAGAATGTCAATAATGAGTTGATTCCAAACGGGATGGAGAGTGTGCATTGACTATAGGAAATTGAATGCGGCAACTTGGAAAGACCACTTTCCCTTGCCTTTTATTGATCAGATGTTAGAGAGACTAGCTGGTCATGAATATTATTGTTTTCTTGATGGTTATGTAGGCTATAACCAAATTCCTATTGCTCTAGAGGACCAACACAAGACCACTTTCACATGCCCTTATGGAGCCTTTGCTTACCGGCGTATGCCTTTTGGGCTTTGCAATGCCCCTGCTACATTCCAAAGGTGCATGATGAGTATCTTTTCTAATATGGTAGAGCACTTCCTAGAGGTGTTTATGGATGATTTTTCTATTCATAGCTGTACTTTTTCTAATTGCTTGCATCATCTCTCTTTGGTTCTTAAAAGATGCATAGAAAAGAACTTGGTCCTGAATTGGGAGAAGTGTCATTTCATGGTAAAGCAAGGTATAGTTCTTGGTCATATTGTGTCTAAAGAAGGAATCAAGGTTGATAGATCTAAGGTTGACCTTATTGCCAATTTACAACCACCCAAGAGTGTGAAGGACATTAGATCTTTTCTTGGCCATACAGGTTTTTACAGGAGATTCATCAAGGACTTTAGCCAGATAGCTAGACCTCTCACTTCTCTTTTGGCAAAGGACTGCCCATTTGATTTCTCTTCTGAGTGTCATGATAGTTTTGAGCAATTGAAAAGAGCTTTGACCTCAGACCCCATTATTCAAGCTCCAACTTGGACAGTTTCATTTGAGTTTATGTGTGATGCCTCTGATTTTGCTATAGGGGTTGTTCTTGGGCAAAGAATCAACAAATTGCCCTATGTGATTTATTATGCAAGTAGGACTCTTAATAATGCACAGTTTAATTATACCACCACTGAGAAAGAATTTTTAGCTGTTGTGTTTGTTTTAGAGAAGTTTAGGCCCTACTTACTTGGATCACATATGATTGTTTATACTGACCATGCAGCTATCAAATATCTTGTGCAGAAGAAAGATGCCAAGGCTTGCCTCATTAGGTGGGTCCTTTTGTTACAAGAATTTGATCTTAAAATTAGGGATAAGAAAGGGTGTGAAAATTTGGTTGCAGACCATCTATCCCGGCTGCCTAATTCCTTGACTGTTGATTCTCCAGTCAACGAGAATTTTCCTGATGAGTATCTGATGGCAGTGTCTAGTGAACCTTGGTTTGCTGACATTGTAAATTATCTGGTTACGGGTGTGACACCTGCACATTGGTCCACCCAAGATAAGAATCGTTTCTTTTCACAAGTTAAGTATTTCTTTTGGGATGATCCTTATCTTTTTAAGACCTGCCCGGACCAAGTAATCTGGAGATGTGTCCCTGATCATGAGCAACAATCTGTCTTATCTTTTTGCCATGATCAGGCTTATGGAGGCCATTTTGGGCCTAATAAGACTGCGGCCAAAGTTTTACAGTGTGGATTTTATTGGCCTAGTCTATTTAAAGATGCTTTTACTTATTACAGGGCATGTTCTTCATGCCAATCCTTAGGGCGTCTTACTAAGAGAAATATGATGTCCCTCAACCTAATTCTGGTGGTTGAGGTATTTGATGTATGGGGTATTGATTTCATGGGGCCTTTTCCTAACTCTTTTGGTAACCTGTACATATTACTTGCTGTGGATTATGTGTCCAAATGGATTGAGGCAGTGGCTTGTAAGACCAATGACCACAAGGTGGTTGTGAAATTTTTGAAGGAGAATATCTTCTCCCGTTTTGGTACTCCCCGGGCTATTATTAGTGATCGGGACAAGCATTTTTGTAATCGGCCTTTTGAGGCCCTCATGAAAAAATATGGTGTCATCCATAAGTTGGCCACACCCTACCATCCCCATACCAGTGGCCAGGTTGAGGTTTCAAATAGGCAGATCAAGCAAATTCTTAAGAAAACCATCAACCCGAACTACAAGGATTGGTCTAACCAGTTGGTAGATGCGTTGTGGGCCCATAGGACAGCCTTCAAGACTGATCTTGGTGAATCTCTATATTGTCTGGTGTATGGAAAGGCATGCCACTTACCTGTAGAGATTGAGCACAAGGCCTTTTGGGCTATCAAAAAGCTTAACTTTGACCTACCCACTGCAGGTGCCCATAGAAAACTCCAACTATCTGAGTTGGAAGAGCTTAGGAATGAGGCATATGAGAATGCCCGAATTTACAAGGAAAAAACCAAGGCTTTCCATGATAGGCACATTTTGAGAAAATCTTTTGAGGTAGGCCAGAAAATTTTGTTGTACAATTTTTGTTTGCATATCTTTCCAGATAAGTTGCGTTCTAGATGGGATGGCCCCTATATTGTTCAAAAAGTCCTCATGGGGCTGTTGAAGTCTTTAATCCAAGTACAGGAGCTACTTTCAAAGTCAATGGCCAAAGATTGAAGCCGTAGATAAAGATGCCTACTCCAGTTGAAGAAGAGGTCATGGATCTCCATGAGCCTCTTTACCTTGACCCCTGATATCCTGGTATGTATCCCCTCCCTTGTCCTTATTCTTTCTTTTCTGCATGCATTGAGGACATTGCATGAATTAAGTGTGGGGGTGTGTGTTGAACTTTAATTGTGAATTTTGTGAATTTTGATTGTGGCGATAGTTTTTGGTTATGTGCATAAGTCTCTTCGATTTGCAAAGCGAGAGTGAGAGGGAATTAGGTGCCCTCCTAGCATGCGAAATAATAAAAAAATCCCTTTTCAAGGATGGTAGTTCGTTTGTATCCTATGATGGGGATTGAGTTTGAAAATATGAGTGCTACTCCATGTGATGGTTAGATTCCTCTATGTGTTTATGGACCCCTTTGATCTTTTGGCTAGTAGTTGAGACCAATTTGTTTGTGGCAAGGCATGAAAGTGAAAATGAATGAAAAATAAAAAGAAAAAAAGAGAGAGAAACAGAAAAAAAAAAGTGGAATAACTTGGGACTAGACAGGGCACTGTGCCTCATGAAGCAGGGTGACTTGATCGAAATTCCTTGGAAGGAAACTCAAAAAAAAAAAAAAAAAAAAACTCTTGCATCAATGTCTCAATGTCTTATGGATACATGCAAAAAGTAAAGCTACCAAGTATTTGGGTGTCTGGTGTATGCTCCACCATGTCATTCAGAGAACAGTAGTAGAGTAGAAAAAGAGTTTGTTGTTGAGAAAGAAGAAAAAAAAAAAAAAACTTTTGCTTTAATGCCTGAAAAAGAAAGTATGGTAAAAAATACTCAATGCCTAAGTCTTTAGTTCCATTAGTGCTATGAGTGATTTACTTGAAGGTGAGTAGTGTTTAAAAAATATGAGGAGATCCCTTGACCTTGATGCATGCTTGTTACTTGAATTGATGTGGAGTGATAAAATTCAAGCGTGGGGGAACCTTTGGCTCCTTAATCTTTAGTTGAGTATTTCTTTGAGATTGTGTGCCCTATCTTACTTATGCCATGAGAAAAATTTACATCATTCTTTTTTATTTATTGAATTTTGGGTGTATATTCACTGCAAACACCCACGAGACACAACTCGTCCACTAGGGGTAACCTAGGGGTTGAAAGGCTTATTGCACATGCTAAGTGCAACCTTGATTCCTACGAAAGTGAGTTAGGATTTTTTTTTGCATTCTAGGTTAGTTTATCTTTTGCTTTACTTGAGGACAAGTAACGTTCAAGTGTGGGGGAATCTGATGAGCACATTTATATGTGAAATCTTAGGGCATAAAACATACATTTTACCACATTGGACAGAGTTACTTGGTGCTTTCTTGTGCTTTTCAGGGTTTAGGTGAATTGTTCTGAAAATGGAGGAGATGATGCTAAGGAGATGTTTTTAGGCTTTTTCGAGGTGTTAATAGTATGGATGCATAGCCCATTGAGTCAGCTTTGCAACGGTTCAAACGACGCTTGATTCCGAGTTGAAACGAAGAAGTTATGGCCGTTTCCGTAACGACGTGCGAAAATGGTGTATAGGGGTTTATGTATAATTATTGATAGTCGGACCGGGACAAAGTAAAGCGGAAGTTCGGATTCCAGGGGCCTTAACATAATTATCAGAAGTTACTTTACTGTACCCGAAAGATTCCATTTGGAAGGCTCTGGACAGTCCAACTTCAACTTGAGATATCTTGGGCTCCCCAACTCCGAATTGGACAAAATTTGAGTCTATTTTAGGTGATTTTTCGCAAGAAACACAATGATGAGGCCTATATAAGCACCCCATGCTCTATGTTTTCTGAAAGATAGAATGGATATTTTATTTATTCTTGAAGGAATCCTAGTCATCACCCTTACTCTCTCTCTCCTCCAACTTCTCAAGGGCACTTCTGAAATTTTACTTGGGATAGATTTATATTTTCTCATCTATGGAAGGTTGAAAAATCAAAGATGCTTTGATTTTATTGCTTGGAGAAGATATCTACAAAGAAAAGGAAGCACTTGTTAGAATTGGAAGTTTATTTTTCTAGAAATAGAAGGTCTATGTAAACAATCTTCTCTTCTTCTTCTTTCTTTTTTTTTTCTTTTTTCTTAGGATTCAAGGCATTATAAAAGAGGAAAGAGAAGAGAATATTCTTTTTTCTTAGGGAATATTTCTCCTACACTTCCATCTTCTCTCTTCTCCTCTCTTCCACCTATAAATACCCCCTACCTCTCTTGTAAAAATTGCTCATTCACTTAGTAAAATTTCTTCTCTTCTTCTCCTTCTAATTTGTGATTTTTGGCTTTTCTAACTTCTAGTTTACTTTTATGATTTTTAGTTAATGGTTATAATAGGTTTAGTTTATGCTTTAATTTCAATTTAAGTCTTCAATTAGGTTGTAATTTCTTAATTCTAGTTTAGGTTTTAAGCCTTCTACTCTAAGTTCTTAAGTTGATGACAAGACTTGAAGATTTAGAAGAGGAGGCCATGGTAAGTTTATGCAAGTATTCAAGCTTTTCAATTACATTCATGCAAGCACATCCAGATTTTATCATCTAAACTCTCAATCCCCCTCTATTTCTTTTATTTTAATTTTATATGGTTGTGGTTTATGGATGCATTTTTATGCTCTTATTTCTTTTTATGTGGTTAGTATGTGTGGCTGTATTTTTATTTCTTTCAATTCGCTTTAGTTTGATAGGTTAGATGCTCATGTGTTAGGACGCCGATTTAATCTCTTAATTCTGTTAGATGCTTATGAGTTAGGATGCATTGATTTTCGTTAGTTTAATTAGTTTAATTTAACACTTTAATTTGGTTCACTTTGCATTACTTTTAAGTTAGTTAAATAGAGTGGCGTATATCTCCTCGTGTTCGACCCGTAGCTACGATTGACCCGTACGCTTGCGGTTTTATTTTAACTCAAACAACCACATAAAAAGAAATAAGGGAATAAAAGTGCATCCACATGCCACAATCATATAAAAGAAATAAAAGAAATAGAGGGAGAAGAAGAAGAAGATAGAGAGAGATAGAGGAGAGGGAGAATGAGATTAAGGGTTTAGAGAATGAGATACCTTGATGTGTATGAACCGGATTAAACTTGCTTACATGAATACTTGAATAAACTTACCATGATTTTCTCTTCTAAATCTCCAAGTCTTGTCATCAACATAAGAACTTAGACTAGGAAGCTTTATACTCAAACTATTACAATCATATTGAAGACATTTAAGCAAAACCTATTACAACAATCAAACTAGACTTATGAAATCAAAACTAAGAACTTGAAAGAACTAATCTTATGAAATCAAAACAAAAAACTTGAAAGGACTGATCTTATGAAATCAAAACTAAAAACTAGAAAGCCAAAAATCACAATTTAAAAGGAAAAAAAGAGAAGAAATTTCACTAAGTGAATGAACAATTTTTTACAAGAGAGGTAGGGGTATTTATAGGGGGAAGGGAGGAGAAGAGAGATGAGGGAAATGTAGGAGAAATATTCCCTAAAAAAAGAGAATATTCTCTTCTCCTTTCTTTTTTACAATGCCTTGAATCCTAAGAAAAAGAAAAATATGGAAACTAAGAGAGATAAAAATCCTATCTACAGAAACCTTCTATTTTTAGAAAAGTAAATTTCTAATTCTAACTTGTGCTTCCTTTTCTTTGTAGATATCTCCGCCAAGCAATGAGATCAAAGCATCTTTGACTTTTCAACCTTCCATAGATGAGAAAATATCTTTGAAAATAAATCTATCCCACGTAGAATTTCAAAAGTGCCCTTAGAAAGTTGGAGGGGAGAGACAGAGAGTGATGACTAGGATTTCACTCATAATTAATAAAATGTCAAATCTTTCCTTCAAAAAACATGGAGCATGGGGTGCTTATATAGGTCCCAACATTGTGTTTCTTGCGAAAAATCACTCAAAATAGACTCAAGTTTTGTCCAATTTGGAGTTTGGAAGCCCAAGATATCTCAAGTTGAAGTTGGACTATCCAGAGCCTTCCAAATGGAATCTCTCGGCTATAGCAAGGATAACTTCTGATTATTGTGCTAAAACCCCTCGAATCAGAACTTTCGCTTTACTTTGTCTCCGATCGATTTTTGATAATTATAAAAAACCCCCTATAGACCATTTTCGCACGTTACGAAAACGGCCATAACTTCTTCATTTCAACTCAAAATCAAGTGCCGTTTGAACCGTTACGAAGTTGACTTGATGGGCCATGCATCCATACTATTAAAACCTCAAAATTATTCTAAGGAGCCCACAATAATCATATTCAAATTTGACTAATTGGCTTGATTCTTTGAGTGTTCAATCCAAACTTGATTTTCTCGACTCCTGGGCGCTTTCGGCTATTCTTAGCATCTTTTGCTCCATTTTCACAAGAATTCACCTAAAACTTAAAAAGTTCAAGAAAGCACCTAAGTAACTCTATCCAATGTGGTAAAATATGTGCTTTATGCCCTAAGATTTCACACATAAATGTGTTCATCACAAACTTATATAGAAGACTCAAAAATAGACTTAGACACTAAAAAGGAAAGGCCTAACCCTATCCTTAACTAATAAGGTAACCTAAATTGACTAAGAAAGTGAAATAATAGAGAATACAAACTCAAAATAGGACTCTAACTAAACTAAGGAAGTAAATCCCATTTTTCTATTTTCTACCCATATTTTAGGTCTATTAAATTGGCCAATTACAAAATAAACCCATGGGATCAAAAGCCCAACACCTACATAACCCAATCCAAAGTTTATTTTCAATAAAATAAGTCTTCTAAGTGACTTATTTACATCAATTCTCCCCTGCTAAAAAAAAATCATCCTCGAATTTTACAAAATGGAAGAATGAACTTTGTGTGATGAACATCTGTCTTCAACACATAATAGTACTCAGGCAGCTCGTGGATGTTAGGAATGTAATCTTCAAGGCATGAAACTTTCTCTTCAAAGAACTCTGGTGGGATGACAAAGTCTATGTGCTCAACTTCAAAATCAACAGTCATTCCATGGAATCTTCTATTGTTGTGCCTTTGACCTGCTCTGCTTCAAACTCCAACTCTTTAGGTTGTGTTTGGTTGCGTAAATGTGTAGGTGCATGTATCCATATTGGTGGTGCTTACATAGAAAGACTACCAGTGGAATCGTTATTGTGCCAAATTAACTGTTTGGTTACCCTATTTCTGTGACATGAATCTTTTTTGAAAAACTGCTTGGTTACCCCGATTCTGTAACATGAATCTTCTTGAATAATTGTTTGGTTACCCTAAGTCTGTCAATTGGATTCATCCTAAAATCTACATGAAAAACTATTTGGTTTACTATATATATGTCAATTGCCAAATTTTCATTTTAAGTACAAGTAATATTTTTGCTTTGGATTTCTGAATTGGCCAATCATGCCATGTATTTGGGCACCCCCCTCTTTGTATGTAAATAAAAAAAAGAGATACTTCTCCTTATGGTGACTATTACTCAAGGCCAAGTATTTGAACGAAACCAACATACTTAATGCTAAATTCAAATTGAAAAAAGGGGTTTGGATATGGAATAGTATTGCTCACATAATCCCCTACCTTACGAAGGTTCTCTAGATTTAAGTCATTTTTAACAATTTGGTTTCACTGTTTCCATCATTTGCATGCACAAGACAATTAAATTTAATTACACAATATAGTTCTGAAAGATTTCAATCTAGATGATTACCTTAATTGACTATGCTTTGAACAATTGAATAAAAGGTCTTTGTGGATTTGAACCACTATCTGTTGGAACATGCTTATGTTCCAAGTGCTCTTCCAACTTGAGCTAAAGACCCATCAAGTAGAGTTTGGAACTTATAAGTAATCCTGAAACATTGACACAAACCTTGCTTCAAAGAGAATAGTCAATGGGGTTTCTAAATTTCAATTAAGACTCAAAGTGTTGTGAGTGTTAGAATTGTGTGGCCCAACACAAATTTATTTTGTGTAATTTTTGCACATTATTGGATATTTCTATATTCTCATTTTGTGGCATATGTCATGTGGCATTTATATTTTGCGGCTTGTAAAATTAATTAAATTGGTACCATGGTTTTTGGTTTACTTAGCTAGTGGACTGGTGTTTTGGATGATCATCCTGATAAGCCACTTTGTAGTCCTCGACTTGACCGCACCTATCATGATGTATTACATGTTTATGTATGCATTGTTTGACAGTGATAGGTTTGAGGGGTGCAAGTCAAAATTGCTCAGACTATGGGAGACGTGAGGACTAGTCTCTTGATGGTCAGTACACATAAGGTCTGTGGAGTCCATCCATGGAAAGACCTTGTGTACGTTGAGTGTTGATCTTATTGACTAATATTCCATTGCCAGTGACTTGACAATTATGGAAGTGTACGCGTACCTACAAACTGCCATTTTAAAAGGTTTTATCGTTAATGTGGTTTTGTGAAAATGTTTTTATTTATTGATATAAAAAATATTATTTATTTTCTATATTTGCAAAACACCTTTTTGATTTGGTTTTAGTAAGGGCAGTTTTGTAATTTTTGTTCCCTTTTTGTTTGGGGACATTTTTGGTAATTGTCAAGGTAAGCCCAAGAGGCATTCTGGATATGGATATTAGGTGGCTAGAATCTCACTTAGGGTTGGATTTTATGGCTGGTCTTCTCCACCCCAGAGATAAAAATATCTCAAGGTCACACAGGCAAGGGGAGTTGGAAGCACGAAATACCGGGTTGTGGTATACCTATCCAGCTGGGGTGAGCATCCTGATTGCTTGTGAGTTCCTTGAAAATTTTAGTGGCTTCATCAAAGTGTGATCATCTACAATCTTTTCTAAAATTTACTAAGAAAGGTTCAAATCTTCTTGTTCAATTTATTCAGCAAAATATTTAGTTTCACATCTTCAAAAGGGTATGTGTTTTTTTTTTTTTTTTTTTACCTCTATTGAAAAATTTATAGACAAATAATTCTTATTTAGGATTTTGTTCTTCATGGATTGGAACTATACAATTTCTTGTTTGAGATGCTTCTAGGAGTCTCTTTCTTACAGCACAAGCATGATGGCTCTGCTAATCTAATGTCCTAGATCATTTCTTTTGCTTCCCATGTTATATGGATTGTCAATTTCTTTTAAAATGAATTTGTGTACGTTCTTCTTTGAGTTTGATAATTGTTTATATGCTTGCATATATTCTTGAATGCTTTTGATTTGATGTTAAAAGGGATGATGTTTCTGTAAGGATTTTGTTTGTGAAGTTGAAAAGTCATTTACGTATAGATAAAGAAGATAAGAGGATAATTCTTTGTATAAAGCATTTATTGAGTGATTGTGACATTTGAAGAGATTTTGTAAAACCAATAAAGTCATTGAAAGTTATCTTGGAAGTTAAAGAAAACAATAATGACTTTTGAAAAGGGTGTCATTGAAACTTAATTAATCTTCTTGGAATTTGAAAAGTCTCTTTGATATATACAAAAAGGACATTGGTACTTGAAAAGTTGTGTTGGAGGATGAAAAATGTTTCTTGTTTCTATATGTTACGTTGTACCAAGCCATCTAATTTCTTTGGCTCATTACAAGCCATATAAAGTATTTTAGCTCATCCCAAGCCACCTACCATTATTGACTTATCAAGCCATATTATTGACATATATTCATTGACTCAAACCATTTTGTTTTGTGAAGCTAATTTTGTCCTTTGTAGCTTCCTTATTATATTATGAAATAAATTTAGGCCTTATATTGGGCTTGACTTATTTCATTCAGATACATTTGGTATGGATTGAATTAAATTAAATAAAAGAATTTTATTCCATATATACCCATCTCAATTTTTGTAAGAGCATGTGTTATGATATATTCAAGTGTTGCATATACCCAATCCTATTGGTTTCAGTGGGAGGATGGGTTTGAGCATTTGATGATTTTTTTATATGCATATTTTATTCACTATTCCGATGCTCACACATGATGACATCCATCGGTTAATCAAGGGAATGATTGAGGATGTCCTGTTAAAGGTTGGGAAATTTATTTTTCCTATGGATTTTATTAGTTTGAGGGACCACCTCATACCCTTGGTTCACTGTGGACCCCACCAGTGTGCCCAGAGTGGCTGAGAATGCAGTCAAAAATGCATTTTCAAAAAGGGGCCTTAACACCCAAATAGGCCTTAGTCAGGCTGGGCGTATAAATAGATGTACCTCAGCTCATTTTAAAGCTCTTGGTACTATTCAAACCGTGGGAGAGAAAAGAAGAGAGAAAAGAGAGAAAAGAAAAGAAGAAGAAGAAAGAGGAGAAGGAAGGAAGGAGGGGAAGCAACCTTGCATCCAAAGCTTGGAATCGAGCCTTCTCAGACCTGTGCAGGTATAATTAACACTACTCATACCTTCTGCTACCACTGATTCATAGGTTTTGATGGTTTTCTGCTCTCTGGCAGCCCAGAACAGCTGGGAACTACCAAGGACTGTACCAAATCTGCCATGCAAGTGTGATGCATGGAAGATCTGGGAATTTTATAAGATTTTACACTAATCTTGGGACCGAAACCTGGCTGTGCATGGCTGCACTGCCCAGTTGCGCTGAGAACAGGTTGTTTGGAGCCCTGAATGCAAGCTCTGGCAGCATGGGGCCAAACCCTACGAGAGGACATACTTGAATCAGTGTATTTCACCTATAATCAGCCTTGCATGTGGCTGAAACCAAGTCTGGGATGTTGGAAAAATCATGGTTACTATTCACTAGGCTGTCTGGGCAGCCTCTGCCAGCCAAGTGGTGGGCCTAGTTGAAAATCAACTTGGACCTGAATGCAAGCTCTGGCTGCATGGGGCCAAACCCTATGAGAGGACATACTTGAATTAGTGTATTTCACCTATAATTAGCCTTGCATGTGGCTGAAACCAAGTCTAGGATGTTGGAAAAATCGTGGTTACTATTCACTGGGCTGTCTGGGCAGCCTCTGCAAGCCAAGTGGTGGGCCCAGTTGAAAATCCACTTGGACCAAAGTGAAGATCACCCCAGGGGGTACCTAATACCCTAACATGCATGGGGAGGAGGTTTGGTCACTGCCCATGGTCAACAACCTTGGGAACTCAGCCAGATTTCGATTTTGAAATCTTTAGGAGATGCAGACATCACCCAGAGACATTGCCCAGTGAATGGAAATTGACAGATTTGCTGACCTGGCCTAGGGGACCTCACCCATTGGTCAAGTAACTGTATGGGAAGGTGGAAAATGACCAAAATGCCCTTTCCCATATCTGTTTATAAGAATACATGCTTGGGAACCTAAGTGGGCCCGCATGACTTGGAAACCCTACCTATGATTGGTCCTGCAACACTATCAAGTTGAGGACAACACTGTAAGCCTAATGTAACCTAGGGTCAGGTACAAATACTATAAATGACCATTTTACCCCTAGGCCACCATCTCTGGATGATGCATCGGGACATAGGCCTAAGGCCCAGAGAATTCCAAGTGAAGACTTATTGTACACCGGGTCAAACCAGTGAGCTTAGATCAACCCTAGGACCTCCCAAAATAGTTGGAATATTAAAATGGCAATTTCTGATTTATATCTAGGATTTGATCCATCGTTCGAGGCCTACAGCCAGACTACAGTCGGAACTGAATTTGTAACTAAGTTCTTAGAACCAGACCTAGGTGAGTGAAGTATTATCATATATGTATGCGTAACTATATTACTATGCCGGCAATTGAAATTCTAAATTATAAATGCTGTGTTATTTAAATTCTGTTCAATTACTCAAATTATCACACATTGATTATCTGTTGATCAACACTGTGATTCTTATCTGATGATTGTGAATGTTAGACTAGATGCCGTAGTTGGCTTGGAAATGAGGTCGGTGGTAGCCCGTAGTATGGGATATGGTTGACACCGCCCGACTCATACGATGCCATATAGACATGGGGCTAGAGTTTCATCACCCGTGCTACACACCCTTGCCAATAGGGGTTAAGGTGTTGGATAACTGTGAAGACTACCGTAAAAGCCTAGAGGCGTTTACACCGGGAAGCCTCAACACAGTTGGGATGCCCGAGGGCAGATTTGCCAGGAAGCCTTGGGCTAAAAGCTTGGGAGGCACCGAAAGGTGAAATTTTTTACGGAATGCCACATATGATGATTATGCACCGGTTCGGGTGATTTAATATTGAGTCGGTTACCTCACAGGAGTTAATCCAGATCGGGCTAACCTGGGTAGGGAGATGCTGGAGCCGGCTGATCTTCTTCGACAACTTAATAGGTGTATCGCGGGAAGCGGTAACCAAACCCACACCAGGGATACATGTATTGGGGATTGTAGTAGCACTAACCTGACTTATCTGTATTGTTAGGGGGCTAATAATTAATCTAGACTTGTATATGATGTAGGATCATGTGGATTGTGGTTGCACGTGCATGCATGATGATATGTTTCGGTCACGAGCTCTGTGGGCTCACACTCTGTTATACATGTTTTTCTTCTAGATGATTTTGCAGGTGGATGCCACTGTGGCATGGAGGCTCATTTCGAGGAGGAGAGCCCTGATTATTATGATGATATTGGTGTGGAACCCGACGGAGGTCGTATCGATGATGCGTGCATTCTCGGTGGTCATTGATGAAGACCGTTGAGGAGTGCACTTGATGCTTTTTATCTTGGGGACTCCTTGTTGTTTTTGTTAGGAGTTTATCCTCGTTTACTTGTGGTGCAACTTTAGTTTTCTTTCCTTTTGGGGTTGAGTTATCTCACCCTGTATATATATGTATGTATTTTCTTCAGCTTTTGTTCTTGTCAGCTGGCTTCTTAGTTTGTGGGTTGTGTGGGGAATGTATCAGATCAAACATATGTATATATATATTATCATCATTTCCCGTATTGCTACGCTTTCTCTTTGTTATTATAATTATAGTTATCTCTAGCACTCTAATATTGCTTATAGTAAAGTGATGAATGTGGGACCGTGAATGTAATAACTATTTCTAGATCCGTGGGATTTGGCGGATTGCCGTTACGCAATTTGGGTCACCTACCTAATCCTCCCAGGGGGTGGTTTGGGGTGTGACATTTTGATTGAAGGTGTTGGCTAATGGAGCAGTGGCATTGGCGAAAGCATCAACAATGGTAAGTTTCTTTAGTGCTGAACTGTTCACAAACTTGTGACTCAGAGCAGGGAATGTAACTCATCATATTGGATTGGATTTGGGCGTCCCATAAGCATAGGAATCTTCTCTCTAAATTTAGAGCAAAGAGCATAAAAAATATGAACATTGAAATAGACAGTAGAGAGAGGGGATCCAGCTGTTGCAAGTTCATCATAGATACTCTTGGCACATGAGGAAAGTTGAAAACAAATTTGTCTGGCTTGTGTATGAGATCATGAAGAGCCAGGTGCAACGATTGTAGACGTGTAGTTGATGTGGATGGATAAGCGCGGAGAAGAGTCTCCCATATAGCACGACTTGATGTTTTGTCGATGATCATTGGAAAAACCTTATCTGATAGAGAGCAAATAAGAAGGCTTAAAGGAATTCTCTCAGAAGAAGCCATGTTTAAGGGGAGAGGAGAGGGGGAAGATGGTAGATTGAGTGGTGATGGGCAATGTAGTAGTGTTGCCGGCCATGGGGAAGGGAATAGAGTCTGTGGCTGCGATGAAGAAGTCGGCCCTTTGGATCAAAGCTCATTGGAGCTTTTTAGCTTTGATGCCATATTAAACTTTAAACTCACAGTTTCATTATGATATTTAAAATCCTCAATTGTATTACATGTGATATGATATATATATATATATATATATAAATATACAAGAGAATAAAACAGGGATAGAATCCTAGACAATCACAACTTCCTAATGAGGTGAATAAGATAAAAGGAAAGACTTGGTGAGAAAGTAAAGATCAAGATGGAACGATAGATATGGAAACCGAATATACACATCAAATATATATTCAGTTTCGGTTGATAGGGTGTTACTTGAACGGAGATGGGATCACAGCAGAAGCATCTCGTACAGATTTGGTTACAAACTTGACAAACTCGAATGATCTGCTACAATCTCTAAATATCTCGAAAGGCTTCTCCACAGAGAACTCCACACTGCAAATCCATGGGAAGGGATTAAATCTCATAGAGTACACAGTAGTAACTTGGTGAACAAGACTGAGAGTGAGAGAGGGAGACCAAAATCTCAACAATGGCATATTCATCTTAGGGGTCACCTAATTATGTCTATATATATAATTCGTCCCCATCTCCTCATAATGTCTCACTCTAAATAGAAATCAGAGAGAGGGTAGGGACCTATTAGGGAAAGGCCTCCTCCTTAAGTGGCCAACCCAACTGGTCCACTCAACTACCCCATGGGTGGGCACAAAACCCGAACTGGGTCTGCCCAGGTTTGGTTAACACCACACAATATATTTAATTGCTTTATTTTAGATATTTTATTCATTCTTATAAATGTTTTTTCATGCAAACAACTCAATTTTTTCAGAAGATATGATAAATTGCATAATGTTCTACGATCATCTTCTAAACTGTCATCCCCAATGATCAGTTTTATGCATCTCGTGAAGAAATCATTTGTCAGTTCTCCAGCCTAAGAAAATTGCAATAGAGCCTTGTTAGTCATTCATATTTAATTTTTGATGGAGAAAGTTGTCATAAGAAAAACTACATAATAAGCAAAGGATATATTTACCATATACAAAGTATATAAGCTCTCCAATTCTTGAACTTTTGAGGGAGGAAGGGAGCTTTTCATCTTGGATAATAATTTGAAAATATTTGAACTTGATGTATCTTGAGTCCTTGGAGTTGTTATTCTTCTTGATGGGTTTGGACCTAATAAATGGGGGAAAAGAACCATGTGGACAAAGACAAAGATCACTATTCGGTGACAGTGTCAATTTCTTCAGAAATAGTGTTAAACCCGTGCCCAACAATATGGGCTAAATTGAATTTTTGTTGAAGGCCCGGAACCCAAGGTCAAAGCTACCAGTATGCTATGGTGTATTGATCCCATGGTTGAATTTAATGAGGTTGCCCCGTTGGTGAGAACCTACATACCATTAAGAAGGCAAACACCAACTCCTTGTAACTATACAGTTCACCACCAAATGTACAGCCTAAGGTAGGTACCATCCCATGATTTCTAGGGCCCTAACCGAGTACATGATACATTATGCCTTTGAAACATTTAGGGAAGGTTAATAGGCGAAAACATTAACAACAGGGTGATTTGGCACTGTTTCATTAAGGAAGAAAGAAGAATAAAAGAGAGACTATAGGCTCCTAAACTTAGCTCGAGTGTGAGAAGCCAAGCTTGGAATCCTATCAAATTGCTCCCAATTTCTAAGGTAAAGGCCCCAACCTATTCTTAAACATAAGGTTGGTTGGTATTTTGGAATTAAAGATAAGATGTTAACACCCATCATGCTTGCATATGTTCTATCTTGTTTTGGGTTAATTATAAACCCAATTCCTTTGCATGCATGCTTAAACCAAACCATAGGACCTAATCCTAGTTTAAACTAATGATGACCCTCATCACCTTGAATGTTTGAGTTAAAGCATTTTCAAACCAAACATCTACTTGCATGTTTGATTTGATGATGAGAACTCAATGCCATACATGCATGTTAAATCTCAACACAAATATCAATTCTGCTACTTTGGCAGATTGACCTCCGCTTAGTTAAAATGACATAACTCCATAATCTGAACTTCATTTGCCTTGGTTCCAATTTTTTTAGAAATTAAACAATAGAGATGCATTTCCTTAGAAGGAACCATTGTCCAATTAAGTCTCTAAGTGAGCTGAAATTTCACTTCAAGTTGCTGTCCAGAATCAAATCCTTCTATTGGACAGGTTGACCTTTGTTCAATAAAAATAATATAACTCCGTCATTCGAACCTTATTTCATTTTATTCCAAATTTATTAGAAACTAGTCTCATAGAGCTGTATTTTCTTAGAAGGAACCATGGTCCAATTATGCCTTTAAGTTAACTGAAATTTCATTTGAATCCAAGCAAAAATAGTAAAACAGGATTCTCTGAGCGATGCACCCAAACGCCTAGTGCAAGACCCAGAGTTGCTGAATCATGTATTTTTCATTCCAGGCCTATGGGAACACTGTTCCTTGCTTATGGACCCCCTTAATACCTCCCCTGGGACATGTAGGAACTATCCCCTAGCCTTCACCTTCATAGCCTTACACATAAAGAAGCTAGGAGAAGCTAGGAAAAGAATGTGTTTTTATTAGAGCAGCCCCTGGCCGAACAAGCCTTAGTTACCCTTGGCCTATAAATAGATGGCCAAGTCTTAGGGTTTGCTTCCTATTGTTCAAAATGTTGGAGAAAGTAAGAGAAAGAAAGAAAGAGAGGGAGAAGGAAGGAGAAGAAGCAGAGAAGAAGGAGAATGAAGTTGAAGAGCCTTGGACAAATTCACCCAAGCCTGAAGGTAACCATCCTAGAACCTATTCTACCCGTCCTACCATGCTTTCAATTCTGTTCAATGTATGTGAATCCCAATGACTCAACCATATAGCCATATCCTATCATGTTTCCTTGTGTAGAATCATGTAGAGTGCATAGTTGAGCCATGGATCATTGCATGCATGCTTTCTTGCATATGTTTTCCTTCCCATTTATACTGTTACAAGCTGTAGATGATTAGATTTCAGGTTCCAACCATATTTATAGCTTAGATATATACTAACTCATGTATAGCGCACATGGAGGGTAGGATAAAACCATGGATCTTCACATGCATGTTGTATGTCTTACTTGTTAGCTTAGTATCTCTACTATAATTGACTAAAACACCAATTTCCTACACTGTTAATAAGGATAGATGATGTTATAGGACTGGTTATACCCTTGCTTGCTTGATCCTTGGTGCATGAACCCAATCCATCAACCCATATAGCAAACCATGCTTAGGATCATGTAAACTCATTGCTTTTGCCCAAGAATATGTATTACTATCCTCTGGGAGCTATCCCAAATCAAATTGGGGTGCAACCAACAAGCAAATCCAAGCTTGGACTAAAAAATCCCGTGTTAAACAGGGACTGGGCGTTGCATTGGGAGTTGCACCCAAATGCCCAGTGTTGCACCCAAAGGCTCAGTGGCTGATTTGTGACCAAACCTAATACAAAACTTATGGGGCTTCACCCACAGCCCCAAAATAGTATTTATAACATAAAAATCATCATAAACCCCTACCCCATGCAACCTTGCTATCCTCACTTTGGGTGCACCAATGAGCCCTAATGACCATGATCTAAAGAGGGACCATGAGCCCAAACATGAGACAACCATGGGGAGGACCCTTGCCATCACTCTCCAAGGTTGATGAGACTTAGAATAGGTGAAACCCAAAAGGAAAAACCCACTGTTGCTATATTTTATTCTCTAGGTGATGCATTGGGCGTTTCATCCTAAGGCCCAATCCTAGGACTTTAACCCCTTCTAAGCAGAATTTAACATGTTCTAATGGTCCCATTAATATAGGTTATAGCCCCAAGTTTGAAGAGTTGTATCAAAGTCCAACCAAGACCTGACAAACAGAAGGACAATCAGGATTTGATCAAGGGGAGTGGAATTACACCATATGTGTAGGTGTAACATAACTAATGAGTTATGATAACAATAAAAATTTACTTTTCTGTCTTTATATTTATATTTTCATGTTCTTATTGGAATTATATTGAGAACTGTTGATGGAATGACTATAAATTGTTAGCCTAAATAGAAACGAGGCCGGTGGTAGGCCATAGAATGGGATGCGATTGACACCACCCGACTCGTACGATATCATTAAAATTAGTAGTCTAAATGCCATAGCCAGCTTGGAAATATGGCTAGTGGTGGCCTATAGAATGGGATACGGGGCACCACCTGACTCGTATTATGTCATATAGAATGCATATGGCTAGGGTATCATCGTCGGTGCTATGAACCCTTGCCAACAGGGGTTAAGGTATTGGATGTCTGTGAGAGAACTTATACCAAAGGTATTTGCTCGGTTGGGTACCCGTCTTCAAGTAAGATGGTATCATAGGATAATCATAGAGGACTGGTCAGGCTGACCTTGGGAAGAGATGCTGGAGTCGACTAGTTTTCTCCGACAACTCAATGGGTATATCGCGGGACGGGGTTAAAGGCCTGCACCAGGGATTCATGTATTGGGTTTGTAGTAGCACTATACCTGCCTTAGTTTTCTCTGTTAGGTGGCTTAATAATAAAAATGAATATCATTCATATAGGCTCATGGTTGTGCTTGTATGTGCACGCATGGTTTATATTTCATTAACAGACTCAGTGGAGCTCACACTCTTGTATATTCTGTTTTAGGTGATTTTGCAGGTACTAGTTTGCCAATGGACAATAAAGTTGTTGATGGAACTGTAGATCTTCCTCATGTTGTTGATCTACGAAAATTTTGTTATTATTTGAGTTTCTCTCCTTCAAGAAGTGTAATTACCATAATAATGCACTTTTTGAACATAAATGGATATGTATATGGTGTAACATCGGTATTTGGGATTTTATTATAAATGATATAAATCATCTATGGGTAGTTCAATCTTTTATTGCACTCTAATATTCATTTATTATCTTTTTTCCCTCATTGTGTGGTTAATGACATGTAAGTACTACTTCTGGATCCTTGGAGATTGGCGGATGTCATAGGATATCCGGGTCACTTGCCTAAATCCTCCCAGGGGGTGGTTTGGGGCGTGACAGAGTGGCATCAGAGCGAGAAGCTCTATTTACATTCACAAACAACGGAAGCAGGATGGTGGGTGGTCTAGAGACAAAGAAATAAAAATTTTAAGAAAACATAGAAATTAAGATATAGAAGAACACAATAGGAGACTAGCCAGGTGCAAAAGCAGATAACGTCATAATTGAAGAGGCATAAGCATTTACATTCAGGAAGGGAATCGAAAGTTCTATTTACAAATATAGCATTAACGTAAGTACAACTAATAAGCAGACACAAACACGAACATAAAATGGAAGATTTATATTCTAGAAATTTTAAAACCAGGTCTACTTTTGAGTTGAACCTTAAGCTCGAAATTTTAATCAATGAATCGTAGATAACTACAGACCCAGCTGTACTATAAACGAACCCTAACAGCTTAGGATTTTCATGCAATTAAAAGGGAAATAGAATACCTCTAGACTCAAACAACCTGTATCGAAGTCTTACTCCATCGATGGTCAGATCAAATCCAGTGCCTGAATTGGGGGCATGTGGGGGCATATCTTGCTTAACACTACCTTAAGATCGTCGCACCTATACATTTCAAACTTCTTGTTCCAAATCATTCCATTCAAATATTTCAAGTACGTAAGTGTTGCCACAATAGATGAAATATGTTAAATCTTCCTATTGCGTCCAAGTAATCTTAAATCCTAAATTCTTTTCAAAAAACAATCATGGTACAAACTTGATCCAACAAAAATATTCCTTGTGGAGGATATTCTCTTATTACCCCTCTAGTTAATCCTCCCAATGAACCAGTTGCTCAGAACATAGAGATTCCACTTGCATCTGTACCTGAGGCCCCTCTAGCTTATGCACCTACAACTCCCCCTGTTATGACTGCTAATGAGGTGGCTACCATAATGGCCAATATAATGCAGATCATGCAACAACAACAACAAATCCTATTGTAAATCCATTAACAACAACAAGAGTTGCTAGCCAATATGACTACTCAATTTGTGACCGCAATGCAACATCAACAGCAACAATTCATGACTTGCATGCACACACACTTTTAAGCTGCAAAGCGGGCACATGCCGTACCAGGGGCTTCTTCTGTATCTGACACACCACCTATACCCAATAAGTCTGTGGAGGACGGACAAGGAGTTGAGGGTATAACACAACATGGGTCTAGGAAGAGACCTATGAACTCACAAGAATCTGGAGAACCTCATAAGGCACCCAGAGGACCCTATCTTAATTCGACTCCAACATGCTCTGACGGGGAGGTTGCAAATCAACCTAGCCAATCGGCACAGTTCACCGCTATGCCTTAGCCGTCTAAGTCAAACAATTGATGTTTCTTCTGCAATCAGTCGGGGTATATGGCCAAGGCTTCCTAGTATCGTGGAGCCAAGTACTTGCCGTATCTGAATATCGGAGTAACCACAATAGGATAGTAGGCCAGAAATGGAACAATCTTTTCAACCTCCTCGGTCTGCCTCAAGTCAAGCAAGTGAGGCCTCTCCTCAACCCATTGCGTCCACTAGGTATTTCATGTGCAACAAGCTAGGACACATAGCGAAAGAGTGTGCCAGCTGGAGATACAATTCACACCCGCCTTCTAGTCTGTAACCCGGCCTTCCAGCCCCACAGAGATAGAGTTCAAGGGAAAGTATATGCCTTAACCCTAGGGGAAGCTGAGGCAAATTCGGAATGATGATGGGTACTCTATCCGTATCATCCTCACCAGTTTGAGTATTAGTTGATTGCAGTGCATCACACTCTTTCATTCTACTAAGTTTGTTGCTAAGAGAATTGTGTAAGATTTTCATAAGTTGGGCTAGCATAGTCACACTTTATTTTATTAAAATAGGTTTAGTTGTGTCGATGGGAGTGACCTTAATGGTATGAGTCCAGTTACTATGTGTGTACCTAAGGTATTATTTCCTTAATAGCAAGAAAACCCTAGTTTATTTACAGGGTTGGTCCCTACCCTCACCACTATAAATAGTTGTCACTAGCCCATTAAGTGATAAATTTGAGAAAACCTAAAGACAAGTGGAAGAGGGGAGACCAGACCAACGCTCGTGTGCGACAGGAATCATAAAGAAAGTTTTTCGCTTCAACCATGGATCCAGGTACGCCATTCATACCACCGTAATTTATTTGTATGCTTATTGATTTGCATGAATGTTCCGCTTGATTATTTTTTATCAATGGTATCAGAGCTTAATCATGGTTGATCAATGGGGTTGCAATTTTTTGTATTTTTGGTTGTGTGTGAAAGCATCTGATAGATCAAAAGAAAAAAATAAAAACCCTGCTACAGCCATGGCCGTAGTTGTTATGCTATAGCGGTTTTACAAGTGAAAAAAAAAACAAAAGTTTCCTTGTAATGGCCATAGCTTCTGTTCAATCTGTTTGAGGCATCCAACCTCGGCATAATGGTCGCCGGAGGGAGAGGATCCTTCGCCAGGGTAATCCATGGCCGTCGTGCCCCTGTTTGGCCACCGTAAGGGGCGATTTTAAGGTTTTTGTAAAAAACCCAAGTTTTCTTTTCTTTTTGTAATTTTTTTTCTGTTTGGGTTTTTACCGAAATAAATATGGGGGTTGTGGTCGCCAGAGGACGGCGGACCTTTACCAAAAATTTTCCTGGCCGCCGGCCCTTGATTCGACCACCGGAACGGTCGACGGTTGGTGGGTTGTTAAAACCCTAAAAAGAGCTTTCGGTTTTCTGTTTGGGTTTCTTTTGGGGAAGAAGATGGGGGAATATTCCCCCGACTGATTCCCACACTAGTTTAATTAATTATCAAAAAAGTCAAAAGTCAAAAGGGAAAAAGGGGTTTGATGGGTTGTGCTATCATGCACCGCAGGTCGGGTCGACCAGACAACCTGACCCGATGACCCGAAAACCCTACCCGATACCGTTTATCGGTCAACACTTTTACCATTGACCAGACCTATTTTGACCGGTTTATTTCTAGTTAACCCGGTTCGGATCTGGTTCACTTGGTTCGATTTTGGTTCATCAAAACAGAATCCATAAAAAAAAAATAAAAATAGAAATGAAGTTGTTTTTGTTTTTATTTATAGTCTATTTCTATTTATTTTGGTTTATTTTCCTTTTTAAACAGAAATAGAGAATAAAGTTTTCATTTCAATTCTGTTTTCTGTTTATACTTTTGTGCTATTCTGATCTGTCTTAATAGGGAACACATAACTTCTAACGCTAAAAATTTTTTTTTGATGTGTTTCCATTTTTCACATAATGAAAAATTGTGATTGTCATTGTGATAGTATATTATTTACTTGTTGGATCTAGCAATGGCATGATGGAACACCTTATATATGTATTATCGTTTCATGGTTTTGTGTTCCATATTTCAATACAAATCTTTGATGGAAATTGTTTAAATTAAATGGGCATACAAAAGCAATCTAGGTCTGTAGGGTTCCATAATTTTAATAATTATTCTTCCATTCAGTGGGTTGATTGTTGAGGTTGCAGAATCGCTATCAATCATCCAGATGGATTGCAGTCAAGGAAATCATATGACGAATGATGTGATCTTGCCACCATAGGTGAGACTTCGTTTGGTCGATTTCGCTTGACGGTGTAAGGGTGACATTTTGGGCTTCACAGCTTTGGAGGTTCTTGTCTTGCCACCACAAGTGACAGTATCTTCAGAGTGATGTTGTTTCAGGCGTCTCGCCTTGCATGTGAGAGATTCCACTACATGTTGAGTGATTTTGCCACCACAGGTGTGACTCCGATGATGCCGGATCTTTCCCCAGTTTTTGTTTTCCTACAGTTATTGGAAATAAAATTGGGATAACTCTGATTATGAGCCCAAATTAACTAGGTTTGATTATATTCTTGGGATGTTGATATGCTTCCAGTTTTTGGCATAATGTATGTTTTGCTAAATATTTTGTAATTATGTTTGCCAGTTATGACTTCCCAATTATCTTCCATCAAAGTTCTGAATGGGTCAAATTTTGATGAATGGAAAGATTATCTCATTATCACTCTTGGGATTATGCGACTTGATTTTTTCCTGAGAGTTGATGAGCCCACCAAGCCCACAGCTGATAATGACACTGCAGCAAAGGCTCTCTATGAAAAATAGGATGAGTTAAATATGAGTCAAATAGGTTGTGCTTATTGATTATGCAGCACACCATGGACAAGATGATAAAGAAGAGTGTGCCTACAACTAAAAAGACTAAGGATTTTCTTGTAGCTGTCAGCAAGAAATTCACCAAACATGATAAGGCTGAGAAGGGTACTTACATGAAATGGTTCACAAACAGTCATTATGATGGTACAAGTGGTGTATGCAACCATATCCTAAAAATGACCAACTACGCCAACAAGTTGGGGGAGATGGAAGTGACCATATCAGATTCTTTTCTTGTGTGGCAGATTATGAAGTCACTTCCATCACAGTTTGAAGGCCTCAAGAGCTCCCATGGTGCTAATCAGACGGAGTGGAGTCTTGAGGAGATGACTGCCATATTGGTACAGGAAGAAGAAAGAAAGAAAGAGGAGAAACCAAATTCAGCCTATTTTGTTTCCAATAATGGGGGTAAGAAGAAATTCAAGAAAAATTAGAAAGGTAAGAAGTCAGGTAACCAGTAGGCAAGATCTGAGAAAATTGATCAGAGTTTGAAACCAAAGAGTGAAGTTTTCAAGGGAAAGTGTTTTTTCTGCAAGAAGGATGGGCATAGGATGACAGATTGTTTCGGATACAAGAAATAGCTTGAGAAGAAAGGTACATCTTTAGCTCTAGTGTGTCTTGAATCAAATTTAGTAAGTGTTTCCCCTGATTTGTGGTGGATTGATACTGGAGCAACTATTCACATCACTAATTGTTTGCAGGAACTAAGAAATAGGAGGAAACCAAGTGAAGGAGAGATGGTGGTCTACATGGGGAATGGAAAGAAGACCCAAGTTGAATACATAGGAGTAGTTAGAATACATTTTTCTACTGGTTTTGTTTTGAATTTGAACAATGTGGTTTATGTACCGCCATTTAGGCGGAAATTAATTTCAATTTCTAAACTTGATGATTGTGGTTACACTTTTAATATTGGCAGTGGGAAACTTTCTCTCTATTCTAGTTCTCTTTTAGTTGGATCTGAATTATTGTGTGACGGCCTTTATAAAGTTGATTTGGACACTACCTCTCCCAATCTCGTTAATTATTCTATTGCAAAATGTGGCTTCTAGTTCTAAACATGGTAGGTTAGATGAGAATTCTTCAATGTTATGGCATAGACGTTTAGGACACATCTCCAAACAGAGGATAGAACGGTTGATTAAGGATGGTACTCTTCCTCAGTTGGATTTCTCAGATTTTGGAACTTGTGTTGATTGCATTAAGGGGAAACACACTAGAGCTAAAAAGAAAGGTGCAACCAGGAAAGGTGAGGTACTAGAGTTGGTTCATGTAGACATCTGTGGTCCATTCACTCCTGCTGCCATGGGTGGCAACAGATATTTTATTATCTTTATCGATGACTTTTCCCATTTTGTCTATATTTACCTTATTTAAGAAAAATCAGATTCTTTAGATGTTCTCAAAATTTTTAAATTTGAGGTAGAACTTAAAAGGGAAAAGAAGATAAAGAGTGTGAGGTCTGATCGTGGTGGAGAATACTATGACAGATATGATGAAATAGGGCGTAACCCTGGTCCATTTGCTAGATTCTTACAAGAATGTGGTATTAATGCTCAACACACTATGCCAGGATCTCCTAAGCAGAATGAGGTGGCTGAAAGGCAAAACTGTACCCTTATGGATATGGTCAGAAGCATGATAAGCAATTCATCTTTACCGAATTTCTTATAGGGTGATGCGTTAAAAATAGTAGTATATATTTTGAACAAAGTGCCTAGTAAGTCTGTTCCCAAAACTCCCTATGAGCTATGGACTGGTAAGAAGCCAAATTTGTCTCGCCTACATGTTTGGGGTTGTGTAGCAGAGGTTAGACCTTTTAACCCTCAGATAAGGAAACTTGATCCTAAAACCATTAGTGGTCATTTTATTGGTTATTCAGAAAGATCAAGGGGTTACAGACTTTACTGTCCTACACATTCTACCAGAGTTGTGGAATCTGATTGGGCAGTGTTCCTTGAAGATAATATGGAAATTCAGACTGCTCAATCGCGTAACTTGGGTTTTGAGGAGGAGCGTGTTCTTGTGCTTGTGCCCTTGACACACCCACCTACAGTGATACAACCTCACATTGTACAAGAAAATGTTCCCACTCAAGAACCTATGGAGCTTGTAGTGTTTGAGGTTGCACCACCTATAGTTGATGAGATTTAGGACCAGCCTGTAGTTGAGGTTCCCTTGAGGAGATCTGAAAGAGCTCGTAAGTCTGCTATATCTGATGATTATGTTGTTTATTTGTAAGAGCATGAGTATGATGTTGGCATGGATTCTGATCCAATTACCTTTGACCAAGCTGTTAGTGGTCCAAATTCTTCAAAGTGGATGGTTGTTATGCAGGAGGAATTGGATTCCATGTCAATTAATGGTGTTTGGGATTTGGTGAAATTACCAGGAGAAAGTAAATCGATTGGTTGCAAATGGGTTTTCAAGACAAAGCGGGACTCCAAAGGCAAGATTGAATGTTACAAGGCCAGACTTGTAGCAAAAGGATTCAGTCAGAGAGAGGGCATAGATTACAAGGAAACTTTTTCATCGATCTCGATCAAGGATTCTTTTAGAACCATTATGGCTTTAGTAGCACACTTTGATTTGGAACTTTATCAGATGGATGTCAAAAGGACTTTCCTTTACGAAAATCTGGAAGAAAATGTGTACATGTTGCAACCCCCTAGTTTCGAACAGACTGGTGGTGAGTGTCGTGTATGTAAGCTCAAGAAATCTACAGTGGTACCTTAAGTTTGAAAAAGTTGTTACATATTATGGCTTTAAAGAAAATCTGGTGGATCAGTGTATTTATCTGAAGATCAGTAGGAGTAAGTACATTTTCCTTGTGCTTTATGTTGATGACATTCTCCTTGCCACTAATGATGTTGGTCTCTTGCATGAGATAAATAGTTGTTATCTAGTCACTTTGATATGAAGGATCTTGGTGAAGCCTCTTATGTCTTGGGTATTGAGATTCATTGTAATAGGTCTTGTGGTGTCCTTGGTTGTCTCAGAAAGGCTACATTGAAAGGATACTAAAAAGATTTAACATGCTAGCTTGTTCACCCAGTAAGGCACCTATTGTGAAGGAGGATAAACTTGTTAAGTCTCAGTGTCCATAGACTAAATTGGAATATAATCAAATGAAGAATGTTCCTTATGCATCTGCTATTGGAAGTTTGATGTATGCTCAAGTTTGTACATGGTCTAACATTGCTTATGTTATTAGTGTACTTGGGAGATACTTGAGCAATCCTGGTGAAGCGCATTCGGTAGCTGCCAAGAAAATCATGAGATATCTACAAGGTACCAAAGATTTCATGCTTACTTACAGAAGATCTGATTCTCTTGATATGGTTGGCTACCCTGATGTAGATTTTGCAGGATGTCCAGATGACCTCAAGTCTACATCTGGATATGTTTTCCTCATGGTTGGTGGAGCTATATCTTGAAAGAGTGTCAAACAGACACTTACTGCATCCTTTACTATGCAGGCAGAGTTTGTGGCGTGTTATAAGGCCACTGTTTAGGCATTATGATTGAGGAACTTCATTTATGGGCTATAGTTCGTTTTGCTCAAAACTGCAAAAGCACTTCAGGTTCCAAACACATTGACATTAAGTATTTTCTAGTCAGAGAGAAAATTAGGGAGTCACAGATCACAGTGGAGCACATCACTATAGATATTATGATTGTTGATCCTCTCACTAAGGGCTTGACTCCAAAAGTTTTTCAGGAACATGTTACTACAATGGGAATAGTTTACACTTTTGATGCACTTCATTAGTGGGAGTTTTACTTATGTATTTAGTTACTTTTGATTTTCAGTTATCCCATCTTATTATTACTGTTCTCGAGAATACATGCATCTTTTTATGGCCATTTTTTCATGTGTATACACTTGAATAATTGCCTCCTACAGAATAAATTGAGGCCATATGTGGTGTATTTATCTCATTCAGTATTCAAGGTTCCAGTCAATACACGCACATTCAGTTACTAGTAAAAGTCTCACTTGGATTGAGAAATAGTGCTAGTGTTTTGGGACATCCGGATCTAGTCCCAATGAGCTTCCTTGGGCGAAGCATAAGCATTTTGAGTGACACTTGCAGTTGATGAGACCTCCAATTTTTGTCTCATGTGGCTCATTCGGTTTTCAAGCCTGGACCAATTTGAAAATTGGCATGCTGATCACAGCTTCATGCATTTTCCATACCACACTCTCATACTGTACAGCCCAAGTCGATGAGGCCATAAGCACTTTGACGTGTTAGGTCCCATGTCTCTTTAGATGTGATGATCTACAGTGTTGGGTGTTTGTAGTTTCATTTGGATCAAGGCATCAGAGTTTAAGGTGTACTCCATTCTATACTATCTTTTGTGGCCACAATCAATTTGTCTAAACCAGAGAGTCATTTTAAAATGGTTTTCAAAATAAAACTTGTGACATATGCAGCTGAGTGGGAGATTGTAAGATTTCCATAAGGTGGGCTGGCATAGTCACATTTTATTTTATTAAAATAGGTTTAGTTGTGTTGATGGGAGCTGCCTTAATGGTATGAATCTAGTTACTATGTGTGGCCCTAAGGTATTGTTTCCTTAATGGGAAAGAAACCCTAGTTTCTTTGCAGGGTTGGTCCCTACCCTCACCACTATAAATAGTTATCACTGGCGCATTAAGTGACAACTTTGAGAAAACCTAAAGACAAGTGGAAGAGGGGAGACCAGACCAATGCTCATGTGCGACAGGAATCATAAAGAAAGTTTTTCGCTTCAGGCATGGATCCAGGTATGTCATTCATACCACCATAATTTATTTGTATGCTTATTGATCTCCATAAATGTTCTGCTTGATTGTTTTTTATCAAATTGTACCCTTGAAGAACTTAGAACAAAAATTAGTAGTTAGCCCTTTTCACCTTGAATGTTTGAGTTAAAGCATTTTTAGACCAAACATCAACTTGCATGTTTGATTTGATGATAAGAACTCAATTCCATACATGCATGTTAAATCTCAACACAAATATCAATTGTGCTACTCTGGTAGATTGACCCCCTCTTAGTTAAAATGACATAACTCCATAATCCGAACTTCATTTGCCTTATTCCAATTTTGTTAGAAACTAGACTCATAGAGCAGCATTTCCTTATAAGGAACTATTGTCCAATTATGTCTCTATCTGAACTGAAATTTCATTACAATTTGCGGTCCAGAATCAAATCCTTCTGTTGGAAAGATTGACCTTTGTTTAATAAAAATAATTTAACTCCATCATCTGAACCTCATTTCCTTTGATTCCAATTTCTCTTAGAAACTAGACTCATAGAGCCGTATTTTCTTAGAAGGAACCATGGTCGAATTATGCCTTTAAGTTAACTGAAATTTCATTTCAATCCAAGAAAAAAGAGTAAAACAGGATTCTCTGGGCAATGCACCCAAACGCCTAGTGCAAGGCCCAGAGTTGCTGAATCATGTGTTTTTCATTCCAGACCTATGGGAACACTATTATATACTTATGGACCCCCTCAATACCTCGCCTAGGACATGTAGGAACTATCCCCCAGCCTTGGATCCAAGTGGGCCCCACCTACATAGCCTTACACATAGAGAAGCTAGGAGAAGCTAGGAAAAGGATGTGTTTTTATTAGAGCAGCCCCTGGCCAAATAGGCCTTAGTTACCCCTAACTTATAAATAGATGGCCCAGCCTTAGGGTTTGCTTCCTACTGTTCAAAATGTTGGAGAGAAAAAGAGAAAGAAAGAAAGAGAGGGAGAAGGAAGGAGAAGAAGAAGAGAAGAAGGAGAGTGAAGTTGAAGAGCCTTAGCCGAATTCACCCAAGCCTGAAGGTAACCATCCTAGAACCTATTCTATCCCTCCCACCATGCTTTCAATTCTATTCCATGTATGTGAATCCCAAGACTCAACCATATAGTCATATCCTACCATGTTTCCTTGTGTAGAATCGTGTAGAGTGCATAGTTGAACCATGGATAATTGCATTGAAGCCTTCTTGCATATGTTTCCCTTCCCATTTATACTGTTACAAGCTGTAGATACTTAGATTTTAGGTTCCAGCCATATTTATAGCTTAGATATATGCTAATTCATGTATATAGCACATGGAGGGTAGGATAGAACCATGGATCTTCACATGTATGTTGTATTTCTTATTTATTAGCTTAGTATCTCTACTGTAATTGACTAAAACACCAATTTCCTACACTAATAGTACAGATAGATGATGTTATAGGACTGGTTGTAGCCTTGTTTGCTTGATCCTTGATGCATGAACCCAATCCATCAACCCATATAGCAAACCGTGCTTAGGATCATGTAAACTCATTGCTTTTGCCCAAGTATATGTATTACTATCCTCTGGGAGTTATCCCAAATCAAATTGGGGTGCAACCAGCAAGAAAATCCAAGCTTGGACTCAAAAATCCCGTGTTAAATAGGGACTGGGCATTGCACTGCGAGTTGCACCAAAACGCCCAGAGTTGCACCCAAAGGCCCAGTGAAAGGCACAGTGGCTGATTTGTGACCAAACGTAATCCAAACCTTATGAGGCTTCACCCACAGCCCTGAAATAGTTTTTATAACATAAAACCCACCATGAATGCCTACCCTATGCAACCTTGCTGTCCTCACTTTGGGTGCACCAATGAACCCCAATGGCCATGATCCAAAGAGGGACCATGAGCCAAAACATGAGCCAAGCATGGGGAGGATCCTTGCCATCACTCCCCAAGGTTGATGAGACTTAGAACAAGTGAAACCCAGAAGAAAATCCCCACTGTTGCTATATTTTATTCTCTGGGTGATGCATTGGGCATTTCACCCTAAGGCCTAGTGCAAGTCCTAGAGATTTCTGCCATAATTGTTTGGCATTCCTAGGCCAACCCTAGGACTCTATCCCCTTCTAAACAGTATTTAAAATGTTCTAATGGTCCCATTAACATAGATTATAGCCCCAGGTGTGAAGAGCAGTATCAAAGTCCAACCGGGACCCGACAAACTGAAGGACAATTAGGATTTGATCAAGGTGAATGGAATTACACCATACGTTTAGGTGTAACATAACTAATGAGTTATGATAACAATAACAATTTACTTTTCTTTATTTATATTTATATTCTCATGTTCTTATTGGAATTATATGGGTTAAATACACGTACCCCCCTGTAATGCACCCAATATTCCTTGTACCCCCCTAAGTTTCTGATAAGTCCATGTACCACCCCTACTTTAACCCCTAATGCCAGACAATTCCAAACCGTTAAGTTTAGCCGTTAAGTGCTAAAAACTTAACCATTTTACCCTTTCTTCTATTTTTTATAAATTTGAAAAGACCTAATTGCCCTAAATTATTTGTTCATAATATGAATAGACCTTTTTGCCCTAATCTAATTTGAAAAGACCATTTTGCCCCAACTATTTGTTCTTAAGAACCTAACCCAACCTAATATTACCGTTGCATACCCAGTGGAGAGAAAAACGAAAAGCTTGGGAGGAGAACCTACTGCTCCAACGAGGCATCCAGCTCCCTGCTCCGTGACCATTGTTGCTTCATCCACGACTTCCTTCTCCAACGACGACAATCTTCTGCAGGTAACTTCTTCTTAGCTTCTCCTTCTTCTACTTCTTCTTCTATGCTCTTTCTTCTCTACTCCTTCTCTATTTCTTCTTCTGCTCCTTCTGCTTCTTATCTGCTCCATACTTCTTTGCTCCGTGTCTGCTCCTTCTCTGCTCCTTCTTCTGCTTTCCTTCTTCTGCTTCTCTTCTTCTACTTTCCTTCTTCTGCGCCTTCAATTAATTGACTTGAATTGTGGTTTCCATTTATTTGCTGCCTAGACACTTGATCAAATGGTTATGATTGCTTAACCAAGGGATACCTCCAATCTGAGAGGTGGCTTAATGTTTTGACAGTTCAAGATGCTTCAAACAAGAAAACAAATGGAGGAGAAAACATGTAGCATTTGACCTTCTTGTTTGTGAAAGGAACACCGGATTACTTGTATAAAATAGTCGAGACTTGGAGAGATGCCATATTGGAGCATGGAAGCTAAAAAGCCTATAGATATATTATCTATGAGACCAGTACAAACAAGCTCTCGATTTCCTCGAACATAGATAATTTCTTCTACAGATCCTACAACTTGCGACACAAAATCAAGCTTATAACATATATTATCTCTGACACCAGTACAAACAGCTGATTCTAACATTGGTTTCCAGTCTATCTAAATTAAAAGAAAAATCGACAATGATAGTATTGGGGGCAACCAATAGGAAGTGGTTGGGAACATGGTTTACACACTCAGAAAATAAAAAATTAGGGATTAAGAGATTCTTACAGTCTCCAACGGCTTCAATGATCGAAGAAGATGAAAGGAAGTGCACAATCTACAATGAGTTCTACAATCGGAGAAGATGAAGGGGAGCTCCAAGCCTCCCACGAGTTCAACAATTGGGGAAGATGAAAGGGGGTGCCACTAGTTGAGGGAGTTCGATCGTGAAAGTGAAAGAGCGACTAGGGTTGAGGGAGGCCGTTCAAGAAAGGAGGGAAAGGGTAAAATGGTCTTTTCAAATTAGGTTAGGACAAAAAGGTCTATTCATGTTATGAACAAATAAGTGAGGGCAATTAGGTCTTTTCAAATTTATAAAAATAGAAGAAAGGGTAAAATAGTCAAGTTTTTAGCACTTAACGGCTAAACTTAATGGTTTGGACTTATCATAAAGCAAGGGTGGTACGTGGAATATTGAGGGGTGGTACGTGGACTTATCAGAAGCTTAGGGGGGTACGAGGAATATTGGGTGCATTATAGGGGGGTATGTGTATTTAACCCGAATTATATTGAGAAGTGTTGATGGAATGCTTGCATATAAATTTTTAGCCTAAATAGAAACGAGGCCGGTGGTAGCTCATAGAATGGAATGCTTTTGACACCATCCTTCTCGTACGATATCATTAAAATTGCTAGTCTAGATGCCGTAGCCGCTTGGAAATGAGGCTAGTAGTGGCCCGTAGAATGGGATGCGGGGCACCACCAGACTCGTACTATGTCATTTAGAATGCATATGGCTAGGGTATCATCGCCCATGCTACAAACCCTTGCCAACAGGGGTTAAGGTGTTAGATGTCTATAAAAGAACTTATACCAAAGGTATTTGCTCGGATGGGTACCCGTCTTCAAGTAAAATTGTATCACAGGCTAATCATAGAGGGCTGATCGGGCTGACCTTAGGAAGAGATGCTGGAGCCTACTGATTTTCTCCAACAACTCAATAGGTGTATCGAGGGAAGGGGTTAAAGGCCCGAACCAGGGATACATGTATTGGGAATTATAGTAGCACTATACCTGCCTTAGTTTTGTCTGTTAGATGGCTTAATAATAACATGAATATCATTCATATAGGCTCATGGTTGTGTTTGCATGTGCACGCATGGATTATATTTCATTCACGGGCTCAGTGGAGCTCACACTCTTGTATATTCTCTTTTAGATGATTTTACAGGAACTGGTTTGCCAATGGACGATGAAGATGTTGATGGAACTGTAGATCTTCCTCATGTTGTTGATCTACAACAATTTTGTTATTATTTAACTTTTTCTCTTTCAGGAAGTGTAATTACCATGATATTGTACTTTTTGAACATAAATGGATATGTATATGGTATAACATAGGTATTTGGGATTTTATTATAAATGATATAAATCATCTATGGGTAGTTCAATCTTCTGTCACACTTTGATATTCATTTATTATCTTTTTACCCTCATTATGTGGTTTGTGACATGTAAGTACTACTTCTGGATCCTTGGGGATTGGCGGATGTCATAGGATATCCAGGTCACTTGCCTAAATCCTCCCAGAGGGTGGTTTGTGGTGGGACAAATAGTCTCTCTGGAAAAGAAACTATTACCTTCAGTATCAATCCATGAAATTGGCTTTAGATCTTTGGTGAGCAGATCCACCTGCAGCATTTGAAGAAAATCAAAGAGGTAACATGCTCTTGCAATCTGGACTTCTACTATCGATTTTCCTTCTAAGAAACACAACTTTAATCTTTCAGATACATCATCTGAGAAGTCAACCCAGGAGCCATTCTAGTAGAACTTGAACCTAGAAGGAGTACCACTTTTCCTGAAACTGTGATAGTTTTGCATTAGGTTTTGTATAGAGGAAAAACCATATCTTGGAACAGCTTCTACATCATTGGAATCATCGAAATCTGAGCATGGTAGAGGGAGATTCAAATCTATTCCGATAATTTCGTTCCTAGAGGCTTTTTTAGATCCTAAGCTACTAGGGTTAGGCTTGCAAGCACCATATAATTGAATAGCTTTTACACCATTAGAATCATGGAAATTTGAGCATGGTGCAAGCGGATTCCAATGTATTCCAATAATTTCATCCCTAGAGGCATTTTTAGATCCTATGCTACTCTGGTTGGGCTTGGTCTCTTGCATGGTTGTGAAGGATAGAAGAAATGAGAAGAACTCCTGCTTTCCTCTATGTCTTTTGCTTTCTCTCTCTCACAAAACAATACCCTTAAGAACCTAAAAAGTTACTATATGTATTGATTTTCGTTCTACTTTGATTTGAGCTTAGATAATCTATTTTAAAGCACAACAATAACCTTAGATCCTAGGTCCATGGATTGAGGTATCCGTATTGGATCAGCCGGATTGTATTGGTATCGGTTGAGGCCAACATCAATACCTAGCTGATCCTGGATCTTGTATCTGTATCAGATCAATGGTAAAATCATAAAGAAAACTCAGTTTTTAATGAAAAATAGGGGTAAAATTAACCGATCCCATACAGGTAGATTTGGATCAGTATTGAATCGGAGGCCAATACTGATATCTCAATCCCTGGGTCCAAGCCCAGCTACAAGAGTTACAGAAGGCATTATTTTGTTTTTGTTTTTTTTTTGTTTTTGTGGGAAGGAAGGAATGAAATCTTTCTCAAATGGACATGATAATAATGACCTTGAAATAGGTTTTGTATTAGTTTTAAATTTATAAAAGGAAAAATCTGATATTTATTGTATATAAGGAAATATTAGTGTAAAACAACCCATACAATCAAAACTAAGGAAACCCATTACTCTCTTTGACAAAGTGAAATCTATTATTAACAACATGGTTATTCCAAATATAACTGTTGCGGACAAAAACTGATTGGGATGTTGTCGATCCAATTTCCTGCTAAAACACAAAATCATAAAAGAGTACTAGAGGGGACTCTAGGGGGCGACTCTTTGATGCTTAAGTCAGCCATTGAAACAACAATAAGGGATGCAGAGTAATGGTAAAACTAAGGTGATGAGTGTTCGATCCTTTACTTGGGGGTTCCTCATATTTATAGGTAGACTGTTAAGAGTCGATGTCCTGTGCCTTCTAATGGTAGGTTTTCCCTGTAAGGAAGACGAATCCTAGTAGGAGACCATCATGGTAAGATATCATATTAAAGAGTCCTCCAAGGGAAAACCTACTGGATCTTGGATCCTGCCACTTATTGTTGGGGTTCCACACGATAGGCGGAAAAATAGTCCCACACCGGATATGAATGGGGATATGGGTGGGTTAATAGGTACTTGGGCACCCTCTCCTTAATGGCTAGCTTTTGAGGATGAGTTCTACCCAAGTTCCTAACAATTATATAAGGTAGAGTCCTTCTATAACACGAGGCGTAATGGGTTCATGCATGTTTTGCCAGATACTTAACTGTTTTGTCCATGCCACATGGAAATTTTTTATTTGGAGCTAGATTTTACCATATTACATGCCCTCTACTCCCTTAGTGTCAAATGAGATCAGGATAGTAGGATACTATGCTTCGGGTACTGGGCTTCGCTGCAAGGGTTCCTCCCCAACTTTGGCTGTCACACCCCAAACCACCCCCTGGGAGGATTAGGTAGGTGACCCAAATTGTGTAACGGCAATCTGCCAAATCCCACGGATCTAGAAGCTGTGCTTACATTAACAGAACCACATCCATTCACTTTACCCAAAAGCAAGATCAGAGTGCTGCAGATTTACTACAAATTACAATAATAAAAGGAAGCATAGTGATATGGGGAAATGATGATAATATATACATAAGTAAGGTTGTACTGTTACATTTCCCAACAAAAGATAACCTATACATATATATATATATATATACAGGGTGAGCATACTCAACCCCAAAAGGAAAAGAAAATAAAACAACAACAGAACCACAATCAGCACGGGGATAAACTCCTAACTAAAAAAAAAAGGAGTCCCCAAGACAAAAAGCATCATGTGCACTCTGCAACGGTCCTCATCAATGACCACCGAGAATGTACGCAGGATCGGTATGACCTCCGTCGGGGTCCACACCAACATTATTATAATAACCAGGACTCTCCTCCTCGAGATGAGCCTTCATGCCATAGCGACATCGGCAGAATCATCTAAGAAAAATAATGTATAACAGAGTGTGAGCCCCACTGAGCTTGTGAGCAAATCATATCATCATGCATGCACATGCAACCACAATCCATATGATCCTACATGATATGCAAGTCCGGATTATTTATTAGCCACCTAACAATACAACTAAGTCAGGTTTGTGCTACTACAATCCCCAATACATGTATCCCTAGTGCGGGCTTCTAACCCCTTCACGCGATACACGCATTGAGTTGTCGGAGAGGACCAGTCAGCTCCAGCATTCGTTCACTAAGATCAGCCCGACCAGCCCTTTGTGATTAACATGTAGGGTAATCCATCACTTTTCTCATTTCTTTTCTTTTCTGGTATATAGCCTGGTATATAGCTCAAAATCACCATTTCGGTGTAAACATATTTCTTTTCTTTTCTCATATACACATATGGTCACCCTCACAGGCATCCAACACCTAAACCCTTGTTGGCAAGGGTGATGAAACTCTAGTCCCATGTCTATATGGCATCGTATGAGTCGGGTGGTGTCAACCGTATCCCATTCTATGGGCTACCACAGACCTCATTTTTAAGCCGACTACGACATCTAGTCTAACATTCACAATCATCATATAAGAATTCACAGTGTTGATCAATAGACAGTCATTATGCAGTGATTTGAGTAATTTGAAACAAAAGTAAGTAACACAACATTTATAATTACAATTCTTAATAGCCGGCATAGCATCATAATTACACATGCACATATGATAATATCATTCACTCACCTGAGTTTGGTTCTAGAAACTCGGTTGCAAATTCAGTTCCAACAATAGTCTGGTTGTTGAACTTGAGCGCGGGATCAATTTCTAGATATAAATTAGAAGTTGTCATGTTAGGTTTCCAAGTTGTCTCTGGTAGTCCTAGAGTTAATCTAAGCTCACTGGGTTGACCCGGTGTTCAGTTGGTTCTCACTTGGAATCACTGGGCCTTGCACTGGGCTTTAGGTCCATGTCACGGTGCATTATCCAGTGTTAGTGGCACAGAGGTAAAATGGTCATTATCAGTGGCTGTACCTGACCCTAGGTTAGATTAGGCTCACAATGTTGTCCATAGCTTGCCTATGCTGTAGGACCAAGCACAACAGGGTTTCCTTCACCTGCGGGGCCCACTTGGGTTTCCTAGCTAAACCCATATAAGGACAGATGTGGGGTAGGGTATTTAGGTCATTTCCTAGCTTCCCACAGTGTCACATGGCCAATGGTTGAGGTCCCCAAAGCCAGATCAACATTTTTGCAGAAAAACCTCCACTGGGCGATGGCTCTGGGCGTTGGGTGCATCGCCCAGAGGCTGCAAATCGACATTGGGTTGAGATTCCAAGGTTGGGCTTTGTGGACAATGTTCAAATTTGATCCCCATGCATGTTAGGGGGTCAGGTAGCCCTATTTTTTACCTACCTTTTGGTCCAAATGGATTTTCCATCATACCCACCATTTGGCTGCCAGGGGTTACCCAGACAACCCAGTAAATAGTGTCACAGGGTTTTCTCCAAACTTAGAATTCAATTTCAGCCACATGCAAGGCTGAAAATAGATGTAATTTAGTGATTCAAGGCTGCAACCACCCAGGGTTTGGTCTGTGCGGCCATAGCTTGCATCCAGGGCTCCAAACAGTCAGCCAGAAGTGAATCTAGGTAGTGCAACTGTGCACAGCCAGATTCGGCAAGCTTGTCCATAGAGTAATTTATCCTGGTTGGTATGAAGTGAGCTGCCTTCATTAGTCCGTCTATAATCACCTAAATCGCATTCATGCCCTTCCTGGTGTTGGGCAGATTTATCACGAAATCTATAGTGATTCTTTCGTACTTCCATTCTGGTACGGGAAGTGGCTGCAATAAACCATATGGTTGGTGTCTCTCTGCTTTTATCTATTGACAGGTGAGGCGCTTGGACAAGTATATTGCTATGGTCTCCGTCATTCCCATCCACCAATAATACTTCTTCAAATCCTTGTACATCTTCGTACTTCCAGGGTGGATTGTATAGGGTGAGTTGTGCGCCTCTTTAATTATTCGGTCTTGGACATCAAAATCATTAGGGACACAGTCTATTTCGAAACTTCAATGCACCATTATGGGCCAAAGAAAAGTCTGGGTCCTTATGGACACCTTGTTGTACCTCCCAAATTATCTTGGCCAGCTCAGGATCTAATGGTTGCTTCATAATTATCTTTTCTCGTATTGACGGTTGCAGGTCCATAGCTGCTAATTGCATAACCGTTCCTTCAATCATGAGTTCCAGATCAAATTTCTGAGTTTCCTCCACTAACTGCTCGCTTACAACTAAGGAAGCGAGGGATGCAGTCTAAGATTTTCTGCTTAATGCATCCGCAACAACGTTGGCCTTACCAGGGTGGTACTGGATTTGACAATCGTAGTCTTTCACCAATTCCAACCATCGCCTCTGTCTCATGTTCAGCTCCTTTTGGGTGAAGAAATACTTTAGGCTTTTGTGATCACTAAAGATTTCACTCTTTTCACCATATAAGTAATGTCGCCATATTTTTAATGCAAAAACTACCACTGCCAATTCTAAGTCGTGAGTGGGGTAGTTCTTCTCATACTCTTTTAATTGTCTTGAGGCATAGGCGACTACTTTACCTCTCTGCATCAGGGCGTCACCTAATCCCGTTCTGGATGCATCGGTGTATACCACCATTCCTCCAGTGCCGTCCGGAATGGTCAAAGCTGGAGTGGACACCAATCGGTTTTTCAATTCTTGAAAACTTTTCTCACATGCATCATTCCATTCAAACTTGACTCCCTTCTTTATAAGTTTTGTCATAAGCGCCGAGATCCGCAAGAAGTTTTTGATAAACCGTCGGTAGTAACTGGCCAATCCTAAGAAACTTTGAATCTTAGTGGAATTTTTTGGAGTTTCCCATTCAAGAACTGCTTTCACCTTGCTTGGGTCTACTTTAATGCTGTCCTTAGTGACAATGTGCCCCAGGAATCCAATTTGGTGAAGCCAAAATTCACATTTACTAAACTTGGCATACAGTTGGTGTTCTAGTAACTGCTGCAACACAAAAGCAAGGTGTTGAGCATGTTCCTCCTCATTCTTTGAGTACACTAGGATGTCGTCAATAAATACTATGATGAACTTATCCAACACATCATGGAATACTCTGTTCATTATATCCATGAATGCTGTTGGGGCATTGGTTAATCCGAACGACAAAACCAGGAATACGTAATGTCTGTATCGCATTCAGAATGCTGTTTTGTGAATATCACCACTCTTGATCTTCAATTGATGGTATCCCAACCTAAGATCAATTTTGGAGAAAACTCTTACTCCTTGTAACTGATCAAATAGGTCATCGATACGCGGCAACGGATATCGATTCTTGCTGGTTAGCTTATTCAACTTGCGGTAGTCGAAACACAGCCGCATACTACCATCCTTTTTCTTTACGAACAGTATAGGTACTCCCCAGGGTGACACGCTGGGTTGTATAAATCCTTTCTTCAACAGGTCTTGAAGTTGAACTTGCCACTCCTTCAGTTCGATTGGCGCCATCCGGTATGGTGCCTTGGATACAGGTGTTGCACCAGGAATTAGGTCAATCTTGAATTCTATATCGCGGTCAGGCGGTAGCTGCGTCAAATCTTCAGGAAAAACATCAAGAAATTCTCTGACGACTTCAAGTTCCTCCAAGGGTTTTATCTTCGCCTCTATGTCTATCACAGTGGCCAAAAAGCCTTGGCATCCATCATCAAGCAACTTTCGCGCCTTGAGGGCTGATAAGGTTACTCTCCTGAGTTTCTTTCTTGGTTCACTTTGATAGGTGAGGGTTGACCCATCATTCATCGTAAATACTATTTTCTTCTCCGTACACAAGACGTTTGCACCATAGGCGGATAACCAATGCATGCCTAGTATCATGTCAAAATCATTTTTATCCATCTTTATCAACCATGCGGTTAGTTTCTTCCCACAAATCTCAATCTGACAAGGGTCGTAGACCTTCTTCAAGCTCATGACACTTCTTGTCGGTGTGCTGACTACTAGCTCATGCCCGATGTCTCTCAGTTGGTCTTTCATCTTACTTGTAAAGGTTGAGGAGACGAAAGAGTGGGTTACGCCCGAGTCGAATAATACTCGTGCGGGTATGGTTGACACATTCAGGGTACCTAGGGTTTGTAGGTAATTTAGGTTACATGAAATAAGCCAATTAGTCCCTATAAGTCAGTAGTGTTCAGCAAACTTACCTGTCAATACATCGGGGTTCGCCTCAGCTTCTTCATTCATTATCTCAAACACCTTTCCTCGTGTCCGATTGTCCTGTGGCTGAAAAGGTCTAGTGTAGGGCTAATTCGATGAGTTATTGCTATATCTACATGATTTACAATCTCTTACCAGGTGTCCTTCCTTATTACACACATAGCACTTATAGGGTGGAACAGCAGGTGTTGAGGCTTGGCTCGCTTGACTTGTTGCTGGTCGGACTAGCGAAGTTGCTGTTGTCGCTTGACTCATAGTCAGTTGAGCAGGTCGATTAAATGTGGGGCAGAAAAGGTTCTAGCCCACATTCGGCCTACGGTACAGAGTCGGATTTGGGCTTGAACTTGTTCCTCGATAAACTTTATTTGGCCACCCAAAAGTTTAAAAATTATTTGGCCTTTTGTTCAACCCAGGTGACGTCACAGCCTTTTCTTTCTCCTTTTCCTTAAACTTATCTTCCATTGTCTTCGCCTTGTCGACCATTTGAGCATAATCCTGAATATCCATGATTGACAACACTGACCCGATCTCGGTCTTGAGTCCTTTCTCAAATTTCATTACCTTACTAACTTCCCCTTTCAGGTGCTCTGGAGCAAAATGAAATAGGTCTTCAAATCATTATTGATAATCCAGCACTGACTTAGTTCCTTACACCAGTGCGATAAATTCAGCTTCTTTCCTATCCCTGAAACTCTTTGGGAAGTAGTTCTTGAAGAAAACTTCTTTAAATTGCTCCCACGTGGGGTTCGGATAAGTTGCTTCCAAATTAGGCCTAGTTGGTTTCTCCCAGGCTTCGGCTTCATTCTGCAACTAATAACCCGCACATATAATCTTTTGTGCGTCCGTGCGCTTAAGTACCTTAAATGCCTTTTCGAGGGCACTGATCCACCATTCCGACTATATTGCCTTGGAAGTTATCTTGGAGAATGCAGGTGGTTGAAGTTTCTTGAATCTCTCCATAACCTTGGTGGTAGAGTTCTCCACTAAATGTTGAGGCGCAGGTGGTGGAAATAGTACGGGCCGGTTGGGTGGTGGTGGTGGAACAAAGCGCTCGTGCATCATGGTTGCAAACTAAGTAGACATCTAACCAAGCAATTCTTGTTACTGTTGCATGGTCCACATCATAGTGGTCATGAATGCAATCACGTCACTAGCTGCCGTATTTGGCTGAGGTGTACTAGCAGTGGCTCGTGTAGCCATTGGTGCCTCTGATGAAGCAGCCGATGCTTCAAAATTTTGAGCCTCATTTCTGTTAGGCAGTTGAACCTCGGGTACAACTCGAGGTTGTTTTCCTTTGCGGCCACCACGTGAACTTCTTCTGGTGTTGACCATTGTTGCTTCTCTGAAAAGAGGAGCATGTTCAATATTCCAATATCGCTTATCAGGGTCAACAGTTCTTTTCCTAGTTAGTGCAGATACAAACCTAGTCCATAGTTCCAGTGAGTTTCATGAGTCACTCCAGTAAGGTGGATTTGTTAGATATGTTATCTTGGTTCGTTATGAGGTGTCTCTTCTATTTTGTGTTTTGTTTCTCTTTCTTAAGTATTTTATGTATCAATATGCTATGCATGACACTATGTGAGAGGCTTCAAGCTTTTAAATAAAGGCTTTTAATTTATTTACTTGACCTAACAGGCAAGCAATTCCAACTTCTTCCCTATTACAAACTCCATCGTAAGTAAGTATTCTATGTCAGCTCTTACTTCTTCAGCTAAGGTCATAAAATAGTCTCGCTCTTCCGGTCCACTAATGGTAGCAATGTCTAGATAAAAGTCCAATCTATTCTTGGCTTGGGGTAGTACTAGTCATATCCGTCTTAGTCTTTCTTGTAGTTTTCTAATATAGATCATGATGCTGGGGTCTCCAGTCTTGGCTGAGGTAATAGGTCCTGTCATAGAGAATGATTCTAAGCATCAGGTTATACTTAATTAAAAGAATTAACTACATATCTATTGGAATTTAAATGACTAAGATTCAATAAAACTAATCTTGGGTTGGCTCGATGTACCTTAGCGTCTAAGTGTTTGATTGACTAGACAACCTTCTTAGATTCCTATTCTCGACTAACCTAGTCTATGGATAGGGTAAGACCTATGCTCCCTACACATAGTACATAATTATTACAACATACCTACATAGCTATGTTCGGTTTTGCATAGCAACACTCTAGTCAGCTCATACATCACATTATTCAAACGAGTAGTAATTAGGTAGTACACACCAAGTCCCATATGTACGTATACATTTATATTTTTATTCATATAAATTAATTATTCTGTGCAAACTTATCAACTAAATTTTCCCAAATTCCTATGTGTTCTATTCTAACCACATGTAGAAATTTCACTTCTTTGGTAAAAAAAAAGAAAGTTTGGTTTATTTGTCAAACCATGCCCCTGACTGGCTGAAATTGCTACTGAAGGACAGGAACCCCAGATCATGCAACCAGGATCACTATGGAGCATCACTCCAGTGACATGGACAAATGAAGAAACCCTATGCATGTCCTCCTTTATGCTTGTGAGAAGATGGACAGTGGACCCCTGCACTTGCACAGCTCACAGCCTGATGTATGGCTTGGATCCCAGGTAATCTCTCTCCTCCCCATTACTGTGAGACCCACCTATACAAAAATGTTCCAAAAACCCCTAATGGGCATGTGGAGACAATACCCTAACCTAGGGTCAACCCCTGTGTAAGCCCCCATTAAATTTCAGCTTGCTAGAATTCTCTGGGCGATGCAGTAAGGCCCAGTGACTGATTCTGTATATTTTTAATTATTTTAAATGTGGGGACCACCAAATATGGACATGGGTACCCTCCATTAATAGAGGGAAGTCCGAGGGACCACCTCATGCCCTCAGTTCACTGTGGACCCCACCAGTGTGCCCAGAATCAGTCTGAATCAGTTCAAAAACTGATTTTTAAAAGGGGACTTAGTGGCCAACCATGCCCTAGTTCTGAGCTCATTTAGAGCTCTTGCTCTGTTGGGAATTCATGGGAGAGAAAGGAGAGAAAGAAGGGAGGAAGAAGAGGAAGGGGAAGAAGAGAGGAGAAGGAAGAAGAAGAGGGAGCTGCTGCCACCCCCATCCAAGCCTGAATCCGAGCTGCTCCTACCCATTTCAGGTATAAGACACCCCCCTATACCTGCTGTCCTTATTCCTTCTCTATGTGCATTCATGCTTCCTAGGCAGCCCAGAATAGTTAGGGTTAGCCCAGAACTGCTCCAGATCTTCCATGCAGACCTTATGCATGGAAGATCTATGATTTTTACATAATTTTAAAAGTCTGATATGCTGTTCTTAGGAGCCGAATCTGGCTGTGCCCTACTGCACTACCTAGATTTGCTCCAGATGAACTGATTGGAGTCCTGGGTGCAAACTAGGGCTGCAGAGATCAAACCCTAGGTGGTCGCAGCCCTGAGCCATTATTTCTCAAGCTTTTTCAGCCTTGCATATGGTTGAAATCAGATTTCTAAGCTTGGCAAAACCCTATGACACTATTCATTGGGATTGTCTGGGCAGCCATTGGCAGCCTGATGATGGATCTGATGGAGGATTCATTTGGATCAAAATGGAGGCCATCCCTGGGCGTACCAAACCCCCCTGACATGCAAGGGATCGAATTTGGTCTCAGTCATTAAGGCCCCACCTTGGAAACTCAGCCCACATCGATTCTACAGCCACTAGGTGATGCAGACATCGCCCAGAGCCAACGCCCAGTGAAGGGAAATTGGTTGGATTGGTGGACAGACTTTGGGAACCTCACCCTTTGATCCCTGGACACTGTGGGAAGGCTGGAAAAGTACCAAAAACCCCTTCCCCACATCTGTCCTTGATTGGAAATGTTTTGGAACTCTGGTGGGCCCCGCAGGTGAAAGATACCCTACTGTGCTTGGTCCTATAGCACAGACAAGCTGTGGACAGCACTGTAAACGTATTCTGACCTAGGGTTAGGTGTAAACTTTATTAATGACTATTTTACCCCTTTGAGCCACTAACATTGGTTGAGGCACCGGGACATGACCTAAGTCCCAGTGCAAGGCCCAATGATTTCAAGTGAGAACCAACTGAACTCCAGGTCAACCCACTAAGTTTAGATTAACCCTAGGATACCTAGTGATAGACTAAAAACTTAATAAGACATTATTTGATTTGTATTTAGGATTTGATCCCATGCTCAAGGTCAACAACCAGATTGCTTTTGAAACTGAGTTTGCAACTGAGGGCTTAGAACCCAACACAGGTGAGTGAATAATTCTATCATATGTGTATATGTAATTATGATCTGATGCCGGCTAATAAGAATTGAAATCAATAATGCTATGTTACTTAGTTTTATTTCAAGATACTCAAATCACTGCATAATGACTGCATGTTGTTCAACACTGTGAATTCTTCTCTGATGATTGTGAATGTTAGACTAGAGGCCGTAGTCGGCTTGGAAATGAGGCCCGTGGTAACCCGTAGTATGGGATGCGGTTGACACCACCCGACTCATACGATTCCATATAGATATGGGGTTAGAGTTTCATTACCCATGCCACGCACCCTTGCCAACAGGGGTTAAGGTGTTGGATGCCTGTGGGGGCGACCATCAGAAAATGACAAAAGAGAAATAAGAATGAATAGAACACCTGAATGGTGCATGAATGAAAGAACACTGGAATGGTGCATATGGGCTATAAGCCAGAAAAGAAAAGAAAAGAGAAAAGAAATGGATTGTCTCACGGGTTAATCACAGAGGGCTGGTCAGGCTGACCTTAGTGAACGAATGCGGGAGCTGACTGGTCCTCTCTGACAACTCAATGGGTGTATCGCGGGAAGGGGTTAGAAGCCCGCACCAGGGATACATGTATTGGGGATTGTATTGGCACAGACCCGACTTAGTTGTATTGCTAGGTGGCTAATAAATAATCTGGACTTGCATATCATGTAGGATCATATGATCTATGAATTATCATTGCATGTGCATGCATGATTGATGTTATTTGCTCACGAGCTTGGTAGGGCTCACACTCTGTTATGCAATGTTTTTCCTTAGATGATTTTATAGGTGGATGCCGCTGTGGCATGGAGGGCTATCTCGACGAGGAGAGTCCTGGTAGTTACAATAATGTTGGTGTGGACCCCAATGGAGGTCATACCAATTCTGCGTATTTTCTCGGTGGTCGTGGATGAAGACCGTTGAGGAGTGCTTTTGATGCTTTTGTTGTGGGAACTCCATTTTGTTTTTGTTAGGAAATTTCCCATTCTGACTCTAGATCAGTTGTAGCTTTCTTTACTTTTTCTTTTTGGGGTTAAGTATGCTCACCCTGTATATAGCCATGTGTGTAGTACTGTACTTATCAGCTTTGTTTCTTGTTTATGGGTTGGAGGGAAATGTACAAACTATCCTTTGTATGTATTATCACCATTTCCTCGTATCACTATGCTTCCTTTTATGATTGAATTGTAGTCTATTTGCTGTTGCACTTTGATCTTACCTATGGTAAAGAGATGGTTGTGGTTCCATGATCGTAAGCACTGCTTCCAGATCCGTGGGATTTGGTGGATTGCCGTTATGTAATTCGGGTCACCTACCCAATCCTCCTAGGGAGTAGTTTGGGGTGTGACATTATTAAATTCTTAGATTAATAGATTATTTATTAATTTTTTTTTTATAAATTTTTTTTAAAGTATTAATAAAATTCTGTATCCTTATGTTTCCTAAGGTTATTTTAGGTATTCCCCAAGTTTCCATATGTTAAAACCTAAAAACCAACAAATATATTCACTGGGCGATGTCTCTGGGCGTTGGACACATCACCCAGTGCCATCGCCCAGAGAATCGGGGGCGTAGTATATGAGTCCGAGAGGGGTCCATTTGCATTCTATCTTCTTCTAAACTTCTCTAAACACTAAGGAAAAGTCTTTGGAGGGTAGTGTGACTCATTCCATACCAAATCCTCGTGCTTCGTCTAGTTTTTCGCAAATCATCACATGCCTAGGTAAGATTTCTTAACTACATTCCCTTGTTAGGTTTTATTTTCTTTCAACCTTGCTTTAGCTAGGGTTTTTACTAATTTTCCTTGCCCTAACTATGTTTTTCTCTTCTCTTTTGTAGAAAATGTCTACAAGCCATCGCACAGCTAGAAAGTCAGTAGCCCAAAAGAGGCTACGAGTCAAGTCTGAGGATTCCTCTTTCTCCTCAGTGCCTCCAACATCTTCTAGGAACGATTCTACTTCGGAGGAGCCCGATTTCGATAGGTTTCATTTCTCTAGGTACAAACATGCTAAGGCTGGGTTATTCGGGTGGATGACTTCCATCAGTATAGTCTCAACAGTAGGTTCAACATCTGGGTTGGACCTCCATGTTGACACCCACAGAGCCTTGTTATCCCAACTTGGTTTGGTACTTTTACTATAACCTAGTGCCTTTTAGTGCATAGGAGTTCGGAGTGGAGAGTAGGGTGAAGGGAGTGGATATTAGGCTGACCACTGCCTCACTAGCAGAGATCTTGAGTTTACCTAACTCAGGAGAGAGGTGTTATTATCAGCCGCGGATGGACATTTTGGAGATGTTTTCTTTGGAGACCAGGAGAAGGGTCTTCAAATCATTGACAAGTTCATAGGACACGCCTAGGTCTGAGACTTCTTATAAGCCTAGTGCTCGTGTCATTAGTAGGTGCGTGACCTACAACATCTACCCCAAGGGCGGTAACAGGGGTAGTATATCTATGTTGAGAGCCTACATCACATATTGTCTTTTGGAAGCTGGTAAGGGGGTTCAGTCATAAACCTCCCATATCTTTTACTTCAGGTAATGCTTTACCATGCTCAGAACCCAGCTAATGGGAACCTTCCTTATGGGAAGTTCCTCACTTTAGTCTTCTAGTACTTCGGGGTTCCTTTGGAGGGTGAGTATGCTGAGAAGGACAGGTCTAGGCCCATTGATAAGACCTCGATTCTGAAGATGAAAGTGCCTGGGGGTGGGTGATCCACCAGAGGATGAGGAGCTGGTGATGCCTTGAGATGAGCAGTAGGGAGAGGAGCAGGGAGTGGAGCATGATGATGATGTGCACGATGAGGGGGTGCAGAGGATGGAGCAAGGAGACATTGAGGGAGACACCCATGGCATGCATGCAGAGGAGCAGGGCATGGGTCAAGGAGACTTTGAGGGTTTAGCACGCAGTACACCGACTTACCTGCCTATGAGGTGACAGGTGCTACTAGTTCTCAGGTTCTAGGGCCATCAGAGTGGACACAGATGATGACACATTTTCAGAGTCTCGGTTCCCAGCTTTTAGATATGGCGACTAGGATGGATTGGGGCTTTACTTCATTGGAGAGTAGAGTGGGTTCTGTAGAGCAGCATCTGGATTTCTAGGACAAGTTCTATAGGGTTGACTCTCGCCAGACACAGCCTCCACCTAGCGACTTGCCTCCAACTGAGTAGGTCCTAATCAGCTTCAGATGTTCAGGCTACGCGGTTTAGACTATTTTTCTTTTATTCAGCTTATGTATTTGTTTTTTTTTAGCTTATGTAACCTTTAGATGTAGTTCGTTATCTTATCAAACCTTGTGTAGTGGCTCGGCCACATTTGGTTTTATATTAGTGGATTTATGCATATTTTGTTTATTTACATCTACCTCCCCTGTAGCTTTTTATTATTACATGTTTTATCATTTATAGCTTATTAGTCCTAGTCTGCACTCCATAAATGTAAGAAGAGCCTCACGCTCTGATACCAAGCTCTGTCACACCCCAAACCACCCCCTGGGAGGATTAGGTAGGTGATCCAAATTGCGTAACGATAATCCGCCAAATCCCACGGATCTAGAAGCTGTGCTTACATTCACGGAACCACATCCATTCACTTTACCCAAAAGCAAGATCAGAGTGCTACAGATTTACCACAAATTACAATAATAAAAGGAAGCATAGTGATACGGAGAAATGATGATAATATATACATAAGTAAGGTTGTACTGTTACATTTCCCAATGACCCACAAAGTAAAGAACAAAGCTGAGCATATTCAACCCCAAAAGGTAAAGAAAATAAAACAACAACAGAACCATAGTCAGCACGGGGATAAACTCCAAACTAAAATAAAAAGGAGTCCCCAAGATAAAAAGCATCACATGAACTCTTCAACGGTCCTCATCAATGACCACTGAGAATGTACGCAGAATCGGTATGACCTCCGTCGGGGTGCACACCAACATCATTGTAATAACCAGGACTCTCCTCCTCGAGATGAGCCTCCATGCCACAGCGGCATCGACCTACAAAATCATCTAAGAAAAACAATGTCTAACAGAGTGTGAGCCCCGCTAAGCTCGTGAGCAAATCATATCATCATGCATGCACATGCAACCACAATCCACATGATCCTACATGATGTGCAAGTCTAGATTTTTTATTAGCCACCTAACAATACAACTAAGTCAGGTCTGTGCTACTACAATCCCCAATACATGTATCATTGGTGCGGGCTTCTAACCCCTTCCCGCAATACACCCATTGAGTTGTCGGAGAGGACCAGTCAGCTCCCGCATTCGTTCACCAAGGTCAGCCCGACCAGCCCTCTGTGATTAACCTGTGGGGCAATCCATCACATTTCACATCTCTTTTCTTTTCTGGCTTATAGCCCGACATATAGCTCATAATCACCATTTCGGTGCAAACACATTTCTTTTCTTTTCTCATATACACATATGGTCACCCTCACAGGCATCCAACACCTTAACCCCTGTTGGCAAGGGTGCATAGCACGGGTGATGAAACTCTAACCCCATGTCTATATGGCATTATATGAGTCAGGTGGTATCAATCGCATCCCATACTATAGGCTACCACAAGCCTCATTTCCAAGTTGACTACGACATCTAGTCTAGCAATCACAATCATCATATAAGATTCACAGTATTGATCAACAGACAATCAATGTTTAACAGTTTGAATATTTGAACTGAATTGAAATAACACAGCATTAATATTTAAATTAAATTGCCGGCACAACATCACAGTTACATGTACATATATGATAATATTTCACTCACCTGAGTTTGGTTCTAAGACCTTAGTCGCAAATTTAGTTCCAATAGCAGTCTAGTTGTTGACCTCGAGCACGGGATCAAATCCTAAATATAAATCCGAAAGTGTCATATTAAGTTTTCAACCTACCTCTGGTAGTCCTACGGTTAACCTAAGCTTACTGGGTTGACCTGGTTGTTCAGTTGGTTCTCACTTGGAATCCTCTGGAACTTGCATTGGGCCTTAGGTCCATGTCCCGGTGCATCATCCCAAAGTCTGTGGCATAGGGGGTAAAATAGTCACTCTTAGCGTTTGTACCTGACTCTAGGTCAGATTAGGTTTACAGTGATGTCCACAGCTTGTCGGTGCTATAAGACCAACCACAAGCAGGGTTTGCTTCACCTGTCAGGCCCACATGGGTTCCAAAGCCAATCCTGCTTAGGGACAGATGTGGAGAAGGGCATTTAGGTCATATCCCATCTTCCCACACTGTCACATGGTCAATGGGTGAGGTTCCCAAGGCTAGATCAGCATTTTTTTAGCAAAACCTTCACTGGGTGATGGCTCTGGGCGTTGGGTGCATCGCCCAGTGAATTGCCCAGTGCCTTCAAATCGACAAAGGGCTGAGATCCCAAGGTTGGGCTCCATAGGCAGTGCTCTCAACATCATCCCATGCATGTTAGGGGGTCAGGTAGCCCTAGGGATGATCTCCATTTTGGTCCAAATGGATCCTCCATCAGGCCCACCATTTGGCTGCTAGAGGCTGCCCAGATAACCCAGTGAATAGTATCACAGGATTTTCTCCAAACATGAATCTCAGTTCCAGCCACATGCAAGGCTGGAAATAGATGTAATATAGGGATTCATGGCTGAAAATTCCCAGGGCTAGGTCTGTGTAGCCATGGTTTACATCCAGGGTTCCAAACAGTCAGCCAGTAGTGAATCTGGGTAGTACAGCTATGCACAGCCAGATTTGACTTCCATAAACAGCATATCAGTCTAATAAAATTTAACAAAAATCACAGATCTCCCATGCTCAATGCTTGCATGGCAGATCTGGAGCTGTTTCGGGCAAATCCTAGTTGTTCTGGGCTGCCTAGGGAGTAGAAAATCCATAAATATAAGCACAAATGAGAAACAGCAGATCTGACCAGAGTTTCTATACCTGCACAGGGCTGAGGAAACTCGGTTCCACGCCTCGGGTGAGAGGCTGCACTTCCCCCCTTCCTTCTTCCTTCCTTCCTTCCTCTTCCCCTCTTCTTTCCCTCTTCTTTCTCTCCTTTCTCTCCTCGCGGGTTCAACAGTGCTAAGGGCTCTAAATGAGCCCAAGGCATTCCTATTCATAGGCCCAGCCCACACTGAGGCCTATTTGGCTATTAAGGCCCATTTTGAAAATGAGTTTTTAAACTGATTGTGAGTGATTCTGGGCACACTGGTGGGGTCCACAGTGCACCAAGGGTATGAGGTAGTCTCTCAGACTCCCCTCTATCTATGGTGGGTGCCCATGTCTATGTTGGGTGGTCCCCATAATTAAAATCCATTAAAATATATTGTTTCACTCACTAGGTGATGTGTCTGGGCCTTGTCTGCATCGCCCAGAGATTGTAGCAAGTTGAATCTCAGTGGGGCATGCACAGGGGTTTGACCCTTGGTCAGGGCATTGTCCCCACTTGCCATTTTTACACACTTTTACAGAGGTGTTCCTGGATGCCTGGTCAGGGGTTCCTGCCCTTCAATCAAAGATCCAACTAGTCAGGTGCAGGGTTTGACAGGTAGGATTGTCTTTATGGCCTTTGAGGTATAAATTCTCTTTGAGGTTTATTCCTTCTCTGAGAAGTATATTAAAAAGCTTGATGGTATTGATTTCTATGCCTTTGATTATTTCTACCTTTGTTTCGTGAAAAAGATTTTTGAGAATTTGACGTTTGACCTTGTTTTGCTCTTACTTATTCTATATACACCACCTTTTCTTTTTCCTTGACATATTGAGGGATTCTCCCATCATAGTCTAGACCCACTTTATCTTGAGGTGTCTTTTATGGTGTACCTAGAAGAGCATCCAAGGACTTTTATCCTTTGGTGAACATGAGCAAGGCCGATGCCAATTTTTCTTTTTCTTCGTCTAGTTTTGCAATATAATCATGCAAATCATCTACTTTATTATGCAGATAAACTACTTCCTTTTTCTAATATAGAATTAGAAGCTTCTAATTTGCGGCTTACCTCATAGAGAGCCTCAAATCCTTTTTCTATATCATCCTCATCTATATCATCAATGTCCATATCATCAATTGAACTACTATTTTTAGAATTTGAAATAAAAAAAGTCCGAACTTACTTCTATATCATTTTCTTTGTCAAGATGTGCCATCAATGCTAAGTTTGCAGTTTCTTCATTGGATTCTTCTTCTTCTTGTTCTTCATCTGAGTCCCATGTGATTTCAGCAGCATGTGCTTTCTTTTGACTCTTTTGGCACTCAGTTTTAAAATGGCCGGGCTTTCTGCATTCATAGCGTACAATATATTTTTTAGAAAAAAAAGGATTATCTTTAGAGAGATTTTTACCTTTGTTCTCCTTTTATGTTTGTCCTTTGTTGAAGAACTTTTTTCCATTCTTCTTGAGAAATTTCTGAAAGTTTTTAGTGATAAGAGACATCTCCTTTTCTGAGATACTGAGATTTTCTTCTTCATCGCTTTCATCATCAGATATGTTTGTTGTTTTGATCGTAATGGTTTTCCTCTTTGGTTCTTTTATCTCTAACCACTTGTCATCTTCATTTAACTCAACTTCATGAGTTAGGAGGGATCCCATAAGCTCGTCCATACTGACGATGTTGATATTCTTTAACTCCTTTATGGTAGTTATCTTTGATCTCCATTTGGGAGGTAATAATCTAAAAATCTTTCAAACATTCTCGGACTTGGTGTATGTCTTCCCTAAGCCCTTCAACTTGTTTATAATATTAATAAATCTCAAACACATGTTAGCAATATTTTCATCTTCTAACATTTTAAACAATTCATACTCATAAACAAGTTTATCGATTTTGGATTCTTTTACTTGTGTAGTTCCTTCATAGGAAGCAACAAGTGTAACCCAAATTTCCTTAGCAGATTCACACATAGCAATTTTATCAAATTCAGATTCACTCAATGCATATTGGAGAAATGTGATAGCTTTATAATTATGCTGAGTTTTCTCTTTATCAGCGGAAGTCAGTTTAGTTGTGTCCTTAGCTGGCATAGTTTCTTCTTTAATATTTTTAGTGAAGGTGTATGGTCCATGTTCAATAACATGCCATATATCAAGATTATGTACACAAGAAAAATTCTTGAATCTAATTTTTCAGTATGAAAAATTTTCACCATTAAACAATAGAGGTCTAGACATATTTAGTCCCTCAAGTGCATTTGGGTGATGTGATCCCATAGATCTTATAGTCTCAAGTCTTGAGCTTCTGCTCTGATAACAAATGTGAGATAACCTGGAGGGGATGAATAGGTTATCACTAGTGAAGTTTAACCTTTTTAAAATTATCTTCCAATTTAAAGTTAAGAGTAAAGCAAATTAGAAATAAAAAGTGTAAATAAGAAGACATAAGATTTATAGTGGTTTGGCTAATTCCAGCCTACATCCACTTCTCTTAATCTTGAGAGAATTTCACTAGTATCTTCCTTTCAGTATAATAGGTGGAAAGAATACCTTTATAATATTTTTCACAGGATAAGAGCATCCTAACTCTTTTTCATAAGATAGGAGGATCCTAACTCTTTTCCATAGGATAAGAGGACCCTACGTATTAATCTAAGTACAGTCTAGATTAATACACTAATACTTTGTCAAATCATAAGCATAAATAATGAAATAAAATAACGAAAAAGGTAACAGTTACCTAGGCAAGGAGTGTGACATTTACTCCTTACAAGTGATAAATGATATGCTATGATGCTTAATGCTTTGACCTTCTTTAGAACTTCTCTTTAGAATGAAAGCTAGTAGAGGTCTTGAGTGTTGAAATCAATCTTAGATAATCTTGATGGAGACTACTAGACTTCAATCAATGGAGCTGATCTCTCGTCCGGGTCTTTTCCAACTTATACTAAGGCTTTTAGGGGTCTTTAATTCGCCTCCTAGAGTCTCTAATTATGCATGAATGAATGATATACAAGTTTTATTAAAATTCATGTAATACAGTGCATTTGAAGTGAGTGCTTAAAACTTTAGTCTTGAGTTTCAATTTTCTTCAAGAGATGTTCCTTCAATCTTCGAAGGTCTTTTCAAGGACTTCTTTGCTTGATGGATTTGACGTGTCTTTGAAGTCTTGATGTCCATGTTTTGTCTTAAACATCCTTTAAGCCTTTTAATTCTTGACTTGATTCCATCGTCAAAACTTGTTAATCATAGTAATACACAATGTCTTGTGCTTGCACGTTTGTTATCATCAAAATAATCATGAAGGACGGGAAGTATTTTTCCCAATAGAGATGGTTCCCAGGGGTTAGTAATACATGTAATTAGGTCATTATAATAGGTTTACATTATCCTAATCATGTTTTTCCATATTGGGTGATGGATTGGGTTTAAGCAAGCAAGGCCAAGATCAGTCTCATAACTTCATCAAATCATACAAGCAATATAGGAATAGTCATATTAGCCTATTACAGTAGCAATCCCAAGCCATGAAGTAGGAAACACATCATGCATGTAAGGATCCATGGCTCTATCCTACCATTCATGTATTATGTACATGGTTTGGCTTAAAACTAAGCTATATACATGGCTGGAACATGAAGTCTAAGCATTTCTAGATTTGCAATGGCGTAGATGACGAGTAATACATAGAATTTAAAGCATGCATGTAAGGATCTATGGTTTCCTAAGCATTCTATATGGCATTTACATATGGGAACATGGTAGGACATGGCTACATGGCTAACTTCTGGAATATTATGCTAGAACCAGAATGAGAGACATGGTAGGGGGTTAGGATGGGCTCTAAAGAGGTATACCTTCAAGGCTTGTAGAATTCGGCCAAGGTCCAAGATCCCTCTCCCTTTCTTTCCTTCTTCTTCTCCTTCCTCTTGCTTCTCTCTTTCTTTCCTCTCCTCCAACGTTTTGAACAGTAGGAGTCTATGTCTAAAGCTGAGTCTTTTATTTATAGGCCTTAGTCTACTAATTTCTATTTGGCTAGGGGTTGTTATAAGAAAAACTCATTATTTTCTAGCTTTTCTATGTGTGAGGATGGGTAGGTAGGTCCCACATGGATTCATGGCTGGGGGATTGTTCCAACATGTCATTAGGAATGTATTAAGGTGATCCCCATTGCAAGACATTGGGTTCCCATAAGTTTGGAATGAAAGTTACTTGTTTCAGCAACTCTGGGCCTTTCACTTGGCGTTTGGGAATTGCCTAGTGAATCACCCAGAGAATCCTATTTTGTATTTTTGCATTAATTGAAATGAAATTTCAGTACTTAAAGGTATAATTGGACAGCGGTTTCTTCTAACATAATGAAGTTCTATAAGTCTAGTTTCTAACAAAATTTGAATCAAAGAAAATGAGGTTTGGATGATGGAGTTATTATTTTTATTAAACAGGGGTCAAACTACCAAAATAGAAGAATTCGATTTTTATTAAATAGGGGTCAAACTATCAGAATAGAAGAATTCAATTTTTGACAGTACTTGAATTGAAGTTTCAGCTCACTTAGAGACATAATTGAATAATGGTTCCTTCTAAGAAAATGTAGCTCTATGAGTCTAGTTTCTAAAAAAATTTGAATCAAGATAAATGAAGTTCGGATATGATGGAGTTATATCATTTAACTAAGCGGGGGTCAATCTGCCAAAGTAGCAGAATTTGATTCTTGAGTTGGGATTTAACATGCATGTATGGAATTGAGTTCTCATCATCAAATCAAACATGGAAGTTGATGTTTGGTATGAAATGTTTAAATTCAAGCATTCATGGTGATCAGGGTCAACATTAGTTTAACCTAGAACTAGGATTAGGTCCTATGGTTGGGTTTAAGCATGCATGCAAAGGAATTGGGTTTATAATTTAATCAAATCATGACAACCCAAACATGCATGATGATAAATGGTTCATTCCTAGTTATCCTAACATCTGAATTAAATTCTGGGTCTAGGGAAGAATAAAAGAAAGAAATCAGGTGTGAGATTGGAGCATGCATGCATGGTATTGGCCTTCCCAATTGTATCTCCTTGGACAGATTTAACATGCATGACCAAGGATGGTTTAGTTCAGCCTAAAATAGAATTGTGCATGATGCTAGGTCTAGGTAAGGGGGGTAGAAGGAGAACAGAATTGGTTTAGAAACTCTTACCTATGCTTAGCACTTGGGTAATCAATTCTCTTCTTTCTCCTTGTGGAAACAGTGCTAAGTTACCCCGATTGTTAATGCCTTCACGTATTAACCTTCCCTACATGTTTTATAGACCTAACGTGTCATATATTCTGGTAGGGCCTTAGAAATCAAGGGATGAAACCTACCTATGGTTGTACTTTTGGTGGTGGACTATACAGTTACAAGGAGTTGGTGTTTGCCTTCTTATTGGTGTGTAGGTCCTCACTAGCGGAGCTACCTCATTAAATTCAACCACGGGATCAATGCACCACAGTGTATAGGTAGCTTTGACCTTGAGTTCCAAACGTTCAACTAAAAATTAGAATTAGGCCGTATTTTTTATCACGGGTTTAATACAATGAGCCTTAAAGAGTTAGAGTGATGGTTGTGGGACCTTCAACAGATGCATGTAGTAGTAATGCACTTGAGAGGAGACAAATTAGAGATCTATAACAAAGTATCAGTGAAAGCCATTTAAGTTATTAACAGAGAATGGAATTAATATCACCACATCGTCGAGGACATAAAATTTATAATTTAAAAATTGTCTACCAAAGCATGGTTAAAAGGCTACCTGAAGATCCCAAATTAAAAGGAAAAGTAAATGTATAACTAAAGGATGTGAAAGGAAACAGTTGGCGCTTTTGTTATTCACTAATGGGGAAAAATTGAAATGTTTTAATGCGAGTGGCAAGCCTGGCCGTCCATGGAATATTTTTATAATTTGGAGGTGACTGCCAGAACGTCTATCAGAGAAAGTGAAAAGATTTATTATAAATTAGGAAAAGTGAGTGGACTCTAATGATGTTATGCCAAAGGGGGTTCAATCTAGTGTATGGGCATTAGATTGGGTTAGCATAGTATGTGATAGGTTAAAGGGCTTAATTTAACACGTTCCATCAACTCTGCAGCGTTTTGGCACATCGGTCAAGTACCTAACATTTGGTATCAAAGTCGGGCACCATGTCACAGGTTTGAGTCACAGAAAGGGTTACCAAGGAGAGGGCTACATGGAGTAGAGTGAAAATCAACAAGAAAGGGCTATCAACTACTAGGCAAAAATCAGAGGACAATGTGGTGGTCTGAAAATTTCATTAGTATGAGGTCAAACCCGATAATCTATATAATTCCAGTATTCAATCTTAGAGATTTAGAATTTATATCATTAATGATTTTTTTTTGGTAAGATAACATTAATGATGGAAGATTTTATTATTGTTCTTTAAGAAAAAGGGGAATGTCACTATTATTAAGATGTTAAACTAGTCTGATTAATTCCAGTATTCAGTCAATTGGTTAACTTGTTGACCTTATTATGGGAACTATATATCTTTTTTGTTTTCTTTTTGGTTTATCTATTGAACTTGCCCCATAGGACTTTGACTATAGGTACTAGAAAGTGACCGAGTGATATGGGGCAGAGAAGTGGGAGAGGGGGAAAGGGGTTTTCTTAAGGCACAAGGTGATGAGATAAGAGTCGAACCGATGACTTTTTATGTGACTACATTATTAGCATGGCACCAATCAACCATCAATTATTTTACTTTAGTAATACTGCCAAAGGGAGACGACTCTGAAGGAGGGGAGACGATGCAGAGACCCTCATTACTCGGACCGGAGAGCATAATGGACTTGGTGATCTAATCCTTCACAAAAAATGAGACGAATGAAACTCTAAAAAGACACAATTATTGCTAGCAAAATTTCACTAAGAAAGTAAAGACTTTGGAGGGAACATGGAGAACATCAGATAAGCAGAAAGAAAGAGAAGAGGAAGATGATAGAGAAGCAAAAACAATTTGAGAGATAGGGTGACCTTTACCATTGCCAATGTGAAGTTGATCTGGACTGGTGTAGTTAACAACAGAGGGAAGGGATTGGAGATTTGGGGTGACATGATGTGTAGCACCTATGCTTGGGTACCAGGTTAGGTAGAGGACGGCTAGTATGGGGTTTGTAAGAGAGGGGGATTGACATAGTGACTGGACAGTGGGGGAGGGGCAGGTAAGATGAGTAGGGTACGGATGGGGCTTGATAATGAATGGGTTTGTGATAATAGTGGGTGGAGATAGTGTGGTTGGTACAATTATAGATGGAACATCATAATTGATCACCCTGGTTGGGGAAGCGACTCCCCAAGACTGTTGATCTAATGGCATTGTTGTCATTGTTGGCAACTTGGTGGACAGTAGTGGTGTAAGGAATGTGCTAAGCTTGTCTGCAAGTTGGGAATAAGGAACACCATGTGAGCCTTAAAGCTAATAAATAAAGTAAGTCCCCATGGCATGTGAGCTTCCAAGAAGAAGCCAGAAAGCATGACCTAGAAAATGAAAGGGGCAGCAAAATCTCATGGCATGTGAGCTTCTAATGAGAAGATAGAAAGCATGACCTAGAAAATGAAAGGGATAGCAAAATCCCATGGCATGCGTGAGCATTCAACATTTTATCATATAAGCATTGCCAATAAAAATAAAAGGGAAAGAAAAAAGTAAAGCTATAGAAAGGCAAAAACATTGGGTGCCTGACTCTTCTTGCAAGCCAAGTGATGCACATGGAAAATGCCCATAGCTCTCTAAGGGGTTTCCAATTCTTGACAATCCTGCTTAGGATGACATGACTCCTTGAGGTATGTCTTGGTAGCACACAGTAGCATTGTAGTTTTATTTATGCTTATTTTTCATATTTGCAAAGTATATTTTCCCATTGCATGAGTGTGTGAGTGTAGGCCACCTTGTTTAGTTAATTGAACATGCTCATAATCTCATAAATATTATATTTGAGGTCAAACAACCTTGCTCTCAGAGATCTGGAGGTTTTGTGTATAGTTCATGGAAAGCATCTACAGGGTTGAAGAGGTGATGGCTTGGTTTGAGAGATGAAATCTTAATATAGAGAGGTTTCTAGTGGTTTAAGCTCTTGGTGGCTCTTATTTCAGTGTATTGGATATGTTCCACGAAAGTTCAAGGTCAAACTCGAGCTACATTGCCTCCTCAAGGTTCAAGTTTAAGATTTTTGAAAATTCAAGTCAAAACAGTATTTTTCTTGGTTTGGAAATTGATTTGATGATTAGTGGGACCCATTAGTCTTTCGAGTGGCTACACATGTTTAAATTCTTGTTGGTGATGTGTTTCAAGTGCTACTTGAGCCAAACAATGGTTATTTGTGAAAATGACATATTCAGTTGCAAGTTTTCAAGTAAATTTGAAATTCAGCAACTATGATTGTGAAGCCTTTTTGGGACTCTTGAAAAATGTGTATATGAGAGAGAAAAGACAAGTGGTTTGTGCCAACATGTTCACAAAGTTTTTCTCTACAAGGGTGAACAAACCACACAGTCATTCGAGCTACAGGCTGATATGTGTGAAGGCCAAAAGAGTGCATTAAGATCATTGTCAATGAGCTGGACAGCAAGCTTGAATTGATTTTGAAGAGAGAGAAAGAGGAGAGAGAGTGTGGACCCCACCTGGGGGTGCCACGTGTCAGGGAGTAGTAAGGTGGCATGTCCACCTTGGCATTTGACTGAGTTAACATGGCCATATGGCCATCATAGCCTTGACAGCATGGCTATACAAGCACTAGCCCAGCAGCCTAGCACCATGGGCACACAGCATCCCAAGCAGTAACCCAGCAGCTCAGCCCCATAGGCACAGCAGCCCAGCCCTCTTGGGCATTTTGTCAAACAGCTTGAGTATGCTCTTATACTCAGAAAATATTTGGAGGTTTTGAAAATCAAGCTACTGGAAGTCATTCTCTGTAGTAGGTTAGTGAATTCTTTGGAGCATCACATGGGAATTCCAACCGTATGGATGTGAAGCTCACGTGGCAAATAGTCGAAGATAAAAATTTAAGGTTTTTCTAACACGTGTACAAATCATGGATGAGCCATCGTTTTCCCAAAAACACAAGCATTTGTGTGGCTGAGATTGATCTTTAAATCTGAATTAGAATCTCTTGTTCTGATTGGTTGATCTAAATCATAATCAATGCCTGAGATAGAAGATTCTAAATTGACACCTCACAATTAAGCACATGCAAAATTGGTACACTTAAGTGATGACTTCTCATTGGTGGATCAGGAATCTAATCTGATGGCTCTGTTTTAATCTCATATCAAAGATAAGGATCCAACGGCTTATGTGTCCTCCGCTCCCATTTAAAGCGAAAGACGGAAGATCAAATCTTATTTTAATCTGGGCCGTCCATACGATCTGATTTAATGGCCCAGATTGACTCAATCTTTGCCTCAAACTTTGGGCTATGTAAAAGTTAAATTTTGGGATTTGTACAGAGACGCTACCCCCCATATGTTGACGTCCTCTACGTAGTGGTGAAGTCGGATTTAGGGTTTGATGCCTCTGTGATTTAATGTTTGAATTTTCTCAGAGAAGAAGGCATTTTGAGTAGATCGATGCATTGGGATCTGTGTCAGAGGCTTACAGGACATGCCGCACGCTACTACTGATGTTCAGAAGGTCTGCATCGACAGTGGTTGTAATTCTACTTCGTTCTTAAGGTAGTTTTTAATTCAAGTTCCCCGTCTTATCATTTAGTCTTGTTGGGGAGTGAGGTTCATGTAATTTTGAGTGTTGGGAATTTGGGTTGATCATAAAAACTCACTTTTAGTGTTTAAAGCTTACTGTGCTGATACAGTTAGGTGTGTGGGAGTATTTCCTGTGGCGCCTGTGTCATATGGAACTGTGTTGAACCTGTGTAATATGATTTTTAATAGAAGTGTGCTGAGCAAAGCACGAAACCCGTGAGGGTATTGCTCCGTGGACGTAGGCCATTATGCCGAACCATGTATATGCTTGTGGTGTGGTTTGATATTTTATTTTGAAGTGCTTACTTGCAGAGTGGGTGTGGTTCACTAGTAGACCAAGCTACTTTGTAGTGATTGGTGCATGACCACACGATTGTGTGTTGGTTGTTATAATCTAAGTTTGCAAAAAATTTTAATAAGCACAGATTCACCCCCCCTCTGTGCCGAGTGCCATTCATCAATTAGTGTTAGAGCTAAACTCAACATTAGTCAAATCGACAGTTGAGAGATCTCTCTGGGAATAATGGCACACAGTAAAACCTCAGGTTATGGAAGGGCACCACACTTTGATGGTACTGAGTATGTTTTCTGGAAGAACAGAATGGAGACCTATCTAGGGTCTTTGGGGTATGGTGTTCTCAGATCTATATATACCGAGTTTGAGATGGCAGATACAGAACCGACTGATGAGGTAGAAATTAAGAAGTTTGAAAATAACCTGAAGGCAATGAATGCACTTGAGAGTGCACTAACAAACACGGAGCTTGCAAAGGTCACAGATTGCAAGACCGCCAAGCAATTATGGGATAGGCTTAAGGGTGTGCATGAAGGTGGCCAAAGGGTCAAAAAGTCCAAGCTTCAAGTTCACAAGGTAAATTTCGAAGGATTGAAAATGAATGAAAGTGAAGATATTGAAGCATATATGGTTAGAGTCAATGACGTTGTAAATGCTATCAGAGATCTAGGTCATACATTGAGTGACTCAGAGATTTGTCAGAAGATACTCAGATCACTTCTTCCCAAATATGACTCCAAGGTTCAATTATTGAAGATCATGATGATATAGACAACTTGGCATTAGATGTTTTACAAGGAAAGCTGAAGTCTTATGAGATGAGAACTAGAAAAGGAAAAGGCAAAGATGAAGATAACGAGATTGCTTTTAAAGCAATGAAGAATCTAAATATTGATGAAAATTCTGATATTGAGTTGGATAGTGATGATGAGGCTGAAGCAAACTTTGTTAGAAAGCTGACTAGAGGGAAAGGCAAGTATTAAGGCAAGCTTCCATTCAAGTGCTTCAGATGTGGTGATATTGGTCACTATGCTACCTCGTGTCCTCAAAAGAAGAAATTCAGAGGCAATGATGATGAAGACAACAACAACAGCAAAGAAAAATTCAAAGGGAAGTAAAAGTTCACTAACAGAAGATTTCCCAAGAAGAAGGTCTTTATCTCAAAGGAGAGTGATGACTCCTCATCTCATTTAGAGATTGATGAAGATTCAGACAGTGATATCAGTGAGTGTCTATTCATGGCTTATGAAATCAATAAGGATGAAAATCAGCCTTAAGAAGAGATAAAGGAAATGGAAGCTATAGTGGATCTTGAGGGTGAGTTGGAACAGGCTCTTGAGAAGCTTGATATTGAGAAGAAAAAGAATAAGAAGTTGGTCAAGGTCTGTATGAAACAAGAAAAAGAATTGGAGAGTTTAAAGGATAGCCAGACAACTTTGACTGATCTTGAGACTCAACTTTTATTCAAGGTTACCCACTGCAACAAGCTTGCTCAAGAAAATGAGGTTCTTCAAAGCCAAATCAAAGAGTATGAAGATAAAATCAACGACTATGAGCTGATGTGGGTTGAACTTAATGAGTTGAAACAGAAAGTTAGAAAATTTGATGAGAATGGAGTATGTCAAGAAATTCAGCTCACTCAATCTCAACTAAATGAGTCAAGTCAAATTCTTGAGAAGATCATCAATAATCAGAGACCAGTTGGCATGAAATCAAGTTTGGGGTATGTTCATATGGAATCATCTGGGAATAATGAGCAACTTACCAAAAACTTAAAGAAGATGGATTTTGTGAAAGAAGGCAGCTCTACTGATGCAAGAGGAAAAGCTTCCCATGCAACAAGTAAGGGGGAGCAGAAGAAGAGACACCAAGAGCAAAGAAATCAGCAAAAGACCAATGCCTCTCATGTCAGATTCTATGGAACATCCAGGTTTGGAAGGTCAAGATTTCAAGGCAAAAAGAGCAACTACTTTCCTGGTTATTGTTTCAAGTGTAACACATATGGGCATAAGATAGCCACTTGGAAGTTTAACTCAAAGCAAGTGTTTTTCACTAGTAAGAACTCTTTTGCACCTTTGTTACAAAATATGGTGTGTTACAATTGTTGCAATCATGGTCACATTACTAGAAATTGCAAACAGCCCATCTATTTCTCTCCTATAAAGAAGTCAAGTCAAAAGAAGACTACAGCTGGTTCAGATGTGAAAAAGCAAGTTAAAAAGGTTTGGGTTAAAAAAGTTTCAAGAGGAAAGAGTGTTAACTCTTTGGTTGTTCAAACTGCTTTTAGAGCTCAAGATAAGGCTGTTCCATGGATCCTCGATAGTGGTTGTTCAAGTCACATGACTGGTGACAAGAACAAGTTTGTAGAGCTTAACCAAAATGAGGGAGGGTCTGTTAATTTTGGAAACAGTGAGAGTGCCAAGATAGTTGGCAAGGGCACAGTGCATCTAGATGATGGGAAAGTGAAGACATCTGATGTTTTATATGTTTCAGGTTTGAAGCATAATCTTCTCAGCATTAGTCAAATGTGTGACAAGGGTCATAAGGTTAACTTTGATAAATCAGGATGTGAGATCATAAAATCAAAGAATGGCAAACTCGTGGCATCAGGTGTGAGGACTTCAGGAAATTTGTATGCATTGTCAGATAGCACAGGTGGATCTTGCTTGGTTAGTCAAGAAGAAGAGCATGAACTTTGGCCTGTGGTATCCCAAGAAGAAAGGATTTGAGTTGACAGCCTACTCAGATGCAGATTGGGCAGGTTGTGTCGATGACATGAAAAGCACTAGTGGAGGTGCATTCTATCTTAGAGAAAGTTTAGTCACATGGTATAGCAAAAATCAAGACTTAGTTTCTCTTTCTATAGCTAAGGCTGAGTACATGGAAACTACTTCTTGTTGCACTCAGATACTCTGGATGATCCAAATGCTTAAGGTCCTCCATATTGAGCAAAAACTACCAGTGACTATCTATTGTGATAATACAAGCTTAATTAATATCTCTAAAAATCTAGTCATGCATTCCAGGACCAAACACATAACCATCAGGTATCATTTTCTAATGGAAAAGGTAAGTAGTGGAGATATTAAACTTAACTATGTTCCTACTACTAAACAGGTGGCAGACATTTTCAATAAACCCCTTCCAACATCTACATTTGTATATCTTAGGCATAGACTGGGAGTAGTTACATCAACCTCACTTTAGTTTATCATTAGCATACTAACATAGGGGGAGTGTGTCTGGTTACTGCATATTTTTTTCCTTCTTCTTTGTCAGGTTGGGTACCCCTTTGGTCTTGTTGTCAAAGGGGGAGCGAGTCTTTGAGGTAGGAAGTGTGTTTGTGTACTGGTGTATTGCCAACAATGCCAAAGGGGGAGATTGTTGATCTAATGGCATTATTGTCATTGTTGACAACTTGGTGGACAGTAGTGGTGTAAGGAATGTGCTAAGCTTGTCTGCAAGTTGGGAATAAGGAACACCGTGTGAGCCTCAAAGCTAAAGTAAGTCCCCATGGCATGTGAGCTTCCAAGAAGAAGACAGAAAGCATGACCTAGAAAATGAAAGGGGCAGCAAAATCCCATGGCATGTGAGCTTCCAATGAGAAGACAGAAAGCATGACCTAGAAAATGAAAGGGATAGCAAAATCCCATGGCATGCATGAGCATTCAACATTTTATCATATAAGCATTGCCAATAAAAATAAAAGGGAAAGAAAAAAGTAAAGCTATAGAAAGGCAAAAACATTTGGTGCCTGACTCTTCCTGCAAGCCAAGTGATGCACATGGAAAATGCCCATAGCTCTCCAAGGGGTTTCCAACTCTTGACAATCCTTCTTAGGATGACATGACTCCTTGAGGTATGTCTTGGTAGCACACAGTAGCATTGTAGTTTCATTTATGCTTATTTTTCATATTTGCATAGTATATTTCCCCATTGCATGAGTGTGTGAGTGTAGGCCACCATGTTTAATTAATTGAACATGCTCATAATCTCATAAATATTGTATTTGAGGTCTAACAACCTTGCTCTCAGAGATCTGGAGGTTTTGTGTACAGTTCATAGAAAACATGTCCAGGGTTGAAGAGGTGATGGCTTAGTTTGAGAGATGAATTCTTAATATAGAGAGGTTTCTGATGGTTTGAGCTCTTGATGGCTCTTATTTCAGTGTATTGGATATGTTCCAAGAAAGTTCAAGGTCAAACTCGAGCTACATTGCCTCCTCAAGGTTCAAGTTTAAGATTTTTGAAAATTCAAGTCAAAATAGTGTTTTTCTTGGTTTGGAAATTGATTTGATGATTAGTGGGAACCATTAGTCTTCCGAGTGGCTACGCATGTTCAAATTCTTGTTGGTGATGAGTTTCAAGTGTTACTTGAGCCAAACAATGGTTATTTGTGAAAATAACATATTCAGTCGCAAGTTTTCAAGTAAATTTGAAATTCAGTAACTGTGGCTGTGAAGTCTTTTTGGGATTCTTAAAAAGTGTGCATATGAGAGAGAAACGACAAGTTGTTTGTGCCAACATGTTCACAAAGTTTTTCTCTACAAGGATGAACAAACCACACAGTCCTTCGAGCTACAGGTTGATGTGTGTGAAGGCCAAAAGTGTGCATCAAGATCATTGTCAATGAGCTGGACAGCAAGCTTGAATTGATTTTGAAGAGAGAGAAAGAGGAGAGAGAGTGTGGATCCCACCTGGGGGTGCCATGTGTCAGGGGGTAGTAAGGTGGCATGTCTACCTTGGCATTTGACTGAGTTAACATGGCCATATGGCCATCACTGCCTTGTTAGCATGGCTGCACAAGCACTAGCCCAGCAGCCTAGCACCATGGGCACACAGCAGCCCAGGCAGTTGCCCAGCAGCTCAGCCCCATGGGCACAGCACCCCAGCCCTCTTGGGCATTTTGTCAAACAGCTTGAGTATGCTCTTATACTTGGAAAATATTTGGAGGTTTTGAAAATCAAGCTATTGGAAGTCATTCTCTGTAGCAGGTTAGTGAATTTTTTGGAGCATCACATGGGAATTCCAACAGTTTGGATGTGAAGCCCACGTGGAAAATAGTGGGAGATAAAAATTTGAGCTTTTTCTGACACGTGTACAGATCATGAATGAGTCATCGTTGTCCCAAAAATGCAAGCATTTATGTGGCTGAGATTGATCTTTAAATCTGAATTAGAATCTCTTGTTCTGATTGGTTTATCTAAATCATAATCAATGGCTGAGATAGAAGATTCTAAATTGACACCTCACAATTAAGCACATGCAAAATTGGTACACTTAAGTGATGACTTCTCATTGGTGGATTAGGAATCTAATCTGATGGCTCTGTTTTAATCTCATATCAAAGATGAGGATCCAATGGCTTATGTGTGCTCCGCTCCTGTGTAAAGCGGAAGACGGAAGATCGAATCTTAATTTAATCTTGGCCGTCCGTTCGATCTGATTTAATGGCCCAGATTGACACAATCTTTGCCTCGAACTTTGGGCTATGTAAAAGTCAAATTTTGGGCTTTGTGCAGGACGCTACCCCCCATATTTTGATGTCCTCTACGTAGTGGTGAAGTCGAATTTAGGGTTTGATGCCTCTGTGATTTAATGTTTGAATTTTTTCAGAGAAGAAGGTATTTTGAGTAGATCGATGCATTGGGATCCATGCCAAAGGCTTCCAGGACATGCCGCACGCTGCTACTGATGTTCAGAAGGTCTGCATCGATAGTGGTTGTAATTCTACTTGGTTCTTGAGGTAGTTTTTAATTCAAGTTCTCCGTCTTATCATTTAGTCTTATTGGGGAGTGAGGTTCATATAATTGAGTGTTGGGAATTTGGGTTGATCATAAAAACTCACTTTTAGTGTTTAAAGCCTACTGTGCTGATACAGTTAGGTGTGTGGGAGTATTTCTTGTGGTTCCTGTGTCATATAGAACTGTGTTGAACCTGTGTAATAAGGTTTTTAATAGAAGTGTGTTGAGCAAAGCACGAAACCCGTGAGGGGTATTGCTCCATGGGTGTAGGCCATTATGCGAAACCATGTATATGCTTGTGTTGTGGTTTGATATTTTATTTTGAAGTGCTTACTTGCAGAGTGGATGTGATTCACTGGTAGACCAAGCTACTTTGTAGTGATTGGTGCGTGACCATACGATTGTGTGTTGGTTGTTATAATCTGAGTTTGCAAAAAATTTTAATATTCACAGATTCACCCCCCTCTCTGTGCCGAGTGCCATTCATCAAAGACCATTCCCCCCACGGCCCTGCCCATCCCGCTGCCAGATGCGGAAGACTAGGAGTCATGGGAAATAGAGGGAGTACCTGTTGGGGCAGGCGGGAGTACTTGTTGGGGTAGGCATCTTAGATAACATCAGCTTATTAATGGTGGAAGAGCACAGGAACTCGTGACTGAGAAATAGTCCATGAAATTTAGAATAAGGAATAGCCTTTTGGAAAATAAGGAGAGTAGGCACAATATCCTTGAAGTTAGGATGAAGAGCGCGAAAGACATGAATGTTGAAATCCTTAGCTTGTAGTGGTTTCCTAGCAACTGCTAATTCGTCAGCTATAGATTTGGCATATTGCAAGAACTGGGAAACTAGTTCGTCCAGTTTGAGTACCAAAACTTTAACGTCAAGATACAGAGATAAAATTCTGGTAGTAGTTACGCAGCCAAATGCTGCTGTAAGGGCATCACAGATTTTGTGACTCGTATTTTTTCCAATAATAAGAGGAAGGAGAATCTCTTCAATGAGATAACAATAAGGAGACTCATGAGAGTTGCATCTTTTTCTTCCAATAGGGTAGCAGTAGAGGTTTCATATGGGCATGGCAGAGATCCATCAATGAAGCCAAAGATTTGTTAGACCTTGAGAAAGAGAACAAGTAGGGTCTTCTAGAAGAGAAAATTCTTGGGAGTCAGTTTGAGAGAGAGAAAATGGTGAGTTGAGTCGAGAGAGGGGGAAAGAGAAGCGGTGATCAGGAAGATGGTGGTTGGTGATGATGTAATGGGGGGAATTCAGTAGACTTGGAGGTGAGGAAGAAGTGAGATTGACTAGAGAAAGAGGGAGAGAAGATGGTTGACTAGGGTTGAGCAACTTGAGCCTTTGGTTGCTCTGATACCATATTAGAGCTGAATATTCCGATTTGTATTTCACTCACTTCATAATAGTTATATATACAAGGAGAGCCTGAGTTGAGATTTGGTAGGAAATAAGGTTTCCAAGGTGAGTTTGCATAATAATAATCTTAGATAATATGGTAACCTAAGATTGAGTTCTCATGTAAATATGGAAACTCAATATTTGGTCATGGCAACTTAATATATGGTGAATACCTTGAAAATGGTTCCCAAAGGAACAACTCTCATTTCAAAATCAAAAGAAGCCCTAATGCTGCTTAAAATTTCCTCAATTTGATCTTTGGTAATTAAACTCTTTACTAGAGAAATTGGATATCAGACTAAAGGGTCATTTAATGAAATTATTTAATTTGATTATTGAGTAGAAACTATTTCAAAGGAGACAAAAATAATTTATCCTGCATCTCCTTGGCTTCAAGATGAAGAGGCATCCACCCTACTCCCAATCTCAACTGCAAAAATCTTAAACAGGGGACCCACAATTTTGAGGAGCAAAGCGAAGAGCACCATTTACTCCTTGTCTTCTATCTCCCATTTCCAAATCATAGGAGAACTTGTATTGCGTTTGCTGAAAAGCTCCAATCATTGTAACAGGACCTGATTCAAGTGCAACACAAATATAATCTCTCCCTGCCACAAATATACCAGTGGGTTGCACAATAAGGTCAGCTCCTCTGAAATGGAATGTCATAGTTGGATACCTATTAAAACCGGATAGGATAGGGAAGCAAAGATCTAACATTGGCACATCTCTTGGTTTACTTCCATCATTGAATGGTTGAATATGAAACTGTGCGAAGTATTGAACAAAGCCAATTCTCACACGAGCATAAACATTAGAAACAAGTATAGTCATAGGACATCCTGTATCTATGGCAGAACCCCCAGAGAAGGATGCCTGTAGTCTAAGGCGAATGTTTTGGATACTAATATCCTGCAAATCCACATAGTATAGTTGTTCATGTAATCCTCTCAGCAATGGTGTTGAAAGCACTTGTGATCCTACCATCTTTGCACCTTCTCCAATATATAACTGAGAATTTGTGTGCTCAGAGATAGATAGGCAATAAGAGAAACATTTTTTGCCTACTTGTTTCAAGAAGGAAATAGTATGAGTGCCTGAAAACCCTAAGCCCAAAATCCCACCAATTTTATTCGGTTGTCGAAAGTTATAGTTGTAGTTCTTAAAGGCACAACCCAAGAATAAATTATTGTAAGATTCCGTACCTCTAAAATCAGAAGGGAAGGTTAAGGTCTCTCTTACAATGGCTCCCACTGTTAAGGGCGCTAGGTTGCCCCCATAACTTATTCTGAATCCACAAAACGATTGAAAGCAATCATGGTTTGGAAGTGGACAGGTTGGATCACCACAAGGAATTGACTTGTAACTCTGAGATGTTCTATATGGGAAATTGTCTTGCTGTAGGGGAATGCACGGATCGCAACCGTCACATTGAACCCATGTTAATTCACTTCCAGTGTCGACCATCAAGAAATATGGCAGCCCCTTTTGGCCAGGAAAAGGTGGAAATGAACCTATACCTACTTGGGCTACATAGAAATAATTACTAGCATATTGCACTGGTGCCACTATGTCATCAACCTCACTGCTACCATTCCAGTTTCGTTCTCTCATCGTGGAGAATAGATGATGCATACGTCTTTCTGTGCCCTGAATAAGTAGATCAATCTTCTCAATATCTGTTATGTTCCCTGGATAGAAAGGTGAGTGAGGGGAGAATGGGTGAATGAGACTTAGCATGATGGTCTTGGGACCTTCAACAGTGGCATGTAGTAGGAAAGCACTTGAGAGTAGAGAAATTAGAGATAACAAAGTCTCCATGAAAGCCATTGAAGCTATTCAGTGACAAGGAATGGAATGCCACTACAATGGCCGAGGACATGAGATTTATAATTGAAAATTTCTACTAAAGCTGAGTTTAAAGGGGTGCCCACATATCCTAAAATTAAATGAAAAACTGAGAAAGTAAATGTATTCTTACCAAAAAAAAGGGGTAAGTAAATGTATAATTGAAGAATGTGATAGGAAACGTCTTACTTCGATGCAAAAAAATGGATAGTTTTTAATGTGAGCAACAAACCCAGTCAATCCAATAAATGCTTTGCTAATTTAGAGGTAACTGCCACAATATGTATCAAAGATTTATTATGAAGAAAAGTCTCTGTAGAGGAGTGTACCACCTATGCATAGACATAGAGGGGGAAAAATGACCACCTTGCCCCCATGAAAGGTAGAAATCCTACCCCACTTGATGCTAACATGCACTCATTGGCTTACGCTCATATTAGGGCCATGTTACCCCATAGACAACGCCAACCCATTTATTATAAATTAGGAAAACTGAGTTGACTATAATTATGTTATGTGCCCAATGGGGCTCAATCTAGTGTATGGGTGATAGACTGAGCTAGCCTAGTATTGGATAGGTTAAAAGGGTTCAACTTAAAGTGTTCCATCAACTCTGGAGCTTTTGACATATCAGTCATGTACTTAACATTTGGTATCAAAGCCGGGTAGCACGTAACGGGTTCGAGTTGCAAAAAGGGTTACCTAGGAGAGGGTCAAATACTTAACACAGTTCTTAGATCTTTAGTCTATACAATTAATGATTGAAAATTTTATGTTTGTTATGCAAGAAAAAAGGGAAATTTCATTAGTAAGAGGTCAAACCAGCTTGTGCAATTCTAATTTTCAATCTTAGATGTATAGAATTATACCATGAATGATATTTTTTGTTAAGATATCATTAATGATTTTTTTTTATCATTATTGATGACTGAAGGTTTCATTATTGTTCCACAGGAAAAAGGAGAATGTCATTACTATTAAGATGTCAGACCAATTTAATTTATTACAATTTCCAATCAAGTTGACCTCATTGTGGGAACTATAGATTTTTTTTTTGCTTTTTTTGGTCTATATATCTAAGATGCCCCATGTGATTTTGGCTACAAATACTAGAGAGTAATCGAGTAAAAACGGGGGGAGGGGGAACAGGTTTTCTTAAGACACATGGTGACGACATGATTGTCAAACCAATGACCTCTTAGGAGAGTACACTATTGGCAAGGAACCAATCAACTACTCTAGTAGTTGTATTCAACTATATACTCCAACAGTCTCATAAAAACCACTTATTTGGACAAAATTCAATTTTTAAGATGAATAGTTATGTCCTTTTTTATTTTTGGCTAAAAGATCATTTGTATTGAAAAAAAGAAAAAAGAGCATACAAAAAGAATTGGCAAAGAGCCAAACGCAACTAAAAAAAGATGATATTAATTCCCCACATCCGGCAATGTCATTGACAACAAAGTTAAAATGCCAAAAAACTCAAGCAAAAGTCAGAGGTGGATCAACCAATACCTCGATCTATATTGAGCATCCATCACATGGTCATCATGAACCGAGGGAGGGAAGGGCACCATCAACGAAGAGTCTAGAAGTCTTGCTGTCGATTGTGAGGGAAATGACATGGTAAGGGGTGATCACCATGTGTCCTCCACCTCATCCCCTCTTTGGGGAGAAGAGAGGTGACTTGAATGTAGGAGTCGCCACTTAGAGGAGGGTCTAGTGCCCAAAAATTATAATGTAATGACTCTCAAGCAATGCCCTTTCGAGGACAAATGGCCCATTGGTTTAGGTACGGGTCAAGTTACAATCCGAGGAAAGTATTAGGCACCCCAGTCCATCCAGATGTGCCGGTCTTTTTATTGCTTGGCAGGGTCGGATTATAACATGCTTTTGGGGAGAATATACTGTACAAGGAAAGTCAAGGGAGCATACTTGGAAGCTTGGCTGCATGGTCGAAGTTAGCATACATGAAAGTAAAAAAGGACTCAAAACCTAGATAACCTAAGCATGATCGACACTAAACTAAGCATGGTGAAATGATAAATGTATGGAAACAGAGACAGTAGCTAAATACAGGTGCATGGAGAAACATTTAAATTAAGAGTAAGACATGAAAGCGTATACGGGGCACGTGAAACTCAATAATATGAATGCTAGCATGAGGGAGTCTTAGACTACGGGGGATAGGGATCATGAGATATGCATGTATAGGAGTGAGATACAATATAAGAAGAGAAGGAAGGAACGCAAAGAGAGTATGTGATCACCACCTAGAGAGACGGGATCACTTTCCTCAGGAGATGCAAAACGAATTAAAATTGAAAAAACATGAGGATTAGACAAAATTTAAGAGTGAAGAAGAACCTACCTAGTTTGAAGATGACCAAAACAGAGATGTGGAGGTTTCCCTTTTGTAACTCAGGGGGTTGGAACGTTGAGCAAGTATCACCGCTTGTAGTGGCTTCTCTTGTCTCTTTGTGTGTGACACTTCCTTGTCAAGCTAAAATCAGCGGATGGATATTTTAAGGCTTTGATCTTGAAGCTTCAAGTAGATTGTGGTACTCAAGGGGATAGGGAGACAATAGGCTAAGGCCAAGTGAAAGGCCGAAGGATAGAGACTCAAGGCACTCAAGTGGGGAATGGCTAGATCTTATGGAACTTATGGGTATGCTTATGGGGAGTTCATGTAACTATCCTTAATGTGAGAGGGGGTATATTTATAGATGTAGAGGGGTCTGTGTACTCCCAAATTCATGTAGGGATGCTCAATTTGATCCGGATCATTGAAAGGAAAGGTCTTTGCATCGACGGTAGGTGTTTGGTCAAGGTTATGACCAATGGAGTATAGTCAAGTGTTTAGTTGCCTTAGGAAGTGTTTCTTAGAGCCTAAGGAAGCCAAAATATACATCCAAGGTGCTAAAAATAAGCTTGGTCATGAAATAAATCAAAATTGGAGCTAAACATGGCAAGTTTTGGCTTCTTAGATTTGCACAGATTCGACAGTCAACTGGGGTCAAGTCAACATCGAGGAAGGGTAAGGTTGACATCGAGTGGCTGTCTGATCAGTACTCAACATGGAGGGAAATGGCTTGGGTGTTGATGTGTATTTTCTAAGTATCAAGGTAAGCTAGACAGTAGGAGTGCTCTGCTCGATAGTAAGATGGGATAGCTCGATGTCGATGGAAGGTTCGACTTAGGATCTTTGAATGTCGATCTTGGTTTTAGTGTCAATAAGGAAGGAATGGGATGTTTGGGCCAGGTTCTATACTTGGCCAGGTTTGTTCCATTGTGGGGTTAGGTCTAGCCTTTTCAGGGGTTCTTAGAGGGCTTGAAGGCTCTAGTTTAGGCTCCGACAAGGGGGAATCCATGATCGGTGAACGGATTCGGGCAATGCACACTAACGCTACATCCACAGACACAATGACTCTACGCCTTCGAGAGTGCTCATCATTGTTACGGGAAACCTCCAGGGGAAAGATAAAATGAGGTATCTACAGAATGCCCCACTTTGAACTAAGACAGTGCAATAGTTGTAGGTCAAAGAAGTTATTTTACGAAAATTCGATTCGTCGGGATCAGCAAAAACTTACTAGTGCCTTGATTATGGACACTAGTGTAAAACCCCTACCCAAAAATACGGGCTAACTTGAAATTTTGTTGAAAGTCTGGAATTCGAGGTCAAAGCTACCAATATACTGAGGAGGCATCATGGAAACACAAAGAGGAAATGCGGGGAAAGTATCCCCAACTCTTCGAGCTACATGGTAAGCAAATTTCGAGGACAAAATTTTTGTAAGGTGGGGAGAAATGTCAAACCCGCCCCTGACTGGCTGGGGATTTAAATGTAGGACAGGAAACCCCTGACATGGCATCTAAGCACACTGTGGAGTGATACTCCAGTGATTGAATTTAATGGAGAACCCTGAGGATATCTTCCTACATACCTGTCAAAGGATGGATGCAGACCTTTGTAGTTGTATAGCCCATTGCATAATGTACATTCTAAGGAAGGTGTCATACCTTGATTCTGGGACCCTTGGACTTAAATCCTAGATCTAGGCTAAACTAATGATGACCCTCATCACCTTGAATGTTTTAGATAAAGCATTTTTAAAACCCAAATATCAATTTTCATGATTGGTTTGATAATATGAATCCAATTCCATACATACATCTTAAATCCCAACATAAATGACAAATTCTGCTAATTTACAGATTGACCTTCTCTTAGTTAAAGTGGTATAACTCCACCACCCGAACTTCATTTGACTTGGTTCTAATTTTTTTGGAAACTAGACTCATAGGGATGAATTTTGTTAGAAGACACCATCACCTAGTTCTGTTTCTAAGTTAGTTAAAAGTTTAGCTCAAGTTGCTGTCAAAATGGGATCCTTCTGTTTTGACAGGTTCACCTTTGTGTAATAAAAATAGCATAACTTCATCATACAATCTTCTTTTCCTTTGATTATAATTTTCCTAGAAACTAGATTCATAGAGATTCACTTTCCTAGAAGGAACCATGGCCCAATTATGTCTTTTAATAGACTGAAATTTCGTTTCAATCCAAATAATTCTGGAGATGAATTCTCTGGGCGATGGCACTAGGCGATGCAGCATGGCCCAGTGACATCACCCAGAGTGGGAAATTGTTGTATTTTAAGTACAGATGTGTGGGGACCACCCATATTGGACATGGGCACTCTCCATAGGTTGAGGGAAGTTTGGGGGACCACCTCATACCCTCGGATCACTGTGGATCTCACCAGAGTGCCCGGAATGACTGAGAATCAGTCTAAAAATGCATTTTGAAAAGAGACCTAAGCAGCCAAACAGGCCTTAGTCATGGGTTGGCCTATAAATAGAGGGTTCTTGAGCTCATTTAGAACCCTTAGAAACCCAGAAACTGTGAGGAGAGAAAGAAGGGAGAAAGGAGAGAAAGAAGAGGAAGGAGAAGAAGGAAGAAGAAGGAAGAAGGAAGGGGAGCTGCTCCAGCCCTGCACCAGGCCTGGAATCGATTTTCTCTGACCTCTCAACCCTGCTCAGGTATACATCTGCACACCTATACCTACTGCCCCCTTCTCCTCTTGTGTTTTGCTATCTGCCAGCCCAGAATAGCTGGGGGAAGCTAGGTATGGCTCCAGATCTGCCATGCAAGCTTTAAGCATGGAAGATCTGTGATTTTTGAACAAAAATATAATTCTGATTTGCTGTTCTTGTGAGCCGATTCTGGCTGTGCACAGCTGCACTGCCCAGATTCATTTCTAGTTGGCCGATTGAAGCCCTGAGTGTGAGCCAGGGCTGCAGAGACCAAACCCTAGGTGGTTACAGCCTTGAACCATTGTTTTTTAGGCTTTTCCAGCCCTGCATGTGGCTGAAACCAGATTCCCAAGCTTGGAAAAACCCTGTGACACTATTCACTGAGCTGCTTGGGCAGCCACTGTCAGCCTGATGATGGATCTGATGGATGATTAGCCTGGACCATGATGTAGACCATCACTGGGGCTACCTAACCCCCTTGGCATGCAAAGGTTCAGGTCTGATCTCAGCCTTGTGGGCCCCACCTTGGAAACTCAACCTGCATCGATTGTACAGCCACTAGGCGATGCACTGGGCGATGCAGCAAGGCCCAGAGCCATTGCTCAGTGAGGTAAAATGGGCTGTTTTGGTGGGCAGACTTGGGGTTTCTCACCTATTGGCCCTTGGACACTATAGGAAGGTGGGAAATGATTGAAATGCCCCTCCTCACATCTATCCATAATTATGAACACCTTAGGTACTCGAGTGGGCCCCACAGGGCTTGAAAACCCTGTCTATGTTGGTCCTGCAGCACTGCAGACCTAGGGATTGTGTTGTAAGATTATAGTGACCTACAAACATGTACTACAGTGGTAAATGACCATTCTGCCCCTAGACCACATTCTCCGGATAATGCACCGGGACATGGGCCTAAAGCCCAGTGTAAGGCCCGAAGAATTCAAAGTGATCTCGGACTGAGCACCGAGTTAGACCTAGGAGCCTAGACTAACACTGGGTTATCCAAAATAGTGTGAATAATTAAAATAACATATTTTTTATTTATTTCTTTATGATTTGTTTCCGTGCTCGAGGTGCACAGCCAGATATCGACCAGAACTAAACAAACAATTGAGCTAGTAGGATCAAACCAAGGTGAGTGGAATTACACCATGAGTGTAGGTGTAACATGACTGATGGGTCATGACAACAACAACAATATTTACTATTTTTAATTACTTTAAAATGTTTTATATTCTCATTTGGATTCTGAATCTTATCTGATGAACATTGGAAATGTATGATAATGCTTATATGTGGAATTGCTAGATACGGTTGACACCGCCTGACTCATATGATGCCATATAGACATGGGGCTAGGGTTTCATCACCCGTGCTACACACCCTTACCATCAGGGGTTAAGGTGTTGGATGCCTGTGGGGACAATTATCAGGGAGTGAAAAAAAAAAAAAAAAAAGAACACCGAAATGGTGCATAAATAAAAGAACACTGAAATGGTGCATGAGGGAAGAAACAATTGTCCCCCTGGTTAATCACAGAGGGCTGGTCGGGCTGACCTAGGAAGGGATGCTGGAGTCGACTGGTTTTCTCCGACAACTCAATGGGTGTATCGCGGGAAGGGGTAACCAAGCCCGCACCAGGGATACATGTATTGGGAATTGTAGTAGCACTGACCTGACTTAGTTGTGATGTTAGGTGGCTAATAAATAAAATGATCTGCACCTCATGTAGGACTCATTTGGTTGTGCTTGCATGTGCATGCATGGTTTATATTTCATTCACGGGCTCGGTGGAGCTCACACTCTTGTATATTCTCTTTTAGTTAATTTTGTAGGCACAGGTTTGCCAATGGGCGGGGAAGCTGTCTATGGAATTACAGATCTTCCTCGTCTCGTTGCTTAGCGACGATTTTGTTATTATTTAAGTTTCTTTCTTTCAAGAAGTGTAATTACCAAGACAACGTACTTACTGAACATAAATGGATATGTATATGGTAACATAGGTATTTGGGATTTTATTGTTGATGATATAAATCATCTGTGGGTAGTTCGATCTTTCATTGTACTCTGATATTCTTTTATTATCGTTTAACCTCAATGTGTGGTTTGTGACGTGTAAATACTGCTTCTAGATCCTTGGGGATTGGCGGATGTCGTAGGATATCCGGTCACTTGCCTGAATCGTCCCAGGGGGTAGTTTGGGGCGGGACACTAGATTATGGGGGAAAGAGGTGTACCTGCGTAGGCGGCTCCATCGGTTCACCTGATAGTAATGCTCGGGTAGCCAATAGTACGGGCTGCGCTAGCTAGGTGACGAGGTTGCTGCTAGTATGGGCTCTTTCATCGGGATTGTAAACAATATCTGCCATGGTATGGGTGTACTGCAAAATATTATCGTTGATAGGGCATGGTGCATGTGAAGAGGTCGAGGTCACCGACTGTGTGGACGTGATTGGAGATTGAAATCTTTCTTGTAGGTGATTGCGAGCCACATGTAAGATGCATATTGGCATGCTAAGGGTGCCAAGTCACCATGAGGGTGGACCCACTGTGAGGATCCATTCTGGCGGATGCGCCGCAACCCTAGTAAAATCTATTTGGGATGTTTTAATGGTTCCTCGATTGGAAAGAGAAGGAATGTGCCTTCTCAAGGGTCAGGATATCAAGGGATGGGGTTCATACAATGAAATAAAATGGAGTCACCACTTAGGATTAGGGCCTAGGATCCGTTGGTGTAGGCCGTTAAAGGGCTATGAGATATTATTTTGGTCTGGTCAGAGATATGGGGTAAGTGGTCAGGTTACAAGAGTGGGAAGATGTTAGGCACCCACCTCAACTGGGTCAACCGGTCTTTCTATAAGATGCTAGTTTTCGAATATTCGCCCTTTATGTATGTCCTATATCCACATGTATGGCTAAAAAATGATGCACAAACTATTCAAATAAATTAAACTATGTTATACTAACTACTGTAAACTACACGAGAATACTTGCAAGTCTACATTGCGCCAAAATCAAAAGTTAACGAAAGAAATGTATACCTATACGCTCTACCAAAATATAATTATGCAAGATGGAAGGCATCCTGAAGCTCAGGTGGAGGCAAAAGACTAGCTTTATCCTTTGCCGGATAGAGTAACAGCTTGTAACTATCGGATCATAGGATCTTGGGCAAAATAACGGTGTTGCAAGGTTTTTGAAAGCGGATGCTCGAGTGTCGGGCAGAGTGGCTATGCCATGGGAGATTTCCCAGATTTAGGTGAAAAAGAGTCGAGAAGCCGGACTCGGATAGCCCGGGCTTCGGATAAGGAAACAAAGCTCGGAGGCTCAAAATTGGGTTGAGCCAAGGCTCCGAAGCAAGGAAACTAGGAAAAACTAGAAAACTGAAGCTTTGGGGGTGCCCCCTCACCCACAAACTTGGAATATGAAAATGAGGGGAGGGACCCCCTTTTTATAGGCAAAATTAAGGTTCGGCGACACCGCAATGAAGTGTGCAGGGCCGCACAGCGGGGCCACGACAAAGTCAAAAAAATGGGTTTGGCTACCTACTGGGCTGCTTGGCTGGGTCGCACAACGATCACGGCACTGCCTTGTGGGGCTGCGTAGGGCAAGCGACGTTGCCTTACGGGCCCATGCAGGGTGTGCGACATTGCTTGGTGGGGCCGTGCATAGTATGATGGTGCCTTGCGGGGCTATGCAGAAGGGGGTGCTACCTTACAGGGCCATGTCCGTCCATGGTATGGTACACATCTTTTTTGGGGGGCTTTGTATTTCTGTGATGTTGAGGGGACATTGCCAGTCATTTGCGCCCGGTTGTTGTCATCATTGGGGGTGAAGAAATTTAATGTCTATAGTTTGTCCTCTTTAACTAAGGCCTATGCCAGCAACCAAAGGGCGAAGATAAAAGATCACTTGATTTTGTCACTGGGAGCATGTACTACTGCCACTTTGCTCAAAGGTGGTGGAGTTGGATGATAAAACCGCGTTGCAACAAACTGATCGGTAAATCCTCCGGGCTGAGCAACTACTACCGCCATTTTTCTCATAGGTGACGGAGTTTTGAATGACAAAACCTATTTTTGTAAATCGCTTGGTAAACCTTTTGAGAAACTACTACCATCACATTGCTCATGGGTGATGCAGTTTTGAACGACAAAACCTATCTCAGTAAATTATCCAGTAACATGAATGATGCTTAGTGAAATTCGGTGAAGGATGAGGACCATGGGTCGCTCAAGGGGGTTATAAAGAACCGTCAACCAAGGATGAAGGCCATGAGGGCCACTTATGAGGGTTAAAAGGAACTGCTCGACCAAAGACGAGGGCCGTGATGGCTACCCATGAGGGTTTAAGGAACCGCTCGACCAAAGGTGAGGGTCGTAAGGGCCTTTCGTGAGGGTTATAAAGAACCACTCAACCAAGGACGAGGGTCGTGAGGGCCACCTGTGAGGGTTATAAAGAACCGCTCGACCACACATGAGGGCTGCGTGGGCCACATGTGAAGGTTATAAGGAAGCACTCGCCCAATTAAAAGGATGAGTTGGCATTACTTGACCAAGTTTTTACCTTATAAGGATGAGGCGGCATCACTCGACTGTGCTTCTGATCGTTTAAGGATGAGGCGGCATCACTCGACCATGCTTCTGATCTTTTGAGGATGGGGCGGCATCACTCAACCATGCTTATGATCTTTTGAGGATGAGGTGGCATCACTTGACCATACTTTTGATCTTTTGAGGATGAGGCGGCATCACTCGACCGCACTTCTGATCTTTTAAGAATGAGGCGGCATCACTTGACCTTGCTTTTGATCTTTTGAGGATGATGCTGCATCACTCGACCGTGCTTCTGATCTTTTGAGGATGAGATGGCTGAATTCTAACTTCTGTGCAACGCTCAACTGGATTCTGACTTCTGAGCAATGCTCAACTAGATTCTGATTTTTGAGCAATGCTCGATTGGATTCTAATTTTCGAGCAACACTCAACTGGATTCTGAATTTTGAGTAATGCTCAGCTGGATTCTAAATTTTGAGCAATGCTCAACTGGATTCTGATTTTCGAGCAACGCTCGGCCATTGACGATGACTGCTTGATCATCCTTGCGATGATATTTACCTATAAAGGGAAAGAATATATATATATATATATATTTTTTTATCATTGAACTACGACCACCGGTCACAGGTGGCGTTGCCACGCTGAGCCGCGGGGTTACCAGGCACGTGCCCAGGGCTCTGTGGTGCTGCCAGGGGCCAATTTCTATAAATGAGGGGGGGGGGGGAGGGTTCCCTCCCATTCCACACTTCTCCTAACTTTAGTTCTTTGATTTCTTTCTACAGTTCTGCCCTCTCTCCTCTTTCTCTTTCTTGCTCCTTTCCTCTTGCATTTTTGGCTTTTTTTTACCTTCTTTCTCTCTTTTTTTGTTTTCTTTATCTCTTCTTGCCATCTCATCAAAGAAGCGAGCTCATCATGGGGAGCTTGCCTTGGGGGCCCTGGGAGATATTTGAGCAGAGTGTTACATTGGTACAACTATGACGGACATAGCTCGCCATAAGTGTTGCACCATCTGGGTTAGGTCCTCAAAAATGTACGTGACACCTATCATCTTCTCCTTTTATAGCATGCACTTTACTTAGTTTTTAATTTATGTCATCCATTCTAACCTTTATTCCCCTTGTTACAAGAAGTATTATCGTACAAACGATGTTTTGATGTGATACTTCCAACTCCATCGTTTGGTGAGAGAGGGTGCTATAGATGGGGCTTGGTCGTACAACCTAGGTGGTTGCCCCAAAGCTCAATACTTCAATAGTTCGGGCCCTTGGAGATCATTGGTGGCCATCGACCCATACTTTCCATCTTCCGACGGGGAAGGTAACCATTACTCCCCTAGACTTTTTTATGATTACCAGACTTCACTTCTCTAGGAGACAAGTTTCCTTGACCTCGGCGGACTAGATGAGGTCACTGAAGGATATTAGCTAGCTTCTTAGCTTTATAATGATGGAGCGAGTCATGCTTGTGTCTACATTGAAGAAAGAGTGGGATGGTCACGAGATAGATGACTACTCTCCCGAGGAGCTTTTAGATCAGGCTGCTATGAGCTTTCTTCTCTATTTGGTCTCTAATGTTCTTTTCTGCGACGGATGAGGTTGTGTAGATACTTCTCTTTTCTACTTCTTCTCAGATTTTGAGGACGTAAGGACCCTTGACTTGGGCGGGTCAGCTTGTGCCCATTTCTTGGGGATGTTCGATCAGCTGCTATTGGGGCCACCTAACCTCACTCGCTGCGCTTATGTGCTTTGTGTATGCTTTAGCTCTCTTATCCTTTCTTTCCTCTTCCTTTTGTTTTTTTTTTTGTTCTTTGATGGTATTTTCTCATGTTATTCTTCCTCGACAAGTGTGGTGCTATGAAGTTCTAGGGATCCATGTCCCTTCCCCTCCTAATGAGGCAGTTCCTTTTATCCCTAGAGTAACTCATTGGGGGACATTGAAGTGCACTGCTATTGATGATCTCCAAGTGTGCTACCAGCTTAACTACTTAATAGTTAATCAAGTAAAGTCAAACTTTTCTGGGCATTCTTGCTTAAGTATGATGATTAACTTTTCCATGTATTATTTGCAAGTCTGATGGCAGCCTTACTATGAGGATGAGATAATTGATGATGGCGATAAGGATGAGTACACATATGCTCTTGTGCTTTCCCAAAGGCGCAAAGCTTTTGATTGTCCGAGCGGGGTCGAGCTTTATCTGGGAGAAAGAGTCACCCTTCAGTGGCACACTTCTCAGTTAGTACCTCAGCACCCTCCTTCTTGTATGCTCTCTGCCTTTCAGTTTGCTGATATTACTGAGTTGATGATTGGGATTCCTGGATTAGGGTTGACCTTCCCTAACTAGAAATACAAAGAATTTCTCTATCAAGAGACAGTCTGTGTTCGCCTAACTTGAGAGGGTCCCACGATAATCTTCTAGACTTTCACTTCATTGGTATTTATCCTTTTTCTCTTTTCATCCTTCTTTTTTTTGACACTTCTTCCCTTTCTTATTTTTACAGTATCCGGTTCACCGCTTGATTCCTAGAGCATACGGAATGCCTCCTTCATACAGTTGCAGTGCGAGCTCTCACCTTTCTCAGAGTACAAGTGTTGGTCTATGGATTGCTGGAACGAGTGACCTTATCCCAGGGTATCAGGGATGGACTAAACCCTCTCTGCTAGACGCTAGTCTTCAAACTGCTTTTCTTGTTTGTAGAACTTCTGACCATGACTTGGGGCTCCCGCTTCCTTATGACAAGGTGTATCTCTTTCTTCCCATTTACTTTCACCGCATTCCTTATTCTTAATGTTGATTCTTTGACTTTTGTCACAATAGATTAATGCCGAGCGCTATGCTGACATGAGTCGGATGCAAGTATGAACTCGGTGCTCTTTGAGCGGAAGTGCTATATTCAGCAGTTGGTGGGTTCTTCCTCCTCTCTTTCTTTCTTCACCTCATTGTTTTTTTTTTTTTGAATCTTACCTTCTTAAAATGTACTTACCCCCACCCATACTAGAGTGGTCAGCTCGGTGATATGAGGGAGTCTCAGGACTGCCTTGAGAATAGCAAGTGGATTAATGTAGAGGAGATAAGACACCTTCGGAGACAGTTGGCGTTTGCAGGACTCGTCCCTGCCTCGTTTGTGACGCATGATGATGATAGAGGAAATGAAGATGATCATGGCGAGGGTGATGGCAATGGTGATGATGAGTAGGAGGCCGAGGATGAGACTTTATCCTCTAATGATGAGAATTAGACATTCACGTTTTCTTTCTCATTTCCTTGGATTTAATTACTTTTGTGGTTTTTATGGTTTGAGATACTGAATGATGATTTTTATTCTGATGCCTAAGATATATGTAAAACACTTCAAACACTTACTTTTTGCCTTTGCAATGCACAATTCCAGACACTTTTATTTACTTTCTGATCATTACATGGATAGAAATGGTGGGAAATGAGAAAACCAATACGGGATTGAAAACCTAGTCTAGTAATATCACCCCATAATTACATATTTCATCCATAGTTCGTCCAACAAACTTATGATTTTTGGCATTAACTCTTCTGGCGGTTGAACCTTGGTTCCTAACGCTCTTGGAAATGCTTGGTATTGAGTAGGCCCAAGGTAGGGAAAATAGAAGGTAGTATGGGTAAGGCCCATTAACCTTACATAATTGTAAACCTGAGTTTTCTGGATTGGGAGTTCGGTATTCCACCAATGGCAGTCCCACTGGATCTTCTTGTCCATTCTTTCTTCCAAATGTTTCTTCCAATCCTTGATTGTGCGGAACTCCTCCATCTTTCTTCGAATTTGGAAATACTTTGGTTGAAATTTGGCATTAGGTACAGGTTTAACCAACCATAATCTCTCCATCAGCCATATTTGCAAGATTGTGGGTGACCCCATGCAATAGTCCATTCCATATTTTTGGGAAGCACTCATTTCAACCAGACCCTTGAAAGTCTCGGCCAGTATAGTGGGGACGATGTCACACCCATCTAGGAGTTATTAAACGTGGTTTGCAATTATAGTGGGAATACCCCTGTTTGGAGTACACAACAAGTATCTTACAATCATGCAAAAGAGGTATGCCTTCCTTCTGTTGGGTTCCTTCAACACCTTCTTGCCTTGAGAAAACCCTTACTACTTGCAATATATCCACTTTTTCGTAGTTCATTGTTCTTTTGACTTCCTTCTTGTTCCATCCAAAAAATTCTTGCAAGGCTTCTTCATAGTTGCTGTGCAAGGGCGGGCAAAAGAGTCTCCCTGGAGAAGATGAATCCATGCAAGCTCGGAATTCCTCAATCGTGGGAGTTGTCTTCACCTCCCCAAATCTGAAAACAAGCAGCTCTGGATCCTAACATTGGTATACTTGTTGAAATAGGTCATGATGGATTTCTACACACATGATCTTTCCTAAGACCGGTAGTCAGACGTTTTCAAAAATAGTTGGATCATCAAAATTCAAGCTAATGGTCTAATTATGCAAAATCTCATCAAGGGTTGCCTTCGTATGAGGATGCATGTCACCTGCACTACATCGAAGAACTTTCTTAATAAACTAGAAAATATCCCTTTCCTCTCTTCTTTTTTATTTGTTTTTAAAGACTCAAGGAATAGTCAGCTCCTATTAGTAACACACGAAGGGATGCCAGATGGCAGATTTTTTTTTTGTTTTTGTTTTTCTTGAATGTCAGAGATGCCAGGTGGCAAAATTGCAAGATCTTCAATCTGAAGGAACAAAAGGCCGCATGGCAAAAGTTTTGTTTTTTTGAATGATAGATGAGTCAGATGACAGGATTAGCAACATGCCCTTGGTGGAGATTGGTTATTGAGCCCGCAATTGAACGTGCCTAGTTGCCTACTTATTTTTTAAAAAGGAATCAGGTCAAACATTGTTCATGTAGACCAGACGGCTACACATAATATTTTTTAAGTTGGTCCATATTGACAAGACCCTTTTCGTCTTCTCCATCCAAATCCATGAGATGAACTACTTGCCCAGTCAAGATTTCCTTCATCTGTAGGGTCCACTTCAGTTAGGCCTGAATTTGCCCCTTGGGTCGTGGATAGGTGCTCTGTGCTCTCGGAGAACCAGATCTCATGCTTCATTTGTCTATGGCTTTCATCCTTTTTTCATCTAATAGGATGAGCTCATCATGCCTTGCCTGCAGCCATTCTCCTTCAGGCAACTTGCTTTCCATTAGTATTCTGAGAGATGGCATTTAGATTTCCATGGGTGCCTCCATTCTGTAGACCAAGAAAAATGGGGTTGTCTCGGTAGAAGTTTGGATTGATGTTTGATAGGTCCATAGTACGTATGGGAGCTTATCTGCCCAATCTTTATGAGTATCAACCATTTTTTCCAATATGACTTTGACATTTTTGTTAGTTGCTTCCACTTCTCCGTTAGTCTGTGGTCTATAAGTTGTGGACCGGTGCCTTTGGATACCAAACTTGGTGCAAAACCTGTTTGCCTTTCCCCAAAAATTTGCTCATTGATAAAAAATGAGGGTCTGTAGCACTCTATATTCTACATATGATGTTCTCCTTGATGAACTTTGTGTGAGGATCCATTCCGATGGACATGTCACAACGCGCGCAAAAATTTGGTTCGGGATGGGTTTATGGTTCCGTAGTTGGAAAGAGAAGGAATGCGTCTTCTCAAGGGTCTTAATATCAGGGGGTGGGGGTCATACAATGAAATGAAATGGAGTCACCACCTAGGATTAGGGCTTAGGATCCATTACATGATTCTGATTGGTCTGGTCAAAGATTCGGGGTAATTGGTCAAGTTGCGAGTGTGAAAAGTGTTAGGCACCCACCTCGCTTGGGTAAACCTGTCTTTCTACATTGTGCCAAAATCAAAAGCTTAATGGAAGAAATGAATACCTGTATGCTTTAAACAAATGCAATTACGCAAGACGGATGGCGTCCCCCAGCTTAAGTGGAGGCAAAAGACTGGCTTTAACCTTTGTTGGATAGAGTAACAGCTTGCGAGTATCAGATCTTAGGATCTCGGATAGAATAACAGTGTTGTAAGGTTTTTGAAACTGAATGCTCGAATGGACAGAGTGGCTACGCCATGGGAGATTTCCTAGATTTAGGCAAAAATAGGTCAGGGAAGCCGGATTCGGATAACCTGGGCTTTGGACAGGGGAACAAGGCTCGAAGGCTAGAAATCGGGTTGAGCAAGGCCCTGAATCAAGGAAACTAGGGAAACAGGAATTTGGAGCTCTGGGTATGTCCCCTCTCCCACAAACTTAGAATATGCAAATGAGGGGAGGGACCCCCTTTTTATAGGCAAAATTTGGGTTCGGCGGCGTAAAGGTAAAATGTGTGGCACCGCATGGCAGGGCCGCGAAAGTTGGAAAAATGGGTTTGGGCGCTCGCGGGGCTGCCTAGTTGGGCCGCACAGCATTGGCTTATGGGGCCGCATAAGGCACTCGGTGTTGCCTTACGGGGCTGCGCATGGCAAGCGTTGCTACCTTGCAGGACTGCATAGGGTAGGCGACACTGCCTTGGAGGGCCATGCAAGGCAAGCGATGCTACCTTGGGGGCTATTTAGGGTAGGCGGCGCTGCCTTAAGGGGCCGTGGAGGGTAGTCAGGATGCGCAAGGCATGTGACGCTGGTTTGCAAGGCCACGCAGGGCAAGCGGTGCTGCTTTGCAGGGCCGCATAGAGCATGGTGCTGCCTTACAGGGCTGTGCAGGGTGCGATGTTGTCTTGTAGGGCCACACAGGGTACAGTGCTGCCTGGGGGGGCCACGCATATGGTATGCATCCTTTTTTGCGGTTTTGTCATATTTCTATGATTTTGGAGGATGGGTTCAGGGGACATTGCCTGTCGTTTGCGTCCGGTTGTCATCATCGCTGGGGGGTGACATACTTTAGCATCTATAGTTTGCCTCTCTTTGGCCAAGCCTGTGCAAAACATGCCATATATCAAGTTTATGCGCACAAGTAAAATTCTTTAATCTAATTTTTCAGTATGAGAAATTTTCACCATTAAACAATAAAGGTCTAGAGATATTTAGTCCCTCAAGTATATTTGGGTGATGTGATCCCATAGATCTTATAGTCTCAAGTCTTAAGCTCCCACTTTGATACCAAATGTGAGATAACCTAGAGGGTGGGTGCATAGGTTATCACTAGTGAAGTTTAGCGTTTTTAAAATTATCTTCCAATTTAAAGTTAAGAGTAAAACAAATTAAAAATAAAAAGTGCAAATAAGAAGACATAAGATTTATGGTGGTTCGGTTAATTCCAGCCTACATCCACTCCTCTCAATCTTGAGAGAATTTCACTAGTATTTTCCTTTCAGTACAATAGGTGGGAAGAACATCTTTACAATATTTTTCACAGGATAAGAGGATCCTAACTCTTTTTCACAGGGGACCCTACGTATTAATCTAAGTACAGTCTAGATTAATACACTAATGCTTTGTCAAATCAAAAGCATAAACAATAAAATAAAATAACGAGAAAGATAAGAGTTACCTAGGCAAGGAGTGTGGCATGTACTCCTTACAAATGATGAATGATATACAATGATGCTTAATGCTTTGACCTTCTTTAGAACTTTTCTTTAGAATGAAAGCTAGTAGAGGTCTTGAGTGTTGAAGTCAATCTTAGATAATCTTGATGGAGACTACTAGACTTCGATCAATGGAGCTTTAAAATAACTTTTCACTTCTCACAAAAGTAGTATTTTGGACTATAGTGGATAAGTGAAAAGTTCTCATATGTCCTCTATTTATAGCCTCATTTAAGGCTCTAAAAACATATGCAAAATGCGCTCTAATGGATAAAAAATGGCTAGTTGTTTAGGTGAACCGGTCGGCCACTTCATATAACCATTGGGAAAAAAAGAGTTGTTGGAGTCAGCCTTGACCAAGCGGTTGATCGCCGATCGACTAGTTGTGTGATTGGTTATCGATGGGCGACCGTTTGGAGAACCGATTGGCCTCTATGACCAAATGGGAAAAAAAAGGCCCTATAAGCAGCTGACCGATTGGATCGACCGTTTAGTGTTTTTGGTCATTTTGCCTGCTTATCTCTGATGATCTTTGGTCTGGTCTTTTTCCAACTTATACTAAGGCTTTTAGGGGTCTCTAATTCACCTCCTTGAGTCTCTAATTATGCATGAATGAATGATATGTAAGTTTAATTAAAATTCATGTAATACAGTGCATTTGAAGTAAGTACTTAAAACTTTAGTCTTGAGCTTCAATTTTCTTCAGGAGATGTTCCTTCAATCTTCGAAAGGTCTTTTCAAGGACTTCTTTGCTTGATGGATTTGACATGTCTTTGAAGTCTTGATCGTCCATGCTTTGTCTTAAACATCCTTTAAGCCTTTTAATTCTTGACTTCATTACATCATCAAAACTTGTTAATCATAGTAATACACAATGTCATGTGCTTGCACATTTGTTATCATCAAAACAATCATGAAGGGGATAGTTCCCAGGGGTCAGTAATATATGTAATTAGGTCATTATAATAGGTTTAGATGATCCTAATCATGTTTTGTCATATTGGGTGATGGATTGGGTTTAAGCAAGCAAGGCCAAGATCAATCTCATAACTTCATTAAATCATACAAGCAGTATAGGAATAGTCATACTAGCCTATTGCAGTAGCAATCCCAAGCCATAAAGTAGGAAACACATCATGCATGTAAGGATCCATGGCTCTATCCTACCAATCATGTATTATGTACATGGTTTGGCTTAAAACTAAGCCATATATATGGCAAGAACATGAAGTCTAAGCATTTCTGGGTTTGCAATTGTGTAGATGACGAGTAATACATAGAATTTAAAGCATGCATGTAAGGATCTATGGTTTCCTAAGCATTCTACATGACATTTACATATGGGAACATGGTAGTACATGGCTACATGGCTAACTTCTTGAATTTTATACTAGAACCAGAATGAGAGACGTGGTAGGGGGTTAGGATGGGCTCTAAAGAGGTATACCTTCAAGGCTTGTAGAATTCGGCTATGGTCCAACTCCCTCTCCCTTTCTTTCCTTCTTCTTTTCCTTCCTTCTTGCTTTCTTTCCTCTCCTCCAACGTTTTGAACAGTAGGAGTCTATGTCTAAAGCTAAGTCTTCTATTTATCGGCCTTAGTCTACTAATATCTGTTTGGCTAGGGGCTGTTATAAGAAAAACTCATTATTTTCTAGCTTTTCTATGTGTAAGGATGGGTAAGTGGGTCCCACATGGGTTCATGGCTGGGGGATTGTTCCAACATGTCATTAGGAATGTATTGAGGGGATCCCCATTGCAAGACATTGGGTTACCATAAGTTTGGAATGAAAGTTACTTGTTTCAGCAACTTTGGGCCTTTCACTTGGAGTTAGGGAATTGCCTAGTGAATCGCCCAGAGAATCCTATTTTGCTATTTTTACATTAATTAAAATGAAATTCCAGTCCACTTAAAGATATAATTGGACAGTGGATTCTTCTAACACAATGAAGTTCTATAAGTCTAGTTTCTAACAAAATTTGAATCAAAGAAAATGAGGTTCGGATGATGGAGTTATTTATTTTTATTAAACAGGGGTCAAACTGCCAAAATATAAGAATTTGATTTTTCACAGCAACTTGAAGTGAAGTTTCATCTCACTTAGAGACATAACTGGATAATGGCTCCTTCTAAGAAAATGCAGCTCTAAGAGTCTAGTTTCTAAAAAAATTTGAATCAAGGTAAATGAAGTTCAGATGATGGAATTATATCATTTTAACTAAGTGGGGGTCAATCTGCCAGAGTAGCAGAATTTGATTCTTGAGTTGTGCATGTATGGAATTGAATTCTCATCATCAAATCAAACATGCAAGTTGATGTTTGGTATGAAGATGCTTTAATTCAAGCATTTATGGTGATGAAGGTCAACATTAGTTTAACCTAGAACTAGGATTAGGTCCTATGGTTGGGTTTAAGCATGCATGCAAAGGAATTAGGTTTATAATTTAATCAAATCATGACAACCCAAACATGCATGATGATAAATGGTTCATTCCTAGTTATCCTAACATCTGAACTAAATTCTGGGTCTAGGGAAGAATAAAAGAAAGAAATCAGGTGTGAGATTGGAGCATGCATGCATGGTATTAGCCTTCCCAATTGTATCTCCTTGGATAGATTTAATATGCATGACCAAGGATGGTTTAGTTCAACCTAAAACAGAATTGTGCATCATGCTAGGTCTAGGTAAGGGGGGGGGGGTACAAGGAGAACAAAATTAGTTTAGAAACTCTTACCTATGCTCAATACTTGGATAATCAATTCTCTTCTTTCTCCTTGCGAAACTGATCTTGAGTTACCCTGATTGTTAATGCCTTTGCGTATTAACCTTTCCTACATGTTTCATAGACCTAACGTATCATATATTCAGGTAGGGCCATAGAAATCAAAGGATGACACCTACCTAAGGTATACATTTGTTGGTGAACTGTATAGTTATAAGGAGTCGGTGTTTGCCTTCTTATCGGTATGTAGGTCCTCACCAGTGGGGCTACCTCATTAAATTCAACCACGGGATCAATGCACCATAGTGTATAGTTAGCTTTGACCTCGGGTTCTGGACCTTCAACTAAAAATTCAAATTAGACTGTATTTTTTGTCACGGATTTAATACAATGAGCCTTAAAGAGTTAGAGTGATGGTTGTGGGACCTTCAACTGATGCATGTAGTAGTAATGCACTTGAGAGGAGACAAATTAGAGATATATAACAAAGTATTAGTGAAAGCCATTTAAGTTATTAACAGAGAATGGAATTAATTTCACCACATCGCCGAGGACATGAGATTTATAGTTTGAGAGTTGTCTACCGAAGCATGGTTAAAAGACTACCCAAAGATCCCAAATTAAAAGGGAAAGTAAATGTATAACTGAAGGATGTGAAAGGAAATAGTTGGTGCTTTTGTTATACTCTGATGGGGAAAAACTGAAATGTTTTAATGCGAGTGGCAAACCTGGCCATCCATGGAATATTTTTAAAATTTGGAGGTGACTACCAGAACGTCTATCAGAGAAAGTGAGAAAATTTATTATAAATTTGGAAAAATGAGTGGACTCTAATGATGTTATGCCAAAGGGGGTTCGATCTAGTGTATGGGCATTAGATTGGGTCAACATAGTGAATGATAGGTTAAAGGGCTTAATTTAATAGGTTCCATCAACTCTGCAGCTTTGTGGCACATCGGTCAAGGACCTAACATTTGGTATCAAAGTCGAGCACCAAGTCATAGGTTCAAGTCACAAAAAGGGCTACCATGGAGAGGGCTACATGGAGTAGATTAAAAATCAACAAGAAAGGGCTATCAGCTACCAGGTAGAAACCGAAGGACAATGTGGTGGTCTGGAAATTTCATTAATAAGAGGTCAAACCTGATAATCTATATAATTCCAGTATTCAATCTTAGAGATTTAGAATTTATATCATTAATGATTTTTTTTTTGGTAAGATAACATTAATGATGGAAGATTTCATTATTGTTCTTTAAGAAAAAGGGGAATGTCACTATTATTAAAATGTTAAACTAGTTGGATTAATTCCAGTATTCAGTCAATCGGTTAACTTGTTGACCTCATTGTGGGAACTATATATCTTTTTTGTTTTCTTTTTGGTTTATCTATTGAAATTGTCCCATAGGACTTTGACTATAGGTACTAGAAAGTGACCGAGTGATATGGGGCAAGGAAGTGGGAGAGGGATAAAGGGGGTTTCTTAAGGCACAAGGTGACGAGATAAGAGTTGAACCAATGACTTCTTGTGCGACTGCATTATTAGCAAGACACCAATCAACCATCAATCATTTTACTTTTAGCAATACTGGCAAAGGGAGATGACTCTGAAGGAGGGGTGACGGTGTAGAGACCCTCATTACTCGGACCAAAGAGCATAATGGAGTTGGTGATCTAATCCTTCACAAAAAATGAGACGAATGAAACTCTAAAAAGACACCATTATTGCTAGAAAAATTTCACTAAGAAAGTAAAGAATTTGGAGGGAACATGGAAAACATCAGATAAACGGAAAGAAATAGAAGAGGAGGATGATTGTTAAGGCCTGGAAAAAAATTGACCCGAACCCTAACCCGAATCCGAATGTAGATCCGGAACCCGAAGTCGTGGCATCGTGTGCATTATGAAGTATTGATTTATGTTTGAACAAGTACAAGACGAAGAAGGAATCCCGGTGGCAACATGCCGCTTGTCAAAAAAATGACAGATACCTCCCCTGTGCGGTTGCGATATCCACACACGGATGTACAACTCGTGGTAAGGGACTACCTCATATTAGGTGTTTCTGGTATCATAAATATGTCCGTGTGGGTTTGCTTGTGGAACGCATTGACTTTTGGATGTTCCGACACGGAGAAAACAAAAACAGAATTCTCAGGTTGAAGTACTAGTTGATTGCTGCATCAACCAGAGAATCGTACCATCGTGGATTTTGCTCTAGAGGCGTAGGGCCCAGTGTTTTGGGTCGGGGGTCTCGCCGCCGCACCCCAAATATTGGATTGGAATGTTTTCCCCAACATTCTAGGACCCATGGGGCCCACAAATATCCAAATGTCTACGTAAGGATCGGCTCAATGCATAAAGAGACAAAATCCCATAAGAAAAGACAAAATTAAGGAATTTGAATTGAGATTAGATTATGTGAGAATTAAGTTAATGACACACCTATCAAATTAAGCTAATGAGACCTATCAAATTAAGTTAATGACACCTATTAAGCTAATGACACCTATCAAATTAAGCTACTGACATCTATCAAAGTATGCTAATGACACATGTATACACTTAATAAAGAAAGTAAAATTAAAACCTATCTAATCTAATCGACTCTTATTAAGATTTAAATAATCAAACCTTATCAAACCTTAAGTAACCGACTCATATTAAGAATTAAATAATCAAAACCTTATCAAACTTAAGAAACTGATTTATATTAAAATTTAAATAATCAAAGACTTTATCTAAACCCCACCTACCCACTTACACGATTCTAATCTTTTGAACCAACACAAAAGAAAAGAAGGGAAGGAGAAGAAGAAAAGAAAGAGAGGCTGATTGAGAGAGGAGAGAAAAGAAAAAAAAAGAAGGAGAAGAAGGAGAAGAAGAAGAAAGGGAGAAGAAGGGGTTGCTAACCTAAGGTAATATCTTCACCCCTTCATCTTCTCTTCAACCTAATTATGTTAGATTCTATGAAACCCATCTTCCTTCCTCATCAAATTGTTTCCCCTAAACCCCTCTCTTGCCTAATCTTCTCCTAAACCTATTGATTCTTTTAATTTCTTTCTTGAGAGGGAATTGAGTAAACCCATCTCTTGATTCCAACTTCAAGGTAAGCCTGACCTTGGCTTTAGATGGTCCCATTTATAGTAAAGATCACACAAACAACGTTCATGATCAATTGAATGTGGATTCAGCCCAAAACCCCCATTAGAAATTCTATTTTTTGCATTTTTAGGACTGCTGTGCATCTCTAGTCGATGTCCTAGTTAACTGGGTCATCAACCAGAGAATGCAACTTAAATTTTTAGAACATCACCATCTCAGGTTGGTGTCCCAGTTGACTGGTTCACCAACCAAAGAATGACTATATCAATTTTTAGAACACTGCCATCTTAGGTTGGTGTTCCAGTTGACTGCCTCATCAACCTAAGATGTTGTTTCACTTGTGAACATACCCTAGACCCTATCCAACTGTACCACGGGGTAACCCTAGGACTCCACACGAGTTCTTAACACTCTCTAACACCGGATATGGTTAAACATTTGTAGGACGTTACCGTTCACTTGTCAAGTCGCACCAACCACCGACACCGAACAAAACCCAACATCACTATCTCGATCATAACAAGGTAAGTGGGGTTAGGCTTTAATTTCTTTTAAGAGTGTTTATTTCATTCTTAGATGTATTTGCTAGGAATCATTTGCATATTTAAATTTATGTTTTATTTATAATATTAATGATTTCATTGTTTATAACTTATGGTTGTGAATGATATGATGTGGAATGGATGACGATATGAATTCTTGTGATAGATTAGATGTCGTAGTAGGCTTGGAAACGAGAGGTATGGTGTGCTGTAGTATGGGATGCGAGAGCACTATACACCTCGTACTATACCATTTAAATACATGGCTAGGGATGTCATTCCTTGATGCTACAACCCTTACCAACAGGGGTCAGGTATTGGGTGATCATAGCTCCCTGTCACTGAGGAGTGTGAAGGACGTCAGGATGGGGGCCTAGCTATGGTTATCCGAGTCTACCCATGGAAAGGTATAAAATACCAACGACCACTGTGGGCTCCATACAACAATTGAGGTTACGCCTCGGGGCAGTTAAGAAGGAACCGAGAACGTCTCTCGAGTTGTTGTTGTAGCACAAACCCGACTTAGGCATTTGTTTGTTAGGTGGATTTAATATTAAAATTGAACCCATGCATTTAGGATGCCTGCTTGTGTGTGTGTGGTCTATCCTTTACTTGCTGGGCTTAGTGGAACTCACCCTTGTGGAATTTTCTCTTTTTAGATGATCCTACAGGTGAATGCGTTTGTGGTAGAAAAGACTACTTGGAGAACATGAACTAATGACGTTGTCAAACCCTGCTCCTAACAAGCTGGAATTTTGGTTCAAGGAAAGGAACCCCTGATCAGGCAACCAGGATCACTGTGGAGCATCACTCCAGTAACATGGATCAATGAAGAAACCCTGTGCATGTCCTCCTTTATGCCTGTGAGAAGATGGACAGTGGACCCCTGCCCTTGCATAGGTCACAGCCTGATGTATGGCTTGAACCCCAGGTAATCTCTCTCCTCCCTATAATGGTGGGACCCACCTATATAAAATGTGCCAAAAACCCTTATTGGGCATGTGGGGGCAACACCCTAACCAAGGGTCAAACCCCTGTGCAAGCCCCTTTGAGTTTCAGTTGTTGGAGCCATGGCACTGGGCGATGTAGTAAGGCCCAGTGACATCGCCCAGATCGCCCAGTGACTGATTTTGTTATTTAATTGGATTTTAATTGTGGGGACCACCCATTATGGACATGGGCACCCTCCACTGATAGAGGGGAGTCTGAGGGACCACTTCATGCCCTCAGTTCACTATGGACCCCACCAGAGAGCCCAGAATCAGTCTGAATCAATTCAAAAACTAATTTTTAAAAGGAGCCTTAATGGCCTAGGGTTACCCTAAACTTACTGGGTTGACTCGGGGTTCAATTGGTTCTCGCTTGTAAGCATTGGGCCATCTCACTTGGGTCCCACCATTATAGGGAGGAGAGAGATTACCTGGGGTTCAAGCCATACATCAGGCTGTGAGCTGTGTAAGAGCAGGGGTCCACTGTCCATCTTCTCACGGGCATAAAGGCCTGCATACATGATTGATGTTATTTTCTCATGAGCTCGGTGGGGCTAACACTCTGTTATACAATGCTTTGCCTAGATGATTTGGCAGGTGGATGTCGTTGTGGCATGGCGAGCCATCTCGAGGAGGAGACTTTTGGTTGTTACAATGATGTTGGTGTGGACCCCGATGGAGGTCATACCGATCCTGCGCACATTTTCGGTGGTTGTTGATGAAGACCATTGAAGTGTGTTCGTGATAACTTTTTGACTTGGGGGCTCCTTTTTGGGTTAACAGGAGTTATCCCTGTTCTAACTTGGTCATTGTAGTTTTTACTTTTATCTTTTGGGGTTGAGTATGCTCGCCCTGTATATTTCTTTGTATGTAGTACTGTACTTATCAGCTTTGTTACTTTGTTTTCTTTGTGTGTGAGTGGATGGAAATGTAAAACTTTTATATGTATATATTATCACTGTTTTCCCTGTATCGCTACGTTTTCTTTTGTTTATGAAATTGTAGTTATCTGCGACACTCTGATCTTGCCTTTGGAAAAGAGATGGATGTGGTTCCATGATCATAAGCACTGCTTCTAGATCCGTGGGATTTGGCGGATTGCCGTTATGTAATTTGGGTCACCTACCCAATCCTCCTAGGGGTGGTTTGGGGTGTGACAGACGTGGCATTATCTTTTTATTTTCTTTTGTTTCGTACTATCCTTTTGGTGGATGAATTTCTACTGTTTATATTTTAGAATAGTGGTGTATTGGCTCGATGGTCGTGAACTTAGGAACATCGAGCTGTTAGAACTTTCAATGTAAATAATATGTATAACACTTATAGCACTTTACTTTCCCTGCACTCTGATCAATGTAACACGTGTTATCTTGAAATTGTGTTGTGCTTGTGATGTGTATTTACTGCATCTGGATCCTGGTGGTCTTCAAATACTTTGGATATTTGGGTCAGCCGTCGAATCCTCTTAGGGGGTGGTTTCGGGGTGTGACAATGATAGAGAAGCAAAAACAATTTGAGAGATAGGGAGACCTTTACCATTGCCAACATGAAGTTGATCTGGACCGGTGTAGTTAACAACAGAGGAAAGGGATTGGAGATTTGGGGTAACATGATGTGTAGCACCTATATTTGGGTACCAGGTTAGGGTAAAGGAGGGGGTAGTATGGACTTTGTAAGAGAGGGGGATTGAAATAGTGACTGGACGGTGGGGGAGGGGCAAGTAAGATGGGTAGGGTGCGGATGGGGCTTGATAATGAATGGGTTGGTGGTAATAGTGGGTGGAGATAGTGTGGTTGGTACAATTATAGATGGAACACCATGATCGATCACCCTGGTTGGGGAAGCGACTCCCCAAGACCATGCCCCCCATAGCCCTGCCCATCCCGCTGCCAGATGGGGAAGACCAGGAGTCATGGGAAATGGAGGGAGTACTAGTTGGGGCAGGCAGGAGTACTTATTGGGGTAGGCATCTAAGATAACGTCAGCTTTAATGGAGGAAAAGCACAGGATCTCGTGACTGAGAAATAGTCCATGAAATTTTGAATAAGGAATAGCCTCTGGGAATGTCACACCCCAAACCACCGCCTAAGAAATAGGTGACCCAAATTGCGTAACGGAATTCCGCCAAATCCCACGGATCTAGAAGCAGTGCTTACATTCATGAAACCACATTCATCACTTTACCATAAGCAAGATCAGAGTGCTGCAGATAAACTACAATTCCAATAACAAAATAAGAAGCGTAGCAATACAGGAAATGATGATAATATATATACATAGATAAGTTTGATACATTTCCCCACAACCCACAACTAAGAAGCAAAGCTGACAAGAATAGAACTACATACATAAATATATATAGGGTGTGCATACTCAACCCCAAAAAGAAAAAGAAGTAAAAAAAAAAACTATAACTGATCCACAGTCAGAGCGGGGACAAACTCTTAACAAAAATAAAAAGGAGTCCCCAAGACAAAAGTATCACGTGCACTCCTCAACGGTCTTCATCAACGACCACTGAGAAAGTATGTAGGATCGGTATGACCTCCGTCGGGGTCCACACCCACATCATTGTAACAACCAAGACTCTCCTCCTCGAGATGAACCTCCATGCCACAGCTGCATCGATCTGCAAAATCATCTAAAGAAAAACATATATAATAGAGTGTGAGCGCCACTGAGCTCGTGAGCAAATTATATCATCATGCATGCACATGCAACCACAATCCATATGATCCTACATGATATGCAAGTCCAAATTATTTATTAGTCACCTAGCAATACAACTAAATCAGGTTTGTGCTACTATAATCCCCAATACATGTATCCCTGGTGCATGCTTGGTTACCTCTTCCCGTAATACACCCATTGAGTTGTTGGAGAGGACTAGTCAGCTCCTGCATTCGTTCACCAAGGTTAGCCCGACCAACCCTCTGTGATTAACCTGTGGGACAATCCATTTCATTTCTTTCTTTTCTTTTCTTTTCTGGCTTATAGCCCGACATATAGCTCATAATCACCATTCCGGTGTTCTTTTCATTTCATTCACCATTTCGATGTTCTTTTCTCTTTTTCTCATATACATATGGTCGCCCCCACAGGCATCCAACACCTTAACCCCTGTTGGCAATGGTGCATAACACGAGTGATGAAACTCTAACCCCATGTCTATATGGCATCGTATGAGTCGGGTGGTGTCAACCGCATCCCATTCTACGGGCTACCACAGGCCTCATTTCCAAGCCGACTACGGCATCTAGTCTGACATTCACAATCATCATATAAGAATTCACAGTGTTGATCAACAGACAGTCATTATGCAGTGATTTGAGTAACTTGAAATAGAAGTTAGTGACACAGCATTATATAATTCCAATTCTTATTAGCCAGAAAAAATATCATAATTACACATGTACGTATGATAATATTATTCACTCACCTGAGTTTGGTTCTAGAAACTCGATTGCAAACTCAGTTCCAACTGCAGTCTGGTTGTTGACCCCAGGCGCGGGATCAAGTCCTAGATATAAATCAAAAGTTATCATGTTAAGTTTTCAGTCAATCACTGGTACTCCTAGGGTTAACCTAAGCTTACTGGGTTGACCCGGTGCTTGATTGGTACTCATTTGGGATCACTGGGCCTTGCAGTGGGCCTTAGCCTCATGCCCCGGTGCATCATCCTGTGTCAGTGGTACAAGGGTAAATTCATCATTTTCAATAGTTGTACCTGACCCTAGGTCAAATCTTGTTCACAGTGCTGTCCACAGCTTGCCTGTGTTGCAGGACCAAGCACAGTAGGGTTTCCTTCACTTACGGGGCCCATTTCGGTTCCAAATCATTCCTTTAATAAGAACAAATGTGGGGAAGGGCATTTATGTCATTTCCTAGCTTCCCATAGTGTCACATGGCCAATAGGTGAGGTCCCCAAAGCCAGATCAGCATTTTTGTAGAAAAACCTCACTGGGCGATGGCTCTGGGCGTTGGGTGCATTGCCTAGTGCATCGCCCAGTGCCTTCAAATTGACATTGGGCTGAGTTCCCAAGGTTGGGCTTAATGGGCAGTGCTCAAACTTGATCCCCATGCATGTTAGGGTGCTGTGTAGCCCTAGGGAGGACCTACTTTTGGTCCAAATGGATCTTCCATCAGATCCACCATTTGGCTGCCAGAGGCTGCCCAGACAACCCAATGAATAGTATCATAGGGTTTTCTCTAAACTTGGAATTCGATTCCAGCCACATACAAGGCTGGAAATGGATGCAAAACAGTGGTTCAAGGCTGCAACAACTTAGGGTTTGGTCTCTGTAGCCATGGGTTGCATCTAGGGCTTCAATTAGTCAACCAGAAGTGAATCTGGGTAGTGCAGCCATGCACAGCCAGATTCGGCTCTCAAGAACAGCAAATCAGAATTATGAAATTAAATAAAAATCCCAGATCTTCCATTGTCAAGGCTTGCATGGCAGATCTGGTGCTGTCCAGGGCAAGCCCTAGCTGTTCTAGGCTGCCCAGGGAGCAGAAACACATCAAACACAGAGAAGAAATGAAGGCAGCAGGTAAGAACAGTGTTGGTTATACCTGCCCAAGTGAGAGAATTCGATCCAAGCTTGGATGGGGGTGGCAGCCTTCAATCCCCTTCCTTCTTCTTCTTCTTTCTTCTTCTCCTTCCTCTTCTTTTTCTCTTCTTTCTCTCCTTTCTTCCCTCACCTAAATGAGCCCAAGATACTTTTATTTATAGGCCCAGCCCACACTGAGGCTTGTTTGGCTATGAAGGCCTCTTCTAAAAATGGGTTTTAAACTAATTCTAAGTGATTCTGGGCACATTGGTGGGGTCCACAATGAACTAATGGTATGAAGTGGTCCCTCAAACTCCCCTCTATCCATGGAGGGTGCCCATGTTCATATTGGGTGGTCCCCATACTTAAAAATTATTAAAAATGTACTATTTCACTCACTGGGCGATGTCACTGGGCCTTGCTGCATCGCCCAGTGCCATTGCCCAAAGAATGCCAGCAAGCTGAAATTCAATGGGGCTTACACAAGGGTTTGACACTTAGTCAGGGCATTGTCCCTATATGCCTTATAGAAGGTTTCACACACTTTTTCAGAGATGGGTCCCATAGTTATGGGGAGGAGAGAGGTTGCCTTGGATCCAGACCATATATCAGGCTATGAGCTGCACAAGTGCAGGGGTCTGCTATCCATCTTTTGACAGGTATATAGGGAAACCTGTACAAAGTCTTCTCATTGATCCCACTGAGTGGAGTGATGCTCCACAGTGTTCCTGGTTGCTTGGTTAGGGGTTCCTACCCTTTAATCAAAAATCCAACCAGTCAGGAGCAGGGTTTGACATTTCTCCCCACCTTACAAAAATTTCATCCTCAAAATTTGTTTACCTTGTAATCCAAAAAGTTGAGGATACTTCTCTTTCATTTCTTCTTCATGTTCCCAAGAAGCTTCTCCCACTGGATTATTTCCCCATCGAAGTCGGTTACGGAGGTTATGCTCCTTTCTGTCCCATGGGTTGTTCTTCGTAAGTCATATCCACATTCAACTATTCAGGTTCAGTTGATAGTACATGTGTCAGATTGTTAATGTACTTTCTCAGCATTGACACATGGAAAACATCGTGGACGCTTGATAAAGATGGTGGAAGTGCCAGTCGGTATGCTACGGGTCCCACTTTATTGAGTATTTCATAAGGACCAATGAATCTTGGGCTCAACTTGCCCTTTTTATTGAAACGTAGCAATCCTTTAGTTGGAGATACTTGAAGGAATACTTTTTCTCTGATCTCAAACTCAATATCCTTCCTTCGATTATCTGTATAACTTTTCTGTCTTGACTGGGCTGTCCTGATTTTCTCTCTTATTGCATCCACCTTGTCGTAGGTCCCTTGTATCATCTCTGGTCTGAGATATCTTCATTCGCCGACTTCATCCCAATATAGCGGGGTTTGGTACTTCTGGCCATAGAGTGCTTCGAATGGTGCCATGCCAATGGTGGAGTGGTAACTGTTATTGTATGCAAATTCCACCAGTGGTATGTGGGCATCCTAACTATCGTTCATTTCCAAGACATAGGCTCGAAGCATATCTTTTAGTGTCAGGATAGTTCTTTCCGACTATCCATCCATCTACGGATGGAAAGCTGTACTAAGATTTAGTTGAGATCCCAATGCCTTTTGTAGACTTCTCCAAAACCTTGAGGTAAATCGAGGATCTCTGTCAGACACAATACTGACAGGCACACCGTGCAAGCGGACTATGTTTTCAATGTATATCTGGGCAAGCTTCTCCATTGGTTAACTTATCTTGATTGGTATGAAGTGTGCCACTTTTGTTAGTCCGTCTATAATCACCCAAATGGCATTCATGCCCTTCCTGGTGCTAGGCAAATTTGTCACAAAATCCATAGTTATCCTTTCCCACTTCCATTCAGGTATGGGTAGTAACTGTAACAAACCATACGGTCGGTGTCTCTCTACTTTTATCTGTTGACAGGTGAGGCACTTAGACACGTATATTGCTATGGTTGCTTTCATTCCCGACCACCAATAATACTTCTTCAAATCCTTATACATCTTTGTACTTCTGGGATGTATAGGGTGAATTGTGTGCCTCTTTAAGAATTCGGTCTTGGACATCATAGTCATCAGGCACGCACAATCTGTCTCAAAATTTCAGTGCACCATCTTAGGCCAAAGAAAATCTGGGTCCTTATGGACTCCTTGTTGTACTTCCCAAATAATCTTGGCCATCTCAGGGACCAATGGTTGCTTTGCAATTACTTCTTCTCATATCGACGGCTGCAGATCCATGGCTACTAATTGCATAGCCGTTCTTTCGATCACTAGTTCCATATCAAACTTCCGAGCTTCTTCTATCAATTGCTCACTTATAATTAAGGATGCGAGGGATGCAGTTTGAGATTTTCTGCTTAATGCTTCCACAACTACGTTGGCCTTACCTGGGTGGTATTGGATCTAAGTCATGAGTGGGGTAGTTCTTCTCGTGTTCTTTCAATTGCCTGGAGGCGTAGGCGACAACTTTTCCTTTCTGCATCAAGATGCCACCCAATCTTGTCTTAGATGCATTAGTATATACCGCCATTCCTCTGGTCTTGTCTGGAATAGTTAGGACCGAAGCTGTTACCAATCGGTTCTTTAATTTCTGAAAACTTTTCTCGCACGCTTCATTCCATTCAAACTTGGCTCCCTTCTTTATAAGTTTTGTCATGGGTACCGAAATCCACGAGAAATTTTTAATAAACCATCGGTAGTAATTAGCCAATCCTAAGAAACTTCAGATCTCAATAGCACTCTTCGGAGTCTCCCACTCGAGAACCTCTTTCACCTTGCTTGGGTCTACTTTGATGCCATCTTTGGTGACGATGTGTCCCAGGAAACCAATTTGGTGACGCCAGAATTAGCAATTGCTGAATTTGGCAAAAAGCTAGTGTTCCCTTAACCGCTGCAACACAAAGGTAAGGTGTCGCATGTGTTCTTCCTCATTCTTAGAGTACATCAGGATGTTGTCAATAAATACTATAACGAACTTATCCAGCACATCATGGAATAATCTGTTCATCATATCCATGAATGCTGCTGGGGCGTTGGTTAATCCGAACGACAAAACCAAGAATTCATAATGCCCGTATCAAGTTCAGAACACCGTCGTATGGATATCACCGCTCTTGATCTTCAACTGATGGTATCCCGACCTAAGCTCAATCTTGGAGAAAACTCTCGCTCCTTGTAGCTAATCAAATAGGTCATCGATACACGATAATGGATATCGATTCTTGATTGTCAGCTTATTCAACTCGCGGTAGTCGATACATAGCCGCATACTACCATCTTTCTTTTTAACAAACAGCACTAGTGCTCCCCAGGGTGATACACTGGGTCGTATAAATCCTTTCTTCAATAGGTCCTGAAGTTGAACCTGCAGCTCCTTCAGTTAGATTGGCGCAATTCTGTACGATGCCTTAGATACCAGTGCTGCTCTAGGAGTTAGATCAATCGCGAACTCTATATCGTGGTCGGGCGGTAGCTGCATCAGATCCTCCGGAAAGACATCAAGAAATTCTCTAACGACTTCTAGTTCTTCCAAAGGTTTTATCTTTGCCTCCGTATCTAATACCATGGCCAAAAAGCCTTGACATCCATTATCAAGAAACTTGCACGCCTGGAGGGCTGATAAGGTTATTCTCCTTGATTTCTTCTTAGATTCAGTTTGATAGTTTAAAATTGACCCATCCTCTAACTTGAACATTATCTTCTTTTTTGCACACAAGACGTTTGCACCATAGGCCGGCAACCAGTCCATGCCTAGTATTATGTTAAAATCCTTTATATCTAACTTTATCAATCATGCAGTTAGATTCTTCCCCAAATATCAATCTGGCAGGGGTCGTATACTTCTTTCAAACTCATGACACTACCTGTTGGTGTGCTGACTACTAGTTCATGCCCTATGTCTCTTGGTTGATCTTTCATCTTACTCGCGAAGGTTGTGGAGATGAAAGAGTGGGTTGCGCCCGAGTCAAATAATACTCGCGCGGGTATGGTTGAGACATTTAGGGTACCTAGGGTTTATAGGTAGTTTAGGTTACATGAAGTAAGCCAATTATTCCCTATAGTTAAGTAGTGTTCACTAACTTACCTGTCAGTACGTCAGGGTTCGCTCAGCTTCTTCATTTGTCAAAGCGTACACCTTTCCTCACATCCGATTGTCTTGTGGTTGGAAAGGCCTAGCATAGGGTTGATTCGGCGAGTTGTTGCCGTACCTTTGTGATCTATAATCTCTAGCCATGTGTCCTTCCTTGTTGCACAAGTAGCACTTAAAGGGTAGAGTAGCAGGTGTGGAGGCTTGGCTCACTTAACTAGTTGCTGGTTGGGCTTGCGAAGCCTGCTGCTTGTCGATAGCTGATTCATAGCAGGTTGATTAAACATGGGATGAAAAGAATTCTGACCCACATTTGGCCTACGATATGGAGTCAGATTTGGGCTTGAACTCGTTCCTCGATAAACTTTATTTGGCCACCCAAAAGTTTGAAAATTATTTGGCCTTTTATTCAAACTAGGCGACATCACAGCCTTTTCTTTCTCCTTTTCCTTAAACCTATCTTCCATTGTCTTCGCCTTATCGACCATTTGAGCATAATCCCGAATGTCCATGATTGACAGTACTGGCCCAATCTCAGTTTTGAGTTCCTTCTCAAATTTCATGGCCTCACTAACTTCCCCTTTTAGGTGCTCTGGAGAAAAATGGAACAGGTCTTCAACTCTCTGTTGATAGTCCAGCACTGACTTGGTTCCTTGAACCAGTGCGATGTATTCCACTTCTTTCTTATCCATGAAACTCTCTGGGAAGTAGTTCTTGAAGAAAACTTCTTTGAATTGCGCCTACGTGGGATTTGGGTGAGCAGCTTCCAAATTAGGCCTAGTTTCCTTCCACCAAGCTTTGGCTTCATTTTACAACTGGTAACCAGCACATATAATCTTTTGTACGTCCGTGCACTCACGTACTTCAAATGCCTTTTCTAGGGCACTAATCCACTTCTTCGACTGCATTGCCTCAAAAGTTATCTTGGAGAATGCAGGTGGTTGGAATTTTTTGAATCTTTCCATAACCTTGGCAGTAGAATTCTCTACTAAATGTTGAGGCATAGGTGGTGGAAATAGTACAGGCCGGTTGGGTGGTGGTGGTGGCACAGCACGCTCATGCATCATGGTTAAAAACTGTGTAGACATTTGACCAAGCAATTCCTATTGTTGTTGCATGGTCTGCATCATCGTGGTCATAAATACAGTCACATCGCTGGCTGCCACATTTGGCTAAGGTGCTGCAGCAGTGGCTTGTGCAGCCGCAGGTGCTTCTGATGAAGTAGCCGATGCTTCAAAGTTTTGTGCCTCAGTTCCATTAGGCAACTCAACCTCCGATACAACTCGAGGTTGCTTTCCTTTGCGACCTCCACGAGAACTTCTAGTGTTGACCATTGTGGCTTCTCTGAAAAGAGGAGCATGTTTAATATTCCAATATCCTTCATAAGGGTCAACAGTTATTTCTTAGCTAGAGTAGGTACAAACCTAGTCCACAGTTCCAATGAGTTTTCTTGAGTCGCACCAGTAAGGTGGATTATTAGATATTTGGTCTTGGTTTATAGTGAGATGTTTCATTTGCTTCGTGTTTTGTTCCTCTTTCTTAAACATTTTATGTATTAGTATGCTACGCATGACACTACAGGAGAAGCTTCAGATTTTTAAATAAAAGGCTTTTAATTATTTACCTGATCTAACAAGCGAGCCTCTCTAACTTCCTTCCTATCACAAACTCCATCGCAAGTAGAAATTCTATGTCGGCTCTTACCTCTTCAGCTAAGGACATAAAATAATCTTGCTCTTCCGGTCCACTAATGACAGCAAGGGCTAAGTAAAAATCCAATCGATTATTGGCTCGGGGTAGTACTAGTCGTATCCATCTCAGTCTCTCTCGTAAATGTCTAATATAAATCATGATGCCGGGATCTCCAGCTTTGTCTGAGGTAGTTGGTCCTGTCATAGAAAATGGTTCTAAGCATCAGGTCATACTTAATTAAAAGAATTAAGTATATATCTACTAAAATTTAAATGACTAAGGATCAATAGAACTAATCCTTGGGTTGGCTCGAGGTACCTTAATGTCTATATGTTTTGATTGGCTAAACCTCCTCGTAGATTCCTATTCTCGGCAGACCTAATCTGTGATTTGGGTAAGATCTACGCTTCCCACACGTAGTACATATATATTACAACATACCTATATAACTATGTCTGGTTTACATGGTAACACTCTAGTCAATTTGTACATCACAATATTCAAGCATGTAGTAATTAGATAGTACACGCCATATGCCATAAGTATTTATAGATCAACAAAATTTCCCAAGCCCCTATGTGTTTTACTCAACCCACATATAGAAAATTTCACCCCTTTGGGTTTAAGAAAGTTGTGTTTGTTTAATACAAAATTATTTATTATTAATTTTTTTTTTTTGACTAATTGAGGAAATTCATGTTTTTATGTCCATTAGGGTTATTATGGTCAAATCTCAAGTCCTTATATGCAAATAGCCCAAAAATAGCAAAATTGCATTCACTGGGCGATGTCTCTAGGCATTGCCACATCGCCCGGTGCCATCGCCGAGAGAATCGGGGTGCAGGTTTATAAATCCGAGAGGGACCCATTTTGACCATAACCTCTTCTAAACTTCTCTAAACACTTGGAGAGACTCCTTGGAAGGTAGTGTGACTATTCCCACACCAAATCCTTGCATTTTCTCGAGTCATTCGCGAACCTACATGTGCCTAGGTAAGTTTTCTTGGTTACATTGATTTTTTAGGCTTCCTTTTTATTCTCTCTTACCTAGGTTAGGGTTTTTACCAATATTTTATGCCCTAACTATCTTTTTCTCTTCTCTCTTGTAGGAACATGTCTACTAGCCATCGCACTGCTAGGAAATCGGTAGCCTAGAAGAGGCTACGAGTTGAATCTGAGGATTCTTCATTTTCTTTAGTGCCTCCTTCATCACCCACGAATGATTCTTCTTCGGAGGAACCTACCTTTGACCAGTTTCTCTTTTCTACGTACGAACATGCTAAAGAGTGGAAAAATTTTGAAGGTCTAAAGATTGTAAACGGTCGAGTGGTCCGGGTAGAGGACTTTCACAAGTATAGTCTCTACACTAGGTTCAACATCTTGGGTTGGACCTCCATATTGGCACCCACCGAGCCATATTATCCCAACTTGGTTCGGTACTTTTACTGCAACCTAGTGCCTTCTAGTACTCAGGAGTTCAGAGTGGAGAGTAGGGTGAAGGGAGTGGATATTAGGCTGACCACTGCCCTTTTAGCAGAGATTCTGAGTTTACCCAACTCAGGAGAGAGGTGTTACTATTAGCCATGGATGGACATTTCAGAGATGTTTTCTTTGGAGACTACGAGGACAGTCTTCAAAGCATTGACAGGATCACAGGACACGCCTAGGTCTGAGACTTCTTACAAGCCTAGTGCTCGTGTCATTAGTAGGTGTGTGACCTATAATATCTACCCCAAGGATGGTAACAGGGGTAGTATATCTATGTTGAGAGCCTACATCACTTTTTGTCTGTTGGCAGCTGGTAAGGGGGGTCCAATCATAAACCTCCCATAGCTTTTACTTCAGGTGATGCTTTACCATGCTAGGAACCCAGCTGATGGGAACCTTCCTTATGGGAAGTTCCTTACTTTAGTCTTCTAGTACTTTGGGGTTCCATTGGAGGGTGAATATACTGAGAAGGACAGATCCAGGCCCATTGACAAGACTTCCATACTGAAGATGAAAGTGCCTGGAGAGGATCCACCAGAGGATGAGGAGCAAGTGATGCCTAGAGATGAGCACCAGGGAGAGGAGCAAGGAGTGGAGCATGGTGGGGATGACCAGGGTGTGGAGTTGGGAGACACCCAGGGCATGCGTGCAGAGGAGCAGGGCATGGGTCAGGGTGATTTCGAGGCCATTGGCATGCAGGACACTGACTTACCTGCCTATGAGGCTATGGGTGCCACTAGCTCTCAGGTTCTAGGACCTTCAGAGTGGACACAGATGATGACACTTTCAGAGCCTCGGCACTCAGCTTTCAGACTTGGGGACCAGGATGGACCAGGGCTTCACTTCCCTACAGAGCAGAGTAGGATCTGTTGGGCGGCGACTAGATTTCTGGGACAGATTTTATAGAGTTGACTCTCGCCAGACACAGCCTCCTCCTCTTAATGACTTACCTCCGACTGAGTAGCTCCTGATCAGCTCAGATGTTTATGCTACGTGGTTATGATTATTGTTCTTTTCCTTTGCTTATGTATTTTTTTCTTCTTTTGGGATGTATCTAATTTAGGGTTTTTTTTTTATCAGCTATGTAGTTATTGCATTTCAGTCCATGTAATTAAAACTTATGCAATGGCTTAGTTGTAATTATCTGTTAGTTAATGAAATTATGCACTTTTGCTTATTTACATCTACCCCCCTTATAGCTTTTAATTATTACTTGTTTTAATATTGGTAGCTTATTAACCCTAATCTACATTCCATAAATGTAAGAAGAGCCTCACGCTCTGATACCAAGCTCTGTCACACCCCAAACCACCCCCTGGGAGGATTAGGTAGGTGACCCAAATTGCATAACGACAATCCGCCAAATCCCATGGATCTAGAAGCAGTGTTTACATTCATGAAACCACATTCATCACTTTAACATAAGTAAGATCAGTCAGAGTGCTGCAGATAAACTACAATTCCAATAACAAAATAAGAAGCATAGCAATACGGGAAAGGGGGGGGGGGGGGGTTTGGGGGGGGGGGGGGGGGGGGGGGGGGGGGGGGGGGGGGGGGGGGGGGGGGGGGGGGGGGGGGGGGGGGGGGGGGGGGGGGGGGGGAAGGGGGGGGGGGGGGGTTGTGGGGTTTTTTTTGTTGGGGGGGGGGGGGGGGGGGGGGGGGGGGGGGGGGGGGGGGGGGGGGGGGGGGTTTTGGGGGGTTGGGGTTTGGTGGGGTGGGGTGGGGGGGGGGGGGTTTTTTTTATTTTTATATAAAAAATATAATTGGGGGGGGGGGATCATCATGCATGCACATGCAACCACAATCCATATGATCTTACATGATATGCAAGTTTAAATTATTTATTAGCCACCTAGCAATACAACTAAGTCAGGTCTGTGCTACTATAATCCCCAATACATGTATCCCTGGTGCAAGCTTGGTTACCTCTTCCCGCGATATACCCATTGAGTTATCGGAGAGGACTAGTTAGCTCCCGCATTCGTTCACCAAGGTCAGCCTGACCAGCCCTCTATGATTAACCCGTGGGATAATCCATTTCATTTCTTTCTTTTCTTTTCTTTTCTGGCTTATAGCCCGGCATATAGCTCATAATTACCATTTCGGTGTTCTTTTCATTTCATTCACCATTCCGGTGTTCTTTTCATTTCTTTTCTCTTTTTCTCATATACATATGGTCGCCCCCACAGGCATCCAACACCTTAACCCCTGTAGACAAGGGTGCATAGCACGGGTGATGAAACTCTAACCCCATGTCTATATGGTATCGTATGAGTCGGGTGGTGTCAACCGCATCCCATTCTACGGGCTACCACAGGCCTCATTTCCAAGCCGACTACGGCATATAGTCTAACATTCACAATCATCATATAAGAATTCACAGAGTTGATCAACAGACAGTCATTATGTAGTGATTTGAGTAACTTGATATAGAAGTTAGTGACACAGCATTATATAATGCCAATTCTTAATAGCCGGCAAAAATATCATAAGTACACATGTACGTATGATAATATTATTCACTCACCTGAGTTTGGTTCTAAAAACTCGGTTGCAAACTCAGTTCCAACAGCAGTCTAGTTGTTGACCTCGAGCGCGGGATCAATTCCTAGATATAAATCAAAAGTTGTCATGTTAAGTTTTCAGTCTATCACTGGTACTCCTAGGGTTAACCTAAGCTTACTGGGTTGACCCGGTGCTTGATTGGTACTCATTTGGGATCACTGGGCATGCAAGGCCTTAGGCTCATGCCCCGGTGCATCATCTAGTGTCAGTGGCATAAGGGTAAATTGGTCATTTTTAATAGTTATACCTAACCCTAGGTCAGATCAGGTTCACAGCTTGCCTATGCTGAAGGACCAAGCACAGCAGGGTTTCCTTCACCTGCGGGGCCCACTTGGGTTCCAAGTCATTCCTTTAATAAGAACAAATGTGGGGAAGGGCATTTATGTCATTTCCCAGCTTCCCACAGTGTCACATGGGCAATGGGTGAGGTCCCCAAAGCCAGATCAGCATTTCTACAGAAAAACCCTCACTGGGTGATGGCTTTGGGCATTGGGTGCATCGCCCAGTGCTTTCAAATCGACATTGGGCTGAGTTCCCAAGGTTGGGCTTTATGGGCAGTGCTCAAACTTGATCCCCATGGATGTTAGGGTGCTAGGGATGACCTAGCTTTTGGTCCAATGGATCTTCCATCAAATCCATTTGGTTGCCAAAGGCTGCCCAGACAACCCAATGAATAGTGTCACAAGGTTTTCTCTAAACTTGGAATTTCAATTCCAGCCACATGTAAGGCTGGAAATGGATGCAAAACAGTGGTTCAAGGCTGGAACCACTTAGGGTTTGGTCTCTGCAGCCATGGCTTGCATCTAGGGCTTCAATCAATCAACCAGAAGTGAATCTGGGCAGTGTAGCCATGCACAGCCAGATTCGGCTCTCAAGAACAGCAAATTAGAATTATGAAATTAAATAAAAATCCCAGATCTTCCATGCTCAAGGCTTGCATGGCAGATTTGGTGCCGTCCAGGGCAAGCCCTAGCTATTCTAGGCTGCCCAGGGAGCAGAAACACATCAAACACAGAGAAGAAATAAACGCAGCAAGTAAGAATAGTGTTGGTTATACCTGCCCAAGTGAGAGAATTCAATCCAAGCTTGGATGGGGGTGGCAACCTTCAATCCCCTTCCTGCTTCTTCTTCTTTCTTCTTCTCCTTCCTCTTCTTTTTCTCTTCTTTCTCTGCTTTCTTCCCTCAAGGTTTTAGAATTGCTAAGGGCTCTAAATGAGCCCAAGACACTTCTATTTATAGGCCCAGCCCACACTGAGGCTTGTTTGGCTATGAAGGCCTCTTCTAAAAATGGGTTTTTAAACTGATTCTGGGCACACTGGTGGGGTCCACAGTGAACTAAGGGTATGAGGTGGTCCCTCAGACTCCCCTCTATCCATGGAGGGGGCTCATGTTCATATTGGGTGGTCCCCATAATTAAAAATTATTAAAAATGTACTATTGCACTCACTGGGCGATGTCACTGGGCCTTGCTACATTGCCTAGTGCCATAGCCCTGAGAATTCCAGCAAGCTGAAATTCAATGGGGCTTGCACAGGGGTTCGACCCTTGCTCAGGGCGTTGTCCCTACATGCCTTATAGAATGTTTCACACACTTTTTCAGAGATGGGTCCCACAGTTATGGGGAGGAGAGAGGTTACCTAGGATCTAGACCATACATCAGGCTATGAGCTGCACAAGTGCAGGGGTCTGCTGTCCATCTTCGGACAAGAATATAGGAAATTCTGTACAAAGTCTTCTCATTGATCCCACTAAGTGGAGTGATGCTCCACAGTGTTCCTGGTTGCCTGGTCAGGGGTTCCTACCCTTCAATCAAAAATCCAACCAGTCAAGAGCAAGGTTCGATAGGGAAAGTAAGGAGAGTAGACACAATATCCTTGAAGTTAGGATGAAGAGCACAAAAGACGTGAATGTTGAAATCCTTAGGTTGCAGTGGTTTCCTAGCAACTGCTAATTCATCAGTGATAGATTTGGTATACTGTAAGAACTGGGAAACTAGTTCGTCCAATTTGTGTAGCAAAACTTTAAGGCCAGGATACAGAGACAAAATTCTGGTAGTAGATACATAGCCGAATGTTGTTGTGTGGGCATCACAGATTTCGTGATTGGTATTTTTTCCAATAATAAGAGGAAGAACTTCTTCAATGAGAGAATAATAAGGAGACTCATGAGAGTTGCATCTTGTTCTTCTAATAGGGTAGCGGCAAAGGTTTCATATGGGTATGGCAGATCCATCAATGAAGTTGAAGATTTGTTAGACCTCAAGAAAGAGAACAAGTAGGGTCTTCTAGAAGAGAAAATTCTTGGGAGTGAGTTTGAGAGAGAGAAAGTGGTGAGTTGAGTTGAGAGAGGGGGAAAGAGAAGCGGCGATCGGGAAGATGGTGGTTGGTGATGATGTAATGGGGGGAATTCAGTAGACTTGGAGGTGAGGAAGACATGAGATTGACTAGAGAAAGAGGGAGAGAAGATGGCTGACTAGGTTGAGCGGCTTGAGTCTTTAGTTGCTCTGATACCATATTAGAGCTGCATATTCTGATTTGTATTTCACTCACTTTACAATAGTAATATATACAAGGAGAGCCCGAGTTGAAATTTTTTAGGAAATAAGGTTTACAAGGTGAGTTTGCACAATAATAATCTTAGATAATATGTTAACCTAATAGTGAGTTCTCATGTAAATATGGAAACTCAATATTTGGTCATGGCAACTTAATATATGGTGAATACCTTGAAAACGATTTCCAAAGGAACAACTCTAGTGTCAAAATCAAAAGAATCCCTAATGCTGCTTAAAATTTCCTCAATTTGATCTTTGGTTATTAAACTCTTTGCTAGAGAAATTGGATATGAGACTAAAGGGTCATTTAATGGAATTATTTAATTTGATTGTTGAGTACAAACTATTTTAGAGGAGACATAAATAATTTATCCTGCATCTCCTTGGCTTCAAGATGAAGAGGCATCCACCCTACTCCCAATCTCAACCGCAAAAATCTTAAGCAGGGGACCCACATATCTGAGGAGAAAAGCGAAGAGCACCATTTACTCCTTGTTCTCTATCTCCCATTTCCAAATCATAGGAGAACTTGTATTGCGTTTGCTGAAAAGCTCCAATCATTGTAACAGGACCTGATTTAAGTGCAACGCAAACATAATCTCTCCCTACAATAAATATACCAGTGGGTTGCACAACAAGGTCAGCTCCTCTGAAATGGAACGTCATAGTTGGATACCTATTAAAACCGGACGGGATAGGGAAGCAGAGATCTAACATTGGCACATCTCTTGGTTTATTTCCATCATTGAATGGTTGAATATGAAACTGTGCGAAGTATTGAACAAAGCCAATTCTCACACGAGTATAAACATTAGAAACAAGTATAGTCATCGGACATCCTGTATCTATGGCAGAACCCCTAGAGAAGGATGCCTGTAGTCTAAGGTGAATATTTTGGATACTAATATCCTGCAAGTCCACATAGTATAGTTGTTCTTGTAATCCTCTCAGCAATGGTGTCGAAAGCACTTGTGGTCCTACCATCTTTGCACCTTCTCCAATATATAACTGAGAATTTGTGTGTTCAGAGGTAGATAGGCAATAAGAAAAACATTTTTTGCCTACTTGGTTCAAGAAGGGATAAGTATGAGTGCCTGGAAACCCTAAGCCCAAAATCCCACCAATTTTATTTGGTTGTCGAAAGTTATGGTTGTAGTTCTTAAAGGCACAACCCAAGAATAAATTATTGTAAGATTCCGTGCCTCTAAAATCAGAAGGGAAGGTTAAGGTCTCTCTTACAATGGCTCCCACTGTTAAGGGTGCTGGGTTGCCCCCATAACTTATTCTGAATCCACAAAATGATTGAAAGCAATCAAGGTTTGGAAATGGACAGGTTGGATCACCACAAGGAATAGGCCTGTAACTCTGAGATGTGTTATATGGGAAATCGGATTGCTGTAGGGGAATGCAAGGATCGCAACCTTTACATTGAACCCATGTTAATGGACTTCCAGTGTCAACCATCAAGAAATATGGCAGCCCCTTTTGGCCAGGAAAAGGTGGAAATGAACCTATACCTACCTGGGCTACATAGAAAAAACTACCAGTATATTGCACTGGTGCCACTATATCATTAACCTCACTGCTACCATTCCAGTTTTGTTCTCTCATCGTTGAGAATAGATGATGCATACGTCCTTCTGTGCCCTGAATAAGTAGATCAATCTTCTCAATATCTGTTATGTTCCCTGGATAGAAAGGTGAGTGAGGGGAGAATGGGTGAATGAGACTTAGCATGATGGTCTTGGGACCTTCAACAATGGCATGTAGTAGGAAAACACTTGAGAGTAGAGAAATTAGAGATAGCAAAGTCTCCATGAAAGCCATTGAAGGTATTCAGTGACAAGGAATGGAATGCCACCACAATGGCCGAGGACATGAGATTTATAATTGAAAATTTCTACCAAAGCTGAGTTTAAAGTGGTGCCCACATATCCTAAAATTAAATGAGAAATTGGGAAAGTAAATGTATTCTTACCAAAGAAAGGGGCAAGTAAATGAATAATTGAAGAATGTGACAGGAAACGTCTTACGTAGATGCAAAAAAATGGATAGTTTTTAATGTGAGCAACAAACCCAGTTAGTCCAATAAATGTTTTGATAATTTGGAGGTAACCACCACATATCCTAAAATTAAATGAGAAACTGGGAAAGTAAATGTATTCTTACCAAAAAAAAAGGGTCAAGTAAATGAATAATTGAAGAATGTGACAGGAAACGTCTTACGTCGATGCAAAAAAATGGATAGTTTTTAATGTGAGCAACAAACCCAGTCAGTCCAATAAATGTTTTGATAATTTGGAGGTAACCGCCACAATGTGTATCAAAGAAAAAGTGAAAAAATTTATTATGAAGAAAAGTCTCTGTAGAGGAGTGTACCACCTATGCCTAGACATAGAGGGGGTAAAATGACCACCTTGCCCCCATAAAAGGCAGAAATCCCACCCCACATGATGCTAACATGCACTCATTGGCTTATGCTTGTATTAGGGCCATGTTACCCTATAGACAATGCCAACCCATTTATTATAAATTAGGAAAACTAAGTTGACTATAATTATGTTATGTGCCCAATGGCGCTCGATCTAGTATATGAGTAATAGACTGGGCTAGCCTAGTATGGGATAGGTTAAAGGGGTTCAATTTAAAGTGTTCCATCAGCTTTGGAGCTTTTGACATATCAATCATATACATAATATTTGGTATCTAAGCAGGGCAGCATGTCACACCCCAAACCACCCCCTAGGAGGATTAGGTAGGTGACCCGAATTGCATAACGGCAATCTGCCAAATCCCACGGATCTAGAAGTAGTGCTTACGATCATGGAACCACAACCATCTCTTTACCGTAGGTAAATTCAGAGTGTCGCAGATAACTACAATTTGATAAACAAAAGGACACATAGCAATACGGGAAAAACAGTGATAATATTTACATATAAAAGTTTTACATTTCCCATCAACCCACACACAACGTAAACAAAGAAACAAAGCTAATAAGTACAGTACTACATACAAAAATATATACAGGGCGAGCATACTCAGCCCCAAAAGGAAAAGTAAAAAATTACAACCAGCAAGTCAGAACGGGGATAACTCCAGAAAACCCAAAAGGAGTCCCCAAGTCAAAAAGGTAACATGAACACTCTTCAATGGCCTTCATCAACAACCACTGAAAATGTGCGCAGGATCGGTATGACCTCCGTCAGGGTCCACACCAACATCATCATAACAACCAAAACTCTCCTCCTCGAGATGGCCTGCCATGCCACAGCGGCATCCACCTGTAAAATCATCTAAGCAAAACATTGTACAACAGAGTGTGAGCCCCACTGAGCTCATGAGAAAATAACATCAATCATGCATGCACTTGCAATCACAATTCACAATTCATATGGTACTACAAGATATGCAAGTTCGGATTTTATTATTAGCCACCTACCATTACAATTAAGTCGGGTCTGTGCCACTATAATCCCCAATACATGTATCCTTGGTGCAGGCTTCTAACCCCTTCCCGTGATACACCCATTGAGTTGTCGAAGAGGACTAGTTAGCTCCCGCATTCGTTCACCAAGGTCAGCCCGACCAGCCCTCTGTGATTAACTTGTGGGACAATCCATTTCTTTCTTTCTTTTCTTTTCTGGCTTATAGGCCATGTGCACCATTCCGGTGTTCTATTCATTTAATGCACCATTCCGGTGTTCTATTCGTTCCTTTTTCTCTTTTCTCATTTTTCTGATAGTCGCCCCCAGAGGCATCCAACACCTTAACCCCTATTGGCAAGGGTGCGTGGCACGGGTGATGAAACTCTAGCCCCATGTCTATATGGCATCGTATAAGTCAAGCGGTGTCAACAGTACCCCATAATACTGGCTACCATAGGCCCCATTTCCAAGCTAACTACGGCATCTAGTCTAGCAAACATTCATCAAGCAAACATTCTCTGAGTTGATCAATAGTCATTCAACATGCAGTGATTTGAATAGCTTTAAATAGAAGTAAATATCACAGCATTTATAATTCCATTTCTTAATTAGCCGGCATCAAATCATGATTACATTTACACATATGATAGTATTATTCACTCACCAGTACTTGGCTCTAGGTACTCAGTCACAAATTCAATTCCAGCAGTTGTCTGGTTGTTGTCCCCGAGCACAGGATCAAATCCAAGATGAAAATCAAAAGTTGCCATGTTAAGTTATCAGTCTGTCATTAGAAGTCCTAGGGTTACCCTAATCTTACTGGGTTGACCTGGGGTTCATTTGGTTCACTCTTGGAGTCACTGGGCCTTACACCGGGCCTTCGGTACATGTCCCAGTGCATGGGCTAGTGGTTGTGGCACAGGGGCAAAATGATCATTAGTAATGTCAGCATCTGCCTTTAGGTCAGAACATAATCACAGTGCTGTCCACACCATGTCTGTACTGTAGGACCAAGCACAGCAGTGATACAATCACCTACGGGGCCCACTAGGGTTCCAAAGCATTCTTTAATCATGGACAGATGTGGGGAAGGGTATTTTAATCTTTTCCCACATCCCACAGTGTCCAGGGGTCAAATAGGTGTGAAATTCCAAGTCTGCCCATCAATACAGCAGGTTTTCAATCACTGGGCGATGGCTCTGAGCCTTGCTGCATTGCCCAATGCATCGCCTAGTGCCTGCAGAATCGTTATTGGGCTGAGATCCCAAGGTGGGGCCTACAAGGCTGGGCCCATACTTGATCCTCTGCATGTTTAGGGGGTCTAGTAGCCCTAGTGATGGTCTACATCATGGTCCAAAGGGTTTTTCCATCAGGCTCACTATGGCTGTCCAAGTAGCCCAGATGAATAGTATTCATGGTTTTGGCTAGGCTTGGATTTCAGTTCCAGCCTTGTATATGGCTGAAAATACATGAATCAAGAGGGTTCAAGGCTACATCCATCTAGGGTTAGGGCTGTGCAGCCTTGGCCAGCACCCAGGGTTCCAAATCACAGGGTAATGGGGCCATCTAGCAGTGCAGGTGGGCACAACCAGCTTCGGCTCCAAGGAACAGCATAAATAAATGCTAAAAATGTATAAAGATCTCAGATCTTCCATGCACAAGGTCTGCATGGTAGATCTAGACCATTACTGGGCAAATCCTAGCTAGTCTGGGCTGCCCAGGGAGCAAAAATGCAGTACACACAGAGAGGGAAATGGAGACAGCAGGTATGAAGGTATTTTTATTCCTGAATATGCAGGAGAGGGGCTCGGACCAGGCTGGATTGGGGGTGGCAGCAGCTTCCCCTCCTTCCTCCTTCTCCTTCCTTCTTCTTTCTTCTTCCCCTTCCTCTTCTTCCTCTCTTCTTTCTCTCCTTTCTTCCCACAGTTTCCAATAGTGTGTAAAGCTCTAAATGAGCCCAGGTCAGGCCTATTTATAGGCCCAAGACCACCTAAGGTCTGTTTGGCCTAAAGTCCCCTTTTTAAAAATCAGTTTTTGAACTGATTCTGACTAGTTCTGGGTTCTCTGGTGGGGTCCACACTGAACCAGGGATATAAGGTGGTCCCCCAGACTCCCCTCCATCAGTGGAGAGTGCCCATGCTCATGTTGGGTGGTTCCCATAATTATAATAATTAATAATATCCAAAAACAGCCACTAGGCGATGTTACTGGGCCTGCTGCATCGCCCAGTGCCATGGCCAGTGAATTTCAGCAACTGAATTCAAAGGGGAACAGCACAGAGGTTTGACCTTGGGTCAAGGTATTGTCCCCACATGCCCATTAGGGGTTTTTACATGATTTTTCAGAGGTGGGTCCCACCACTTTAGGGGGGAGAGAGATTACCTGGGGTTCAAGCCATACATCAGGCTGTGAGCTATGCAAGAGCAAGGATCCACTGTCCACCTTCTCACAGGTATAAAAGAGGACATGCACAGGGTCTCCTCATTGGTCCATGTCACTAGAGTGATGCTCCATAGTGAACCTGGTTGCCTGATCAGGGGTTCCTGTCCTTGAACCAAAATCCCAACTTGTCAGGGGCAGGGTTTGACATTTCTCCCCACCTTACAAAAATTTCATCCTCGAAATTTGCTTACCTTGTACGACTGTAGATATACTAATACAACTGGACGGAGGTTAAACACTGAAATGAAATGGAAAATGATAAAATGAATGAAATTTTACTGATAGACAAATGATTGAATGATTTATGGAAATCAACTAAATGAATGATTATGATTGAAATGATATGAGATGATGTCATGCTAATGAATATAACTAAAGCTTTATAAGATTTTTTACTATGAGCATGATTGATAATGTTATTTCTTGCTTGGCATTAGCTCATTCCTCGGATGCTTATCTTTTTATAGATGAGACAAGCATGAACAAGGAAAAGGGCATTGCTTTTGTTGAGCGAGATGAAGATTGATGATCTTATGATCGTTTTTGGAGTCTATTACTTATTGTAGATAGAACTCTTTTGATGTAAAGGATTTTAAGGAGGGTCTTGAACCCGGATAACTATAAATACTTTAAAGTTCTGTTCCTCTTTGGAGAGTGAGGATTGTAGACGTTAGAGCCATCTATACCATGTTTTTTTTAAGTTTTTATTTTTAACAGTTATCTTTCTCTTATTTTTTGTTTTAGATTTTATGCACTTTGATTATATTGAATGCTTGATTGAATGTTTTCCTATGTGGTCCCGACTGGACTTTGGTGTCATGGGCCTAGTCCTTGGATCAAGGTCATTACAACTATCCACTGCTTGAAAGACTCTGTCATATTATTAGTGATGTGGTCACTCTTAATCCTATGGTAAAAAGGATGTCTAGACCATACTCAGACTGTAGTCTTCATCAACCAGTCATGGGAGTCCTTGTTTTGAGATTTCATAGAACTCATTGACTTCTAGAACTAAAAGGTATTGTAAGCTTTGGCAGCAGACCATAACTTGTTCCTCAACATAAGACTAGGATATTTAGCCTTGAAATTATTGTGCAAATGTCTACTACAATGTCTGTGGTTAGCATTTAGAAATATTTCTGAAATTTCTTATGAGAGACCCAATAAAACAAAACCATACAAAACACCGAATTCAGAAAAATAATAGTATAAAACAAACAACACAAAACATCTATTTCAGAAAAATAGTAGCATAAAACAAAATCATTCAAAGCATCTCATTCACCATACCTTTTGTTTGTCTCTCATGAATATGAGGGAGTGATAAGTTGAGATTGAAGCATATAAGTGGTTTAGGAAGAATGGAAAACTATCTTTGCATTCGGCCTCAACCATACTAAAAGCAATAGGGAAGAAGCCACTGTTCCCATCAACTAAAATTGCTCAGCCAATAATACACCACCACACATTCCTTTAAGATGGCAGCCATCAAGTCCTATAAATGGCATGCCTCCCTTCAAGAATCCCTTCTTGCATGCTTTGAAACAAACAAACATACACTTGAATACAGAATTCACTCTCACATCGGGTCTATCATGACACTATATCTTGAAAATACTTCTAGGATTTTTATCTCTCAGCAGCTCCCCATAGTTTGGGAACTGAGCATATGACCTTGCACGACCTCCTGCATTCTCTTCCTTTACACGCCTGTGAGCCCTATTCAATTGCATTGGGTGAGGCTGAACTAGAAACTTTTCATTCAAGAAATCATACATTGTCTCTGGTTGCATCTCTTGGTCTATCTTCAGTTTGGAAGCAAGTTTATTTGCTATCCATGTGGATGGTGCATTCTTGTTTCTAGTAACACTGAGACAAGTGTGCTCTAAGTTGTAGGCTTAATCATATAAGTAACCACATCCTCAATAGGTTAAGCATGGCACCTCCAAGTACACCTAATAACTTTACATATGACAGTGATCCTTGACTTCTCAGTTTTTTTTGTCTCAATATCTCAAAGCCCTCTTAAATGACAAAATCATGTAGAGCAGCCCGGAATGCATCAACATCCACAAAACTTGACCAACCTCCAGATTCACTTTTAGCTCATCCTAGTTTTCTCTATTTCTTCCTTCCTCCTCTTCAGACTTGTAATCTGACAAGTCATTATTATTGTGTACAATCCTTTCTTCCTCCTCTTCTTTACAGCTATCACAATCATGTTTAATGGAGCTTTCACTCGAATCAATACTAGAGTCCTCACTCTTATCATCTTCATCTCCCTCATCAAGCCACTCATCATCATCATCTGATGAGTCAGAATGCTGAAAAAAACTCATCGTCATTGGTAGCCCTCTTGCTACCTAAAGCAACATTTTCATCCCCTTTTAATTTCCCTTATAATGGTTGCACTCATAATTGAATCCCTGACAACACCAACACTTCCGACACACTTGCTTGAAGTACTATCTTGATCAAAATCCTTACCACTACCATTAACAGTTGTAGTAATCCTACTAGAGGATTTGACAATAGTTGGAGTTCCGGTACTTGCCCCAATTGTTGCAATACTCCTATCATACCTCATAGTACTAGTACCCCTAATAGTGATACTACCCTTCCTAATAGTGGCTTTTGGAGGCCTACTTGTACTGGTACCACCACCCTTTTGAACATCAATTCTAAATGTGTTGACAGTGGAAACAAGCTCATCCTCCCTTAATGTCATGCTACTTTGATCATCCATACCAACATCATATTCAGAAGTCCATTAATGGTATACATATGGGTAAAATACACGTACCCCCCTAAAATGCACCCAATATTGATCATTGATGAGCACATTTATGTGTGAAATCTTAGGGCATATAGTATACGTTTTACCACATTGGACAGAGTTACTTTGGTGCTTTCTAGTGCTTTTCAGGTTTTGGGCTATTCTGGACTATCGGGAGCTACATGTCCCAAGTTACATGCAAAGTTATCATTTTTCTTTCCATGGCTGTAAAGAGGACTAGAATTGAAGCAAGATGGACGTGACGGAACGCAAGTACGCATTCGTTTAGCCCACCGTACAATTGATTATTCTTTTCAGCCCGAGAAAGGATAATGGGCCAGAAAGGAACTGAAATACAAGCCCGAGCCCAGAACCAAGATGGATTGACTTCTCCAGTGATTAAAGTGAGCCAATTAAAGCTGAACTAGCATGATACAAGTTGCCAAGCATGACTAAGTGGGTTCCTCTCTCATTGAGCTTTACTTTCAAGAAGATCCTGCTTCCCGAATTATGATTGGATATTATTTTGGAGAATTGCTAATGGTGGAGATGTGTGGTGATGTGGCTTCCTAGCCCAATGATTCTTGGCTTCAAGAGATAGGAGATTCCTCTCCTATTTTATCTCTCCTTATTTTCTTTTTTTGTTTTTTCATTTATTTCTCCCCTCCCTAATTCTTCTGGCCCTCTTTATTTTATCTCTCCAAACCAAAACCATTCCCCCACGTTTCATCCCTTTTGAAAAGAAAAAAAGAAAAAATGAAAAGATTACTTTCCTAAAATCTCTCCCCCTCTCCCATGTTATCTTTCTCTCTCTCCCATATTTTTATTTAATTTCTTTTTCTTTTCCTTTTTTTTTCTTCCCTCTTTCCTAAATTCTCTCTCTTTTTATTGTACTTACCTCCACCGAATATCCCCCTTTTTAATTTGATTTTTTTTCCATTTTTTTTCTCTCTCTCTCTTTTCTTATCTTTTATCTTTATTTTTTTTTCTCTCACCTAATCACCCTCCACATTTTTTTATAGAGGAACTAAGTCTCCATAGTTTTTGAAGGACATCATGGGGTTTAATTTATTTTTTTAAGTGGAGTCCTAGTCACCACACTCTCTCTCTTCCAACTTTTCAAGGGCACTTTTGGAATTCTACTTGGGATAGATTTACCTATGGAAGGTTGAAAAGTTAAAGATGCTTTGATCTCATTGCTTGGAGAAGATATCTACAAAGAAAAGGAAGCACAAGTTAGAATTAGAAATTTACTTTTCTAGAAATAGAAGGTTTATGTAAACAATATTCTCTTCTCTCCCTCTTTCCATTTTTTCTTCTTTTCTTGGGAGTCAAGCATTGTAAAAGAGGAAGGAGAAGAGAATATTCTCTTTTCTTAAGGAATATTTCTCCTACACTTCTCTCTTCTCTCTTCTCCTCCTTTCCCCCTATAAATACCCCCTATCTCTCTTGTAAAAAATTGCTCATTCACTTAGTGAAATTTCTTCTCTTCTTCTCCTTCTAATTTGTGATTTTTTGGCTTTTCTAAGTTCTAGTTTGCTTTTTGATTTTTATTTAATGGTTGTAATAGGTTTAGCTTATGCTTTAATTTCAATTCATGTCTTCAATATGGTTGTAATAATTCTAGTTTAGTTTCAAGCTTCCTAGTCTAAGTTCCTATGTTGATGACAAGACTTGGAGATTCGAAGAGGAAACCATGGTAAGTTTATGCAAGGATTCAAGCTCTTCAATTACATTCATACAAGCACATCTAGGTTTTACTATCTAAGCTCTCAATCTCATTCTCTCTCTCTTCTTCTTCTTCTCCCTCTATTTCTTTTATTTATTTTTTATGTGATTATTTTGTTTATGTGGATGTGGATGTTTGGCTGCACTTTTTTATTACTTCCAATTTGCAATAGTTTGATAGGTTTCTTTTCTTCCTTCCAAATTTGCGTTAGATTGATAGGTTAGATGCTCATGTGTTAGGACGCCAAATTAATCCCTTAGATGCTTTTGAGTTAGGATGCATTAATTTTCGTTCGTATAATTAGTTTAATTTAACACTTTAATTTGATTCACTTTGCATTACTTTTAAGTTAGTTAAATAGAGTGGCGTATATCTCCTCGTGTTCGACCCGTAGCTGCGATTGACCCGTACGCTTGTGATTTTATTTTAACTCAAACAAGTTTTTGGGGCCGTTGCCGGGTAGATTATTGTCTATTTTATTTATCTGATTTTTAAGTATTTTGAAGTGTTTTAGTTTATTATTTTCTCTTCTTTTTCTGACAAAAAAAAATTCAGTTTTTGAAAACCTCTTCTTGTTTCTCTTCTGTTTCAAATAGTGTGCACCCAATCTAAAGTCCTTCATATGCTTCAACCCTCCATCTTTTGGTGTCCCTCATAGGATTAAGTTACCTATGACGCTACATCTTGACTTGGTTGGGTGGATTGGCATATGACTTATCTTTGGAGGTGACCACTCTTGATAACAGGAAAGCGACATACTGAGAGCGTTGAAAACATAAACGTATAGTAGACCTCCACTCTACATCAAAATCCATTTGGAGTCGCCTATAGGTGGCTATAGAAGACTATATGGGTTCCCTTGCTGTCAACCTATATGGCATCCTTACAGCTTTTGAACCATTATTTCGATTTTTGAGGGATAGAAGCACTATCTACCTTGGGCTCCCTTTTGTTTTTAGTACTTTTCTTAAGTCTTTTATTTTTCTTTAATTTTTTAAAAGAGACCTCATATCTATTTAGGTGGCTAAAGTGTGGACTCGTGATTCATCTAATCGTCTTATTAGAATACCACCTTCTCCACTACCCTTAACCCCACCTTTGATCATGGGTGACCAACAACCCAATACTCTTAAGGATAGGTTTTACCCTACTAGGGTTGCACAGCCTTCTTGCATCAACTTACCACCTATTACAGGAAACAATTATGAACTCAAGACCAACTTCATTAGCATGCTACCCCACTTCCATGGGATGGCCAATGAAGATACATATCTCTTTCTTAGGAAATTTGAGGAGGTCTGTGTTCTAATTAAGATCCAAAATTTGACTGATGATGCAGTTAAGCTTAGGTTTATATCCTTTGTCCTAAAAGACCAGGCCAAGAAGTGGCTCTATGGACTGCCAACAAACTCCATTAATACATGGGATGAGTTCACCATTATCTTTTTGAGAAAATTCTTCCCTCTTCACAAGACCAATAAGCTTAAGAGTGACATCCTCTAGTTCAGGCAGAAACCGTATGAGTCATTCTCTAAGTTCATGGAGAGATTTAAGGACCACCTCTTAGAATGCCCTCACCATGGTTTCGACTTATGGCAGCTATGCCAAATTATTTATGAGAGTATTGATTATCAGACCAAGCAACTTGTAGAGTCCATGTGTCCTGTAGGCTTTACTTCTTTTTCTGAGGAGAATGATGCGTGGACATTCTTAACCAACTTGGCTGATAAGACTAGGGAGTGGAAATCTTTTCAAGAGGTTGAAAGAACCACTAAGGAGTATCTTATTGAGGGTACGACAACAAAAGAGGCCAAACTTGACAGCCTCATAAAAAGGTTGGAGTCCATAGTTCTTAAAGAGTCTATACCGGTTAACCAGGTCAACCAAGTGTCATAATTTTGCATGAGAGGGAAATATGAAAGTTACCTAGCCAACTTGAGCCAAATCCTAGGCATCAGGTTCATATTCAATAAGGTACCCAAGCTCCCCCACTCAACCCGGTGCAAGGCCAACAACTTCAAGGGCCCTCCAGTCAGGTTAATGTTGTATATACTTTAAGGAGTGGCCGTGAGTATCAACAGGCTAGTACACCTCAATCTCTACCATCTTATACTCCTGTTGATTCTCCCCCTTCTGATGAGGCCATTGAAGTGCCTATTGTTCCTGGTTTATCTGATGAACCTGAAGAAATTTCAGATGATTTGGTTAAGGAAACCAAAGATGATTCTGTTCATAAAGAGATAAGGACCACCCCTGAAAGAGTTTATACCCCACCTGTCCCTTTCCCAAATAGGTTGGTTAGCAAGAAGTCTCCTTTTGTGGAGAAAATTTTGGATGCTTTTAAATAAGTTCAGGTGAATATCCCTTCGTTGGATGCCATTGCCCAGATCCCCGCCTATGTTAAAGTCCTCAAAGACTTATGCACCCAAAAGTGGACCACCAATGTGCCCAAAAAAGCATTCTTAGCTGCTAACATTAGTTCTCTCATCTCACAACCAGTAGTAGCCAAGCTTAAGGATCCTGGAAGCCCCACCATCTCTTGCACTATAGGCAACACCACTATTGATCATGCCTTATTGGACCTTAGTGCAAGTGTGAACTTCTTACCCTTTCATGTCTACCAATAACTGAGATTGGGAGAGCTGAAACCAGCTAAGGTTACTCTTCAACTTGCAGATTTATCGGTTAAAGTTCCTAAGGGAATGATTGAGGATATCCTGTTGAAGGTTGGGGAATTTATTTTTCCTGTAGATTTTATTGTCTTAGATACCCAACCCACTGCCAACTTCAAGGACCAAATCCCTATCATCTTGGGTAGGCCATTCCTAGCTACCAGTAATGCTCTAATCAATTTTAGGAATGGTTTCATGAAGTTATCTTTTGACAATACTTCTGTTGACTTTAATGTGTTTAGGTTGGGCAAGCAGCCCGATATGGATGAAGAGGTACATATCCTTCAAGGATTTTTCGATGATGTTGACACCTTCTTTGAGATTGATTTTGATTCGAGATTTTAGGAATGTATGCAGAAATTGAAGAATGTTGATGATACCACCTTATTTAAGGTCTAGAGCATCCAACCACCATTGGAGCCCCTTGGACCCCTATCCACCTCCATTCCCAAACCCTCTATTATTGAGGCCCCCACATTAGAGTTGAAGGCATTTCCTCCAACCTTAAGTATGCCTTCCTAGGGCAAAATCACACTCTTCCTGTTATTATTGCTTCTGATTTGACTTCTATATAGGAAGAAGAGTTGATCAAGCTTCTAAAGGACCATAAAGAAGCCTTAGGTTGGACTATGTCTGACGTCAAAGGTATTAGCCCCTCTATTGTTCAACATCATATTCATCTAATGGAGAGTTCCAAACCTTCTAGGGAACCCCAAAGGAGGGCTAATCCTATAATGAAAGAGGCAATCAAGAAAGAGATCCTAAAGTGCTTGGATCATGGAATAATTTATCCTATTTCTAATAGCTAATGGGTGAGTCTCATGCAGATTGTGTCTAAGAAAGGAGGAGCCACTGTAGTTGAGAATGCCAATAATGAGTTGATTCTAACCCGTATCCAAACGGGGTTGAGAGTGTGCATCGACTATAGAAAATTGAATGCGGCAACTTGGAAGGACCACTTCCCCTTGCCTTTTATTGATCAGATGTTAGAGAGACTAGATGGCCATGAATATTATTGCTTTCTTGATGGTTATGTAGGCTATAATCAAATCCCTATTGCTTTAGAGGACCAACACAAGACCACATTCATATGTCCTTATGGAATTTTTGCTCATCGGCGTATGCCATTTGGGCTTTGCAATGCCCCTGCTATGTTCCAAAGATGCATGATGAGTATCTTTTTTGATATGGTAGAGCACTTCTTAGAGGTGTTTATGGATGATTTTTCTATTCATGGCTCTACTTTTTCTAATTGCTTGCATCATTTTTCTTTGGTTCTTAAAAGATGCATAGAAAAGAACTTGGTCCTGAATTGGGAGAAGTGCCACTTCATGATGAAGCAAGGCATAGTTCTTGGTCACATTGTGTCCAAAGAGGGGATCAAGGTTGATAGATCTAAGGTGGACCTTATTGTCAATTTACCACCACCCAAGAGTGTGAAGGACATTAGATCTTTTCTTGGCCATGCAGGTTTTTATAGAAGGTTCATCAAGGATTTTAGCCAGATAGCTAGACCTTGCACTTCTCTTTTGGCAAAGGATTGCCCATTTGATTTCTCTCCTGAGTGTCATGAGAGTTTTAAACAATTGAAAAGAGTATTGACTTCAGCCCCCATTATTTAAGCTCCAAATTGGACAGTTCCATTTGAGCTTTTGTGTGATGTCTCTGATTTTGCTATAGGGGTTGTTCTTGGGCAAAGAATCAATAAATTACCCCATGTGATTTATTATGCAAGTAGGACTCTTAATGATGCACAGCTTAATTATACCCCCACTTAGAAAGAATTTTTAGCTATTGTATTTGCTTTAGAGAAGTTTAGGCCCTACTTGGTTGGATTATATGTGATTGTTTATACTGACCATGTAGCTATCAAATATCTTGTGCAGAAGAAAGATGCCAAAGCTCGCCTCATTAGGTGGGTCCTTTTGTTGCAAGAATTTGATCTGAAAATTAGGGATAAGAAAGGGTGTGAAAATTTGATTGCAGACCACCTATCCCAGCTGCCTAAATCCTTGATTGTTGATTCTCCAGTCAATGAGAACTTTCTTGATGAGTATCTGATGGCAGTATCTAGTGAACCTTGGTTTGCTGACATTGTCAATTATCTAGTTACGGGTGTGACACCTGCACATTGGTCCACCCAAGATAAGAATCGTTTCTTTTCACAAGTTAAATATTTCTTTTGGGATGATCCGTATCTTTTTAAGACTTGTCTGGATCAAGTAATCCGGAGATGTATTCCTAATCATGAGCAACAATCTGTCTTATCTTTTTGCCATGATCAGGCTTGTGGAAGTCACTTTGGGCCTAATAAGACTATGGCCAAGGTTTTACAGTGTGAATTTTAATGGCCTAGTCTGTTTAAAGATGCTTTTACTTATTACAAGGCATGTCCTTCATGCTAATCTTTACGGTGTCTCACCAGGAGGAATATGATGCCCCTCAACCCAATTCTAGTGGTTGAGGTGTTTGATATATGGGGTATTGATTTCATGGGGCCTTTTCCTAACTCTTTTGGTAACTTATACATATTACTTGCTGTGGACTATGTGTCCAAGTGGATTGAGGCTATTGCTTGTAAGACCAATGACCACAAAGTGGTTGTGAAATTTTTAAAGGAGAACATCTTCTCCCATTTTGGTACTCCCCGTTCTATCATTAGTGATCGAGGCAAACATTTTTATAACCGGCCTTTTGAAGCCCTCATGAGGAAATATGATGTCATTTATAAGTTGGCCACACCCTACCATCCCCAGACTAGTGGCCAGGTTGAGGTTTCAAATAGGCAGATAAAGCAAATTCTTGAGAAAACTGTCAACCCGAACCGTAAGGATTGGTCTAACCGGTTGATAGATGCTTTGTGGGCCCATAGGACAGCCTTTAAAATCGATCTTGATCAATTTCTGTGCCGTCTGGTGTATGGAAAGGCATGTCACTTACTTGTTGAGCTTGAGCACAAGGCCTTTTGGGCTATCAAGAAGCTTAACTTTGACCTACCCACTGCAAGTGCCCATAGAAAACTCCAACTATCTGAGTTGGAAGAGCTTAGGAATGAGGCATATGAGAATGCCTGAATTTACAAGACAAAAACTAAGGCTTTTTATGATAGGTACATTTTGAGTAAATCTTTTGAAGTAAGCCAAAAAGTTTTGTTGTACAATTCTCGTTTGCACATCTTTCCAGGTAAGCTGCGTTCTAGATGGGATGGCCCCTATATTGTTCAAAAAATTTATCCTCATAGGGCTATTGAAGTTACCAATCCTAATACAGGTGCTATATTCAAGGTAAATGACCAAAGATTGAAGCCATACATTGAGATACCCACTCCACTTGTAGAAGAAGTCATGGATCTCCATGAGCCTCTTTACCTTGAAGAATGACCTCCTGGTATATTTACCCTCCCTTGTCCTTACTCTTTCTTTTCTGGATGCATTAAGGACACTACATGAATTAAGTGTGGGGGTGTGTGTTGGGTTTAATTGCTGAATTTTATGAATTTTGATTGTGGTGATAGTTTGATTTTGTGCATATGTTTCTTTGATTGCACAGCGAGAGAAAGAGGGAATTAGGTTTCCTAGCATGTGAAATAATAAAAAATCCCTTTTCAAGGATGGTAGTTGGTTTGTATCCGGTGATGGAGATTGAGTCTGAAAATATGGGGGCTACTTCATTGAATGGCTAGATTTCCTCTATGTGTTTATGAACCCTTTGATCTTTTGGCTAGTAGTTGAGACCAATTTATGGCAAGGCATGAAAGTGAATGAAGGAAAAGAAAGAGAAAAAAGAAGAAATAGAAAGAAAAGTGGACTTCCTTGGGACTAGACAGGGCACTGTGCCTTATGAAGCAAGGTGACTTGATCGAAATTCCTTAGAAGGAAACTAAAAAAAAAAAAACTCTTGCATCAATGACTCAATGTCTTATGGATATATGCAAAAAGTGAAGCTACCAAGTATTTGGGTGTCTGGTGTATGCTCCACCATGTCATTCAGAGAATAGTAGTGGAGTAGAAATAGAGTTTATGGTTGAGAAAGAAAAAAGCTTTTGCCTTAATGCCTGAAAAGAAAGTATGGTAAAAAATACTCAACGCCTAAGTCTTTGGTTCCATCGATGCTATGAGAGGTTTACCTGAAGGTGAGTATTGTTCAGAAGATAAGAGGAGATCCCTTAATCTTGATATATGCTAGTTGCTTGAATTGAAGTGGGGTGATAAAATTCATGTGTGGGGGAATCTTTGGCTCCTTAATCTTTAGTTGAGTACTTCTTTGAGATTGTGTGCACTATCTTACTTATGCCATGAGAAAAAATTTACATCATTCTTTTTTATTTATTGAATTTTAAGTGTACATTCACTGCAAACACCCACGAGACACAACTCGTCCAGTAGGGGTGACCTAGGGGTTTAAAGGCTTGTTGCACATGCTAATTGCAATTGTGATTCCTACGAAAGTGAGTTAGGATTTTTCCATTCTAGATTAGTTTTTCTTTTTACTTGAGGACAAGTAATGTTCAAGTATAGGGGAATCTGATGAGCACATTTATGTGTAAATCTTAGGGCATATAGCATATATTTTACCACATTGGACAGAGTTACTTTGGTGCTTTCTTGTGCTTTTCAGGTTTTAGGCTATTATGGACTATCGGGAGCTGCATGTCCCAAGTTACACGCAAAGTTATCATTTTTTTTCCATGGCTATAAAAAAGACTAAAATTGAAGCAAGATGGACGTGATGGAACGCAAGTACGCATTCGTTTAGCCCATCGTTTAGTTGATTATTCTTTTTAGCCCGAGAAAGGATAATGGGTTAGAAAGGAACTAAAATACAAGCCCGAACCCAAAACCAAGATGGATTGACTTCTCCAGTGATTAAAGTGAGCCGATTAAAGCTGAACTAGCATGATACAAGTTGCCAAGCATGACCAAGTGGCTCGTCTCTCATTGAGCTTTACTTTCAAGAAGATCCTGCTTCCCGAATTATGATTGGATATTATTTTGGAGAATTGCTACTGGTGGAGATGTGTGGTGATGTGGCTTCCTAGCCCAACGATTCTTGGCTTCAAGAGATAGGAGATTCCTCTCCTATTTTTTCTCTCCTTATTTTCTTTTTTTTTTTTTCTTTTATTTCTCCCCTCCCTAATTCTTCTCTCCCTCTTTATTTTATCTCTCCAAACCAAAACCATTCCCCCACGTTTCATCCCTCTTGAAAAAAACAAAGAAAAAAAAGAAAAGATTACTTTCCTAAAATCTCTCCCCCCTCCCACGTTATCTTTCTCTCTCTCTCTCATATTTCTATTTAATTTCTTTTTCTTTTCCTATTTTATCTCTTCCTATTTTTTTCTTCCCTCTTTCCTAAATTCTCTCTTTTTTTAGTTTACTTCCCTCCACCGAATATCCCCCTTTTTAATTAGAATTTTTTTTTCTTTTTTTTTTTCTCTCTCTCTTTTCTAATCTTTTATCTCTACTTTTTTTTCTCTCACCTAATCACCCTCCACGTTTTTTTATGGAGCAACCAAGTCTCCACAGTTTTTGAAGGACATCATGGGGTTTAACTTATTTTTTTAAGTGGAGTCCTAGTCACCACACTCTCTCTCTTCCAACTTTTCAAGGGCACTTCTGGAATTCTACTTGGGATAGATTTACCTATGGAAGGTTGAAAAATCAAAGATACTTTGATCTCATTGCTTGGAGAAGATATCTACAAAGAAAAGGAAGCACAAGTTAGAATTAGAAATTTACTTTTCTAGAAATAGAAGGTTTATGTAAACAATATTCTCTTCTCTCCCTCTTTCCATTTTTTCTTTTTTTCTTGGGAGTCAAGCATTGTAAAAGAGGAAGGAGAAGAGAATATTCTCTTTTCTTAGGGAATATTTCTCCTACACTTCCCTTTTCTCTCTTCTCCTCCTTTCCCCCTATAAATACCCCCTACCTCTCTTGTAAAAAATTGCTCATTCACTTAGTGAAATTTCTTCTCTTCTTCTCCTTCTAATTTGTGATTTTTTGGCTTTTATAAGTTCTAGTTTGCTTTTTGATTTTTATTTAATGGTTGTAATAGGTATAGATTATGCTTTAATTTTAATTCATGTCTTCAATATGGTTGTAATAATTCTAGTTTAGTTTCAAGCTTCCTAGTCTAAGTTCCTTTGTTGATGACAAGTCTTGGAGATTTAGAAGAGGAAACCATGGTAAGTTTATGCAAGGATTCAAGCTCTTCAATTACATTCATGCAAGCCCATCCAGGTTTTACTATCTAAACTCTCAATCTCATTCGCCCTCTCCTCTATCTCATTCTCTCTCTCTTCTTCTTCTTCTCCCTCTATTTCTTTTATTTCTTTTTATGTGGTTATTTTTTTTATGTGGTTATTTTGTTTATATGGATGTAGATGTTTGGCTGCACTTTTTTATTACTTCCTATTTGCATTAGTTTGATAGGTTTCTTTTATTCCTTCCAAATTTGCATTAGATTGATAGGTTAGATGCTCATGTGTTAGGACGCCAACTTAATCCCTTAGATGCTTGTGAGTTAGGATGCATTAATTTTTGTTAGTATAATTAGTTTAATTTAACACTTTAATTTGGTTCACTTTGCATTACTTTTAAGTTAGTTAAATAAAGTAGCGTATATCTCCTCGTGTTCGACCCGTAGCTATGATTGACCCGTACGCTTGCGATTTTATTTTAACTCAAACAATCATGCCCCTCTAAGGTTCTAACAAGTCCATAAGCACTCCTTGAAAATTCCACGTACCATCCCTACTTTTCAACCTAAATCCTTTTAAGTCCACACCATTAATTTTAGGCGTTAAATGCTAAAAACTTTGTTTTATTGACCAAACTACCCCTATAATTTGAAAAGACCTTTTTGCCCAACCTTCATCTTCCCCAAACCTGCAAATCTACTCCTTTTTGCCCAACCCTCTTTGAACAATCCGATCTTTATGCTTCATTTCTCCACATCTCTTATGCTTCTCCTTCTTCTTTCTCTCAAGAATCTAACCTCAGAATCTCACTAGGATTTCCTCTACTGAACCCTAACTATCAAACCTCAATTCACCGTGTGAAGCACAATCATGACTAATAATTTTTTATTTTTATGAATCAAGATGGTTGAGAGAGAGTGAGAGAGCAAGAACTATAGAATGATCCTAATGCCTTTGTATATGTTTCTTCTAAAAAAAAAAAAACTCTCTCGGGAATTGGTTTTCCTTCTTAGTTCTTGCCATATGTGTTTTGAGTTCCTGAATCTATTTGCTGGAATGCAACGAAATCATAAATTCAGAATTTGACAGACCCTTGAAGTGTTGAAGTTTTAGTATTTCAAATCCTTGGAGCATGATTTCAACATTGGAGCAGCAGAATTTGGATGCACGATTAATCCACTACTAAACAAAGTGATTTTTAACCCTTTCAAATCAGTAGCTTGCATTCTATCTCTAACCATTGTTAGTCTAGGACCAACCTTCCGACAAAATTCCAACCTCGCATTCACCTTCAAGCATGGTCATGGATCTGGTTTCTGTTTTGCCACATGTTCCTACCTCTGATTTAATGTAATGGGGGCTCTTAAGCCATTAAGCAACACAAATGAGTTTTTAGGGAAGATGAGATTTAGGGAAGATGAGTTTTGGGGATGATTAGGGCATTTTGGTAATTATGCCCTAGCAAGGGTATAGCTGTACATTACATTCTTCAATTTTAGATCCGTTAACATTTAACACCTAAAATTAACTGTGTGGACTTAAATGGCTTTAGGTTGAAAAGTAGGGGTGGTACGTGGCATTTTCAGGGGGTGCGTGTGGACTTGTCAGAACCTTAGGGAGCATGAGGAATATTAGAAGCATTTTAGGGGGGTACATGTATTTTACCCTATACATATTGGTAATATGTGTGAGGACAAACAACTTCATGGTGGGGGATTGCCACATGTCCTACACCTCATTCCTTCTCTTGGGACGAATAGAGTGAACTGAATGTAGGAGTTGCCACCTAGAGGAGGGTATAGGACCCATAATGTAAAATGACTCTCTTGTAAGGTCCGTTGGGGATTGATCAGTTCACTACTCTAGGTATGGGTCAGTATTATGGTCCGGGGAAGGTATTAGGCACCCCAGTCTGCCCAGTCAGGCCGGTTTTTCTATTACTTGGTTAGATATGGGTACAACATGCTTTCGAGTAGGAAATAAGTACGTAAAGTGAAGTCTAGAATATAAGAAAATGTAAGGAAACATACTTGGAAGCTTGGCTGCATGGTACGGGTTAGTATACATGAAATAAAGACAAAGAAAAGCCTAATTGTATGTCAGACATATAATGAGATTTATGACTTGTAGAAATGAATGGAGACACAAACATTTACATGTGAATTAGGAAAATGGAAAATACGAAGATACTATGTACGAATGATAAGGAGAGGGGTTTGGGAGCATGAACGGAGGAGGAAACATGGTGCAAAGTGCTTTAGAGAAGAAAATAATACATGAAAAGAATGAAACATTGCATCAGGACGAGAAAATACAGTAATCATGTTGTAATGAAAGAAAATAGGGGAAGTCTTAGTCTATAAGAGATAGGGATCATACAATGGTCACCATCTAAAGAGATGGGATCACACACTTCAAGTGGAGATGCAAAACGAAAAGAAAAGTAAAAGTGATAAATCTAGTGAAAGTAGATTGAAAGGTTACCTAGTTGAGGAGACTTGAACTCAAATGGGGGTGGAGGCTTACCTTTGTAACTTAGGAAAAGATTGCATGGAAATAATTTTACCACTAGTATGGGTTGTTCTTGTTCTCCTTTGGATAACACTTCGTCGTAGCAAGAAAAAACCACCAAGTAATTCTAAGCTATGAACTAAGTAAAGGCTAGGAGATTTTGTCAAGGATATAAGTAGGGACCCTCCTCAACGTGAGAGAGGTTGTATGTATAGTTGTAAAGGGGTGTGAGTACTCCCAAATTTGTGCTTGGATAATAGGATTGATCCAAATTGTGGGTGACGCATCAAGATTGTTGTATTTGCATTGACAATTGGTATTTGATCAATGTTATAGCCAATGGGGGGTGGGAAAGTGGTTTGTTTTATCAAATGTAGGCTTTCTTGGGGCCTAATAGTGTCAAAGTACACATCCAAGTTGCCAAATACGAGCTTGGTAACGAATGGAAGTGAAATCAAATCTAAACATGCCATGTTTGGGTGTCTTAGATTTGTATAGAATCGACATTGAAGTGGGGTTGAGTCATCATCTAGAAGGGGGTAGGTTGATATTGAGTTGCTATCGATGAACAATTTTTTACATCGGTGTAATGGTGTTCAGTGTTGGTGAGAAAAGCTATGAGTGTTGATTGGAGATAGACATTTCAACAAGTTCTATTCAACATTCAAGGGGAAATGGCTGATATCGGTGAAAGATAGGGTTGAAGTAAACTTAGGGCCTTTGAGTGTTGGCTCAAGATTTGAGTATCAATAATAGGTTTTGACTTGTTTGGGTTGGTTTTATGCTGGTCCAGACTGGTTCCAAAGAGGTGTAGGTCGGGGCTAGCCCTTCTAGGGGTTGTTTGGAGTGTCCTAGGACTCTAGTTTTGGCTCCAGTGAAGGTTCGCAGGGTTTTTCCTCTAAGGGGTATTGTGGGTGAACGATCTGTGGATGAAGTTAGGAAGTGAAAACTTGGACTATATCTACAAATACATCGGCTGTATGCCTTGGGGATGCTCATCATCTTCTCGGAAAGCCTCTGGGGGAATGACAAAATTACATGTCTACAATATGCTAACAAACCTGCACATTGTACACATGTAGATTAATGGAATCCATCTACTCACCCATACCAAACATCTACATAACATTTGGATTAGACAACACTTCCATCTCTTGAATCCTAATATGAATTTTACTGAGAACCTCACTATTTTTCTGTTAGGAATATGTCCTAAGACTGTAATGTACACATCATGTACCATATCAAGGTAGCCATACTTGTTTAGGTCTATCAATCTCGCTTCACTATGGCTATAGAAGTGGTAAACTATGTTGCACAAGCCTACCATTGTGTCTAGAAGTCTTCAAATAGTGGTCTGCAATGAGTAACAAATATGCATAACACATCATCCATTAAAAGTAAGAGGTTATGCTAAAGATTATCAACATGCTAAAACTGAGCAAAATCCATACAAACACTGAGAACAGCTCATAACCACATACATGCATATATCATTACATGCATCATAACCCTTATTACAATTCATATAACTCTGAACACAGCTCAACATGAGTTCAAAATCATTTCAAAATCAATGAACCTCATATTAAGTTTTTTAGGGTTAACCATTTTTCCTACTCATAATCAGTATAAATCATAAAAAAACTATAGGAATAAGGTTTCACATCTGAAATCATTTTAAAAAACTCAAGATTTCCTACTCAAAATCAATATAAATCACTCAAAATCATTATATAGGAAGGATATACTTATGAACTTAGTATAATCAGTATAACCAACTCAAAATGAGTATAAATCACTCAAATCAATATACATTGAGGATGCACTTATGAAATCAGTATAAACAACTGAAGAATTTCTTCCCAATATCAATATAAATCACCCGAAAACAATATACAAATATGATTCACATATGGAATTAGTATAAGCAACTCACAATTTCCTACTCAAAATCAGTGTACAGAGAGGATGTACATCCAAAATCAGTATAACTAACTCAATTTAACAATTCTTCAGTTACAAACTGGTAAAGAAAACAACCTATTTTCCTAGGGTTAACCATCTTTCCTATTTTTTTGAATAAAAATGGGTATTTTATAGTGAGGGTATGAGCTTCTATACCAAGTGCAGAGATTAATATCACCTAATTCAGGCAGGGTGTAATGACCCCAATCGAAGGACCAGGTGGGACCCATGACACCAGAGTCCAGTCGGTTAAGCATTCAATATAATCAAAGTGCATAAAATCTACAATCCATACTCTCCAAAGAGAGGAACAGAACCTAAAGTGCATTAAATAAAATTTTCAATAAGTAGAATACAACGATCTAAAAATTTAAAACATGGTACTGATGGCTCTAATGTCTACAATCCATACTCTCCAAAGAGAGGAACAGAACTTTAAAGTATATACACTCATCCATGTTCAAGACCCTCCAAAAATAAATATCCTTTAGTTCTATCTACTTCAAAGTAATAGACTCCAAAAATGATCCTAAGATCATCAATCTTCATCTTGCTCGACAATAGCTATGCCCTTCCCCTTGTCTATGCCTTCTCATCTGTAAAAAGATAATCATTCGAAGAATGAGCTTATGCCTAGCAAGGAATAACATTATCATTCATGCTCACAGTATAACGATCAATAAAATTTCATTTTCAATTCATAAGCTTGACATCATTTCATATCATTTGAATCACAATCATTCAATTAATCAATTACCATAAATCATTCAATCATTTGTTTATCAGTAACATTTCATTCATTTCAACATTTTCTATTTCATTTTAGTCTTTAACCTCTGTCCAGTTGTCCTAGTATATGTTCAGTCGTACTACCGAAATAGCTCTAGTTACAAATTACTAGAATGGGTACAGTCGCACCACCGAAATGGCTCCAATTACTAACCATTGGAATGGGTTAAGTCGATAGCCTCAACGCCCTTCTTCATAGGCACTCCATGAGCATTGGGTCATATGTTGGCCATGCCCGTCAGCAAATAACTTTTATTTCATTTTCTGTCTTTATTAATCATTCACAATCATCATTCATAGGGTCATGTATCATTTACATTCTTATACATAATTACATGAATGCCCATCCATCAAATGTATAGAAAGACAATATGAAAATCATAGATTCTATATTATATATCATTATCAACATTATTTATACATTTATACAATCATCTACGGTGATAACCATCAATTAATAATGCTTCGTTCAGCCAATTTTGCGTTCTAATTGCCCATTTAAAGTCAATCTTGTGAGGGTCCTACACGATAAACGAAACCACATTTTAACCCCTTGTTTTGGTACGAAGACTGACCATAGGAGAAAACTTTACCATATAAAAAGATTTAAAAAAAATAAAGATTGACTCTACCGATCGATACCAAACTAGTCAACCAATACTTGAAATTCTCAACTCGTGAAGTCTGAGCTATCATAGGTTCTAGCCCCAAATTTGGGGGTTTCGTCCCCAAACCTTCTTGCACAAAATATAACCTTCAAACCTTTCAGTGCATTAATCCTAATTACACCAGAATGCACAAACAACTCATGCATGGACAATTAAATGGATTAAATCAAAATATACCTTGTTCTTCAAAGAAAACCCCCAAAACTTTGGGTTCTTCACTTAAATCCACAACCAAACTCGAAATCCCCTCAATCCAAGATAGGTTCTAGTGGAAAACACCACAAATAGCATGAATCAAACATCTATTGCATCAATCTTGGCCTATTTACAAAACCAATCAATTCCACCGAATTTACTTTGAAAACCCTTGTTGTTGACCTCAAAACTTGAATACCTTCAATCCACTCCAAAATTTTAGCAATGGAAGTTACCCTAAGGAGTAAAATAATCCCATTACAACATACTAATGCTCAAAAATGAACATAGATCAAAGCTCTCAAAACCAAAAGAGTTTTAGAGCCATTTACATTAGTGAACTCAAAACTTGGAAGAACTCATCTCCCCCTTCATCCTTTGCTTCAATCTTCCTTTGGGTGCTTCAAACAAGCCTCAAATCACTGGATTGCAGCATCTTCCCTTCAAACCTTCAAGTTCTCCTTTTCTTCCTTTCTCTTCATCTCTTTTCTTGAATGTGAAGTTCTAAAATGAGCTTCTCAACACTTATTCTGTTACATCCATAACCAACCCTATACTAATTTAGACTTGTGTGTAGGGGTGGAACTTTCCTATGTGGGTGATCTCTGGGCCATTACAATGAACCCAATATATAAGATCTTTGGGAGGTCGGATGGCAATCCCGTTGAATAAAGATTCCTTGATAGAATCCGTGGAAGGTTCATCAATAACTCCAGACTTCTGGACCTCCCTCCATGCACTTGCGAAAGATGTGAAGAAGGCCAGAGGAAATACCCGACACCACCCTTATCGGATGAATAAAGGTAAATACATTTGCATATTTTATAATTCCAATTATATCCTTGGTTAGTTTAGTGTGTTAATCTTACTGGTTGCACCCAATACTACCCTCTTCCCTTGTAAGGACACCCTTCAGAAAGCCCTGACCCTTCAGTACCCCCAAAGCCCATCATTTGGGGTTGGTAGATGATGTCATCGTCCGCCCCAGAAAAATCCACCTTGTGGATGTGCTATTTTCTTGGTTCCACCTTGACTTAACCTAGGGCTTTGCCCTTAGTCAGTTTAGACCATTTGTGGCCCATGTGGTCTAACTACACCCCAAGACCACAAACCTAAGACCTATTTGGGTTCTACCATATCCCAAACCCATTTTAGACCTTAAGCAAGCCCCAATCCAAACACACCCTAACCCACTTAGCTAAACCCAGCCAAAATCCTACTCTCTCTTCATTTCTCCCATTTCACAACCTTAGATAGGAAAGAAAACGTGGAAGGCAAGCAAGGAAGGAAGGGGGAAGAAGGGAGAGAATGAGAGAGAAAGGAAGGGTTGCACCTCCATTAGAGCTACTCTTGAGCTCATATTACTTCCCCAACCAGCCATTCACTCACCATTGGACTTGGAGCTCATGGAAGAGGTGATTTGAAGCTCAAACTCAGCATAGGAACTCACCCTCTTGCTACTCTAAGCTAAAGTCCATTGTAAGCTATCATTCCTATTTAATTCCTATGCAAATCTTTATAGATTTCATGTGGTTGATGCCCAATCCATGTTCAAACCAAAGGGATTTTCATTCTTAATGGTCGAACCTACTGATTGAATGCTAATTGCATCAATTGATGCCTTAGAAGAACCCGTTCCCCAGCCATATGGCTTAGATAGCTTGAAATCCCCAATTTGGAGGTCAATTGTATGATTCTTGGTGTTAGGAATGAAATCCCTCATTGGGAATACTAATTGGATTGAATTCCCTTGTGTAGTAGCTTCCCTTAGGGCTATGAACACCCCATGACAAACCCCTGATGGCCCCTTTGCCATTGGCCAAAGGAAGGCTCGAACCTTGGCCAATTTGCTGTAATTTTGTCCTAGACGAACGATACAGCAGGCGGTTGATGTCATGAGCCACCTAGGATATAGGGCATCGTCCTCCCAATACATTTTACTGTTGCTTTGGAGTTTCAAATCCAGAGCCTTAACCAAACCCATTCCTACCTATTGTATACCTGTGTAATGACATGATAGGCTAGCATACGCGTACGGGAAGAGCATACATCACACGGAAGAGAAGGATACCTATACTTTGACTGTGAGTGGATGAACATTCGAACTATTTTATGGCATGTTTCTCATTAGGCATCAATCTAAGCTAGGCATGTTGATGTGTGTGAGTACTATGCATGATAAGTTATTTTACATCTCCTATTATTATGAATTGGTATGAAGAGCGATGAATTGCAATCATGTATGAATGATGCTATATATGGGAATGGAATGTGATTAGTGTATAGTATTATAATTATGGAAACCTTTAAGATGTCACACCCCAAACCACCCCTTGGGAGGATTAGGTAGGTGACCCGAATTGCATAATGGCAATCCACCAAAGCCCACGGATCTAGAAGCAGTTAATACATTCACGGTACCACATTTGTAACATTACTATAAGTAAGATCAGAGTGTTGCAGATAATCTACAATTATAACCAAGAAAGAGAAAGCGTAGCGATAGGGGAATGATGGTGATATATATACATATGTAAGTTTTGATACATTCCCCAGTACAACCCATAATTGAAAAGTAAAACTGACATATACATAAGCCAACAAGAAAAGTACCTATATATACAGGGCAAGATAACTCAACCCCAAAAAGGAAAGAAAAGACTAAACCAGAAACAAAAATGGGGATAGACTCCTATCAAAAACCATACCGAATGGCACCTATAGAATTAAAAGAGCTGTAGGTCCAATTATAGGAATTGTTGAAGAAGAAACTCATTCAACCAAGCGTGTCTCCTTGGGGAGCACCCGTGTTGTTCGTGAAGAAGAAGGCTGGTAGCATGCGGATGTGCATCAATTATCGAGAACTAAACAAACTCATAATCAAGAATCGATACCCATTGCCATGCATCGATGATCTATTCGATCAATTACAAGATGCAAGAGTTTTCCCTAAAATTGATCTTAGGTCTGGGTACCATCAATTGAAGATCAAGAGTAGTGACATTCATAAGATGACATTCAGAAGTCGATACGGACATTGAGTTCTTGGTGTTATCGTTCGGGTTAACTAACGCCCCAGCTGCATTTATGGACATGATGAATAGGGTATTCCATGATGTGTTAGACAAGTTTGTTATTGTATTCATCAATGACATACTGATCTACTCTAAGAGTGAAGAGGAGCATGCCCAATACCTTAGGATCGTATTGCAACGGCTACAGGAACACCAGCTGTTTGCCACATTCAGCAAGTGCAAATTTTGGTTCCACCAGAATGGATTCTTGGGGTATATCGTCACAAAGGATGGCATCAAGGTAGACCCAGACACAGTGAAGGCGGTTCTCAAGTGGGAGACTCTGAAGAATGCCACAGATATCTGTAGCTTCTTAGGATAAGCCGGGTATTATTGCCGATTCATCAAAAATTTCTCGCACATCTGGGCACCCATGACAAAGCTAACAAAAAAGGGTGCAAAGTTTGAGTGGACCGATGCTTACGAGAAAAGTTTCCAAGAGCTAAGGAGTCGATTGGTGGCGGCACTGGTGCTAACCATTACAGATGGCACCGGTGGCATAGTGGTATATACAAATGCATCCCGCACAGGCTTGGGCGGCGTGCTAATGCAGAAAGGTTAGGTAGTCGCCTAAGCCTCAAGGTAGTTGAAAGAGCACAAAAAGAACTACCCCACTCACGACCTAGAATTGGCTGTGGTGGTTTTCACGTTAAAGATTTGGCGACATTATCTTTATGGTGAAAAGAGCGAGATCTTTAGAGATCACAAAAGCCTGAAGTATTTCTTCACCCAAAAGGAGTTAAACATGAGATAAAGGTGGTGGTCAAAATTGGTAAAGGATTATGACTATGAGATTCAATACCACCCTGGCAAGGCCAATGTAGTGGTGGATGCATTGAGCAGAAAATCACAAACCACATCCCTTGCTTCCTTAGTTGTTAGCGAACAGCTAATAGAAGAAGCTCAGAAGTTCGATCTGAAACTCATTATTGAAGGAACGACTATGCAGCTAGAAACTATGGGCATACAATCGTCGATCCTGGAAGAGGTAATTGACAAGCAGCCCAGAGACCCCGACCTAGCAAAGATAATCTGGGAAATAAAACAAGGAGTCCATGGGGACCCAGACTTCTCATTGGCCCATGATGGGGCATTGAAGTTTAGAGACAGATTGTGCATACTTGATGACTATGATGTGCAAAGTCGAATTCTTAGAGAGGTGCACAATTCACCTTACTCAATCCATCCTAGGAGCAGAAAAATATATAAGGATTTGAAGAAATACTATTGGTGGATTGAAATGAAGCAGACTGTAGCACTATATGTGTTCGAATGCCTCACCTGTCAAGCAAATAATGGTGGAGAGACATAGACTATATGGGTTGTTGCAACCACTCCCTATTACCGAATGGAAATGGGAAAGAATTACTATAGACTTCGTGACCAACTTACCCAACCCCAGAAAAGGGTTGAATGCAATTTGGGTGATTGTTGACAAACTGACAAAGGCAGCTCACTTTATCCCCATCAAGATAACTTACTCGATGGAAAACCTCGCCTAGCTATACGTTGAAAATGTAATCTACCTGCATTGCATGCCCGTCAGAATCATGTCCGATAGGGACCCCCGATTCACATCAAGATTTTGGAAGAGTCTACAACAGGCACTGGGATCCTAGCTAAATATCAGCACGACTTTCCATACCCAAATGGATGGACAGTCCAAAAAAACCATTCAGACTCTGGAGGACATCCTCAGAGCCTGTATATTAAAATGAAAGACAGTTGAGACGCCCACATTCCCTTGGTGGAATTTGCTTACAATAACAGCTACCACTCCACCTTTGGCATGGCACCGTACAAAGCTTTATATGGCCGGAAGTACCGCACACCGTTGTATTGGGATGAAGTTAGAGAACGGAAGTATCTTGGGCCTGTGATGATACAGGAAACCTGTGAGAAAGTAGATGTGATTAGGGAAAAGATCAAGGTTGTCACGCCCCCATCCCAATAAAGGGTATTTTACAAGAAAAGGGGTGACTGGGACGACAGGTGTCATCCTAATTGTAACGCCCCCAAAACCACCCTAGCGGTTTAGGGACATTGACGGTCCATAAGATCGTTTATGTCTAGGAGATATGAACCAGAGTAGAACCAAAACACAAACACATATCTAAAATATATAGATTAAGACTTCAACTAAAATAGGGTAGTCAAACTAAGCTATTACAACTTTCAAATTAAACTTAAAATTCTTAAATAAAGGTTACAATTCCAAAATTAAATTAAACTTAAACAAATAATAAGTTTTTCTAAAATTGAAAGAAAGTGTAAAGTTTCTAATAGTAGTTGTCTTCTTCTAATCTGAACGCTTCGTCCCCTTGGACCTCCTCTTCTAGTACATCCTCACATCCAAGTTTGCATTCATAAAGTTGTTCAACTGAAAAGTGGTGAAGGTAAGCTTCGGAAAAAGCTTAGCAAGTAAATCCACAACAACTATATAGGTGTGAAAACATGTACAAGTAATATAAAATATAAAAACAGACAATAATGTTTATATATAAATAAAAAAAAATAAAATAAAATGATCATAACCATATTTGTTTATCACCACTACTGTAATGAAAAGTATATATGACGACAATCAACGAAAGATATATCGAAAGAACGTAAAATAACAAACGCATCACTCCCTAATAGACTAGTGCAAGCTAGTTACCATACAATGGTCAAGGCCCTCATGATAGCGGCGTATGAACTCCAGTTATGATCAACCACAACAACACTGTCCCCTCTCAACATCAAGAAACTAATGGAGAAACTAGCGACCAAACTTGCCCTAGCCCTCTTGGAGAGTTTTTGATCATCACTCCTCTTTCTAGTAGCCCATATAGCTCCAATAAGGGTAAGCCCGTAGCTCAAAAACTCGCCAACTTATCCTTACCCCAACATATTCACCAATGTCGGTAAGGTAAACAATAAAATAACAATCAAGGGTTTACTTATAATTAAAGCTATACATCCAAGTTCGGAACTTAGGGTCATGACTCCTCAATTCCACCTTAACACATGCTATTGAAAAGAATAAAAATAAAGTTTGAAAACAGTAACTTTCATCAACATATCAATACATAAAGTGAAGAACAATAATAGGAAAGATTGGGAAAAATCTTCGCAATCATTTATCCAACAATAACATCAATGAAAATTTAAAAGTAAACCCTAAATAAAATCAGATTTTTATGCAGCATCCAAAAACATCATGCATTAAGTTATAATCATGAAGAATCATTCATAGACCTTCATCATACTATCAACAAATAGGTATTGGATTCATTAGTCTATAAACATGACATTATTAAAAATTTTGCATACACATATGTGAATTAAATCATAAGGAAATCAGCATTCCTTGCAAGCAATCATGTGTGAACAATTTAATTGAGTAAAAGCATGAATGAAATAAATTTTTGATATGATAAATCTCAATTTAAAACTAAATTTCATATTTAAAACAATGTTTTAAAACAACTTTTATATGAAGAGAAAATATCAAGTATAATGGTTGAAGATCTACTCACCTTATGTGAAGCGACTAGGGTAAGTAGCCTCAAATCAATGCTTCAATAATGTTGATATATGTCTTTCTAATTCAGAACCACTTTAATGGAGTCCTATGATTAAGGTAATGATGAAATCAACATCACTATATTGCATAAACTCGGATTTGGGAAACACAGATTTTTTCATAGAATGATCTACCTTCAGTAAATCAGTGATATCTCTCTACACCAATCTTCGTTTGGGTTGATTCATGTTGGGTTGCGAAGATAAGAGATGGGGCTATGTTGTATTGTGAAATAAGATTTTTCTAATTCGGCTCAAAAAATGATCAAAATTGGACGCCAAGTTGCTGGTTCTGCACAGTCCGAATCTCCTTCTCCTTCTTCTTCTCTCTTCTTCTTCTTCTATTCTTCTCTATAGTGCACGAATTTTCCTCTCTCCCTCTGTCTCTCTCTCTCAAATTTATGATAAAGGGAATGTGGATTGGGATTTATTTATGGAGATTTAATCCTAATAAGAAAGAAGGTAGGAAGAATCCAATTTTGTCTCTAACTACATCTATTTATTTGCCCTCCAATGAAAATATTTTAAAAAGAATTTTGACTTAAGATTTTTAAATTAAAATTTTAGATTAGGTAATTTAATTTTAGCTAAAATTCCTTTTTTTTAGGGATTTTATTTATTAAAGACTTTCTTTCTCCAAGTTTGGGTTTCCAACCAATTGGATATTGCCACCTCACCTTTCCTTATCAATCCATAATTCTTCCCTAGTTGAAATCTAAGACCTCCAAAGTTAGAATCGTGGAAGCCTATTCTAAGCCCTATAAAATTATAAAAAAAATAAAATATTTAATTGTTCCTCTAAATAATAGAACCTTAGACCTCTAATAAATTGAATTAAATGTCTAAGCACTAGGCTAGGTTACTAACTATGAATTATTTTTCAAATCAAATTATATATTTTATAAACAAAATCCTAATTCTACACTTAGGCAAAGAATAAACTCAAAATGAGGGTGTTACACTAGGGCACCCTACTTACCATGCATGCATGTGTGCTCCTCCAGCTAGTCCAAGTTCCTACATTTCAGCTTACTCTAATCCTGTATTAGGTAAAAAGACCAAATTACCCCTAGTCCAAAATCAGGGTATTACACTAATACTACCAGGATCACGGATATAATGTCCCGAGCCACAGTCTACCCAATTATCAAGGCATGATAATGTTAGGGAACATAAACCAATGGAATAAATCGTTCCAATTATAGAGATTGAGATTAGCGGAAGCGTAAATCATTTTAAAATTATATAAGTATAGAGCATCAGTTCTTTAATGATAACATACATTACAATTACAATATCCCGTATCCATCCAGTAATTTTCGTACATTTACACATGAAGTTCATACATGAATAAAGAAGAATACAGTAATAAAGATTTAAGTCATGCCACAAGGGTACCATTCTTGTATGTACATCGACATCCAAGTCCAAGCCACCGGCTCCACTTGATTCACATCCATGGGTGCTCAACAAGAGATTACCTGCATATCAACTAAAAGAGGTTGCGCAATGGGGTTAGCTCCACAAGCTAGTGAGAGAGTAAGGGGAATGCACATACATGCAAACATGTAATTTTGAACAGTTCATGATGCATGCAAATGTTAGATTCATTTTCCACCTAGCACAAAAGTTCTAAGTCAAGTGTATGCTGCTGTGATAACTCGAGAGACACTATGGGTCACTTAACTTATCGCTACAATGAAACCTCAGTTATCATGAGGGAGTCTACACCAGTAGAAGCCATCACTACCCCTAACTTGGCCACTCTCCCCCACAGGTAACAGGTGCTCAGACTATCCAACACATAAACCCCTGTTGGCAAGGGTTGTAGCATAAAGGAACAAGAATCCTAGCCAAAGATATACTACATGCAAGTCCTATCATTCCGAGAGGTATTCCAGGTACATCATCATCCCATTCCATCTAGTACCTGGGTACCAACACGACACAACACATATAGGTTAGGATGACAATCAACAAATTCTATAATAAATTCTAGGGTTCCGATACCAGTTCACCCGACACCCTGGCCCGATAAAATAATGAAAACATCATCACCTCACATTTATAGCAGGTCATAATCAAGATAAATAATGCAATGCACAAGATGCTTATAATTCATATAATAGCATGATAAGGATTGTTTAATAGATATTCAAGCCCAAACAAATCACCCAAAACCTACTCACTGAACTCGGGTATCACCTGGCATGGTTAATATGAATCTCACCAGTGCACCTCCTTTCCATCGAATTGTGTAGCCTAAGAACGTGAGAGTGAATGCCAAAAGATGTATTAGAGGGGTCCTAGGTCATGTCCCCAAGTTAAAACTGGATTTCAACCAAGACAGCATAGACGGACTCGGGGACGGAAGCAACAGGGGTGAGTCCATCCCTGACTCCATTCAAGCCAATAGGTTAAAATATGAGGGACGGATCCATGGACTGAACTTCCACCTGAATCCATTCCTGCATCCGTCCAAACCCTAATAAATACCCAAGAGCGAACAGAACTACAAATGGAATCTCTTCATGAATCCGTCCCTGCATTCGTTCAGTCCCTAAGACATTCCAGAGAGGGAACAGAACTACGGACGGAGGCAACAGAGTAAATCCGTTGTTGCATCCGTTCAAACCAACTACCAAAATACACTAGACGGACTGACGGATGGAACCACGATAGTGACTCTATTCTGTTGGGAGTGACCCAAAATGCCCTACCCAGATCCTGGCTCGGGCGAGGGAGCGATGCGCGCTGGCTGGTATGCAATAAGAAATTAAAGTCGTACCTTCCCTCACAATGCATCTATTGGGGGATTGGCAAGCACTTGGTTCCAACAATTGGTATCAGAGCAGGTGATCACGAGTTCGAGTCTCCCCGGTGCCATGGGTGCTCTATTATTGGGCGTGCATTTGGGGGGGATTGTTAGGAGTGACCCAAAATGCCCTGCCCAGATCCCGACTTGGGCGAGGGAGTGATGCGTGCTGGCTGGTGTGCAATAAGGAATTAAAGTAACACATTCCCTCACAAGACATCTTTTAGGGGATTGGCAAGCGCTTGGTTCCAACATGTTCGTCTGTCCGTCGAAGTTCTTTTTGAGATTTCTTAAGGTTTTCTCCTCCACCTTGGAACCTAGAGTTCACCTAGCACTCAAGGTCATGGAGGAGAGTCTTAGGCCTTCCTAGGGTCAGTAGAACCTAGGCCTACCTCATGGATCCAAGATCACACAAGGATCTAACTCTTTTTGGTTTAATATAGGGTTTGGGGTTTGAAAACCAGGGAATCAGCAACAATGGCTACAAAGTGGCTGATAGAAGCTTACATTAGAGGTTGGTCCTCACTATTAGAGTCCCAAATGGAACCCTAGATTTGCTCAACTCAACAAACCTACTCAAATTCAAAAAAAGAAATGGAGGAGAGGGAGGTACCAAGAGATAGAACATACCTTGGTCGGTGGAGCTCCCATCCCAGCTCCAGCCAGCCTTGAAGATCCACCTCCTCCTCTCTTTTTCTTCCCTTTTTCTTCTTTTCTTCAATTCTTGTCTGGACAGCAAGAGGAGGGAAGGTAGGGCAGCAAAACCCCTTTAGCTTACCTTCCATCCTCTTCCTTTCCCCTCCCATTCCTCTTCCTTACTTCTTCTTCTTCTTCCTTTTCTCTACTCCTCCACGGTTTAGCTTGGAGGGGGAGAGATGGGAGAATCTTGGGCTGAGCCCTAGCTTTTAAAGATCAAAAGAGGCCTTAGGGCTTGTTTGCCTAGGTACTCCTACGACTAAGGGTGGTTCTTTAGGTTTAAGTGGGCCTTAAGGCCTGTTTGGCTAAGGTCACAACCCTATTAAGCCTAATTGGTTAGGATACATTTGGCTTAGCCTAAGGTCCTAAAAGGCATATTAGTTTTAGGGCTTGTTTGATTCAAGCTAAAATAGAAGAACTACTAATCATTTAAGTTAAGTCTTGTGGGCCTACTTTCATGGCCCAACTAACCAAAAGAAGGTAAGGGTGGAAGTCCATCTTGTCTGAGGATCCAGTTATGGTGTCCGGGACACAGGGATATGGGTCCCACATAAAAATACATCAAAAGGCAAGAAACAGTATGGACGGATCCAGGAACGAAACCAGTCTGGTGAGTCCATTCATGACTCCGTTGCTTCTGTCAAAGCCCAAACCTTAAGGAAAGTTATGGGGTTTTGACCCGTACTTTTAGGATTTCGAGGGGATACCTATAATAGGATTTAGGGTCCAAGGTCACAGGTGTTAACCACTGCCACCGTGGCATTACCCGTTAAGTGAAAGTCCAATTTGACCTGGGTATTAGGATATATTTTGGGTGCGGGTGTAACAAAGGTGGACCAATCCAGACAAAAGAGTTATGTTGATAATCGAAGGACGGACATTGAAATTGGAGTCAGTGAATGGGTATTTCTCTGAGTTTCTCCAATAAAGGGGTTCTATGTTTCAATAAGAAGGGTAAGTTGAGCCCAACATATATCGGCCCATATGAAATCCTAAAGAGGGTTGGACCAGTAGCGTATCGACTGGCACTACCGCCGTCCTTGCAAGGCATCCATGATGTTTTCCATATGTAAATGTTAAGGAAATATATCAATAACCTGGCACATGTGCTCTCAGCTAAACCTGAGCAACTACATGCTGATATGACCTATGAGGAACAACCAACAGAGATACTAGACAGAAAGGAACATAATCTCTGTAACCACATGGTCGAATTCGTTAAAGTTCGATGGGGAAACTACCCAATGGAGGAAGCCTCATGGGAACGCAAAGAAGAAATGCAAGAAAAGTATCCTCAACTCTTCGAGCTACTGGGTAAGCCAATTTTGAGGATGAAATTTTTGTAAGGTGGGGAGAAATGTTAAACCTACCCCAGACTGACTGGAATTTTTCCTGAAGGATAGGAGCCTGTGACCAATCACCCAAGCATACTGTGGAATGTCACCCCTGTGGTTGAAATTAGTGGAGAACCTCCAAGAATCTCATCCAGTATACCTATGAGAAGATGGGTTGTAGACCTATGTAGCTGCTCAGTCCACAGCCTGATGTACAACTCCAACTCCAGGTAATCTTTCTCCCACCCAAATACATGGGGGCCATACCTATTCAGATGTGTATTTGGTCTTGGATGGGGTATTGGTGGAGTGCCCAAGTGTTAGACTTAACTCCTATGCAAGCCCAAGGCAAATACAGTAGAGTTTCATTCTCTGGGTGATGCACTGGGTGATTCACCCAAACGCCCAGTGAAACGCCCAGAGTGTTTGAAACTGGTCTTTTGGACTCCAGACACCTCAGAACCATGCAAATAGCCTGTGGACATCCCTTAGAGGTAGATGAGAATTTTAGAAACCATTACCCACCTCTGGAACCAGGTGGACCCCACCAATGCAGTGGGAATGGCCCAGAATGCACTCAAAAATGCATTCTTGGAAGAAGGGCTTATGGCCAAATAGGCCCTAAGTAATTCAAAGCTATAAATAGGAGGGGCTAGCCCTCCCATTTTGTTTTGCTGCCTCTAAAGTAAGAGAAAGAAACTGAAGGAGAGGGAAGGAAGAAGGGATCAAGGACTGATCTGGGCTCTTGGTTTAGCTTCCCTATAGTTCAGAGGTATGAAATACAGTTCCTAAACACTATTGTCCATTCATGGTTGCTTCCAGTTCTTATATCTGTATGGCGTGTCTCTGACCAGTAAGGCTCAGAGCATCACCTGGATGCCTAGTAGGACTTTGGATCTTGTATGCATAGGCATTGCATGCAAGATCTATTCATTCAAAGATTAGATCTAAAGTTGTCACGACAGTTGAGATCGAAGTCAGTCTCTGTGTTGGCCTGCACTGCAGACTTGCACCCAGATCATGCTGTATGGGCATGGATCTCTGCATGCAAAGGGATTCCTTCATGCCTTAGCATAAGACCAGACTTGTTGTGAGTAAATACATGTAATTCATGCCTTGCATGCAGCCAAAGTTGGATCCAAAGCTTGAGCTCAGCCATGACAGCCATTCTCTGTGCTGTCAGAGCTCACCCCAGCTTCCAAATAGGTAACCTGACCTTGAATCCATTAGGACAAATCTATTTAGCTCTATTTTTTTTTTTCGGGTCCATAAACATCGTAGTATCTTCCTTGATCAAAATCATGGCCAGGCTTGCAAAAAAATCCAAAAATCTGAGTTGAATCTCGTGTTATACAAGCTCTGAGCAATGCATTAGGCAATTGACCCAAATGCCCAAAGTTGCCATTTGGGTTCAGAAGTAATTCTGGCTTTTTTGGACCTTCACCAACAAGTCTAGGACAGCATGGGGATGATGGAAATGACTGAAAATTCCTTCCCCATTAGTCCTTGCTATCATCCACACCTCGGGTGCTTAGTGGGCCCTACAGAGCTAGGAAACCACACACAGACTTAGTCTCATTTGGGCTGTGAACCTTTGCGCTGGTTTAAGAGATTGGTGGGGCCATGCATAGGTAGACCATACTATGAAAATACTAAAATAGATGAACCCTGCATCTCTGGATGATGCACTGGGAGATGGACCCAAAAGCCTAGTGCAAGACCCAGAGAATTCTAAGTAATACCTATATATGCAAAGTCGAGTCCAATTAAACCTAGGACCAACTCCTGGACACTAATATAATCTTGAAAATTGTTTGACATACTTTAATGATTCGGTTAACTAGGTTTTGCCCCCGAGCTTGAGGTGCAATGTCAAATACCAGCCAGGACCGATCTGACTACTGAGCAAGCAGAACTAGAATAAGGTGAGTGAAATTACACCATGTGTGTAAATGTAACATGACTAACAAGTCATGACGAATACAATAATGTTATTTACTCTATTCATTCATTTCGATTGCTTTATATTCTATTAAATATTGAATTCTTGACTGATGGATAATGAGAATGAACAATGATGCTAGTATGTGAACTACTAGATTAGATGTTGTAGTCGGCTTGGAAATGAGGCCTGTGGTAGCCCGTAGAATTGGATGCGATTGACACCACCTGACTCATACTATGCCATATAGAATGTATTGGGCTAGAGTATCATCACCAGTACTACGAACCCTTGCCAACATGGGTTAAGGTGTTGGATGTCTATGAGAGTACCTATATGAAAGAGAAAAAGGAATAGAAATGTTTTGCACCGAAAAAGTGATTATGTGGCCAAATGCCAGAAAAGAAAGGAATATGTTATATTGAAATGATGATGGGTGCCTCACAGACTAATCCCAGAGGGCTGGTCGGGCTGACCTTGGTGACTGATGTGGGAGTTAACTGGTCCTGTCCAACAACTCAATAGGTGTATCGCGGGAAGGGATTAAAAGCCCGCACCAGGGATGCATGTATTGGGGATTGTAGTAGCACTTTTACTTGCCTTAGTTGTGATGTTAGGTGGCTAATAAATAAAATAAATTGCATTTCATGCTGGACTCATTTAGTTGTACTTGTATGTGCATGCATGGTTATGTTTCATTCACGGGCTCGATGGAGCTCACTCTCTTGTATATGCTTTTGTTAGATGATCCTGCAGGTGGATGTTTCAATGGCGGGGAGGCTCATCTCGCGGAGGTAGGCCATGGTTATTATGACTATGTTAGTGTGGACTCGGACGGAGGTCATACCTCTGGTGCGAGTCTTTTCTGTGATAGTTGATGAGGACCCGTGATTGGTGGGCAGCTGACTCTAATTCTGACTGTGGGATTCTTTTTGGTTATAGTTAGGGATCCCCTTTTGTATAACTTTATTTTGGGGCTCGAGTTGCCTTGCCCTGTTTATATTCTTTTGTAAAGCTTGGTTGGAAAGAGTTGGGACTGCTGACGTGAGAGAGAGAGAACTAGTACAATGATGGCTATATATATTTTTGGTTTTTAATGTTTAATGTAGATATTAGTTTCCGCGGCACTCTGTGTTCTATTTCTTTCATTATTATGGATGTGTATGTTTATGAATGGTATTAATAGTTTCTAGATCCTTGGGGTTTAGTGGACTGCTATCGTGCAATTCGGGTCACCTACCTAATCCTCCCAGGGGATGGTTTGGGGTGTGACAATAGTAGCTGATATGTGTGAGCAGCTCTCAATGAAGCACTGATAATAACTGGCCAAATCCATGAAACTAAGGATTTCTCCCACATTCTTGGAAGTTTCCCATTCCATCACTACCTTCACCTTTCTTGGGTTGACTTTGATCCCTTCAGTTGAAACTACGTGACCCAAGAAAGCAATTTGTGTGAGCCAAAACTCACATTTGCTGAACTTGGCATATAGTTTCTTCTCCCTTAATCTTTGTAGTACCAATTTGAGATGCTCAGCATGCTCAGCTTCTGATTTGGAGTAAATCAGAATATCATCAAGGAAAACTATCACAAATTTATCTAGCACGTTTTATAAGACTTGGTTCATCAACTCCATGAATGTCGCTGGAGTGTTGGTCAAACTGAAAGACATCACTAGAAATTCATACTGACCATAGTGTGATCTGAATGCGGTCTTGCAATATCACTCTCCTTGATCTTCAACTGGTGGTACCCTTACCTCAAATCGATCTTGGAGAAGAACTTGGCCCCTTGAAGCTGGTTAAACAAATCATCAATCCTTGGTAGCGGATATTTGTTCTTTATGGTCATCTTGTTGAGCTCTCTATAATCAATGCACATCCGCATGCTACCATCCTTCTTCTTGACGAAGAGAATCGGTGCTCCCCAAGGAGACACACTACGCCTAATAAATCCCTTCTTCAATAAGTCTTAAAACTGAACTTGTAGCTCCTTTAACTCGGTTGGTGCTATCGGGTAGGGTGCTTTAGATATAAGTACCGACCCTGGCAACAAGTCAATAATAAACTCAGTTTCCCAGTCGAGAGATAACTCTATCAAGTCATTCGGGAAAACATTCGGAAAGTCTTTCATGATCCTCAACTCTTCCAAGGGTTTCACCTTGGCTTCTGTATCAGTCACCGAGGCTAGATAGCACTCGTATCCTTGACCCATGACCTTCCTGGCTTGGAGAGCCGAGATAATGAGCTTCTTGGATCACTTCCTCCTATCTCTCGAAAAGATAAATTCTTTCTTGCCCTGGGGCTTAAAACAAATTTGCTGCTCCACGCAAGCAAGGTTTGCCTTATTGGCTACCAAACAATCTATACCCAAGATTGCGCCGAAATCCCTCATGTCTAACTCAACAAGGTGTGCAATCATATCCCGACCACATATTTGTACAGCGCACTACTCATAAACTATATCTAAGCCAACCACATCTCAAGTTGGTGTACTAAGGACTAATCCCTGAGCTAAACTCTTAGGGGCAATTCCCATCTTCTTGGCGAAGGAGGAAGACAGAAAAGAGTGCGAGGCACCTGAATCAAACAGAACATCAGTGGGAATGGAAGCAATAGAAATAGTACCTGACACCATATAGAATTCGACTATGCATGCATGAGATCACATCATGCACAATCATAACCAATTAACTTTAGGCTAAGGTTTTACCTGTCAAGACTCCTGGGGTCGCTTCAGCTTCGACATTAATCTTCACATATGACTGGCCTAGAATCGGCCAATAGGTCTAGAATAGGTTGTCTATGAGGATGTAGGCTAAGGTGCTGCTTGTGGTGCTTCGGGCTTGAGTTGAGAGCAGCCCTTAGAGTATGCCCATACTGGTTGCAGTTTAAACATCGCACACTACCTCTAGTAGGTAAAGATGAAGCTGATGACTGAGTAGGCTGGACAAGCTGTGATGTCTCTGCATGCTTGTAATATACCGGTGCGGGGTTCGAGTAGGGTCCTCGAGGAAACTTGCTTGGTTCTCGGCTGGTTGAGGTTGCAGCCAGTCTCTTGTCATGCCCCGATTGAGTAAATTAGGAATTCCTTTGCCTATCCTCAATAGACTTGGCTAGCTAAACCATTTTTGCATAAGTTTGGGGTCCATGGGACACCAAGATGGAGCTGATGCCCAGCCTCAAACCTTTCTCGAACCTATTTCCTTTCTCTACATCCATCTTCAAGTAATTGGGTGCAAAATTGAACAACTCTTCAAATACTCAAGGACTGATTTGGATTCTTGAGAGACATCCATAAACATTGTTGCCTTCCTCTCATGATAGCTCTCTAAAAAATAGTCCTCATAGAACATGTTTGTCATGAAATAATACTGCATGCGTACGGGTCAATCGTAGCTACGGGTCGAACACAAGGAGATAAGCCACGCTATCTTACTTATTTAAAGTAACATCAGAGTAAACCAAATTAAGATGATTAAACTAAACCAATGGTCCTAACACATGCATCTAATGATTCCAACAACCTAACCATTCATCATCTAAGGTATCAAAACCTAACACGGAATACGAGATTGATGGATTGAAATTACCACATCCACACACATACAAAGAACATAAATCCAAAAGCAAAGAGATAAAACCTGAAAATTGCTTGAACCAAACTTGATAAGGCTTCCTCTACCAAATTTGAGTTCGTATCTACATCTACCAAATCTGAGAATCAAAATAAAAATCTAACATAAGACATGAAGATGAGAGTAATCAAAAAAAAAAAATCCCAACAGAAGTACTTGAAATAAAGAGAATGAGAATGAGAATGAAAGAAATAAAGAGGATGAAAATGAAAGAAAGAAAGAAAAATAAGATCGACTACTCCCTTCTACCAAACTTGCAATTGTTGATGATGATTATGTTGATTGAGCATTGAATGAATTTTGTTGATGAAGCCTACGTTGCTTGAATTAACTTGCATACCTTCCTTCTCCGAATCTCTAAATTCATCTCACAAGAACTAGAAACCTAGAACTAGAAGGCTTGAAACAAAAACTACACCTAGAGATTGAAGAACTTACAACCAAAATTGAAGAACAATGAATTAAAATTGCATAAAAGAAATTACAACCGTTCAAATAAAAATTCAGAAAAGTAGAACTAGAAAGCTATAAGCCAAAAAATAAGAAAAAAGACTAGAATTCTTAATACCCTCTAACACCCACACCCCACAAGTATTTATAGGGAGAGGGGAAGGAAGAGAGGGGAGGAGAGAGAGGCCTCCAAGTTTTTGAGTGGGCCCCACCTCCAAAATTCATTGGAAGTGGAGTTGCTCACTCAACCTTTAATTTTTTATCCCTTCTTGCTTTTACATCAAAACTTGATTCCCAAGAAAAAAGAAGAAAATAGAAAGTAAAATATACAAGTTCCTAGTTTAATACACCTTCCATTTTCTAATTTGAAAGCTTTCTAATTTGACTCTTGAGCATAGATTCCACTCTCATGTGTTTCCTTTTTCTTGTAGGTGTCTTCTCCAAGTAATGTGAATAAGGCTCCTTCAATCTTTAACTCTTCAACTTCCCAAGTATAAGAGAATATTTCCCACAAAATATCCACCACTTGTTAAATCCCATAGTGCCCTTGGAAATTCAGTGGAGAGAGAGTGTGTGTGCCATGTGATCTTCCTTCTTCAAGAATTAAATTGATGCCTATTCTACCCCTTCAAAATTTATGGAGAGAGAGAGTGTGTGCCATGTGGTCTTCCTTCTTCAAGAATTAAATTGATGCCTGTCCTCTTTGAAAAACGTGGAGCATCGTGAGGGAGTCCCAATAAAATGCAAAAAGCGAATCTTTTGCATGAGAGAATCTCAACCCTTGATCATGATTGTCTTCTTTGATGCCAAATATATCCTTGGGAAATCATAGACTGGCCCGGGCTTGCATTTTAGCTCATTTCTAGCCCATTATTCTTTTCTGGCCCAAAAAGAATAATTGCATGTATGGATGTCAAAATTAATGCATACTTTTAATGCATCACATCCATCTTGCTCAGAATTTAGCCCTTTTCACAGCCATGGAAAGAAACATGGTGACTTTACGTGTAGATTAGGAGATAAAACTCCTAATAGCCCAAAATAGCATAAAATGACCTCAAAGTACCTAAAACCTGAAAAACACAGAAAAATGCCCAAGTAACTTTGTTCAATGAGGTAAAATGCATGTTTTATGCCCTAAGATCTCTCACATAAATGTGCTCATCAGAACACCTCCTTGAATTGTTCCCACGTGGGGTTGGGGTGGGTAATTTCAAGGTTAGGTTGAGTCGATCTCCACCAATCATCATCCTATCCCTTCAACATATAGGTGACACATTGGATCTTGTATTCTTCGGTACACTCAAGTACCGAAAAAGTCTTCTCCATTTCCCGAATCCATATAGTCGGGTGTAACGGGTCCTTAGTTGGTCTTATGAATTTCATGGGTCTCAATTTTTGAAACCTCTCCATGATCCTTGAGACATCCCCTCGGGATTGTGCCGGCTGAGCCACATCTATAGGGGGTGTGGGTAGCATGGGAGGTGTGTTGGTTGCTGCTCTAGCCCTCTCATCGGCCTCATGTCTAGCCGTCATAAGCTCCATAAACTCCCTCTGTTGCTTTTGGAAAGCAAGTCTCATATTCTCCATGTAGTCCATTTGTTGGACCCAAAAATCTCTCAAAATGTCCCCCACTATTTGGCTAACCTCGTGAGCCGTGGTGTACCTCGGGGTGCTAGGGGTGGTATTACTGGAGGTTCTGGATGTGTCCCTATTAGGTGAGGATGCCCTATAATCAATGCTATCCTATGTACACACCATGATCAAATCCCTAAGAGGAAAAGACCATAAAGGTTAGATTTACATTAAAACATCAACTAATAAATCATTTTAATGTTTTAGAGAGAGTGAGAGTTGTGTGGTGTCAAGCTCAAGTGGCCCATGGCAAACAATAGGGGTCCACATAAATCGGGGAGTCAAAAGATTCCAAAATTGTAAAAATTGCACTTAGCGAACGATGTGCCTATGGATCATGCTACATCATCCGTAAACCAGCGGTTGATCCAGGAGATGTCTGCCCTCAAATATAGCAGACGATCCTATGGATCATGTTACATTGTTCGTAGGCCAGCGGTCGATCCAGGCAGTGCCTGCCCTCGAATAGAGTGGATGTTTGCACAAAATAATAATCGTAAGCGTACGGATCAATCGTAGCTATGGGTCGAACTCAAGGAGATATACGCCACCCTATTTTACTCACTTTAAAGTAATGCAAAGTGAACCAAATTAAAGTGTTAAATTAAACTAATTAAACTAACAAATTAATGCGTCCTAACTCACAAGCATCTAACGAATTAAATTGGCGTCCTAACTCCTAACACATATACATCTAACCTATCAAACTAACGCAGATTGGAAGGGATAAATTGCAGCCACACACCACAACCACAAAAAAAAAAAAAAAAAAAAAAGAAAAAAAGGAGAATGAGATAGAAGAAGAGAGAACGAGACAAAAGAGAGGGAGAATGAGATTAAGAGTTTAGAGAGTAAAAACCTGGATGTGCTTGACACAGATTGAAATTGCTTGCATGAATGTAACTGAAGAGCTTGAATACTTGAACAACCCTTGCATGGCTTCCTCTTCTAAATCTCCAAGTCTTGTCATCAACTTAGGAACTTGGACTAGAAAACATGAAACTAAACTAGAGTTATTACAACCATATTGAAGACATAAAATTAAAGCATGAATCAAAAGCATTACAACCATGGAATTGAAAGCATGAAATCAAACTAGAACTTAGAAAGCCAAAAACTAGAAGAAGAGAAGAAGAAATTTCACTAATTAATAGAACCAAAAACTGAATTAAAACTGAACTAAAGTTGAACAAGTTACAAGCCTAAACCCATAGGGTATATATAGGGGAGAGGGGAGGAGAAGAGAGAAGAGGGAAGAGGGAGAGGGGCTCCAAGGTTTTGGGGCTTCTCTCCCTCTAAAAATCATAGAGAGGAGAGAGAGTTGGAGAAGGAAACCCAAAATAAGGGAATATTCCCTTCTCCTTCCTCCTTTACAATGCCTTGAATCCCAAGAAAAAAGAGAAAAAATAGAAAGAAGGAGAGAAGAGAATCCTAGCTACATAAACCTTCTATTTATTCAAAAGTAACCTTCTAATTCTAGCTTGTGATTCCTTTTCTTTGTAGATATCTTCTCCAAGCAATGAGATTAAGGCATCTTTAACTTTTCAACCTTCTATAGATGAGAGAATATCTTTCAAAAGAAATCTATCCCAAGTAGAATGCCAAAAGTACCCTTGAAAAATTGGAGGAGAGAGAGAGCAAGGATGACGACTAGGATATTCACTCAACCAATTAGTAAAATGCCCATTAAGTCCTTTATAAAAATCATGGAGGGTGTGTGTGCACCCTCTAAAAATAGTGCACAACTATGGGCCTTCAAAAATCGTGGAATCCTATGGAAGTGTGGGTCCCCTCATGTGGGTAGCAGTCCTTCTCTCTCTTCAAGAATGAAAAATTATCGAAACAGTCCTGTACTTACAGTAGATCTCCACCATTGCTTAGAAGTACCTTCTTTAATGTCAAAAATGTCCTTGGGCAGTGGCAAAATGACTATGGGCTTGCACTACAGCTCATTTTTAACCCATTATCCTTTATTGGGCTGAAAAGAATAATCAACTGCAAGGTGGCCTAAACGAATGCGTACTTGCGTTCCGTCACATCCATCTTGCTCCAAATTTAGTCTTCTTTACAGCCATGAAAAAAAAATGGTAACTTTACGTGTAACTTGGGACATGCAGCTCCCGATAGTCCAAAATAGCCCAAAATAGCCCAAAACCACAAGAAAACACCAAAGTAACTCTGTCGAATGTGGTAAAATGTATGCTTATGCCCTAAGATTTCACAAATAAATGTGCTCATCAGATTCCCCCTCACTTGAACGTTACTTGTCCTCAAGTAAACAAAAAAAAAAACTGACCTAGAATGTAAAAAATAGTAACTCACTTTCGTAGGAATCACGGTTGCACTTAGCATATGCAACAAGCCTTTGAACCCCTAGGTTACCCCTAGTGGATGAGTTGTGTCTCGTGGGTGTTTGCAGTGAATATACATCCAAAATTCAGTAAGAAAGAATTCTTCAAGTTTTAATCATGGCATAAGTAGGAAAGTGCACATAATCCCAAAAAGTGCTCAACTAAAGATCAAGGAGCCAAAGGTTCCCCCACACTTGAATTTTATCACCCCACATCAATTCAAGTAACAAGCATTCATCAAGTTCAAGGGATCTCCTCATATTTTTTGAACACTACTCACCTTCAAGTAAACCCCCCATAGCATTGATGGAACCAAAGACTTAGGCTTTGAGTATTTTTTTACCATACTTTTGTTTTTCAGGCATTGAGGAAAAAACTTTTTTTTTTCTTTCTCAACCACAAACTCTATTTCTACTCCACTACTGTTCTCTGAATGACATGATGGGGCATACATCAGACACCCAAATACTTAGTAGCTTTGTTTTTTGCATGTATCTAATAAGACTTTGAGACATTGATGCAAGAGTTTTTTTTTTTTTTTGAGTTTCCTTCCAAGGAATTTCTAACAAGTCACCTTGCTTCCTGAGGCAACAGTGCCCTGTCTAGTCCCAAGGAATTCCACTTTCTTTTCTTATTTATTTATTTTTCTTTTTTTCTTTCATTCACTTTCACTTTCATGCCTTGCCTTGCCACAAACACATTGGTCTCAACTACTAGTCAAATAATCAAGGGGTCCATAAAACACATAGAGAAATCTAACCATCAAATGAAATAACGCTCATATTTTCCAACTCAATCCATCTCACTGGATACATACCAACTACAGTCCTTGAAAAGGGATTTTTTTATTATTTCGCATGCTAGGGCACCTAATTCCCTCTTTCTCTCACTTTGCAATCAAAGAGACTTATGCACATAACCAAACTATCGCCACAATCACAATTCACAAAATTTAGAAATTAAGTCCAACACACCCCCCCCCCACTTAGATTATGCAATGTCCTCAATGCATGTAGAAAAGAAGGAATAAGGACAAGGGAGGGGATACATACCAGGAGATTAGTCTTCAAGGTAAAGAGGCTCATGGAGATCCATGACCTCTTCCACACTTGGAGTGGGCATCTCAATGTATGGCTTCAAACGTTGGCCATTTACCTTAAATGTAGTATCTATACTTGTACTTAGGACTTCAACAGTCCTATGAGGATAAATAGTTTGAACAATATAGGGGCCATCCCATCTTGAGCGCAACTTACCTGGAAAGATATGCAAACGAGAATTGTACAACAAAACTTTCTGGCCTAAAAGATTTTCTCAAAATATATCTGTCATGGAAAGCCTTGGTTTTTGCCTTGTAAATCCAGGCATTCTCATATGCCTCATTCCTAAGCTCTTCCAACTCAAATAGTTGGAGTTTCTTATGGACACCTGTAGTGGGTAGGTCAAAGTTAACTTTCTTAATAGCCCAAAAGGCCTTGTGTTCAAGCTCAATAGGTAAGTGACATACCTTTCCATACACTAGACGGTACGAAGATTGACCAAGATCAATCTTGAAGGCTGTCCTATGGACCCACAACGCATCTACCAATCTATTAGACCAATCCTTGCAGTTCGGGTTGATGGTTTTCTCAAGAATTTACTTTATCTGCCTATTTGAGATCTCAACCTAGCCACTAGTCTGGGGATGGTAGGGTGTGGCCAACTTATGGATGACACCATATTTTCTCATCAAAGGGCCAGTTGTAAAAGTGCTTGCCCCGATCACTAATGATAGCACAGGGAGTACCAAAATGGGAGAAAATATTCTCCTTCAAAAATTTCACAACCACCTCTTTTATAAGCAACTGCCTCAATCCATTTAGACACATAGTCCACAACAAGTAATATGTACAGGTTACCAAAAGAATCAGGGAAAGGCCCCATGAAATCTATGCCCCATACATCAAACACCTCAACCACCAGAATTGGGTTGAGAGGCATTATATTCCTCCTGGTGAGACGCCCTAAAGATTGGCATGAGGGACATGCCTTACAATAAATAAAAGCATCTCTAAAAAGAGTAAGCCAATAAAATCCACACTGTAAAACCTTGGCCGCTGTCTTATTTGGCCTAAAGTGACCTCCACAAGCCTGATCATGGCAAAAAGATAAGACAGATTGTTGCTCATGATTAGGAACACACCTCCGGATTACTTGATTCGGACAAATCTTAAAAAGATAAGGATCATCCCAAAAGAAATATTTCACCTTTGAAAAGAAATGATTCTTATTTTTGGTGGACCAATGTGTAGGTGTCACACCCGTAACCAGATAATTGACAATGTCAGCAAACCAAGGTTCACTAGACACTGCCATCAGATACTCATCAGGAAAGTTCTCGTTGACTGGAGAATCAACAGTCAAAGAATTAGGCAGCCAGGATAGATGGTCTACAATCAAATTTTCACACCCTTTCTTATCTCTAATTTCCAGATCAAATTCTTACAACAAAAAGACCCACCTAATGGGTGAGCCTTAGCATATTTTTTTTGCATAAGATATTTGATAGCTGCTTGGTCAGTATAAACAATCACATGTGATCCAATCAAGTAGGGCCTGAACTTCTCTAATGCAAACATAAAAGTTAAAAATTCTTTCTCAGTGGTGGTATAATTGAGCTATGCATCATCAATGGTCCTACTTGCATAATAAATCATATGGGGCAATTTATTGATTCTTTGCCCAAAAACAGTCCCTATAGCAAAATCAGAGGCATCACACATAAGCTCAAATGGAACTATCCAATTTGAAGCTTAAATAATGGGTACGGAGGTCAATGCGCCTTTCAATTGCTCAAAGCTATTATGACACTCAAGAGAGAAATCAAATGGGCAGTCCTTTGCCAAGAGGGAAGTGAGAGGTTAGCTATCTGGCTAAAATCCTTGATGGATCTTCTGTAAAAACCTGCATGGCCAAGAAAAGATCTAATATCTTTCACACTCTTGGGTGGTGGTAAATTGCAATAAGGTCCACCTTAGATCTATCAACCTTAATCCCCTCTTTGAACATAATGTGACCAAGAACTATGCTGTACTTCACTATGAAGTGGTACTTCTCCCAATTCAAGACCAAGTTCTTTTCTATGCATCTTTTAAGAACTATGGAAAGATGATGCAAGCAATTAGAAAAGGTAGAGCCTTTAATAGAAAAATTATCCATAAACACCTCTAGGAAGTGCTCATCATGCACCTTTAGAATGTAGCAGGGGTATTGCAAAGCCCAAAAGGCATACACTGATAAGCAAAAGTTCCATAAGGGCATGTGAATGTGGTCTTATGTTGGTCTTCTAAAGCAATAGGGATTTGGTTGTAACCTGGATAACCATCAAGAAAGCAATAATATTCATGGCCAGCTAGTCTCTCTAACATTTTATCAATAAAAGGCAAGGGAAAGTGGTCCTTCCAAGTTGCCACATTCAATTTCCTGTAATCAATGCATATTCTCCATCCCGTTTGGATACGGGTTGGAATCAATTCATTTTTGGCATTCTCAACTACAGTGACTCCTCCTTTCTTTGGCACAACCTGCACATGACTCACCCATTGACTATCAGAAATAGGATAAATTATGCCATGATCCAAGTACTTTAGGATCTCTTTCTTGATTGCCTCTTTCATCACAGGATTAACCCTCATTTGGGGTTCCCTAGAAGGATTGGAACTCTCCATTAGATGGATACGATATTAAAGAATGGAGGGACTAATACCTTTGATGTCAGACATGGTCCAACCTATGGCTTCCTTATGCTCTTTCAGAAGCTTAGTCAACTCTTCTTCCTGAATAAAAGTCAAATCAGAATCAATAATAATAGAGAGAGTATGATCATGTCCTAGGAAGGCATACTTGAGGTTGGAGGGCAATACCTTCAACTCTAATGTGGGGTGATCAATAATGGAGGGTTTGGGAATGGAGGTGGATGAGGGTCCAAGGGGCTCCAAAGGTGGTTGGATGCTCCAGACCTCAGATAAAGGGGTATCATCAACACCCTCCAAGTCCTACATACATTCTTGAAATCCTAAATCAAAATCAATCTCAAAGAAAATGTCAACATCATCGGAAAATCCCTGAAGCATATGCACCTCTTCATCCATATCAGGCTGCTTGCGCAACCTAAACATATTAAAGTCAATAGAAGTATTGCCAAAAGATAACTTCATGAGACTATTCCTGCAATTGATTAAAGCATTACTGGTAGCTAGGAATGGCCTACCCAAGATGATAGGGATTTGGTCCTTGAAGTTGGCAGTAGGTTGGGTATCTAAAACATCCCCTCAAGCTATGGAGGGTGCCCATGTCCAATATGGGTGGTCCCCATAATTTAAAATCAATTAATTATGCTATTTTACACTCTGGGCGATGTCTCAGGGTGATGTCTGCATCTCTCAGAGATTTCAGCAAGTCTAAAACTCTGTGGGCTTGCACAGGGATTTGACCCAAGGTCAGGGCCTTGTCCCCATATGTCATTTATGGTCTTTTACACACATTTCCAGGGGTGGGTCCCACAGTTGTGAAGAGGAGAGAGAATACCTAGAGTCCAGGCAGTACATTATGCTATGAGTTGTGCAGCTGCAAGGGTCATTGATCCATCTACTGGCAGGTGTATAGGATGATCTACACAGGGTTTCTTCATCAATCTCAATCACTGGAGTGATACTCCATAGTTTGCTTGGATGCCATGTCTGGGATTCTTGTCCTTCAGTTAAGATTCCAGTCAGTCAGGGGCAGGGTTTAACATTTCTCCCCACCTTATAAAAATTTCATCCTTGAAATTCGAAGAGTTGAGGATACTTTTCCTTCATTTCTTCTTCACGTTCCCATGAAGCTTCTTCTATCGGGTTGTTTCCCCATCAAACTTTTACGAAGGCGACTATGCGGTTACGGAGATTGTGCTCCTTTCTTTCCAATATCTCTGTGGCCTGTTCTTCGTAGGTCATGTCCACGTCCAACTGTTCAGGTCCAGTTGACAACACATACATCGGGTTGTTGATGTACTTTCTTAGCATTGATACCTAAAAAATATCGTGGATGCCCAACAAAGATGGTGATAATGCCAGCTGGTATGCTATGGGTCCCACCTTGTTAAGAATTTCATAAGGACCGATGAATCCTAGGCTCAATTTGCCCCTTTTGTTGAAATGTAGCAATCCTTTAGTTGGAGAGAGGAATAATTTTTCTCCGATTTCAAATTCAATGTCTTTCCTTCGTTTATCCACATAACTTTTCTGTCTTGACTGGGCTGCCTTGATCTTCTCTCTTATGACATCTACCTTGTCATAGGTTGCTTGTATCATCTCAGGCCTGAGATATTTTTGTTCGCCAACTTCATCCCAATATAGCGGAGTTCGACATTTTTGACCATAAAGGGCTTTGAATGGTGCCATGCCAACAGTGGAGTGATAACTATTATTGTATGCATATTCCACCAAGGGTATGTAAGCATCCCAACTATTGTTCATTTCCAAAACATAGGATTGGACCATATCCTCCAGAGTCTGGATAGTTCTTTCTGATTTTTCATCCGTTTGTGGATGGAAAGCTGTACTAAACCTTTTGCAAACTTCTCCAAAACCTTGATGTAAATCAAGGATCTCTGTCAGACACAATACTGACAGGCACGCCGTGTAAGCGGACTATATTCTCTATATATAGTTGGGCAAGCTTCTCCATAGAATAACTTATCTTGATTGATAAAAAGTGAGTTGCCTTTGTTAGTCCATCTACAATCACCCAAATTCCATTCATGCCCTTCCTGGTGTTGGGTAGATTTGTCACAAAGTCCATAATAATGCTTTCCCACTTCCATTCAGGTATAGGAAGTGGCTGCAATAACCCATATGGTCGGTGTCTCTCTGCTTTTATCTGTTGACAGGTGAGGTACTTGGACACGTATATTGCTATGGTCTCTTTCATTTCCATCCACCAGTAATACTTCTTCAAATCCTTGTACATCTTCATACTTTTGGGGTGAATTGTATAGGATGAGCTGTGCGCCTCTTTAAGAATTCAGTCTTGGACATCATAATCATCAGGTACGCACAATCTGTCTCAAAACTTTAGTGTGCCATCCTGAGCTAATGAAAAATCTGGGTCCTTATGGACTCCTTGTTGTACTTCCAAAATGACCCTGTCTAGCTCGGGGTCCAATGGTTGCTTTGCAATTATCTCTTCTCGTATCGACGGTTGTAGATCCATAGCTGCTAATTGTATAGCCGTTCCTTCGATCACGAGTTCTAGATTAAGCTTTCGAGCCTCTTCATATAACTGTTCGCTTACAACCAATGAAGCGAGAGATGCAGTCTATGATTTTCTACTTAATGCATCTGCAACAACGTTGGCCTTACCAAGGTGATACTGAATTTCACAGTCATAATCTTTCACTAGTTCCAACCACGCCTCTGTCTCATGTTCAGCTCTTTCTAGATGAAGAAATGCTTCAGACTTTTGTGATCGCTGAAGATTTTACTCTTTTCACCGTATAAGTAATGCCGCCATATCTTTAACATAAAGACTACCGCTGCCAATTCTAAATCATGAGTGGGGTAGTTCTTTTCATGTTCCTTTAATTGTCTGAAGGCGTAGGGGACTACCTTACCCTTCTGCATCAGGATGCCCCCCAATCCTGTCCTAGATGCATCAGTATACACTACCATTCCTCTGGTGCTGTCCGAAATGGTCAAGACTGGAGCTGTTACCAATCAGTTTCTCAATTCTTGAAAACTTTTCTCGTATACTTCATTCCATTCGAATTTGGCTCCCTTCTTTGTAAGTTTTGTTATGGGTGCCAAAACTTGCGAGAAATTTTCAATAAACTGTCGGTAATATCCAGCCAATCCTAAGAAACTTTGGATCTCAGTGGCATTCTTCAAAGTCTCCCACTCAAGAACTGATTTCACCTTTCCTTGGTCTACTTTAATGCCATCCTCGGTGACGATGTGTCCCAGGAATCCAATCTGGTGGAGCCAGAACTCACATTTACTAAACTTGGCATAAAGTTGGTGTTCCCGTAACCGCTACAACACAAAAGTGAGGTGTTGAGTGTGTTCCTCTTCACTCTTGGAGTACACCAGAATGTTGTCAATGAACACAATGACGAACTTATCCAACACGTCATGGAACACTCTATTCATCATATCCATGAATGCTGTCGGGGCATTGGTTAACCCGAACGACAGAACTAGAAATTCATAATGTTCGTATCGAGTTCGGAACGCCATTTTGTGAATATCACCGCTCTTGATCTTCAATTGATGGTATCCCGACCTAAGATCAATTTTGGAGAAAACTCTTGCTCTTTATAGCTGATCAAACAGGTCGTCAATGCGCAATAGCGGATATCGATTCTTGATGGTCCACTTATTTAGCTCGCGGTAGTCGATACACAGCCGCATACTGCCATCCTTCTTCTTAACAAACAACACGGGTGCTCCCCAGGGTGATACGCTAGATTGTATAAATCCCTTCTTCAACAGGTCTTGAAGTTGAACCTGCAACTCCTTTAGTTCGATTGGCGCCATCCGGTATGGTGCCTTGGATATCGATGCTGTACTACGAACTAGGTCAATCGCTAACTCTATGTCGCGGTCAGGTGGTAGCTGTGTCAGGTCTTCTGGAAAAACATCAAGAAATTCTCTGACGATGTCAAGTTCTTCTAAGGGTTTTATCTTCGCCTCCGTGTCTATCACAGTAGCCGAAAAGCCTTAGCATCCTTTGTCTAATAACCTTCGTGCTTGGAGGGAAGATAAGGTTATCCTCTGGGTTTCCTTACTAGCTCACTTTGATAGGTGAGAACTGACCCATCCTCTAACTTAAACACTATCTTCTTCTCCGCACACATGATGTTTGCATCGTAGGCCGACAACCAATCCATGCCTAGTATCACGTTAAAGTCCTTCATATCAAACTTTATCAATCATGCGGTTAGATTCTTCCCATAAATCCTAACCTGGCAAGGGTCGTATACTTCTTTCAAACTCACGACACTACCTGTCGGTGTGCTGACTACGAGCTCATGCCCAATGTCTCTTGGTTGATCTTTCATCCTACTCGTAAAAGTGATAGAAACAAAAGAGTGGGATGCGCCCGAGTCGAATAATACTCGTGCAGGTATGGTTGAGACACTCAGGGTACCTAGGGTTCATACATAATTTAGGTCACATAAAGTAAACCAGTTATTCCTTATAATTTAGTAGTGTTCAGCAAACTTATCTGTTAATACATCGGGGTTTGCCTCAGCTTCTTCATTCATCGTCGCGAACACCTTTCTCACATCCGATTGTCCCGTGGCTGAAAAGGTCTAGCATAGGGCTGATTCGCCGAGTTGTTGCTATTCCCACGCGATCTGCATTCTTAAGCCATGTGCCATTCCCTGATGCATAGGTAACACTTGTAAGGTGGAACAGCTGGTGTTGAGGCTTGACTCACTTGACTTGTTGCTGGTCAGGCTGGCGAAGCTACTATTGTTGCTTGACTCATAGCCGGTTGAGCAGGTCGATTGAAAGTGGGGTGGAAAGGGTTTTGACCCACGTTCGGCCTATGATACAGAGTCGGATTAGGGCTTGAACCTGTTCCTTGATAAGCTTTATTTGGGCACCCAAAAGTTTGAAAATAATTTGGCCTTTTGTTCAACCCAGGCGACATCATAGCCTTCTCTTTCTCTATCTTCCATTGTCTTTGCCTTGTCGACCAACTAAGCATAGTCCCGAATGTCCATGATTGAAAGTACTGACCAATCTCAGTCTTGAGTCCTTTCTCAAACTTCTTTGCCTTACTAACTTCCCCTTTCAGGTGCTCTGGAGCAAAATGGAATAGATCTTCAAACCGCTGTTGGTAATCCAACACTGACTTGGTCCCTTGCACCAGTGTGGTGAACTCAGCTTCTTTCCTATCCCTGAAACTCTCTGGGAAGTAGTTCTTGAAGAAAACTTCTTTAATTTGCTCCCACGTGGGATTCGGGTGAGTGGCTTCCAAATTGGGCTTAGTAGCCTTCCACCAAGCTTTAGCCTCATTCTGTAACTGATACCCCACACAAATCAGCTTTTGTGCGTCCGTGCATTCAAGTACTTCAAATGCCTTCTCTAGGGAACTAATCCACCGTTCCGACCACATTGCCTCGGAAGTTATTTTGGAAAATACGGGCAGTTGGAGTTTCTTGAATCTCTCCATAACCTTGGTGGTAGAGTTTTTCGCTAAGTGTTGAGACACATGTGGTGAAAATAGTACGGGCCGGTTGGGTGGTGGTGGTGCCGTGGTGCCGCACGCTCATGCATCATGGTTGCAAACTGTGTAGACATCTGACCAAGCAATTCTTGTGGTTGTTGCATGGTCTGCATCAAAGTGGTCATGAATGTAGTTACATCGCCGGCTGCCACATTTAGCTGAGGTGCTGTAACAGTGGCTTGTGCAGCCACTAGTGCCTCTGATGAAGCAGCCAATGCTTCAAAATTTTGAGCCTCAGTCCCATTTGGCAATTCAACCTTCGGTATAACACGAGGTTGTTTTCCTTTGCGACCACCACGAGAACTTCTTCCTATATTGACCATTGTTGCTTCTCTGAAAAGAGGAGCATGTTCAATATTCCAATATTGCTCATCGGGACCAACAATTATTTCCTAGTTAGTGCAGGTACAACCTAGTCCATAGCTCCAGTGAATTTCATGAGTCGCACCAGTAAGGTATATTGTTAGATATGTCCTCTTTGTTTGTTATGAGGTGTTTCTTTCATTTATTATGTTCTCTTTCTTAAACATTTTATGTAATGATGTGCTATGCATGACCCTATATGAGAGACTTCAAATTTTTTTTTTATAAAAGACTTTTTATTATTTACCTGGTCTAATAGGCAAGCAATTCCAACTTCCTTCCAGTCACGAATTCCATTGCAAGCAGGTACTCTATGTTAGCTCTAACTTCCTCGACTAAGGACAGATATAAATCTTGTTTCCCTGGTCCACTAATAGTAGCAAGGGCTAGATAAAAGTCCAACTGGTTCTCGGCTCGGGGTAGTACTAGTCGTATCCGTCTCTGACTCTCTCGTAGTTGTCTAATATAGATCATGATGCTTGGGTCTCCAGCCTTGGCTGAGATAATGGGTCCTGTCATAGAAAATGGTTCTAAGCATCAGGTTATACTTAATTAAAAGAATTAAGTACAGGCCTATAAGAAAAATAAGCAACTACAAACAACAATAACATAATTGGGTTGGCTTGAGGTACCTTAGCGGCTAAAAGCTCAGATTAGCCTAGAGAATCGAGGCGCAGGTATAACAGTCTGAGATGGGTCCATTTTACACCATTCTTATCCTATTCTTCTCTAAACACCTAGGGCAGCTATTTGGAGGGTAGTGTGACAATTTCCACACCAAATCCTCACATTTTCTCGGATTATTCACGAATCCATGCAAACTTAGGTAAGATTCTTGGTTATGATTACTACTTTAGATCTTTTCTTTGTTTCTCCTTGTTTTAGCTAGGGTTTTATCATCTTTCTCATAACCCTAACCATTTTTTTTCTTCTTCTAGGCCAATGTCTACAACTCATCGTATTGCTAGGAAGTCCATAGCCCAGAAGAGGCTTCGGGTTGAGAGTGAGAACTCATCATCATCATCATCTACGGTACCTCCCTCTTCACCTAGGGATGATTCATCGTTGGAGGAGCCCAAGTTTGACCGATTCCTCTTCTCTAGGTATGAGCATTTCAAGGATTGGGACAAATTTAAGTCCCTCAAGATAGTCAATGGTCGGGTAGTCCAGGTGGATGACTTCCATCAATATAGCCTGTTTACTAGGTTCAACACTTTACGTTGGGCCTCTACGTTGACTCCTACTAAACCTTGTTATCCCAACTTGGTTCGGTATTTCTATTGCAATTTGGTGCCATCTGGGGCACAAGAGTTTGGGTTGGAGAGCAGAGTGAAAGGAGTGAATATCAGGTTGACCACTGTCTCACTAACAAGGATATTGGGGCTGCCCGACACTGGGGAGAGGTGTTACTACAAGCCCCGTGTTGACATTTTTGAGATGTTTTCATTGGAGACCAGGAGAAGGGTCTTCAGGGCATTAACTGGGTCTGAGAGCACACCCAAGTCAGAGGCTTCCTACAAGCCTAGTGCTCGAGTTATTAGTAGGTGTGTGACCTACAACATCTACCCCAAAGGCGGTAATAGGGGTAGCATTTCTATGTTGAGAGCTTATATCACTTACTGCTTATTGGGAGCGGGCAGAGGGGGTCCAGTCATAAACCTCCCATACCTATTACTTCAGGTTATGTTATATCATGCACAGAACCCATCTGATGGGAACCTTCCATATGGGAAGTTCCTTACCTTAGTCTTCCAGCACTTCGGGGTTCCTTTAGTGGGCGAGTATGTGGAGAGGGATAGATCCAGGCCCATTGACAAGACCTCGATACTGAAGATGAAGGTGCCAGGGGGTGATCCACAGGAGGATGAGTAGATGGGGATGCCCGGAGATGAGCAGCAGAGAGATGAGGAGCTAGGCGAGATGCAGGGTGGTGATGAGCATGGTGAGGAAGTGCAGGGTGACATCTAGGGAGACTTTTAGGGCGAGATGCAGGGCGACTTCGAGGGTGTTAACACACAATTCACAGATTTACCTGCTTATGGAGCGATGGGTGCTACTAGCTCGCATGTACCAGAGCCTTCTGAGTGGACACAGGTGATGTCACAGTTCCAGGGTCTTAGCACTCAGCTTTCTGACATGTCGACCAGGATGGATCGGGGTTTCTCATCTTTGGAGAGTAGAGTAGTATCTATAGAGAAGCTCCTCGACTTTTGGGATAGATTATACCATGTTGACTCGCGCCAACCTTATCCTCCACCGAGCGATTTGCCTCCACCGAAGTAGTTCTTTCAGCCAGCCTTTGACTATTTGTTACGTGGTTCAGACTATATTTTTTTATAGCTTATGTACCTTTTTTTTTTTAAATGCATGTAGTTTTTTTTTTTAGCTTATGTGGATATTTGAAGGTAGTACCATCAGTCCAAGCTTATGTAGTGCCTCGGCCACAGTTGTCTTTATGTTAATGAAATTATACATCTTCTATTTATTTACATCTACCTCCCCTATAGCTTTTAGTTATCCCGTGAGTGTAAGAAGAGCCTCACGCTCTGATACCAAGCTCTGTCACACCCCAAACCACCCCCTGGGAGGATTAGTTAGGTGACCCGAATTACGTAATGGCAATCCGCCAAATCCCACGGATCTAGAAGGAGTTATTACATTCACAGTCCCACATTCATCACTTTACTATAAGCAAGATCAGAGTGCTGCAGATAACTACAATTATAATAACAAAGAGAAAGCATAGCGATACGGGAAATGATGATAATATATATATACATATGTTTGATCTGATACATTTCCCACACAACCCACAAACTGAGAAGCAAGCTGACAAGAACAAAAGCCAAAGAAAATACATACATATATATACAGGGTGAGATAACTCAACCCCAAAAGGAAAGAAACTAAAGCTGCACCACAAGCAAATGGGGATAAACTCCTAACAAAAACAAAAAGGAGTCCCTAAGACAAAAAATATCAAGTGCACTCCTCAATGGTCTTCATCAATGACCATCGAGAATGCACACATCATCGGCACGACCTCCGTCCGGGTCCACACCAATATCATCCTAATAAGTAGGGCTCTCCTCCTCAAAATGAACTCCATGCCACAGTGGCATCCACCTGCAGAATCATCTAGAAGAAAAACATGTATAATAGAGTGTGAGCCCCACTGAGCTCGTGAGCAAAACATATCAACATGCATGCATGTGCAACCACAATCCACATGATCCTACATGATATACAAGTCCAGATTAATTATTAGCCCCCTAACAATACAGCTAACTCAGACTAGTGTTACTACAATCCCCAATACATGTATCCCTAGGGTGGGCTTGGTTACCCCTTCCCGTGATACACCCATTGAGTTGTTGGAGAAGATCAGCCGGCTCTAGCATCTCCCTACCCAGATCAGACCGATCGATCCTGGGGATTAACTCCTGAGAGGTAACCGAGTCAATATCAAATCACCCGAACCGGTGCATAATCATCATATGTGGATTCTGCCAAAAACTTCACCTTTCGGTGCTTCGCAAGCTTTTAGCCCGAGGCTTCTCGGCAAATCTGCCCTGGGGCATCCCAACTGTGCTAAGGCTTCCCAGTGTAAACGCCTCTAGGGTTTTACGGTAGTCCTCACAGTTATCCAACACCTTAACCCCTGTTGGCAAGGGTGCATAGTACGGGTGATGAAACTCTAGCCCCATATCTATATGGCATCATATGAGTCGAGCGGTGTCAACCGTATCCCATACTACGGGCTACCACCAGTCTCATTTCCAAGCCGACTACGGCATCTAGTCTAACATTCACAATCATCAGATAAGAATTATAGTGTTGATCAGTAGACAATCAATGTGTAATAATTTGAGTAATTGAACAGAATTTAAATAACACAACATTTAGAATTTAGAATTTCAATTGTCGGCATAGAAATACAATTACACATACATATATGATAATACTTCACTCACCTGGGTCTGGTTCTAAGAACTCAGTTGTAAATTCAATTCCGGCTGTAGTCTGGCTGTAGGCCTTGAGCACAGGATCAAATCCTAGATATAAATTAGAAATTGTCATTTTAATATCCCAACTATTTTTGGAGGTCCTAGGGTTGATCTAAGCTCACTGGTTTGACCCAGTGTACAATAGGTCTTCACTTAGAATTCTTTGGACCTTAGGCCTATGTCCCGGTGCATCATCCAGAGATGGTGGTCTAGGGGTAAAATGGTCATTTATAGTATTAGTACCTGACCCTAGGTTACATTAGGCTTACAGTGTTGTCCTCAACTTGACAGTACTGCAGGACCAATCATAGGCAGGGTTTCCAAGTCCTGCGGGCCCACTTGGGTTCCTAAACATGTATTTTTATAAACAGATATGGGAAAGGGCATTTAGGTCATTTTCCACGTTCCCATACAGTTACATGGCCAATGGGTGAGGTCCCCCAAGTCAGAACAGCAAAACTGTCAAATTCCATTCACTGGGCGATGTCTCTGGGCATTGTTTGCATCACCTAGAGATTTAAAAAATGAAATCTGGCTGAGTTTCCTAGGTTGCTGGCCATGGGCAGTGACCAAACCTTCTCCCCATGCATGTTTGGGTATTAGGTACCCCCTGGGATGATCTTCACTCTGTTCCAAGTGGATTTTCAACTAGGCCCACCACTTGGCTGCCAGAGTCTGCCCAGACAGCCCAGTAAATAGTAACCACAGTTTTTCCAACATCCCAGACTTGGTTTCAGCCACATGTAAGGCTGATTATAGGTGGAATACACTGATTCAATTCTGTCTTCTCATAGGTTTGGTCCTATGCAGCTAGGGCTTGCATTCAGGGCTCCAAACAACCTGTTGTCAGTGCAACTGGGCAGTGCAGCCATGCACAGCCAAGTTTCGGTCCCAAGATTAACAAAATAGACTTGTAAAATCTTATAAAATTCCTAGATCTTCCATGCATCATACATGCATGGCAGATCTGGTACAGTCCATGGCAGTTCCCAGCTGTTCTGGGCTGCTAGAGAGTAAAAAACTTAACAAAACATATGAATCAGTGGTAGCAGCAGGTATGAGCAGTGTTAATTATACCTGCACAGGTCTGAGAAGGCTCGAAATTCAAGCCTTGGATGCAAGGTTTCCTTCCCTCTTCTTCTTTCTTCTCTTTCCTTCTTCTTCTTTCTCTGTTTTCCTCTCTTTTCTTTCTTCTCCCTTCCCCATGATTTGAATAGTAGCCAAGGGTTTAAATGAACCCATGGCACTACTATTTATAGGCCCAGCCCATACTAGGGTATGTTTGGCTGATAAGGCCCTTTTCCAGAATGCATTTTTTACTGCATTCTCAGCTATTCTGGGCACACTGGTGGGGTCCACAGTGGTCCACGGGTATGAGGTGATCCCTCAGACTCCCCTCAACCTATGGAGGGTGTCCATGTCCAATATGGATGGTTTCCATAATTTAAAATCATTTAAATATGCTGTTTTGCACTCTGGGTGATGTCTGCATCACCCAGAGATTTCAGCAAGGCTGAATCTCTATGGGCTTGCACAGGGGTTTGACCCATGGTCAGGGCCTTGTCCCCACATGTCATTAAGGGTCTTTTACATACATTTCTAGAGGTGGGTCCCACAGTTATGAAGAGGAGAGAGAATACCTGGAGTCTAAGCAGTACATTATGCTATGAGCTGTGCAGCTACAAGGGTTAGTGATCCATCTACTGACAGGTATATAGGATGATCCACACAAGGTTTCTTCATCAATTTCAATCACTGGAGTGATACTCCATAGTGTTCTTGGAGACCATGTCTAGAGTTCCTGTCCTTCAGTCAAGATTCCAGTCAGTCAGGGGCAGGGTTTGACACAACTAAAAAGTAAAACTGACATATACATAAGCAAATAGAAAAGTACATATATATATATATACAGGGTGAGATAACTCAACCCTAAAAATGAAAGAAAAGACTAAACCAGAAATGGAAATGGGGATAAACTCCTATCAAGAACAAAAAGGAGTCCCCAAGACAAAAAGCATCAAGTACGCCCCTCACTGGTCTTCATCAATAACCATTGAGAACGCACACATCATCGGCACGACCTCTGTCAGGGTCCATACCAATAGCATCATAATCACAAGGGCTCTCCTCCTCAAAATGAGCCTCCATGCCATAGTGGCATCAATCTGCACAATCATCTAGAAGAAAATATATATAACAGAGTGTGAGCCCCACCGAGCTCATCAGCAAAACATATTATCATGCATGCATATGCAACCACAAACCACATGATCCTACATGATATGCAAGTCCAAATTATTTAATTAGCCACCTAACAATACAGCTAAGGCAGGTTAGTGCTACTACAATCCCCAATACTTGTATCCCTGGTGTGGGCTTGGTTACCCCTTCCCAGAATACACCCATTGATTTGTCGGAGAGGACTAGTCAGCTCCAGCATGCTCTCCACGGTCAGCCTAACCAGCCCCCTGTGATTGAACTAGTGAGGTAACCGACTCAATATAATTTCACCTTTCGGTCTTCCCAACATGTAATTCGAGGATAAACTTTATGTGGCATATAGCCATGATTCACCTATTGATGCTTCCCAAGCTTATAGCCTGAGGGTTCCCAGCATATTTGCCCTGGGGCATCCCAGCTGTGCTAAGGCTTCCTGGTGTAAACGCCCAAGGTTTTATGGTACTCCTCACAGTTATCCAACACCTTAACCACTGTTGGCAAGGGTGCATAGCACGGGTGATGAATCTCTAACCCCATGTCTATATGGCTTCGTATGAGTCGGGTGGTGTCAATCGTATCCCATACTATGGGCTACCACTGGCCTCATTTCCAAGTCGACTACGACATCTAGCCTATCAATCACAATCATCATGATATATTCAAGCAGTGTTGATCAACAGTCACACGATGTGTAATAATTGAGAGATTTTAATTGAATAAGTAACACAACATTATAAATAAAGAATTTCAATTTGCCAGCATATATAATATTATTACACATACATACACGATAACATTTCACTCACCTGGGTCTGGTTTTAGAAATTCAGTTGCAATTTCAGTTCCGACTGCAATCTGGCAGTAGGCCTCGAGCGCGGGATCAAACCCTAGATATAAATAAAAAATACATCACTTAATATTCCAAACTATTTTTGGATGTCCTAGGGTTGATCTAGGCTTACTGGGTTGACTTGGTGTTTAATTGGTCATCACTTGGAATTCTCTGAGCCTTGCACTGGGCCTTAGGCCTATGTCCTGGTGCATCATCCAGAGATTGTGGTCTAGGGGTAGAGTGGTCATTTATCACAGTGGTACATGTTCCTAGGTTATTTAAGCTTCACAGCACAGTCCCCAACTTGGCGGTGCTGCAGGACCACCCCAGACAGGGTTTCCAAACCCTGCGGGGCCCACTTGGGTACCCAAGGTATTCATTCATGTGGATAGATGTGGGGAGGGGCATTTTGGCCATTTTCTACCTACCTACACTGATTTTTGGCCCATGGGTGAGGATCCCCAAGTCAGATCAACATTCCAGCAAAAATTCATTCACTGGGCAATGTCTCTGGGTGATGTCTGCATCGCCCAGAGATTGCAAAACCGGGAACAGGCTAAGATTCCAAGGTTGTTGGCCATGGGCAGTGCATGGATCTTCTCCCTATGCATGTTAGGTCATCATGGACCCCTATGGGGTATACTTTGCACTAGTTTTTGTGGGTTTTCACCTGGGCCCACCACTTAGCTGCCAGGAGCTGCCCAGACAGCCTAGTGAATAGTTACCCAACATATCTTCAGTTGCAAATCAAAGTTTTGGCTGCATGCAAGGTTGGTTTCATATATATTACTGTGATCCAAGGCTGTTACAGCTCAGGGCTAGGTTGCATGTAGTCAGGGCACACAGATTTGAGCCCAGATTGCCTGTTCTTGGTGTAATAGGGTAGTACAGTCTGGCATCAGCTGGATTCATTCTCAGGTGAAGAACAGCCATGTAAACATTATCAAAATGCTCAGATCCTTCATGCATCATGTTTGCATGTTGGATCTGAGATGGTGCATGGCAGCCCCCAGCTGTTCTGGGCTGCCAATGGGCAGAAATCCATCAAAACACTAGAAATTTAAAGAGAGCAGCAGTAAACCTGCAAGGTAGCAGGTAAAGATATAGTTTTTATATACCTGAACTGGTAAGGAGGCAGCTAGAGCTCAAGTTTGGAGGGGGACCAGCTCTTCCTTCTCCTTCCTTCTTCCTTTCACTCCTTCTCTTTCTCTTTTCTCTCTTTTCTTTCTTCTCCTTCTCTCCACGATTCCAACAGTACCAAGAGCTCTAAATGAGCTAAGGTACACCTTTTTATAGGCCAGCCGCTAACTAGGGCCTATTTGGCTGTCAAGGCCTATTTTGAAAATGCATTTTTGAGTGAATTCTTAGTCATTTTGGACACTCAGGTGGGGTCCACAGTGATCCAAGGGTATGAGGTGGTCCCTCAGACTCCCCTCAACCTATGGAGGGTGCCCATGTCTAATATGGGTGGTCCCCATAGATCAAATCATTGAAAAATTGCATTTTCCCACTCTGGGCGATGTCTCTGGGTGACGTCTACATCGTCCAGAGATTTCAGCAAAGCTGTATCTCTATGGGCTTGCACAGGGGTTTGACCCAAGGTCAGGGCCTTACACCCACATGTCACCCATGGTCTTTTACACTAATTTCCAGGGGTGGTACGCACATTTATGGAGAGGAGAGAGAGTACTTGGAGTCTAAGCATCACATTATGCGGTGGGCTATGCAACTGCAGAGATCTGCAATCCACCTTCTAACAAGTATGTAGGAGGACATCCTCGGGGGTTCTCCATTAAATTCAATCACTGGGGTAAAACTCCACAGTGTGCTTGGATGCCATGTAAGGGGTTTCTGTCCTTCAATCAAAATTCCATCCAGTCAGGGCTGGGTTTGACAGCAGTACTAGTGTACATGCCCTGGATTCCATAATGATGGTGTTGATTAGTGGTGGGTTGGTACATGATGATTTATTATCATGTAGGGGTTTATTTGGAATTTGTTAAAATAATTAGTTATTTATTTAATTAATGGATATGGTGCTAATTGTAATTATCTATAAATTAAAATAAATAATTAATTAAACTATTCCCTATTAGATTCTACTTCTTCACCAATTAGCACTCTAGGTTTAAACAGGTTCAAGTCAAAGAGGAGAGAGAGAAACATACTTTCACTAGGTTTAATCAAAATAAGGTTTTTTAATGATAAAAACAAATCATATTATATTAACTACCTAAAACATGGAGGGGGGCTAAGTTTTGAGTTTTTCAACTTTGGGTGCTCCCCCTCTCTCCTACGTTTTGGCTCTCTCTCTCTCTTCTCTCTCTCATTCTTCTTGCTCTCTAGCTTTTGAGAGTTAACGTTTTCGAAACCAAGGATTGCTCTTGAAGATTTGAAGAAGAAGATCTAGGATTGACTTGGAGAACCTTGGCTGCATCATTGGAGGTGCAGATCTGTTTACCTGGCATGCTCGTTGGAGGAAGAACCATTGTCTATTGGAGGTGTAACACTTGAGGCTCATCAGGTTAGCAAGTTCTTGTTAATTTCTCTTGTTATTAATTATTGATTATTCATGGGATGCGAAAGGAACCCGAATCAATCTCTTTTCGCTCCGCATTCGGGTATGGGATGGATCCGTCTTTCCATGGGATGGAAAATAGATGAAAATTCTCAGTCTTTGGAATCCCATAATTTTATGGGACAAGAGAGAGAAGGATTTGGTAATAACTCTTTATACCAAATGCCATTAGGGTTCCCATGGGAGACCATGGGAATCCCTAAAAAACAAATAGGGTGCCCTGGAGGTTCCAATAGTTGGTTTTCCTCACATACATGTTTATTGGTTTGCCAAGGTGAACCACAATGATCCCATGGACCGTAGTTTGACCTACATAGATGATGAAGATGATGCCTTTCTCATTCTTGAACTTGCCTCTTGCAATCCTATTAATTTGGTTGGAATCAGGAATATATGTTACTTTTATCTTTCTAATTAGTAATTCAATTCCATTGCAATATCACAAGTAAATTACTTACAACCAAGTTAGCTCTAAATTTGCAAGTTGAACCGAAATGGGAGGGGGTGCAAGTGCCTAACCGATATGGGAGGAGTTGCAAGTTCCAAACGGAGGGAGGAGTTAAAGGTCTCAAAGCGAGATGAGAGGAGTTGCAGGTCTCAACGACAAAGAAAATAGAGTGGAATGGTTGCAAGTAGTAGATCTCAGAAGTAACTCCACATTTCCAGGTCGCCGTAAGCCATTGGTGGGTTGCTTTAGCTCAGCAGCAAGAATGATGGTCGCCTCAGAGGTGTAGTAGCAACGGCAGGTAAAGGGTTTCTCCTTTTGGTTTGTTATTGCTCCACAAAGCAAGTAATTGAAGAAATAGGTTTATTTTAGTATGAAAGGTAATTTAGCCAACAAATGAACAATTCTAACGTTTTCAGTCCCAAGTTAACGGAGTGGGTTTACTTACTAATTATTTTAGAAATCAGGGGAGGTGTGCATAAATATCCAAAATTCACAGGTGGATCTATAATTAATCCTTACCTTAGGGGAAGTACGTGTAAATTTTCCAAAATAAATAAGAAAAAGAATGTTGTCCGGTTGTGTAGCATACTTTAGCACATGATTGTGTCTATCTTCCCTCCAATGAAATGACATTTTTTGTCTTCTATTGTGGAAAGAGAAAGATAGAAACATGAGGCGATACCGTAAGGTATGCAGCGAGTAACAGAACTAATCCCTCATTAGGCTATGTTTGGATGTCAAGAAAAGAAAAAGAATTTAAAAAAAGAGATAGACATATAAATCAATCATCATATTTTTTGTCTCATTATGTTTTCTCTTCTCATAGCATCCAAGCATAGCCTAAATAATATAAGGGCAAGAGATCTATATATAAAAAAGAAATCAAGATGTGGTCATAGCCAATTCAAAGAGAAGTGTCTAGAGAGCGAACTGATGTTCCACTGCTCCCCCTCCCCCTTTTTTCTTCCTTTCTCCATTCCCAATGCTAACTCATCTTTTCACTTAACCCCTTCTTTCTCTCTCTCCCTCTTCACCTCCCCTCGTCTTTGCTTAACATTTTTTACATACTCTTTTCTCTCCTGGAGTGTTTCTAACGGTCCAGCTGGCCATTGACAATATTTAAGGGACTCTCCCCTCTGATTTTGATTTTTTTCCTATTCCAGTCCTTTCCTCTTTCCTCCTCCCCTCTCATATCACCCTACCCACCCCTTTCCCCACTTAGTCTATCTTTGTTTGCGGCTAGGGTTTCGTCTTCCTAGTTCTCCTCTCATCATATGCAGTGGATACAGATGCTCTCGCTGGCTTGGATGCCCTCTTTTCTTGCTTGTTTCTTTGCTTTGCTGATGCTCTACGGAACTTAGCTTTATACTCTTTGCTCTCGAGCTCTACTGTTTTGCTTTGCATACGTGCTTAGCTTCTACATGTTGTTTGTGTTGGCTCTGCTTCCTGAGCTTCTTGTTGTTGATTCATCTATTGTCTTCGCTTCCCTCAAGCCCTGACTATTTTCACTGTAACTACTCTTTCCTTAAAACCTTTACCCTAACGTTTTTCTTTTCTCTCTCAACTCTTGACTCAACCTCTCGATGTCGTCTAGTCATTCAGGACTTCATAATCGTTCTAGTTCCAGACGATCTTCTCCACATGGCCCTTGATGTTTTCAACGACGCAATAATCTTTTCTCTTTCTAGAAAGCTGATTCCATGAGTGTTAAGCCCCACAATCATGCTCACTACCATCTGCAAGACCGTACCTTCATCCTAAGGATCGACTATTGTGCTCTGATCCACCTTATTCAGCAACAAACCAGTTTGAAGTCTTGCTTTTCCATTGTTAGCATTTAAATGATGAAAGATGGAGAAGAAAACCGGAGAGTAAAAAATGGAAAAACCAGGGACACCCAACCTTTTATTCTCTCTCGGTCGTTGTTGTTTGGATTATATGACAAAAAAAATTTAATTTTTTCATGTGAACAGGTATCTCTGGAATTGGATCTACATCCCTCCAACTTGAAGGTTTCACCCGAAAGGTTAGATTTATGGATTTCTATGAGCATAATTTTATTTTTAGGAATCGATTTTTAGGGACTTGTCAGATTTTTGGGTATGTTTTTTGATGGATTCTGTAGGGATTTTGTATGATCTGTGGTTATGTTTTAAGCATTTTTCAGATTTGGGTTCTGAATCTTACAATTGTGTTTCCAGATTTGGGTTCTGAAACCCCCTATGCTTCCCTTCTTGATTATGGGTTTTTGTAATTTATTTATTTTTTGTTTGAATCTCTTTGTCTCTCACTTGAATAAAAGTGATTAGAAGATAATCTTCATATTATGCACATTCAGGCTCTTTTTTCATATGTCTTTTAGGGGCTGCAAGCTATGTTATTTGATACTTGAGAAGTGATATATAGCTATGTAAAACGTTAATGGGCTGGGCCCAATTAGTTCGCCCAGAAGGGGCTGGCCGTGCGAGATCCGAGCTCTGGAGGGGGCGGTCACTTAAGTAACCAACCCCTCCCCTTTTTTATTCGGTCTAGACCTCTAGTGGAAGTCGATCAAGTGAGACGGGTGCCCAGAGTTTTGCCTATAAATAAGTATTAGGCTTAAACCCTAGCATATTGATTTTCATATCTTTTGAGAAGCCATGTCTCTCCCTCTCTTTCAAGTTATGTGTTTTTCATAGGGTTTCCATTCAGTTGCCTAGGATTTTGTAGCATGGAGTTCGCTGTGGAGAAGCCTATCATGATCGTGGAGATTCATTCGTGTGCTCGTAACCATAAGCTTGGCGTTTGATCCTTCTTCCGCTGCATTTTCGTACACATTCAGGTATGATCCAAACCCTAGATAATTTGGATCTTGGATTGTGTGACCAAACAATGGTATCAGAGCCGATTAGGATTTATGGTTCGCTTTTGATTTGAAAAGGGATTTTTTTTTTAGGTTTCTTGAGATCAGCAACCAACAGCGGTGCACGCTGCTAAGGCAGCGCTTGCATTGTAGCTGGCTGCCGCTGTTGCTATCGCACAGAGGCCAGCATGCACGCTCCTAGCACTGCCGCTGTACTAGCACTTGAACATGCCTCTGCTGCCGATCGCATGCCCCTGAGCACTCACGGATTGGGTACCTTAGCCAGTAGCTTTGCGCACTCACGGCTTGCTTCCTCCAATGCGTGTGATGGTTGTAGCTAGGCACATTCGCAGCCTTGAATTTCCACTAAAACCCTGTATTTTTTCTATTCTATAGAAGTTAAAACCAAAAAAAGGAAAAGAGGGTCATGATGAGATGATGTCATGGTGAGAGGGTTGAGGCCATTATTGAAATCATGATATCTAATTATAAAAAAAAACAAAAGGGTCATGATTGGAGTTTAATGGTGGTGAAGTCACGGTAAGAGTGACCTCTCTTCTCAGTCTCTCCTCTTTGCCCCATCTTTCTTCTCTCTGTTTCCCTTCTGCCCGTATCCACGGCTATATGCAGCCTGGCCATATGGTCGTAGCAGTAGCAGGCCGTGGCCAACGGCTGCCGTAGTCATATGTTGATAAATTAAAAAATTAAAAAAAGGGAGGGGCGGGAAGAAATATTTTTAGGGTTTTTTGGGAGAAAGAGATGGGTGAAGTGGGAATTCCTTTATCCACGCCCTTACTTTTTTCCCTAATGGAAATATATGTATGATTTGGGGTTTTTTTTTGTTATAACAATATGCATGCGATATGGTTTTGGTTAGTTACAACTATATACATATGCTTTATTTTGTTATGCATGGATTGGGGTTTGTTAGTGATAAGTTATTTATGTGGTTTCTTTATTGAAGAATAACTTGTTTATGATTTGTTCTTGTGGACCCCTTCAAATTTTTAGGATCTCCCCTGTAGGGTTTTTCATTTTTTGGGGTATTTTATTTATGTCATATGCATCCCCCATTAGTGAGAAATCATTTTGTGAGATCCATGGGGGGAAAATGGGAGATAGGGTTTTGCCCCAAATCATCCCATATTTTTTCCATGTGTATTGGAAATCGTCCAGGGCCACTTTATTAATAAAGAAACAAATAATTCCCCCCATTGCGGTACGGACCGGTTTGACGCTGCCATTAGGGTATCGCTATCAAATACCCCATCCCATGCAACAATGTGTTTTATTATTTTTATATCTTCATGGGATGGATTTGGTACTTGTCAAGTGATGTGTTTTTTATTTGGATAGGTGTGAGTTAGTTGGTACACGGAAGTGATACAAAGTGCAGTGCTCACCGGTAGTTTTTAGTAGGGATCTTAAATGTAAAGAGCCAGGTTGTATTTTTAATATTTTTGAGAAGCTATGTAATGGGAGCTCTTACTCATTATCACAACCTAGTATTGACTCGGCATGTCACTTCAAATACCAAACTAGGTCTCTTTATTGAGTCCCTTGCGCACCCATGTGTTTGGCGTATTAAATTGTGGTTAGGAGATGCCATTTTTTCCTATTTTTGTTTGAAATCAATTAAAGTTATACATCCTCGAGACCCATACAATGTGAGATTTGATTACGAGTTTAGCGAAGTTTTTGGTCTCATCGTATGGGGAAGGGTACCATTAATTTTAATTAGGGTTTCTTGAACAAATTTTTGGATTTATGGATGTATACTAAATGTCCTCCCTTGCACATTGTAGTGATGACTTGAAAAGTGTTGTTGCTTGACCTTAACCAAGACAACAAGTTGGATGGCACCAACTATGACATGTGGCACCGAAAGACCAAGTTCTAGCTTAATGAGCAAGATTACTTAGACATCCTAACCACTGAGATGGCCCCACCGAAGTGGGTACTACCACCCGTCACCATCAAGAAAAAGAGACTTAGGACAATTGGTTTAAGAGAGATCGTAGTGCACACTTTCTTATGTTAAGCATGATGCACAATGATCTTATCGGCCAATATAAGAAGTACAAGACTACCAAGTTCATGTGAGACTGGGTAAGGCTCGACTGTGATGGTACATCTACGACCAGACTTAGGTCCATGACCTTCAAGTTTGAGATGTACCATAAGGACCCCAAGTACACTATGGCTGAACACCTCAGGGTCGTGAAAGACATGATCCAAAAATTGGATGATGTTGGGGTACACCTTACCGATGAACAGCAAGTACAGGCCATCATCATGACGTTGCGTGATTCCTGGGGACAAATGAAGATAGTTCTGACACATAACGACACTGTTAAGACATTTAATGACATTGTCGCTCATGTGGAACTAGAGACAGAGCACCTAGAGCCGACCCAATCACATGCCCTTGTCACCCAATCGGGATAGCGCAAGAATGGGTCTAAGCGCAAGAGACAAAGAAACACTGGGAATCAGGATCAAGCTCAGAAAGCTGGGCCAATTAGGCGTAAGACTGCCAAGGACCGACTTGGCAAGCGAGGTGGAAAGAAAGATATCACCAAGGTCAAGTGCTATAACTACCAGAAGATGAGGTACTTTGCTCGTGACTGCACTGAAGCGAAGCAGGTACCATATCTGCCTCTCTCTCCTTGTACTTTTGTATGTCCACACATTTTGGTTGCCCAAACCTAATCTAATTGGATTATGGATACAGGTGCAACAAGACACATAGCGCAAGATCGAGGAGGGTTTGTAGATTATAAAAAGATTTTGGATGGCGCCCAAAGTATCTACATGGGGAATGGCACAAGTGAAGCAGTTCGATGAGTTGGTACCTACCAGCTCATCTTGCACACTGGGCACATCTTGCTACTTCATGATGTGCTATACGCACCAGAAATCCAGTATAATCTACTTTCTGTTTCTGCATTATTGACTTTAGGATATTCATTTATTTTTTATGGTGACTCTTTTGAGATACGATTGGATGGTAGAAATTTTGGATATTGTAGACTTGAGAATGATTTTATTAAATTAGATTTGATAATTTCTATTGTTTTCTCTTCATCTTTTGTAGTTGATTCTAATACTAGTCCTGATTCAATTACTTGGCATGCTAGACTAGGACATATAGGTCGAGATAGGATGGAATGGCTAGCTCGAGAAGGCCTTCTTGGTTCACTCGCTAAAGTCAACTTACCAACATGTGAGACCTATTTAGCAGGTAAGGTCCATCAGAAGCCTTTTGGAAAGGCTAAACGGGCAACCCAGACCCTAGAGCTTGTCCATTCGGACATCTGTGGACCAATGAACATGAAGACACATCATGGTGCTTCCTATTTTCTCACCTTTATCGATGATTATTCGTGATATGGTTATGTGTATCAGATCGCTCACCGCTACAAAGCACTAGATTGCTTCAAACGCTTTGTAGCAAAGTGATAAACCCAAAATCACACCAACCAATCAAAGGTCGCCATGTGTCCCCTGCCCAAGGAGGTAGACCAAGGTCGGGCCAGCAAAAGACCAACCACATGGCCCTCCATGGGCACGGACCAAATGACTACCCTCCACAGACCTGGACTAGGATACTACCATCCTCCCCAATAAGAGGTACACTGCCACCTGGACTTTGTACCACCGTCATAGACAAGACGTCTACCACCTTCAGGACTCTACACTATCCTCTACCAACTACACACTCCAGGATGGACACAAACACTTCATCTAGCAACACAACACACCTACATCTATCCATTGGAAACACCATTCCTATCAGGGCACTATCTCTCCGTAGAGAAACAACCAACTATGAAGAACCCCAGACACACCGGGACTCTACCTGCTATGAGGATTATTCTCCATCAACTGGGACTCTCCACACCGCCACACTCCACTATAAAAGGGAAGGTACTCTACCCCATCTGCCCATCTTGAATTTTACTCACTCATCTGTTTGCTCAGAGAGATCTAACTTAGGCATCAGAGAGTCCTAGGCCGGAACCACACCGGTTTTCCTTTATCACTTGGTCTTTTGCAGGTTACAACACTCGAAGGACCGACGAACAATTTCCTGAAGCAACAGATTGGCGCCATCTGTGGGAACAATGCTAGCCATCACCTCTACTAGCTTGTTTCCATACCTGTTTAACAATGGCACCACTAGGCAAGAAGACCGTTCCCTCTACCAACAATGCTGCAAGGGAGGGGAACGGATCACCTCCTCCGGAGAGCTCACGCCGGAGAGCCACTGACCGTGACTCTTAGAAGAGGGGGGGTTCCAGAGAACCAGCAGGTGGGGGTAGTCAACCTCAACCCCGAACCAGCCATTGGAGTCCCTGCGGAGCCAGTGCCTGACCCTAATGCACTAGTGATTGTGGATCAGGTCAATAACTTGCAACGGCAGATCCTCGATGGTCGACAACTCTTTCGCGACTACTTAAGGCATTGAGCGACGTCACACCTTCGTAGGACGGATCCCTGATAGGACCAGAGCCCTAGGAGGTCACCTCCCAGGGGTAATAGGTCAGAGAGGCACACCAGGCAGCAGGGAGATCCCTCCCAGCATCCCAAGAGAACAACAGATCTCCCAGTTTGATCGTATCATGGAAGAACACCATCGCATCGATCTATGGTGCCCAGCCCAGAAGGCTCAGTTAGAGATCGGTGTTCCAAGGTCTACTAGGAGGGAGCTACATACCAGAGCGGAGCCAGTCCTAACTCTGTCACAATCAGGCCAAGGCTCATCGCGACGTGATCATTCACCACCCCGCCACCACATGAGGTGGGATGAGACTTCAAGGAGAGGATGAGAATGGGGTCGCAGTCAGCGTCCGGTCGAGTGTGAGAGACCATCATGGGATGAGGAGCTGGACAAGAGACTCCAAGAGTTAGATGAGAAGCTGGAAGGACTGAAGAAGTAAACCAAGGGCGAGACACACTCGATCCCTGGATAGCATCCAATCTCAGAAGAGGTCATGTCGGCCTCACTCCCCTCCAGGTTTAGATTACCCACGTTCGAACTGTACAGTGGTACCACAGACCCTAATGACCATATCAATTATTTTAACAGGATGATGACCCTATATGGGGGATCAGACGTGGTCTCCTGTAGAGCATTCCCTACATCTCTCAAAGGTGCAGCCACCTCATGGTTTTCCAGGCTACGATAGAGGTCGATCGATTCTTTTGTAGAATTATGTGAGCAATTTATCACCCGTTTCCAGAGTAGTGTCAAGCAGAAGAAGACCATAGTCAATCTACTGAACGTTGTACAGAGACCCTAGGGAATGCCTCAGGGAATATGTCAGTAGGTTCACCAAAGAATCCTTGGAGGTCCGAGACCTAGATGATCAAACTCAGCATACAGCACTGGCTAGGGGTATCAGGGACCTTGAACTCATCAAGGACCTGGCACGTTATGAAACCAAGACCATGAAGGAGCTCCTGGAATGGTGCAATGAGTTTGCCAACATGGCTGAGATAGTACAAACCCAGTAGAAGGCGATCGAAGGCAAGCCATAAGATAATAAAAGGTCGGCACCAGATGACCGCAAAGAGAGCAAGAGGTCAAAGACCAAACGACGACAGGACAAGGGTGACCATCTAACAGGAAGGGGTGACCACCGTACAGAAAGAAGTAAACGAGCAAGTAGCCCAGAGTTCACACCTCTAAACACCACCAGTAAGAATGGCAGCAGTAGTACCGCCAGTAGTAGCAGCAAAGTCACCACTAGTAACAGTAGTAGTAATAGCAGTAGCAGCAGTGGTAGTAGCGTAGTCAGATGTCGGCCATGGTACATAGTAGATCGCATTATAGATCGTACCTAGAACTTAGAGCATCTGAGGAGGCACCACCAGTAAGAATGGCAGCAGCAGTACCGCCAGTAGTAGCAGCAAAGTCACTAGTAGTAACAGTAGTAGTAATAGCAGTAGCAGCAGTGGTAGTAGCGTTGTCAGTTGTCGGCCATGGTACACAGTAGATCGCATTACAGTTTTCAAGGATAATTTGAAATTTTATTTGAAGTAAATAGTTGATTTTGGATATACTCGTCCACTCCTACTACTTATCAATGCCACCAAGGCCCGTGGGCCACCGAGGTCCGTAGACCACCTAGAGTACCGAGGTCCGGGAACCATTAAAGCAATAAGGATCAAATGACTACAGAGGATAGATCATACACATCAACTACAAGGAACAGTACGCGAAGAAGATGAGAATTTAACCTTAAATAGTAAGGGAAAGAAGTCACAATATGTACAATCCAAAGTGCATGGACAAGGGCCGTAGACGATAGGCCATGGACATGGGTGAAGCTCAGTTCCAGATCGAGGTCCGAAGATGAGGTTCGAGGTCCGAGGTTGAAGTTTGCGAGGATCGAGGTCAAGGTTAGAGTAAAGATGTGTCTATGGCCAAAGATATACCAAACAAGACAAGCACGGACACCTGATTGAGAGAGGCGTCGACCAGATCGAGCATGGACACCCAATCGAGAGAGGCGTCGACCAGATCGAGCAGGGGCACCCGCTCAAGAGAGGCATCGATCGGATCGAGCAGGGCCACCTGATCGACAGGGGCGTCGACCAATCAAGCAGGGATGCCTGATCGAGGGAGATCATCGACCAAAGCAAGCAAGGAAGTCGACCATCGGACCAAGGAACGTCGACTGAATCGAGTAGAGCCACCTGATCGTTGATGATCGAGCAAGAGCACCACCTAGTCGTGGAACGAAGAAATCGAGCAAGAGCACCACTTGGTCGTGGAATGAAGAAATCGAGTAAGAGCACCACCTGGTCATGGAATGGTCGAAATCGAGCACAAGCACATGGTTGAAATCGAGCACAGGCACACGGTCAAAATCAGGCAGAGGTACCTAGTCAAAATCGAGCAGGGGCACCTAGTCGAATCAAGCGGGGGCACTTGGTTGAATAAAGTAAAGGCACCTGATCGTTGATGAATCAAGCAGGGGCACTCGATCGTCGAATCAAGCAGGGGCACCCGGTCGAATCAAGTGGGGGCACCTAGTCGAATCAAGAAAGGGCACCTCATCATAGAATCAAGAAAGAGGCATCGAACCGAATCAAGTAGGGTACCCGCTCGTGGAACGAAGAAAGGGGTACCGATTGAGAAAGGGAGCAATAAAATAAAAAAAAAGTCCCATTATTGATTGCCGCCCAAAACTAAAGAATAAGAGAGAAGAAGAGAGAGAAAAGAGAAAAAGTAAGAGAGAGAAAAGAAGAGAGAAGGCAAAAAGAAGTAAGAGGAGAGGTTTGAACCCACAACCTCTCCCCCTACACCAAGAAATCTATGGACACAACCTCCAATAGGAAGAATTTGTAAACTCCCCGAGAGGGTAAAAAGAAAAAATTCACTCTCTTAGACAACCTGGCCTAAGAGAGTGGGGGGCAAATAATGAACCCAAATTAACACCCATCAATCGCCTGCAGGCGCAGATCGAGTCGAACGAGCATCACCAGATGGAGATCGAACAGGCGCCAATCAGACACGAATCGAGGCCATGGTGAAGGTTTGAGGTTCGAGGTCCGAGGTCGAGGTTCGAACAAAAGTGTGTCTATGGCCAAAGACCAATTCGAGTCAATCAAAAAAAAAAGGCCATGGACGAGGTTCGAGGTCTGAGGTTCGAGGTCGGAGTTTAGGAAGGTTCGAGGTCCGAGGTCGAGGTACGAGGACGAGGTCCAAGGTCAAGGATCGAAGGTTCGAGGTCGAGGTTCAAGTAAAAGGGTGTCTGTGGCCAAAGACCAATTCGATTCAAAAAAATTAAAAAAAAATAAAAGGGAGGTACGAGACGTCATATTTGTTGCGAGTTTGGGTTCGAGAAGTTCGTAGAATTCGAGATGGTTCGAACACCAAGGCTCGTTGGCCACCAAGGTCCGAAGACCACCAAGGCTCGTTGGCCACCAAGGTCCGTCGACCACCAAGGCCTGTTGGCCACCAAGGTCCGTAGACCACCAAGGCCCATTGGCCATCAAGGTCCGAAGACCACCAAGTTCCGTCGACCACCAAGGTCCGTCAACCACTAAGGTCCGTAGACCACCCAAGGCCCGTTGGCCACCAAGGTCCGAAGACCACCCGAGGTCTATAGACCAACCAAGGTCCGTCGACCACCAAGGCCCGTTGCCCACCAAGGTCCAAAGACCACCCAAGGTCTGTAGACCATTCAAGGTCCATCGACCACCAAGGTCCATCGACCACCAAAGGTCCATAGACCACCTGAGGTCCGTAGACCATCCAAGGTCCGTCGACCACCAAGGTCTGTAGACCACCAAGGTTGAACGACTACCAAGTCTTATCTACCACATACGAAGGACGAGGAACGACAACACCCAGAAGGGAGACAAAGCTTCGAAGCAAGAAATACTCTCTTGGATAATCTGGCCCAGGAGAGTGGGGGCAAATGTTAAACCCAAAATCACACCAACCAATCTGAGGTCGCCATGTGTCCCCAGCCCATGGAAGTGGACCAAGGTTGGGCCAGCGAAAGACCAACCACACGGCCCTCCATGGGCACGAACCAAACGACCACCCTCCACGGACCTGGACCAGGATACTACCATCTCCCCAATAAGAGATACACCGCCACCTGAACTCTGTACCATCGTCATAGACAAGACTTCTACCACCTTCAGGACTCTACACTATCCTCTACCAACTACACACTCTAGGATGGACACAAACACTTCATCTAGCAACACAACACACCTACGTCTATCCATTAGAAACACCATTCCTATCAGGGCACTATCTCTCCGTAGAGAAACAACCAACTATGAAGAACCCCAGACACACTGGGACTCTACCTGCTACGGGGATTATTCACCATCAATTGGGACTCTCCACGCCGCCACACTTCACTATAAAAGGGAAGGTACTCTACCCCATCAACCCATCTTGAATTTTACTCACTCATCTGTTTGCTTAGAGAGATCTAACTTAGGCATCGGAGAGTCCTAGGCCGAAACCACACCGATTTTCCTTTATCACTCAAGGTTTTTTCTGACGCAACACAAAGGTTGAGAATCAACACCGGCGGACGATTTCCTGACGCAACACAAAGGTTGAGAATCAGCAAGGCATGAGGTTAAAAACTCTATGCACTGATCGAGAACACGAGTATTTATCCGATCAATTTAAAGAGATGTGTGGGGAAAAAGGAATCACTAAGCAGTTGACTATTCCCCACACTCCACAACAAAATGGTGTGGCAGAGCGGAGGAATAGGATGCTTTTGGATATGGTTAGATCGATGATGGCGCAAGCCAACCTCCCAATATCCTTCTGGGGGGATGCAATGTTGACTGCTGCCTACATCCTTAACCGCGTGCCATCACAGTCAGTTTCCTCCATTCCAAATTATGGAAAGGCACAAAGCCCACTTTGGGGCATATGTGACCATGGGGATGTGCAGGATATGTTCATAGTACCTCCCATAAGTTTGGGAAACTTGGCCCTAGAGCTAAAAAGAGTATCTTTATAAGATATTTCGATACCTTGAAAAGCTATGTAGTGTACGGTGAACATCAAGATGGAGGAATGACAGAGAGTGAGTCCCGTGATGTGGATTTTTTAGAGACCGATTTTCCTAGCATTAGTGATGCTAGTAGAGACCTTGATCTTTTTTAGAAAGAGACTGATGAAAGCGTCTCACCTACTCTTGGCGAGGGTGAGGAATTAAGCACTCATCAAGAGATCGCCATAGAAGGCGAGAGTGATCATCAGCCCAATGGGAGTGCACTACCTAATGAAAGCGCATAAACCATGGGTCAAGAACCCTCTGTGCATAAGAGTATATGTGGACACGTTCCCCAACATCATTTTAAGATTTAAGGGGACACTGCCCTCATCTGTGCCCCGAGGGATGAGGATGAGCCAGCCTCAGTGAGTGAGGTGCTCTCTTCTCCAACTAAGGAAATAGGGCAAGCTGCTATAGAAGATGAGTTGAGTTCTATGAGTAAGAACCAAGTCTGGGACTTAGTTGATCTTTCACCTGGGCACAAGGCCATCAGGAATAAGTGGGTCCTAAAGGTCAAGCGAAAGGCAAATGGATCAATTGACAAGTATAAGGCACGTCTTGTGGTGAAGGGATATACCCAAAAGGAGGGTATAGACTATGATGAGACGTTCTCCCCTGTGGTGAGAATGGCCTCAATATGCCTCATTCTAGCCATTGTCCCAAAGTTGGATTTGAAATTCTACCAAATGGACATTAAAACTTCTTTTCTCAATGGAGAATTGGACAAGGAGATCTTTATGGCTCAGTCCGTGGGCTTTGAGAAGAAGTGACATGAGCACAAAGTATGTCATCTCAAACATTCCATCTATGGCCTTAACCAATCGTACAGGCAGTGGTATATTAGATTTCACCATGCCATTACCACTGCGAGTTTTGACATGATTCAAGAGGACCACTGTGTGTATGTTAAACGGTTCAAGGTGAGGTTTCTTATCCTGTCATTGTATGTTGATGACATCTTGTTGGCTGGGAATGACATTGAAATGATTGTCGCCACTAAAGAGTGGTTGTCCTCCACTTTTGAGATGAAGGATATGGGTGAGGCCAACTTTGTGTTGGGCATGAAGATTGTGAGGGATCACACTAGGAGACTTCTTAGTTTGTCTCAAAAGACTTACATAAAGAAAGTCCTGGAGCGGTTCTATATAAGCAACTCGAAACCCACTGACACTCCAATGGATAAGGCATGCACTTTGAGCCTAGACCAATGCCCTAAGAGTGATGAAGAGAGAAGCCAAATGTCCAAGATACTCTATACAGCGGCAGTAGGCAGTTTGATGTATGCGATGATGTACACGCATCCAGATATTTGCTTTGTTGTTGGCATGGTGAGCCATTACCAAAGTAACCCAGGGCCAGCTCATTGGTAAGCAATAAAGAGGATACTTCGATACCTACGTGGCATTGCAGACCTCTCGTTCACCTTCAATGGTTTGGACTTGAGACTAAGAGGCTACAGTGATGCTGATTGGGCTAGTGATAGAGACGAACACAAGTCTACTTTGGGGTATGCGTTTGTCCTGGGAGACGGGGTTGTTACTTAGAGTAGCAAAAAATAGACCTGCATCGCCCTGTCCATGATGGAGTCAGAGTATGTCGTATGTTTGGCAGCAGTATAGGAGGCCGTTTGGCTCAGGAGGTTCTTGCAGAGACTTAGCATTTCTGCTCACTCAGACGACGTTATGCTTATACACTGTGACAGCACAGCAGTGCTTGCATTTGTGAAAGACCCTAAGTTCCATGGTAGAGCCAAGCACATTAACATACAGTATCACTACATTCGAGACATGGTAGCGCGAGGTGAAATTGTTCTGCAGCATATATCCACTAGCAATATATTGGCTGATCCGTTGACTAAGCCCATTGCCAGAGATGTCACTTTAGGAACTTGGGACTCAGGCAGATCTGATATTTATTTGCTTTGGGAACACTTTGTTTGTGATGGATATTTATCTGTATTTCTCTTACATTTATTAATGAGCATATATTTGTTTGAGTAATCTTGTATAGATACATTCATTGTTTGTAAAAATGTCACCAGACATAAAATTGACCCACTCACACGGGTGATTCACCTCGGTGCTGGGGTGTAGCGAGCAAGATGGGCCCATGAGCATGTGTGCTCTATGGCGCCTTAGTTAGAGCTAAGATGAGACCTTTACTTGGTCTAACTTGGAAGATACCACTTATAAGTAGCCTGTTAGAAGCCAGATGTGAGGTTCTAGGCAGAAACCATGAGGGTGACTGTGCTAGAGACTTAGGTTAGGCGCTTAGAGCAGCAACTAGACTAAGATATGTATGGCATTTATTTATTACGAGTGGCATGCCCACCCTAGTGGGAGTTACGCCATAGCATGCACATCATACTGTATGTGCTCATGACGATCGATAGTGAGAGTGACCGAATGGATCCCTACTTCATCACTATGTGAGCCACGTGGATTATATTAATCCCATAGTACCCTTATTACCTAAGACAATGTCATGAAAAACACCCAATGATGCTACTTTGATGTTCTCCTTAGGACCATGGATGATGCGATCCAGCAAGAAGTGATTAGGAAAGCTATTGGGGATATTTGGATTGACATGAGGGGGCCTCAGGGAAAACCATTGGACGTTACACCTTTGTTATGTGACTCATTGTCCGGGCGACGTGTCGTATTTGTGATCGACACAGTCATAAGTACATTACATACCATGGACACTGCTCATCATGAGGGGTCAAAAGTGTTAGATCGGGTGTAAGTGGACCGTTTGGGGTATTTCGAGACATTTTAGAGTGATGTACTATGTTGGCTAGATGGAAGTTTGATATAGTACTCCTACCTTATATCATCTCGACAAGGCACATGCCCATTACCTGTATGGAGGATAATGTGGAATGAGAGAAACTTGAATGCATAATTAAATTTATGCGCCCTGTGTGGGCGAGTGGGAGATGTAAAACGTTAATGGGTTGGCCCCAATTAGTGCACTCACAAGGGGCTAGCCGCGAGAGACCCGAGCTTCGGAGGGGGCGGTCACTTAAGTGACCAGCCCCTCCCCTTTTCTATTCGGTCTAGACCTCTAGTGGAAGTCGACCAAGTGAGAGGGGCGCCCCAAGGTTTTGCCTATAAATAAGTATTAGGCTTAAACCCTAGCATATTGATTTTCATATCTTTTGAAAAGCTTTCTCTCTCCCTCTCTTTCAAGTTCTGTGTTTTTCATAGGGTTTCCATTCAGTTGCCCAGGGTTTTGTGGCATGGAGTTCTCTATGGAGAAGCCTATCGTGATCGTGGAGATTCGTTCATGTGCTCGTAACCATAAGTTTGGCATTTGATCCTTCTTCCACTGTATTTTTGTACACATTCAGGTATGATCCAAACCCTAGATAATTTGGATCTTGGATTATGTGACCTAACAAGCTAAATTATATAGATCAGGTTCCCATACTGTTCATGTGGTGAATGTACCCAAACTTTCCCATCTTTGATGTGTTGAAAACCTATTTGGTTTCTAAATGTTGCCTAAAAGGTTGGAGAGCCTACTAGTCCCAACTATTTGTTAACCCTTTTTATTTCCTACCTCACTTTTGAAGCTTTGGTTAAAAATGGCACTTTGTTGAAGCTCTGATGAGCGATATAATCTCAGAATGTTCATGAATCCTTAAATTCGTATTTGTCTACTATTGTACAATTTTGTAAAGTTGATTAAATTTGTTGTCCTATCATTATCTGTTTGAACAAAATAAGATATAGAAGGGTCTGGATGTAATAATCAAATAATTTCTAGTATATTACCCTGAATCTACCCCTTCCATGAACAAAGGTTTAGAGGATAAAACTTACTTTGATCTAAATTTTGTGTATGTAAATTCTTCTTAGCCAGCAGGGCTGTCTAGATAGAACTTGAAAAGTTTTTCTATTTACAACAGCCTATGTAGAATGTAACTTTTTCTTGGATTCTTTACCATGCCCATCTAAAACAATGGAGTCAATTTAATGGATATGATTGATTGCCAACTCTTTAATTGGGGACCATTGATCAGATATTTAAAAGTGTATCTTTGCTTTAGAAAAGCTACTATGTTCATTTTATCTTCACCTGAAGTACAACCCGAAATTCATTTCCTATTTAATGGATTAATTCTATATTCGGATATTATGTCTACTTCAGCAAGATCAAAAGGAAAAACAAAAGTAGGTCTTGTCACTTGGTCCACCAATGAGGTTGATCTGCTAGTTAGGTTGATGGTAGAGAATGTAAGGTCTGGAAATAAGAGTGGTGCAACCTTTAACAAGAATGGGTGGAATGACATTCATACCCAGTTAGAAGCCTTGTTTGGTAGGATGTTCGAGAGGGAACAAATAAAGAACAAATTCAACAAGATGAGGATAGAGTATGGATGTCACACCCCAAACCACCCCCTGGGAGGATTAGGTAGGTGACCCGAATTGCATAATGGCAATCTGCCAAATCCCACAGATCTAAAAGCAGTTAATACACTCACAGACACACATCTATAGCATTACCACAGGTAAAATCAGAGTGTTGCAGATAATCTACAATTATAAAGGAAGAAAAGGAAAGTGTAGCGATACAGGAAATGATTGTGATATATATACATAAGTAAAGTTGGTTCATTCCCCCATACATCCCACAGACTGAACAGTAGAATCAAACAGATACAGAAGCGGAAACAAAAGTAAATATGTATAGGGCGAGATAACTCAACCCCAAAAAGAAGAAAGCTAAAACTAGAAGCAAGAATGAGGATAAACTCCTAACAAAATCAAAAGGAGTCCCCAAGATAAAAAGTATCATCCATGTCCACGTTAACATCCTACGCGGGTCAATCCTCAGTAGTCACCGAGAACACTCAGACCATCGGCACAACCTCCGTCGGGGTCCACACCAATATGGTCATAACCACCAAGGCTCTCCTCCGTGTAAGCAGTCTCCATGCCACAGTGGCATCCACCTATACAATCATCTAATAGAAAAACATATATAACAGAGTGTGAGCCCCACTAAGCATATGAGTAAAACATATCATCTGCATGCATATACAACCACATTCCACATGATCCTACATGATATGCAAGTCTAGTTATTTATTAACCACCTATTAATACAACTAAGGTAAGTTAGTGCTACTACAATCCCCAATACATGTATCCCTGGTGTGGGCTTGAAACCCCTTCCCGCGATACACCCATTGAGTTATCGGAGAGGACCAGCCGGCTCTAGCATACATACCCTTGGTCAGCCCGACCAGTCCTCTGTAATTAGTCCTGTAAGGTAACCGACTTAGTATCATAATTCACCTTTCTGGTGCTTCTCGGCTTGTAGCTCAAGGATCAACTTTGTTTGGCTTATAGCCATAATTCACCTGTTGGTGCTTCCCAAGCATATTGCTCGAGGCTTCCCGATATTTTCCCGAAGCATCCCAGTATATTGTTGAGGCTTCCCGACGTATTCACCCAAGGTTTTACGATAGTCCTCACAGTCATCCAACACCTTAACCCCTGTTGGCAAGGGTGCGTAGCACGGGTAATGAATCTCTAACCCCATATCTATATGACATCATATGAGTCAGGAGGTGTCAACCGTCTCCCATTCTACGGGCTACCATAGGCCTCATTTCCAAGTCGGCTACGGCATCTAGTCTAACATTCACAATCATCATGATATATTCAAATAGAGTTGATCAACAGTCACACAATGTGTAATAATTATGAAATTTAATTGATTAAGTATCACAGCATTATAATTATAGAAATCAATTACCGGCATAATAACAATGTTACATGAACATACACGATAACATATTACTCACCTAGGTCTGGTTCTATGAGATCAGTTGTAGTTTTAGTGCCGACTGCAATCTTGCAGTAGACCTCGAGCGCGGGATCCTAAATATAAATCAAAAATATGTTACTTAATATTCCAAACTATTTTTGGATGTCTTAGGCTTGATCTAGGCTCACTGATTAGACTCGATGTATAGTCGGTCATCACTTGGTATTCTCTGGGCCTTGCACTAGGCTTTAGGTCTAAGTCTTGGTGCATCATCCGGAGATTGTGGTCTAGGGGCAGAATGGTCATTTACCTCTATAGTACATGATTCTACGTCACACCAGCCTCACAACACTGGCCCCAAGTCAACAGTGATGAGGACCAACACAGACAGAGTTTCCAAGCCCTGCGGGGCCCACTTGGGTACCCAAGATATAAATATATGAACAAATGTGAGGAGGGGTATTTTAGTCATTTACCACCTCCTTACACTGCTTACAGTACCATAGTGGAAGCCCCCAAAATAGATCTATAAAAATATCCTTTTTAATTCTCTAGGCGATGTCCCTGGGTGATGTGTGCATCGCCCAGAGCCTGTTTAGAATGTGAACAGGCTCCAATTCCTAGGTTTTACACCACAAGCAGTGCCTTGATCAATCCCCCATGCATGTTAGGTCATTATGGACCCCATGAGGTGTAGTTTACGCTAGTCCACTTGGATTTTGACCTGGGCCCACCTCTTAGCTACCAGGAGCTGCCCAGACAGCCCAGTGAATAGTAACCCAGTAGAGCTTCAGCAATGGCTAGGCTTGATGCACCCAAGAGGTGGGCTGCTGCAATACATAGCTAGGCTTGATGCAGCCAGTGTACATAGATCTGAGCCCAGACTGCCTATTCTTGGTGCAATAGTGCAGTACAGTCTAGCACATGCATGGATTTCGGTCTCAGGTGGGTAACAGCAACCAAAATCATGTCTCAAGGCTCAGATCTTCCATGCAACATGTCTCCATGTTGGATCTGAAGCCATACATGGCAGCCCCTCAGTGTTTTGGGCAAACCATGACCAGATACACCTAAAAAACACAGAGATCTAAGGAGAGGGATAGTAACAGTAGCAAGGCAGGTATAGGTGTAGCTTTATGCTTGAAACCAGCTGAGAATGGCTGCTGGAGCTGAGCTTGGAGGCAGGGACAGCTTCTCCTCCTTCTCTCTTCTTCTTTCCTTTCCTTCCTTCTTCTTCTCCTTCTCTTTCTCTCTTCTTTTCTCTCCCATGGTTTCAATAGTGTACTAAGCTTCTAAAACTAAGCTGGGGTCCTCTATTTATAGACCAACCCCCACTGAGGCCTGTTTGGCTGCTTAGGTTTCTTTTCAAAATGCATTTTAAGACTAATTCTCAGTCATTCTTGGCACTCAGGTGGGGTCCACAAGGGTCCAAGGGTATGAGGTGGTCCCCCAGACTCTCTTCAACCTATGGAGGGTGCCCATGGCCAGTATGGGTGGTCCCCACACATCTGTAGATTAAAATACTGCATTTTCCCACTCTAGGTGATGTCTCTGGGTGATGTGTGCATCACCCAGAGAATACAGCAAGGCTGTTTCACTTTGGGCTTGCACAGGGGTTTGACCCAGGGTTGGGGCCTTACACCTACACCTCACCCAAGCCTTTTGCATCTATTTTCAGGTGTGGGACCCATATTCATGGAGAGGAGAGAGAGTACCTGGAGTCCAAGCAATACATTATGCTGTGGGCAGTGCAACTACAAGGATCTGCAATCCATCTTCTGACAGGTATGTAGGAGGACATCCTCAGGGGTTCTCCATTAAATTCAATCACTGGAGTGATACTCCATAATGTGCTTGGATGCCATGTCAGGGGTTCCTGTCCTTCAAATAAAAGTCAGGAGTAGGTTTGACAATAGAAGTTTCAAATCAATGCTTCAAATGACTGGGTTAGCATGGAACTTAATCACCAACACGGTTACTATTGATGATGATAGTGTTTGTGATAGATTTATAGCGGTAAATGCTATACTTATATCTGCCCTTATTTTTATATACACTATTATAGTTGCTCTTATGTTTATAATTATGTAATAATGTCTGATATTTTATTTTATATTGTATATAGGTCAATCCAGGATGGAAAAAGTTTAGGCAACAAGGCTTGTCACATTGGCATGAACTCCAAATTATATTTGGAGATTCTTATGCCCGTAGAGATGGTGGAGTAGATAACACGCAATAATGGGTGAATGATCAAATTGAAGATCTAAAGGTTGATGAGAAAATATCTACACCACTCCATGATACTCCAATAGGTCTAGATAATGAGGTTGAGGAAGGGATACATACTTCAACCCATAACCAAGATAGAACTCCAATAGCTAAACAGAAGCGGAGTGTTACCAATAATCTCTCAACAGCTTTGGCATATGTTGAAAAGTTGTGTCAAATGAAGATAGAGAAGGCAGCTGGAAGTACTGAAGCTACTTTTGCACTTTCAAGATTTGGTACAACAGCTTCCATGGACACTAGTATCTTGGCATGTACACATGTCCTTGACAATATACCTGATATTAGTAAGGAGATGTATTTGAAGGCCTCAAAACAAATTAGGGAGTCAGCTCCTTGGAGGGAGTCATTCATTGGTTGTAGGCTAGGAGGATGTAGCTATTGGAGGAGTTAGACTAGTGTGGTGTTTTGGCTAAACATGATGCTGTTATGTTTAATTTGTTTGGTTTGATGTTTGAACTTATGTTTTATTTGAATTTGGTAGGGTGTTTAATTTGGGAAGTATACGTTATAACTTTATGTGGTTGATTGTGTTGAACTATTTGTTGCTTCAATATAGATGTTCGTGATAACTCATTATGTTCATGGTTTATTCTGAATTATATTTAAACCTTATATATTGATGTGGATTGTAGCAGTTATGGCAACAATACACTAGTTAAGTAATGATTCTTCAAGTGATGAGGATGATTTGATCATGATAGCCACAATTTTATGTGCTGCACAATGTTTATACACTAGAGAACCTTGTAGGGATGGTACACATCCAGGATCTATAAAGATCCATGAGATTTTGGCTGGTCATGCAGATCGTTGCTATCAAGAGTTTTGCATGAAAAAACATGTCTTTCAAAATCTATGTACACTGATGGTACATAGAAATTGGTTGAAAGATACTCGATATTTAAGGGTGGATGAGCAAATACCCATATTTATCATGATGGTGGAAAAGGGTTATTCTAATCAAAAAATACAAGAAGATTTTCAACATTCCGAGGAGACCATTAGCCGTACATTCAAGAGAGTGTTAGTAGCTATGGGGAAGTTGGCAAAAGAAAGGAACAGACCACCAAATATTGCCAAAATTGAACTGGATTTGGAAGCAAAACCTAAATTCTATCCTTATTTTAAGGTAATATGCAAACAATACAAAATTTACAATTCAATTATTTTAATTTCATTCAGCCTATGTATGACATGCTTTTATTATTTTAATTTTTTTTTTTTTAAGGATTGTATTGGACCAATTGATGGTAATCATATTAGTGTCATAGTCCCAAGGCAAACTCTACTCGTTATAGAAATCGCAAGGGCATTACCATACAAAACATGATGTGTATATGTGATTTTGTATGCAATTCATGTATGTTTATACGGGTTGGGAGGGCAGTGCTAATGATTGTTGTATATTTGAACATGCAAGGAGACATCCCGAATTAGAGTTCCCACACCCACTTGAAGGTAAAACCCATTCAAACATACTGATAAATTAAATTAGTTGGTATGTAGTATTTCAATTGCTAACTTAGGTTTTTCCTTTTAATGGTTTGTCTGTGTAGAAAAATATTATGTTGTAGACTCTGGGTATGCAAATCAAGTTGGATACCTAATCCCATTTCGAGGTGAGATGTATCATTTTTTCGACTACCAGGGAGCTGGGAGAAACCCAAAGACTGCTAAAGAGTTGTTCAACTATAAACATTTCTCACTTAGGAATGTAATTGAGCGTACATTTGGGGTTCTGAAAAATAGATTCCAAATATTAAAAAAGATGCCTCCTTATAAGATCAAATGGCAGACATATATTGTGATTGCATGTTGTGGATTGTATAATTATATTCGTGATGAACAAAAGGCGGACAAAATATTTGCTGACTTAAGTGAGGATGACAAAGTAGTCGTAGATCAATTAAATCCTGTACCCGAGCCGTTTGAAGGATCTATGTCTACTCTCAACCAAAGAGACAGTGCAAGAATGATGAATAACTTGTTGAGAGAAATTGCAAATCATTTGGCCAAAAGGTGTAGGATGGTAGGAATCTGACTTATGTGAGTTTATTTGTTAGTTTATGACCAAAGTATGGATAGTTTATGCCACTTATGTTGAATTTGTTATGATACACTTCTAGAGGTTGATGGGTTTTAAGCAGAATTTTTATGGGGTTCAGATATTTTGTTATGATGTTCATTATAACTATCCTACAAACTAACATATTGCATCAACACATTGCAATTTAAGACTATTCATATTTAAAGTGCAGATGTCTACTAATATGAATTTACATTCAGTTGCAAAATGCAAGAAATGTGGAAGAGAATGCATGATATGGGACATCTAATTTTGAAAATAATAGAGGAAGGGATTATTTTAAATGTCCTATGGGATGTCTATTTTTCCTTTGGGTGAATCAATTGAAGTTGTGTGCATGTGCAAAAGGACAATGTAAAGTTAGAACAATGAAAACAGAAAGAAACTATGGTCGCTCATTATGGTGCTGTCCAAATTCAACTATGGTACGATCACCATGCAATTATTTTATTTAATTTATTTTACATATTTTACCATTGATTTATATATTACATATAATACCCGTAACATACATGGATTTACAAAATGGTAATCGAGGCTGTGGATATTTCCAATGGATAGAAGAAGGCGGGACCTCATCTTCTAGCTAACAGACTAATGTCTCAAGGGGTTGTCCCTCATGCTCAACATCTGTATCGGCTTCGCCTTAGTCAAAATTTTTGAAAGGTTATTGCACGAGTGCAATTACATCCTAGAGAATCAAGCCAAGATATTCAAAGACTTCCTTGAAGGTCTTACCAAGCTAGATGTGAAGAAAGAAGAAGATTAATACATGTTTTAGACTAGAAAAATTGTAATTTCAGATTTAATTAGGCACCATATTTTAATTTAGGTTAAGGTTGGTCATTTATTCGGTACTTTTAATTTATATTAAGTTTTTTGTAGAAGAGATTTTATATTTTAGTTTGTTATGTAGGAGAGAAATTAATTTCCTTATATGGATAGCATAATTGTAATTAACATCAAATATGGAAGAACAGTTAAGAATGGCGTTCATCCAAACACCATACTCGTTCTGAATGGTGTTCTTGAGAGCGTTGCCAAACAGCCATTTTCGATCTCAAAACGCCGTTCCCCATCAGAAACGCCAAAAAACGTTTCTAGTCAAGAACGATCGTTCTTTGTTCAGACATTTACCAAACGCAACCTTGGTCCAATAAGCAAAAGCCCCCAAAATTAATCAAAGAAAGTCTAGACTAGGCTTTTGCATCTCAACAATGGCACTTCACCTTTCCAAATGCTTCTCTCCACAAGTTACCATCTCTAGGGTCTGATCACAATCCCATCTTTCTAATTACTGACCCTTCTAAGAGATCTTTTAAAAAGATGTTTCATTTTCAATTTGCCTAGACCTACCACCTTGATTTTTACTCTTTTTGATCTTCAAATTGGTCAGGTCTCAAATATACAAATTTCCATACAAAGCTAAATAATTTTGGTAGAATTCTTTCCCAGTAGAACAGTTCGGTCTTTGGTCATGTAGAAACCCTTAGGGAGAATTATTTCACTCTTTTCAGTAAGCTAGAGGACTCCCACTCTTCTTCTAATAACTCCTCAGATCTCTCTCTTACTGCCTCCAGACTTAAATGGATTTTCAATGTTGAAGAAACTTCCTGGCTTCAGAAATCTAGACAATCATACATCAGTGATGGGGGCAGAAATACCAGATATTACCATTTTGTTGCTAGGTCAAATTTAAGGAAAATATATATATCTTTCATCTTTGATCACACAGAGAATAAAATTTTGGACCCTCCTAGAATTGCAAAGATTTTCTCCAACCATATGTCTCAAATCTTCAAAACATCCCATCCCCTGGACTCAAGTTTTATAGAATGCCTTTTTAGCAACTGTGTGGATCCTATTACAGCTTCTTACCTTTCATCCTTACCTTCGGAGGAGTAACTTAAGCATGCAACTTTTTTCATTGGAGCTTTCAAGGCTCTTGCCTCTAATGGCTTTCAGGCTTGCTTCTATCACAAATATTGGGATGTGATCTCGATTGATATAGTGAGTATGATTACACAAATTTTCTTATCTTCTGAGCTCCCTCAAGGTTGAAATCACACTCTTATTTTCATGATCCCGAAAAAGCGAATGCCACATTGGCTTCTAATTTTAGACTAATAAGCTTATGCAATGTTTCTTACAAAATTATAGCAAAGTTTTTGGCAAACAAGCCCAATAGCATTCTACCCTCTATAATTTCCCCCGTCCAGACTGCCTTTATATCCAATAGACAAATTCCAGAAATGTGATCATTGCCCAAGAGATATTTCATTTTCTCAATAGGAAAAAAAACCAAAACAAGGTATGTGGCTATTAAGATTGATATGGCTAAGGCTTATGACTGAGTTGAGTGGTCTTTGATCTATAACCTGTTTAAACATCTGGGAGTCTCTCCCAATTGGATATCTCTTATCCATTCTCTCATTACCACTTCTTCTTTTCTTTCAAAATAGAAGGCAATCCATTTGGTTATATAATCGCAGAAAGAGGCCTCCGCTAAGGTTGCCCTTTAAGCCATTATCTCTTTTTGCTTACCATGAAAGTCTTATCTAGACTTATAGCAGCTTATAGAGACTTGGATCTTTCAAAGGAATTAAAGTAGCTAGAGGAGCCCCTGAGATAACACATCTCCTATTTGAAAATGACACCTTTGTCTTTTGTAGGGCGACTGATGATGATATTTTGACTATTAAGTCCATTTTGGACTTGTTTTCCGACATCACTGCTCAGGAAATCAACTTTTCAAAAAGTGAGATTTATTTCTATAAGAATGTCCCCAACCCCAAAGACTGGAATGTTGTTCAAGTCTAAACATCTCGGAAATGTCTTTGAAATCAACCTATCTTGGTACAAGATTATGTCATTCTCGATCTAAGGTCAAGGACTTGGAGATCATTACCCATAAGGTACAATCTAAACTCTCAACTTGGAAATCTGGTTTTCTTTCTTATGTTGGTAGAAAGATTTTGGTACAATTTTTGCTTGCTTCAATTCCATCTTATATGATGTCCTATGCTTTATTTCCAAAGAACATTTATAAGAATCTTGATTCAATATGTCTTCATTTTTGGAATGGTACTTCAGGATCCAATAGAAAGTTGCATCTTATTGAATGGGATAAAGTTTGTTCTCCAATCCCTCTAGGGGATTAGGTCTGAGGAAATATTTGTTTCATAATAATGGCGGTTATTAAATAAGAATTGCTCCACATGGGTATCAATTCTTAAAGCGAGATATTTTCGCTGAACTTCTATCTTTGACCCAAAAACCCTTAAAAAAAAGGAGGTCTTGGCCTTGGAACAGTTTATGTTCTATGATTCCTATGCTAAAATCCATTGTGTAGAGAAAAATTGGAAATGCTCTTTACACTAATTGCTAGTATGATCCCTGGATACCTACTATATCAGGGAAGTGTTTACTATTTCCTTTGCCTCATGCTCCTTCCTCTCCATCTGTTGGGAATCTTATCTCATCATCTAATTGGAATTTAGATTTACTCTCATCATCTTTTCCCACTATGTTTATTAATGAATTTCTAAAGATTCTTATTTCAGATTTGGATGATCAATGGAGATGTTCTCTTTCTAATTCTGCAAGATTTTCAACACAAAAGTGTGAATTCACCTAGAAGGGGGGTGAATAGGTGAAGGTTTGAAGATTAAAAAATAAATGCGAAAATTAACATAAATTGCCAAATGTAAAGACAAGCAATAATTAGAATAAGAAGAAAGACACAAAGATTTATAGTGGTTCGGCCAACACGTGCCTACGTCTACTCCTCTCACCTTAGAGAGAATTTCACTGAATCGAATCTTGACTAAGAGCAAGAGGACTCATACAAATCTTGATTGAGAGCAAGAGAACTCAACTACTCTTGATTCCGAGCAAGAGAACTCAACCAATCTTGATTCCGAGCAAGAGGACTCACTACTCTTGATTCCTAGCAAGAGGACTCAATTAAAACATAAAGTAAAAAACTACTAGGAAAAGGGTTACCTCAACCTTAGTAGGAGTGTATGCTACCTTCCACCCTCGGAACTTGAAGCTAGATGAGGTTGAGGAGCTTGAGTGTGTGAACTTGTAATAATTGGATGCTTGAATGCTCACTTAGGCTATTGCAATTAGAGCTTGTAATGAAGTCTCTTAATGATGATTCTTAGTAGTCATTAGAGCCTTAAACAATAGGGTATTTATAGGCTAAGAGGCTTGGATTAATTTGGAATCTAGATTAAAATTGGATTCCACAAGCCATATATAATCCGGTATGCTGGATTCTAATCCGGTATGCCGGATCACCTAATTTCCTTTTTAAACAGAGGAATAACGGTCAAATAATAATAGTAATACACTGATCTGGTATGCTGGATTATGATCTGGTATGCCGGTTTAGGATCCGGTCTGCTGGATTACAATCCGACGTACTCCAAAAGGCTACTGTGAGCATTTCCCTAAGACCAACACTGATCTGGTATGCTGGATTTTGATCCGGCATGCTGGTTCATCAAATTTCTGCTGAAAATTAAGTCCTTTATTTGGACTTACTTGGGAGATTCCAAAAGGGGTTTGGTTTAGGGGGTTTCAAAACTCAATAGTCACATGTTTAAGGGGTCAAATCACCTCCTAAGGACATTCTAAATGGACGAATGCGTGCGTGTGTGTATTACATCAATTGTGACTTTAACAAATGAATTTTCAACTTAGTACAATTTTATGTATTCAAACTTCTTCAAGTCTTGAACATTACTTCTTTACATAAGTATCTTCAAAGAGAGTTCCTCTCACTTGTCTTGATCTTTGACTTCAAAACGTGTTCTCCATTCTTCATGATTCTTTGATGTCTTGAAAGATTGGACAAGTTCAATTTGTTTTGAACATCAATCTCTTGAATTGAGTGCTCCCCCTAACTTGATGCTCTGCTCTTATCTATGCATCTTTTAGACAAGAGTTAGTACAACTAAAACTTATTTGTTATTATCAAAACTATAATGAGTGATGTGTGAATTTTACCCCAAAAAAAAGGCTACAAAGTTCCTTTCAAATAAACATTACAGCCCCATCCTTACAAAATGGTGGCGTTTTTTCTAGAAACTCAAATCACATTCGAAATTTAAAATTTTCTTTTGGCATGTCTTTAATGTAGGACTGCCTGTCAAAGCAGAGCTCTCGAAATGGATGGTGATCGATTATGTTTGTGTTTTATGTGGTTCATGTGATGAGTCCACATGGCATCTCTTTCTATCATGTGACTGGACTAAGCATGTATGGGCATTTGGCTCTCTTAGATTGAGAACAGAGCTTTTCTCCAGCCCTTCTCTACCACGACTATGTGTCTCCCTTTACCTTTTCAGAGTGTTGGATAAACGATCTTCTCACTAGTTTTTCATAGCTTTTATTATCACTTGTTATTATATTTGGGTTGTTCGGAACAATGTGGTTCATGGATCATCTAGAGCTGATCCTCATTTATTCTGCGGTCTGTAATTGAATGGCTATGTGACTTGAACATTAATCCCCCACCCCTTATGCCTATTATCTCCCCTGTTAACTTAGCAAATATTATGGAGTTCAATCTCTCTCAGCTTGTAGCTTACATTAATTCATTACCCTATTTTAATTTGTGCAGGCATTTCTATCCCACAACTAAAGCTTATCGGGTTGGGCTTTTTGCCTTTTGATAGATGACCATCTTGTTCTAACAACTGCAATTCATCACCCTACCACAGATCAGACAGAGGAAGAGCTTATCGGGATTGTAGAAGGATGAAAGGCAACAAAAAGATCAGGAACCTTACCAAATGAAGTCTGGTGTACCACTAAAAACATTAGTCTCTTCCTAAATACTCTAGACAATGTCAATATTCCTTGGAAATGTTTATCCATTTTTTTAGAGTTAGTAGACTAAACATCTAACTTCTCCTTAGCTAAGTTTGAGATCTGTTATGATGATAATTTAGTTAGGTTATTAGGAAACCTTTCTTTTCAAACCGTTGGAACAGTGGTGATGTTTCTCCTATTGTACATACTTAATAGTTTTTAATAAGGGAAAATTATATGATTAGCTACTTTTGGGTTTTCAGTTACAAAAGTGTCCACCCTATGTTTGAGTTAATAAAAATAGACAAAAACATGTTTAGTTTTACAAAACTAGACAAAAACAGTGACTCCTTCCTTCCTCAGTAGTTCCCCTCTGAAAAAACCTCGCTATTTTTTCCTCTGTTACTTGGGGCAGCAGAGAATGGCGGTGGTTGGGACAAGGGTAGGGTTGCAGGGAACGGAGGATGCTTGGGTGAGAAGGCAATGATAGGGGTAAAAATGTCTAAAAAAATAAGTGTGGGAGGGAGAGACACTATTTTGTCCAGTTTTGTAAACCTTAACTTGTTTTTGTCTATTTTTGTTAACTCAAACATAGGGCTCCGTTTGGTCACAAGGGGAATTAAAGGGAAGGGAAGAGAAAATTTTCAAACTTAAAAAAGAAATTTTTGTAATCATTACCCCATGTGGTTGTATAAACTACTTACATTTCTTTTCATATCTAGTAAAGATACATTTTACATTTTAAACCAAAGGGAAATAGATGCAAAGTAAAGTGAAATTTAATAACCAAATATAGAATGATTTGGAGTTAGATATATTGTCACATGGTGCCACATGGGGTAATGATTAAAAAAGTTCCTTTTGTAAGTATGAAAATTTCACTTCTCTTCCTTTTAATTCCCCTTGCAACCAAACTGAGCTAGGGTGGACAGTTTTGTAAATGAAAACCCAAAAGTAGTTAATCATGTAATTTTCCCTTTTAATAATATAATAGTGTCTTTTTCCATTTAAAAAAAAAAAAAAAAAAAAAAGGCAAGCTAAAGTCATAGGTGGTCCAACCGGTTTGAATGTCCGGTATGGATCTTTCAAATATTTCCTTCAAACGCAAGAAAGGACCGCTTCGTTTCGCAAGAGACGAGCATAAACGAGCTCATTCCCAGAAGGCAGACTTCTTTCTCACAGAGACCCTCACCACTGCTAGAGCTTAGCAGAGAACGCTATGTTCCTCTCTATCTCTGCGGCTTTTTCTCTCTATTCTCCAATTTCTCTCTTTATCTCTTGAACTCCCGATTTCTCTTTTCCCCTAACCGTAGAATGTGATCCATCACGCTGTAATGGAACCCATTGTAGAAAACCTTTCGTAAAAACTCATCACTCCATCTGATAATATGTAATTCACAAAATTCTAAAACCCATCCGATATATGTACTCGGGGTTCTCACCCTGCCCTCTCTCTCTCTGTTTCTGGGTCTGTTTCAAGTCATGAAGTTACGAATGTATGGACCTTTTAATTTTATTGTGCCTGGGTTCTATCAGTCCTGGTACTGTATCTGGATTCTTAAATCACTTTGGTAAATAGGGTAGTAGTATATCTGGTTGCCATATATACAATGGCCCTAAGCCTTCCTAAACATTTTTAATTTTATATTTAAAGAATTAAGGAAATATCAATATTTTGCTTCTGTGAATGTACTTGAGTTCCTTGATCTTTGGCATTTCAGAGTGTTAAATGTTTGTTCAGCATAATATTTATGGTTCAGATTCTAGTCAATTGAGATAATATGTACTCTCTCATGTACCTTAGAACTGTTTATACATATATGATTAACCTTATCTTTCAACAGATCTTGTAATTTGGCTCTTGGGCCCCTTTATCACAAGGTTATATGTGCTCACCCTATGAATTAATGGTTATGAGATGTTAACCATTAGAAGAAAGATTTCTGCAAGAAGAACATAAGCAGTTAACTAGTTGGCTTTCTAGGCTAGAGGTATTGAGTGATTCCCTTGTGATATGAATTTTATATATATATATATAAATATATATGTGTGTGTGTGTGTGTGTGTGTGTGTGTATGAAAATTTTGAACTAGGGAAACTAGGGAACCTTGGGTATTCATTGTTGTCCAGGCTGAGACATGTTTTCTTTCCCCTGAGATATAAGGTCGGTGTGTATGTTTTGACCTCTTTAAACTTTTTGTGCCCTCCTTTAGCTTGTTCATTTGGCAATTTTGCACAGAATGAATTTCAAGGTAAGGTTTGGGTAACAATGTCTTCATATGAAATATGTCACCATCAGATGAAATTGACTTGTGAGATGTGCTTTGTTCCGATAAAATGCTATAGATGCTTGTTATTTATTATGGTGGTGTTTTGGGGATATGGTTTAGCATAAGACAGTTAGTCCATAATGCTAGGTATGATCGAATTTTTTTGTTGTTGAATTTCACTTTATTGGCGCTCCGAATTGTAATCATTCTGCTTCCATCTATTTCAGTGTCCATTTTATTAAGATTTAATTTCGTCTCTTTTTTGGGTGGATGTGCTAATACATGGTGCTTTCTGTATTTTTAAGAGTGATTTCATAAAATGTCTCGGAGGTATGATAGCCGTACTACGATCTTCTCGCTGGAAGGTCGCCTCTACCAAGTGGAATACGCAATGGAAGCCATTGGAAATGTAGGAAGTGCTATTGGGGTATTATCGAAAGATGGAGTTGTCTTAGTTGGGGGAAAAGAAGGTCACCTCTAAACTTCTCCAAACATCAAAGTCCACCGAGAAGATGTACAAAACTGATGATCATGTCACCTGTGCAGTGGCTGGGATAATGTCTGATGCAAACATCTTAATTAACACAGCCAGAGTCCAAACTCTGCGATACACTTATACTTACCAAGAACCAATGCCAGTCGAACAGCTGGTTCAATCTCTATGTGATACTAAGCAAGGGTACACACAGTTTGGTGGGCTTCGCCCATTTGGTGTCTCATTTCTGTTTGCAGGTTGGGATAAGAACTTTGGCTTCCAGCTATACAGGAGCAACCCAAGTGGTAATTACGGTGGTTGGAAAGCAGCAGCAATTGGGGCAAACAACCAGGCTGCCCAATCAATGCTTAAACAGGATTATAACGATGACATCAGTAGAGAAGAAGCGGTTCACCTTGCATTGAAGGTGCTTAGTAAGACCATGGACAGCACAAGCCTTACATCAGAGAAGCTCGAACTGGCTGAGGTCTTTCTCTCCCCCTCTGGAAAGGTGAAGTATGAGGTTTGCTCGCCAGAGTCCCTCAGTAAGTTGTTGCAGAAGTTTCGGGTGACCCAACCTGTTGCCGAGGCTTCCTGAGTCTCTTATCCTATCACTGTATTTCAATATGACTTAGTTTCAGAACATGTTTGGTTTGTCTTCATGTGTTAATTTGTGCCTCATTGGGATTGGACATCTTGAACCAAAGATTCCATGGTTCTTCTTACAGATGAAACTTTGAACAAATTAGTTAATTTTTCTTAATATAGTTTATCTCTTGAAACCGGTTATGTTGTGATACAGTTTCTACAGATGTTAAGATGCTTAAATTTTTTTTGCATGGATCTTGCACTTTGATTTTATTTTGACACAAGAAAAGTTATATGTACTCATAGATTTGAGGGATTGATGTTGAATTAACTTGGTATCAGCTGGGACGGATCCAAATTGGCTCTCAACCTTCTCGAAATGAGTTAGGCAGGCACTGGGAATGCCATTTTACCCAAGTTTGGAGCCATCCAGCCAATAGCAGGCTGAAATGACTCAGGATTGCTTCATTATTGGTGTTGACCAATCCAATACTCATTTCTGATCCATCTATCCCTGATAAGTACTGGAAAATGTATCTGTTTAATGAATGTGGGCTTTAAGGTGATTATTATATTTGATGAAGAGTATGCACGGTACAACCAGTTTCAGATCTCACAGCCAATTCTTCCACTGTTACTTTGGTTAAGACAGGTAATGCCACTACATGCCTTCCCACTGCTTCCCGTCCCTGGATCATTGATTCAGGGGCATCAGACCACATGTCAAGAATCTCAGGCATCTTTTCCTCTTTGTCTCCGTCATCATCCAGTGTTACCTTAGCCGATGGATCTTTAGCAAAGGTTAAGGGCATTGGTACTGTTCATCCTAACTCTTCATTGTCCCTGTCTTCTGTTCTCTACTTTTCGAATTTCCCATTTAATCTTATGTCAGTAAGTAAATTAACCAATACTTTTAAGTGTTCAGTGACATTTTATCCATATTCTTGTGTTTTTAAGGATCTTGCTACGAAGAAGACGATTGGTAGAGGACGTGAGTCGGGGGGCTGTATCTACTTGATGGGTCTCAGCCTGTTGCTTGTTCCAGTGTTGCTTCACATCATCAGATTCATTGTCGGCTTGGTCATCCTTCTTTAGAAGGCCTTAAGAACTTAGATTCTAGTTTTCGTCCTCTCAACCTTCGTTCTCTTTCTAGTCTTGAGTGGGAGTCTTATCAGTTTGGAAAACTCCACCGTGTGAGTTATCCCACTAGAGTCAATAAGTGTTCTATTTCTCCTTTCTCTTTGATTCATTCTGATGTGTGGGGTCCATGTCTTGTCGTATCAAATTTGAGTTTTAAATACTTTGTTACATTTGTTGATGACTATTCAAGGATGACTTGGTTATATATTTAATGAAAAATAGATCTGAATTATTTTCTATATTTTGTGCGTTTGTTTCTGAAACTCAAACTCAGTTTGGTGTGAATGTGAAAATTCTTCGTAGTGATAATGCCAAAGAGTACTTTTCTGCTCCTTTTTCTGCATTTATTGTACAACATAGAATGGTTCACCAGTCTTCCTGTTCTGACACACCACAACAAAATGGTGTGGCAGAAAGGAAAAATCATCACCTCATGGAGGTGACTCATTCCCTATTGTTTGAAATGAAGGTTCCCAAACATTTTTGGGCTGATGTTGTACTAACTACATGCTACCTTATTAATCGTATGTCTTCATCTATTTTTCGAGGCAAAATCCCTCATTCCTTATTGTTTCCAACTGAACCATTAGTTGTTTTGCCGCCTCGTATTTTTGGTTGTGTGTGCTTTAATCGTAATCATACACATGGACTGTCTAAGTTGGATCCTAAAGCCATTAAGTATATGTTTCTTGATTATTCTCGTACCCAAAAAGGGTATCACTGTTTTCCTCCATCCATGCGAAAATATTTTATTACAGCTGATGTCTCCTTCTTTGAATCCACGCCATATCATGTTGATCCAATAAATGCCTCTGAGTTGGCTAATGATTTCCCAGTGTATGCTATTCAATCTTCTGTTCCAACACCACCAACTCCTACAAAGGGATTGCCACCAACCAAGGTTGCTACTCCTGTTCTCGCCGACTCTATCATGTCTTCTTCTGCTGCAGGTCCTACCATGGATACCCCTTTAGTTAAGCCTACTATTTCTGACCTTGCCATTCCGATTGCTAAACGAAAAGATACCCGTACTTGTACTCAACATCCTATTTCTAGATTTGTTTCATATTCTTCTTTGTCTTCTCTATTTCGTTCCTTTTTATCTACTGGTGAGGTCCACCATCTTCCTAAGCCTGTGATAGAGGCATTATCTAGTCCTGGCTGGAGGACAACTATGGAGGAAGAATTACTGTGATTAAAGATGAATGATACTTGGGATATTATACCGCTGCCCCAAGGGAAAACTGCCATCGATTGTCGATGGGTATATGCAGTGAAGGTTAATCATGATGGTTCTCTTGCTCGTTTGAAGGCGAGACTTGTAGCTAAGGGTTATGCACATGTGTATGATATAGACTACTTAGATACCTTTTCACCTATGGCCAAACTTGCTTCTGCTCGTATTCTGATGTCACTTACAGCCACATATCACTGGCCTTTATTTCAACTTGATGTTATGAATGCATTTTTACATGGGACTCTACAGAAGGAGGTTTATATGGAGCAACCACCAAGTTTTGTTGCTCAGGGGGAGTCTAGAATGGCGTGTAGATTAAAAAAATCATTGTATGGGCTGAAACAGTCTCCTCGTGCATGGTTTGGTAGATTTACTAAAGTTGTTCTGGCCTCTGGCATGTCCAGGTGTGGAAGTGATCACTCATTCTTTTATAGACAGTCGGATGCAGGGAGGTTTTTTCTAATTGTGTACGCTGATGATTCAGTTGGTATAGCAGAGTTGAAGTCATACCTTCAATAGAAATTTCAGACTAAAGACTTGGGAAAGTTAAAACATTTTTTGGGAATTGAAGTGGCACAGTCTTGGAAAGGAGTTTTTCTATCACAACGAAAGTATGTGTTGGACTTACTGAGACAGGTATGCTCGGGTCTAAACCTATTGACTCACCCATGGACCAGAATGTGAAACTTGTTGCTAAAGGGGGAGATGCTCTTGGTGATCCTAAGAACTATAGAAGATTGGTGGGTAAGCTGAATTACTTAACGATTACTCAACCTGACATTGCTTTTCCAATGAGTGTGGCGAGTCAATTTCTTTCTTCTCCTCGGACATCTCATTGGGATGCAGTTGTACGTATTTTAAGGTATCTCAAAAAGGCTCTAGGTAGAGGAATTGTGTATCAAGATCATGGACATAGTAGAGTTGAAGGGTTTTCAAATGCTAATTGGGCAGGATCTCCAACTGAAAGGAGGTCAGCTACTGGGTCCGTACTGCACATTTGTTGGAGGAAATCTGGTTTCATGGAAGAACAAGAAACAGAGTATTGTGGCTCATTTCAGTGCTGAATCAGAATACAGAGCTATGGCACAAGTAACATATGAATTAATGTGGATACAACAGCTATTGTCTGAGTTGGGGTTCAAGATTCCAACTCCCATGCAGTTTGTGATAATCAGGCATCAATTCATATTGCTTACAATCCTGTGTTCCATAAGAGGACAAAGCACATTGAAATTGACTGCCATTTTGTTTTGGAAAAGATGCAGAGTGGATTGATTCTTCCAAGCCATATCAGAACTGGAGAGCAACTTGCAGATGTAATTACCAAGTCATTGGGTAATGGGAGGATAGAGTATATTTGTAACAAGCTGGGCATGATTGATATATATGCTCCAGCTTGAGGGGGAGTGTTAGAATGCTTGTCATGGGGTCAAAATAGGATCTTGTGATTAGCGCCTGGTGCTAATCATGAGATTCTTTTAAGCCCCATTATGAGGTCCTTTTTGGTCTTTTTACTTCTTCCCTATACGTATGTAGTACATCTTTTTGGCTCTCTTATTGAATTTACTGAATTCTTACGGCTGCAACTCTCCTCTCTCCTTTTCTCCTTCTCTTCCTCTTCTCTTCTCTATTTTTCACAGGTAACAAGTAGAAAGTGTTGTAATGTAGTCCGAGATAGGTAGAAAACCTACTAGGAGCCAGGCAACAGGATCAATCGCAAAAGGGGTTGCTGGTTCAAATGGACAGCACTAGGATTTAGGTTAATTCTAGGGTTTAGGATGGGACTTTGGGAATGGGTCTTATATGGCTTTAATATGCAGGTCTAGGGGGTTATTATGGGATAAAAATAATTGGATTTGTGAAGGTTTTAAAATTCTACAATTCTAGCCAAAAATTGAGTTACAGGTTTTGGGTTTTAATGGAGTGGAGGAATGGAGGGGATAGAGTGGGAGTTATGAGCTAGGTTTAGGATCGAGTGTAGGGAGAAGTATGGGGGTTGTATGCTGGAAGTTTTGTTTGAAACTAATGGACAGATTTGAAGTTATGGAGGAATCCTAGTTAGGGTAGGTGTGAGAAGAAGAAGGTTTAAACAAAGTTCATATTCAAACTTACTGGATTTGAAGACATCTTCAATGGTAGCAGCTTTGAAGATGAACAATGGGGTCTCCCAATCTACAAGATGCAAAGAGATAAGTAGCAGCCCTCCCGATCTTCACGATGCAAGGAGTCGATTGGAGATCCACCAATCCCTTCACCTTGATATTACTCACAAGGCATACTCACGATGGAGCAAAGGCAGCAAGCATAAAGCTGAGTTTTTATTAATCAAAATTCGTATTCACTGCTGGCCTCCCTTACAAACTTATATAGAAGACTAAAAAATAGACTTAGACACTAAAAAGGAATGATCTAACCATATCCCTAACCTATTAAGTAACTTAAACTGACTTGGAAACTAAAATACTAAAGGAAATAGACTCAAAACATGGCTGAACTTATAGAGTCCTAATCCAGCCCAACTTACATCACATGATCACTTAAGTTGTCACATTACTACTTAACCAAGTCACATGATCATTTAAATTGAACCAATTGGATGCAACCAATTTGAACCAGTTCAATTAAAAAATAATAAGATAAACTAAGTATTAAGCTAATCCCGTATGCAACCTATATACCCCTAGTTTAGGCTTATTAAAGTGGCCTATTACATAGAAAACCCTTGGGATCAAAGGCCCAACATATATATATATATATATATATATATATATATATATCACAACCCTAGACTTATTCCTAATAAAAGAAGCCCAATTTGGTGATAATTATGCATCATGTTGTGTGTTAGAGAAGAGCTCTACACACCTATATTACATCATTGATATTTAAGAAGGAATTACATCCACCTCCCTAGGGAGGTAAAAGGTAAAAAAAATGGAAAGAATAGAAATTACATAACAAGGGAACTAGATAAAGGGCTAGTTCCCAAACTACCCTTACTACATAACTTCTCATAACTCTAATACTCCCCCTCAAGCTGGTGAATAAATGTTGTGCATTCTCAACTTGCGTAAGAGAGTACCAAACTGAATAGAGATAAGGGCCTTGGTAAAGATGTCTGCCAGTTGATCACCAATCTTCACAAAGGGAAAACAAATGTAGCCAAAATCTATCTTCTCTCTAATGAAGTGTCGATCCACCTCAACATGCTTGATTCTATCATGTTGCACTGGGTTGTGAGCAATACTGATGGCTACCTTGTTGTCATAGTAGAGTCTCATAGGACCTTCAGAGTCTCATCCAAATTCCTGAACTAGTGTTCTCAACCATATGAGTTCTCACACTCCATGAGCCATAGCCCTAAATTCTGCTTCTGCACTGGATCAAGCTACAATCGGCTGTTTTTTGCTTCTCCATGTAACCAAATTACCTCCCACAAAGGTACAATAGCCGAAGGTAGACCTCCTGCCTGTGATGGATCCAGCCCAATCAGCATTAGTATAATCTTCTACTCTTAGGTGGTCGTGCTTGGCATACAACAGTCCTTTCCCTAGGCAAGACTTCAATATCAGAGAATACGATACACAGCATCTAAATGGCCACTCTTGGGGACATGCATAAATTGGTTCACTACTCCCATTGCATAGGAAATATCTAGGTGTGTCATAGAAAGATAAATAAGCTTCCCGAATAGTCTTTGGTACTTTCCCGCATCAACAAGGGAGGGGCCTCAAGCTTCTCCTAATCTGTGGTTCTGCTCAATAGGAGATCTTGTTGGTTTCCAGCCTAACATCCTTGTCTCTGTCAACAAATTAAGAACAAACTTTCACTGACATATGCTGATTCCTCTCTTGGTCCTTGATACTTCAATTCCTAAGAAGTACTTCAAGGGACCCAGATCTTTGATTTCAAACTATTGAGCCAAGTAAATCTTCAATTTATCTATCCCAGCTATATCATCTCTAGTGACCACAATATCATCAACATAGACAATAAGGGCTGTGATGGTACTATTGCCCTACTTAGTAAAGAGACTATGGTCAGCTTGGCTTTGAGAATATACATTCTTCAGAATAGCCTATCGAAAGTGCTCAAACCATGCCTTTAGTGACTGCTTGAGGCCATATAGTGCCTTCTTGAGGAGACACACTTTTCCTTCAGCTGAAGGCATTTTGAAGCCTAGTGGGGTTTGCATGTATACTTCCTCTTTCAAATCACCATGGAGACAGGCATTCCTCACATCGAATTGATATAATGGCCAATCTTTATTGGCAACCAATGATAACAGAACTCTTATAGAGTTGTGTTTAGCCACAGGAGAAAATGTCTCCTGATAGTCAATCCCATGGACTTGACTATACCCCTTCACCACCAACCTTGCTTTGTATCTCTCAACAGTACCATCAGATTTATACTTGATTGTGTAGACCCACCTGCATCCAACTAGGAAACATACCTTGGGAAGATCCACCAATTGCCAAGTACCATTTTTTTCAAGAGCCATCATCTCCTCAGTCATAGCTTATCTCCACTTTGGGTCAGACATAGCATCAGTAACATTCCTGGGAATAAAGGCAGTAAAAAGAGCAGCAATAAAGGCAAGACCTATAGGAGAAAGAGCATCATAGGAAATAAACTAGGATATAGGATTAGTACAAGCTCTTTTCCTTTTTCTAATACTAATAGGAAGGTCTAAATCAGATGGAGGAGGAGGAGGGATGTCACCTAATGGAGGAGAATGAATCTCAGGAAGTGGATCTAGATCCAAAGAGGACACTTGGTAGGTCTTCTTTCCTTCATTATGTAAGCCTTCACCCCCTTTGTATTGAATGTGGTAATCCTTCTCCTTACCAGAACCACGTTCAACAACATCAGTATCAACCATATCCACAGTCCTGTGTTTTCCAATGTCAACCATAAAAGGAGAGAGAGGTAGAGGAGAATGAAGGAAATCAGCAGCCTGTTCACTTCCATATTTCTCCCCCTGAAGAGGATGCTGAGAAGGAGCAAAGAAAGGGACAGATTCAAGGAAGGTGACATCCTTGGAAATAAAGCACCGACAAGAAGAAGGGTGATAGCACTTATAACCCTTGGTAGTAGAAGAGTTCCCAAGAAAAAGACACTTGCTTTGGGATCAAGTTTAGTGCGAGTAGATTTGTTAACATGCAGATAACAAACACAGCCAAAGACTCTTGGAGGGAGAGAGAAAGTAGAAACCTATGGAGATAAGGTTTCCAAAGGAGATTTGAAAGCAAGAAGTTTGCTAGGAATGCGATTGATGAGAAAGGAAGCAGTGAAAAGAGCTGCAGACTAGAAGGTCTTGGGAACATGCATGCCAAACAAGAGACTATGGGTGACCTCCAATAGATGGTGATTTTTCCTCTCAGTAATCCAATTTTGTTGGGGGGGTATCAACACACGCGAGCTGATGGATAATGCCATTATTAGCAAAGAAGGTTTGAAGGCCACTAAACATGTATTCTCCCCCTTTATCAGACCGAACAGTTTTGATCCAAGTATCAAACTGAGTAAGAATCATCTGGTAAAAATGTTGAAATTTGTCACAAGCATCACTCTTATGTTTCATAAGAACAGTCCAAGTAGCACAAGAAAAATCATCTACAAATGACACAAAGTAACGATAAACAAATAAAGAGGTAGTAGGGGAAGGTCCCTAAACATCAGTGTGCACAATGTGGAAAGGAACATCAATTCTATTACCATGATATGGATAAGAAGAACGACAGTGTTTGACAAACATACATGGTTCACATTGAAAAACATGAGAAAAAGCAATAGAAGAAAATAAGTGAGGTAATTGTTTCCTCATTACATCAAAAGATGGATGACCAAGACGAAGATGCCATAACATAACAAAATCCACAGAACTACTATCATGATGCCCACACACATAGGATTGAGCTATGGGCAAAAAAGGTTCAAAAAGATAAAGGCCTTGCTCCTCACATCCAATACCAATAATCCTCTTCATCACTAAATCCTGAAAAAGACAATGAGAAGGATAAAAGGTGACACAACAGTTCAGAGATTTAGTCAAATGATTCACAGATAAAAGATTGAGAGTAAGGTTAGGGACATGAAGAACAGAAGTAAGAGAAATAGATGATTTAATAGGGATACTGCCCTTATCAGAGATGGAGGAAAGGGAACCATTGGCTACCCTAACCTTATCCTTACTAGAACAAATGGTATAGGAATCATAATGATGGGACGTACCAGTCATGTGGTCAATGGCCCCAAAGTCAATGACCCAAGACTGGGTTGTAGTAGAAGCTGAAGTGGAGACCTGTAAAGCTGAGGATGAAGAAGAGCTGGCCACGGTAGGGGTAGGAGATGTGCTCAGCTGTGACATGACCTGGCAAACCACTGCATCCACCAAAGTAGAGTCATCAGGTGTAGCATCTGCCTCAGTCATCACGGAATGAGCTCGAGCTCCCCCTCTATGGCCACCACGAGAACCACCATAAGTACTAAGAGGGCAACCATGAAGAGTCTAACATCTATCCTTAGTATGTCCAGATCTCCCACAATGGTCACATTTAAACCTATCTTTGCCAACTCCATTGACACTAACTGTCTCCGCTAGCTTTTCAATATGTGGAAATACACTTTGGAATGGAACCTATTTTGTTTGAATGAACTTTTGGACTTCTTTCAATCGGGAACCTATCTTGCACCCAGCCCGACTGAAGAAGAGTTATGGGGAGTAAAAAAAAAATATGTTGATTCGGGTCGGGCATACTATATTTAATGATTCAAAAATTTTAATAATAAATAAAAAGAATAAGGCCATTCCATTTTGACAAAAGACCCACACCCGAGTTCCATAGCTTTGGGTCTGCTATCTCGATCATGATTTTCCTACCCCCAGAGGTAAAGGAAAGGTCCTTCCCTTTTGGGCCGATTATGGGTGAGGAGGCTCTGTCTTCCTTATAGTTAGGCCCTTAGCCTCTACCTTTTTTTTGGTAAAGGCCCTTGGCCTCTTCCAGTGTCACGGAAAGAACTAGAATTGAGAGCTAACCTCTCAAGAGATGATGTTGGTGTTGGTTCCATAGCAGCACGCTAAGTTTCCTCACTCTGTAAGTAACTACAGACCACACTAAGAGATGGAAGTGGGGACCGGCCTAAAATCTGGAACTGGATTGACTCATAGTCAACATTTAGACCACCAAGTAAACTAAAGACCCACTCCTTTTCAAGAGTCCGATACACCTTTGCTTCATCCTCTAGGTTAGTCAAGTGAAGATCTCTATAGTGGTCATACTCCTCCAAAAGACTTAGAAAAGCATTGTAGTACTCAGAAATGGTTCTATCACTCTACCTCATTGAGTTAATCATTTGGTGAAGCTGATAGACCTTGGCAGAGTCACCCACTCTATCAAAAGTCTGGGAGACATTGTCCCAGATTGCCTTGGCAGTGTCTTTTCTTATGAACCTTCTCCCAATCTCTAGCATCATGGAGAAGATTAACCATGTCATTACTGTAGAATTTTTGGTCTCACATTTCTCATAGGTAGATGAACCAAGCCCTGGAGCTTTAATAGCACCTGTAATGTACCCAAGTTTCCCTTTACTCCTAAGAGAAAGCCTCACAGAGTGTGACCAGTCCAAGTAATTAGTGCCATCAAGCTTCACAAAGGAAATCTGTGTATGTGTGCTCTCATAAACCAACTAAGGAGTAGCAGGAGTGGGCTGTGAATCAGCTGAACCAAGCCAAAGGTCTCTAAACTAACCATTTTGTAGGGAAAAAGGCACTTGACCATAAACTAGGGTATCAGACCATGTGGGGAGTACACACTCAACCCAAAAAAGGACCCAACACAAGATTCAGATTGCATCAAGCAAGAAAAAATAGGAATAAGCTTGATAATACTACACCATAAAGCTCTTCAAGGAGTAACATTAACTTTAAACAAGTGCAAGGACCTCACAAGGCAGTGCATAAGCATCTCTCAACCAAGGAAGCAGCATAGTGCAGTTTAAATGCAAGAAAAATAGAGGCTATACATTCTTGGCTTTATCTTGGTAGCACATAGGATCCCACGAAAAAAGGGTTCTTCTCTATAGCTACTTCAATCAGTGAAGGGGGACATAGTTATCATAATAGGTGTCCTTGGGCGATGCTAATGGACCAATCCAAGACCCAAACACAAGCCGAGAGAAAAGAAGAGAGAACCTACAACTTGAAACTGGCAGAACTTCTGGCAGTAGCTGGGTGAAATCCAAATCTTCAAAAGAGCTTCGAAACAACTGAAGTAGGGTCTCCAATCATCTAAATAGGCTATAATGAACCTATTCCATACTCTTTCAACAAAGCTTTGTGTAGGACTCCTCTTTGGAGTCCTAGGGCACAAAGGATTTCAAAGAGAAGAGAAAGAATGGGAGCACGAAGCTGAACACGACTCTCAAACCCTGTAGCTCTGATACCAAGTTGAGTTTCAGGTTAGGGCTGTTAGTCAGAGAAGGAGAAGAGATTAAAGAAGTAAGAGGAGGAGAGGAGAGGAAGAAGAGATATTTCGGTAGAAAGTGTTGTGTGCTAGAGAAGAGCTCTACACACCTATATTACTTCATTGATATGTAAGATGGAATTACATCCACCTCCCTAGGGAGGTAAAAGGTAAAAAGAAGAGAAAGAATAGAAATTACATAACAAGGGCACTAGATAAAGGGCTAGTTTCCAAAATACCCTTACTACATAACTTCTCATAACTCTAACACTTTGTTAGTGCAAATGATATATTTTTTGAAAATACTCCATGCTTTTCCACTGAAGATCATGTTTTAGACATTGACACTATAAATCTTTCTCCTATTCCTTCTTTGATTCCCCTTAGTGATTCTCTATGCAACTCTTGAAAAGCACCAATGCAAGGATATCGATGCCGTCCCAAGCCACTGCCTGTTGCAGTTCCTCTTTTCCAGTGCCCTCCATACAGTCTAATTATTAGCCTACAGTTCCTGCTCCTTCATTTGACAACTTAGCAGTGGTTCCCCGTACAAGTGAGTCGTTCATGTACACAAAAATTCACAATTGCGTATACCATTGACAAATTTGTTTCTGTTTCTCATCTTCCACCTCCTTTACATAATTTTGCTTTGTCATTTTCTTCTCATTCCATTCCTAACACCTACTATCAATCATTGTCTCATCCTAGATACAAATTTGCGAAGGATGTGGAAATATATGCCTTGCTTTCTTGCCAGACTTGGAACTTGGTAGATTTACCTTCAGGTAAAGGATATGGTAAAGTGTAGTTGGGTGTATACAATTAAGTATGACCCTAATGGCTTGGTTGAGCGGCTCAAAGCATGTTTGGTTGACAAGAGATACACTCAATGCTATCGTGTGGACTATTTTCAGACTTGTTTTTTCTCTTGTTGCTCGTCTTAATCCAGTTCGTGTACTTATCTTTTTGGTTGTTAATTTGAATGGCCATTGTATCAATTGGATATAAAAAATGCCTATATGGCGATTTGCATAAGGAGTACATGGAGCAATGTCAAACCCTGCTCGTGACTGGTTGGATTTTTTGATTGAAGGGTAGGAACCCCTAACCAGGCAACCAGGAACACTGTGGAGCATCACTCCACTTAGTGGGATCAATGAGAAGACTTTGAACAAGTTTCCCTATATACCTGTTAGAAGATGGATAGCAGACCCCTGCACTTGTGCAGCTTATAGCCTGATGTATGGTCTAGATCCCAGGTAATCTCTCTCCTCCCCATAACTGTGGGACCCATCTCTGAAAAAGTGTGTAAAATCCTCTATAAGGCATCTGGGGACAATGCCCTGACCAAGGATCAAACCCCTGTGCAAGCCCCATTGAATTTCAGCTTGCTGGAATTCTCTGGGCGATGGCACTGGGCGATGCAGCAAGGGCCAGTGACATCACCCAGTGTGTGAAATAGTACATTTTTAATAATTTTTAATTATGGGGACCACCCAATATGAACATGGGCACCCTCCATAGATAGAGGGGAGTCTAAGCGACCACCTCATACCCATAGTTCAATGTGGACCCCACCACAGAGCCCAGAATGGCTGTGAAATAGACTAAAAATGCATTTTAAAAAAGGGACTTAATGGCCAAACAAGCCTCAGTGTGGGCTGGGCCTATAAATAGAAGTGCCTTGGGTTCATTTTAAACCCTTGGCCGCTATTCATTTCGTGGGAGAAAAGAAAGGAAAGAAAGGAGAGAAAGAAGAGAGAGAGAAGAGAAAGAAGAAGAAGGAGGAAGAAAAAGAGAGACTGCCAGTCCTACCCAAGCTAGAACCGAGCTTCCTCAGGCTGGCTCGGGTATAAAATACATATGCATACCTGCTGCCTCCATCTCATCTCTGTGGTTTTGATGTTTTTGCTCTCTGGGCAGCCCAGAACAGCTAGGGTTTGCCCAGAACAGCACCAGATCTGCCATGCAAGCCTTGAGTATGGAAGATCTGGGATTTTTATTTAATTTCATAATTCTTATTTGTTGTTTATGGGAATCGAATCTGGCTATGCATGGCTGCACTGCCCAGATTCACTTCCGGTTGACTGATTGAAGCCCTAGATGCAAGCCATGGCTGCAGAGAACAAACCCTAAGTGGTTGCAGCCTTGAACCACTATTTTGTATCCATTTCCAGCCTTGCATGTAGCTGCAATCGAATTCCAAGTTTAGAGAAAACCCTATGACACTATTCACTAGGTTGTCTGGGCAGCCTCTGGCAGCCAAATGGAGGATCTGATGGAAGATCCATTTGGACCAAAAGATAGGTCATCCCTAGGGCTACACAGCACCCTAACATGCATGGGGTGATGTTGAGCACACTACCTAAGAAGCCCAACCTTAGGAACTCAGCCTAATGTCGATTTGAGGGCACTGGGCGATGCACCCAACGCCCAGAGCCATCGCCCAGTGAAGGTTTTTCTGCAAAAATGCTGATCTGGCTTTGGGGACCTCACCCATTGGCCATATGGCACTATGGGAGTATGGGAAATGACATAAATGCCCTTTCCCACATCTGTTCTTATTAAAGGAATGATTTGGACCCCAAGTAGGCCCCGCAAGTGAAGGAAACCCTGCTGTGCTTGGTCCTGCAGCACAGGCAAGCTGTGGACAGCACTGTCAACCTAATCTGACCTAGGGTCAGGTACAACTATTGAAAATGACCAATTTACCCTTGTGCCACTGACACTGGATGATGCATCGGGGCATGAGCCTAAGGCCCAGTGCAAAGGCCCAGTGATCCCAAATGAGTACCAATCCATCGGGTCAACCCAGTAAGCTTGGGTTAACCCAAGGAGTGCCAGTGATAGACTGAAAACTTAACATGACAACTTTTAATTTATATCTAGGAATTGATCCCGCGCTCGAGGTCAACAACCAGATTGCTGTTGGAACTAAGTTTGCAACCGAGTATCTAGAACCAAACTCAGGTGAGTGAATAAAATTATCTTGTGTGTATGTGTAATTATGATGCTATGCCGGCTATTAAGAATTGAAATTATAAATGCTATGCTAATTACTTTTGTTTCAAATTACTCAAATCACTGCATAATGACTGTCTATTGATCAACACTGTGAATTCTTATATGATGATTGTGAATGTTAGACTAGATCCCGTAGTCGTCTTAAAAATGAGGCCTGTGGTAGCCCGTAGAATGGGATGCGGTTGACACCACCCAACTCATACGATGTCATATAGACATGGGGTTAGAGTTTCATCACCCATGCTACGCACCCTTGCCAACAGGGGTTAAGGTGTTGGATGCCTGTGGGGGCGACCATATGTATATGAGAAAAAAGAGAAAATAAATGAAAAGAACACCGGAATGGTGATATGAGCTATATGCGGGGCTATAAGCCATAAATGAAAAGAAAGAAAGAAATAAAATGGATTGTCCCACGGGTTAATCACAGAGGGCTGGTCGGGCTGACCTTGGTGAACGAATGCGGGAGCTAACTGGTCCTCTCGACAACTCAATGGATGTATCGCGGGAAGAGGTAACCAAGCCTGCACTAGGGATACATGTATTGGGGATTGTAGTAGCACAGATCTGACGTAGTTGTAATGTTAGGTGGCTAATAATAAACTGGACTTGCGTATCATATAGGATCATGTGGATTGTGATTGCACGTGCATGCATGATGACATTATTTGCTCACGTGCTCAGTGGGGCTCACACTCTATTATATATGTCTTTCTTTAGATGATTTTGCAGATCGATGCCGCTGTGGCATGTAGGCTCATCTCGAGGAGGAGAGTCCTGGTTGTTACGATGATGTTGGTGTGGACCCCGACGGAGGTCATGCCGATCCTGTGTACTTTCTCGGTGGTCGTTGATGAAGACCGTTGAGGAGTGCACATGATACTTTTGTTTTGGGGACTCCTTTTTGTTTTTGTTAGGAGTTTATCCCCGCTCTGTCTGTGGATCAGTTGTAGTTTCTTTTTACTTCTTTTTCTTTTGGGTAAAGTACACGTACCCCCCCTATAATGTATCGAATTTCTTCGTACCCCCCTAAGTGGCTCAATATTCCACGTACCACCCTTCAATATTCCACGTACCACCCCTGCTTTACACCCCAAATGCCAGATAGGTCCAATCCATTAAATACCACCGTTAGATGCCAAAATTTTGACCATTTTACCCTTTGCTCTATTTTCTTAAATCTGAAAAGACTTAATCACCCTCACTTATTTGTTGCCCTAAACTAATTGAAAATGACCATTTTACCCTTTGTTTTATTTTTATAAATGAAAAGGCCTAATTGCCCTCATTTATGTATTACCCTAACCTAATTTGAAAAGACTATTTTACCCCTAAATATTTGTTCCTAAAAACCCCAAAATGCCCTCATCTTCCCCAAATCATCATCTTCTTTTACATACCCACCACCATCATCATCACCACCACCACCACCACCACCACTACCACCACCACCGCCGCCACCACAGGAGCTGCAGAGGGAATAGCACTGCTAGTAAAACTACCATTTTCTCTCTTCTCACCCAGCATCGCTACTTCAGGCCCCTGCTTAACTAAAGCAATGTCTACTGACCCTTGACCTTTCCCAGTTCCTTCGCTATTGTGTGTGTATAAATTGAAGACAACCTCGCAATGAGCTTCAGACCATCAAGAACACAGAAAACAAGGACTACTGAAGAAGAAAATTCTCTCTCGTCTCTTCTCGTCTATTCTCAAATTCTCTGTTTATTTGTATATGGAAGACGGCCAAACTATGAAAGTCTCTTCGACCAAGTTTCTCGTCACTTACTCTTCATCTTCAGGTTATAATTGTGCGTTTTCGGCTGGAAAGGAAGAAATTTTAGTTTCAGAAGGCGATGTTCGAATTCTTACTTCTAGAGGATTAAGAATTCCGGTGCACTCCAGCGTTCTGATGCGTTCACTTTCCCAGAATACTTCATCTGCCATTTTTCCTTTTTTCCCAGAAAAAAGAAAAAACTTAATTCAATTTAAAAACATTAGAAGCAGAAATTAAGCTTTTTCCTCAAAATCTAACCAAAGATATGATCATTGATTTGTTTTTCTACTTTCTCTCTTTCTTGTTTACTGAATGCTATCGAAGATTGAAATCATTTGAGAAAAATAAAGGGCATTTACTTCAAAATTGTACAATTGGATAGGAGAAGAGCAAATTCATTTCTTCACAGTAATTCTTTCGCAGAGAGAGGGACTTGAGTTTTGATATGATGACTGATGTTCATTCCTTTCTCAATTTTTGGTCTAAAACCATAGGCTTTGGTTTCATCTGTATTGGAGAATAATTTATATCTGCCCCGAAAGGATCGGAAATCAGAGACGATCGTACACATTGCTTCGGTTAAGCAGGGGCCTGAAGTAGAGATGCCGGGTGAGAAGAGAGAAAATGGTAGTTTTAGTAGTAGTGTTGTTCCCTCTGTAGCTGTTGCGGTGGCGGCGGTGGTGGTGATGGTGGTGGTGATGGTGGTGGGTATGTGAAAGAAGATGATGATTTGGGGAAGATGAGGGCATTTTGGGGTTTTTAGGAACAAGTATTTAGGGGTAAAATAGTCTTTTCAAATTACGTTAGGGTAATACATAAATGAGGGTAATTAGGTCTTTTCATTTATAAAAATAAAACAAAGGGTAAAATGGTCATTTTCAATTAGTTTAGGGCAACAAATAAGTGAGGGTGATTAAGTCTTTTCAGATTTGAGAAAATAGAGCAAAGGGTAAAATGGTTAAAATTTTGGCATCTAACGGTGGTATTTAACGGATTGGACCTATCTAGCATTTGGGATGTAAAGCAGGGGTGGTACGTGGAATATTGAGCCGAGGAATATTGGGTGCATTTTAGGGGGGTACGTGTACTTTACCCTTTTCTTTTTGGGGTTGAGAATGCTCACCCTGTATATATTTAAGTATGTAGTTCTGTTCTTGTCAGCTTTGCTTCTTAGTTGTGGGTTGTGGGGAAATGTATCAAACTTATCTATGTATATATTATCACCATTTCCCGTATTGCTACGCTTCTTATTTTGTTATTGGAATTGTAGTTTATCTGCAGCACTCTGATCTTGCTTATGGTAAAATGATGAATGTGGTTTCATGAATGTAAGCACTGCTTCTAGATCCGTGGGATTTGGCGGATTGCCGTTATGCAATTCGGGTCACCTACCTAATCCTCCCAAGGGGTGGTTTGGGGTGTGGCAAGCAACCTCCAAGGTTTGTTGCTGAAGAGAGAATCTTGGTAAAGTTTGCCAACTTCATTAGAAGATTTATGGGTTAAAACAATCACCTAGAGCCTAGTTTGACAAATTCAACTACATTGTTACTTGGTGTGGATTCACACAGTGTTATTCTGATCACTCAGTCTTTATTTTTCGTCGGGACTCTATAAAGTGATTGTGCTGATTGTATATGTTGATGACATTATTATATTTGGCAATGATACACTTGGTATTGCATAGGTGAAATCCTATTTACAGCAGCATTTTCAAATGAAAGGCTTGGGGTCTTCTTAGGTATTGTCTTGGCATTGAGGTAGTTTGTAGTAAAAAAGGTACTAATCTCTCTCGAAGAAAGTATGTGCTTGATCTATTATCTAAGACTAGTATGTTAGCATCTAAGCTTGTTGATACACCTCCACATCAGAAGTTTAGGGCTAATAATGGTAAAGATCTTGCTGATAAGTATCAATACAGGAGACTACTTGGTAAGTTTATTTATGTCACTATTACATGGCCAGACATATCTTGTGTTATTGGTGTTATAAGCCAGTTTATGGAAATGCCTAAGAAGGCTCACTAGGAGGCTGTCTGTTGGATTCTGAGGTATCTTAAGAGTGCTCTAGGAAAGGGTCTTATTTAAAGACCTAATAAACATATTGAGTTGGTTGGCTATTCAGAAGCAAATTGGGCTAGCGCTGAAGGTGATAGGAGGTTTACCATTCATTGGGTACTGCACATTTGTTGGTGGTAACCTTGTCACATGGAGGAGCAAAAAGTAGATATTGTGGCAATGTCTAGTGCTAAGGTCAAGTATAGGGCTATAGCTCATACTGTAGCCAAGTTGATGTGCCTGAAATCACTTCTTCAGAAGCTTGGTTTTCCCATTACTAAACCTATAAATATGTTTTGTGACAATCAGCTTGCTATCTGCATTGTCAGTAACCCAATTTTTCATGAGGATAAAACACATAGAGGTGGATTGTCATTTTGTATGGGAGGTTGTGATGAGGAATTTGATCTCAGCTTTTGAAAATCAGCTTGGTGATATGTTCACTAAAGCCTTGTTTCATCCAGCCTTTCTTGATGGTTGTTTCAAGCTGGGCGTGGATGATGTATATACTTCAACTTGAGGGAGAGTATTGAGATTATTGTGCATTTACTCCTACTCGAACGGTATTGTATCTACTTCTATCGGTAGGAGTAGTTGGGGTTATATTATCTGTATAGAAGTGTATGCTTGTCATGTTTTATAATAATAGGGGCTGGGGATACATTAGTACTTGTGTATCAATCTCATGTTTTGTACTACTTCCTATTCTCTACTTCTATTGCTTGTTTATCTGATCTGATACTGTTATAGAAGCTTTACCCAAATGAGCAAATGCTTCTTCTGCAAGGCAAGCCATCTCTAAACTCTTCTAGTAACTGGATGACTAGGTTATATCTTCAAAAGTAGTAAGATCTATGACCAAATAATGGTTTTATTCATTAAACAAATTGAGCATTGATAAGAAAGAAGATACGAGATAGAATCCCCCCCCCAAAAAACAGAAAGAAAGATAGATGTTAGAAGGAAGACTTACCCAAGCAGAAAGACATAATTCCCTGTCAAGTTGTCTATATTTCTTGACGTCTGTAGTAATACCAATTGCGGTAAGATTGCAACTGCTTCAAGATAAAGTGAAAATGTCCACAAAACCTATCACATCAAGTCAAGTATTAATTAATTACAAATCAAATAAAGATAAATAAAACATACTTTTGAATGAATAAATTTTAGTGCACATTGTTTAATAAGGACAATATGCTTACATACACACACAGAGAAAGAAAGAGATGAACCGAAAAATTGAGAAAATCCTTTGTCGGAGCAAAAATAAGATATAGCTCCCGTGGATTTTTCTATCTTCTTCTAATCTTTTCTTGCTTTTTTTGGAGAGTGGGTGTTGGAAACTATAGATGATGGAGATAGTTTCACTATAGTTAGTTGAGGGATGAGAGATTTGCTGGTTCTGGTTGGGATTGTGGAACCTATAATTCGAATGGGGATGGTGTTGTTTGTTCTCATTGTGTTTTCTCTACTGGGTCTCCTTGCTCTTGGACCCTCTTTGCGTTTTTTGTTTCTCCCTCTGATGAATCCCCTTCCATTGTTTCCTATTAAACGCATTGAAGAGAAAATTTGTGCTTACACTATAAACTCTTGTGTGTGTGTGTTTTAGAGAGAAAGAGAGTAATAGAGATATGGATTGGGTCCCAAGTGTACTGAGGTACAATGATGAACCCAATGCTGAACTTAACTGGGTCTAGCACTCTAGTCCCTTCAGGGTGACACGAAAGGTACAACCATAGTTCGAAAACTCATTTTGTTTTGGTGTTTCAGGCTGATCGAAATATCCGAAAATTTCGGTTGAAATTTTGCATTTTTCTGTTATGTTTCGGTAGGTCATTTCAGTGGGTTTTAGGCAAAGTTAAGGTCTAAAACTTCATGAAAACCCTATTTAGGCTATATAAACACATTTAAATATTCGAATTGCAAAAATAATCATCCAAAGTGGTGTTTTGGATTTGCACCATTGATTGGCAATGTACGGTCGAATCCTAATGTATAACTTAGTTAATTACACATACACATTATTACCAAAAAAAATTACATACTCATTGTTTAAGACTTTAAGTACTAGAGGACGTAATAAATTAATGATTAATAAGCAATTTAAACAAGTAAATTGACTTGAAAGTTGGAAACATAAAGTGAATGACTCATAAGTCATAATATTAAGTACAATAAGTAAATAACAAGTTAAAAAGATGATATCAATATGACAATATCCCCAATAGTCCAATACAAGTCAAGTAGTCATCTAGTAACTCAAATGTTTATAAATATTCTAATAATAATTACTCCGACGTCAGGGAACGACCCCACTCATAGTCTGATGGAGTCGACGTGCATTGTTCTCTGATTGTAGGACAAATCAATGTCACATCATAGTATGCGAGAAGAAACGAATGTAGTCAATCACAGTGGCCATGTAAATTGCATCATCAACATGCTGAAGGTAACATATCCTAGGATATGGGTCTCCAAACTAAGAAGAAGTACTACCCACTGATCCACTATGATATGACGCCTCTAGGAGTATGTACGGGTACGACTGGTGGGTTGGGTAGGAAAAGATGTCATCTACAAAAGATGATCCACTACAATGTCCATAACCCCTATTTTTTTTACATTCTTATTGTAAGAAAATCAAAATTTTGAAACAGAAAATTAAAAAAATAATATATATATATATATATATATATATATGTATCCTATAAAAATAAATACTCCACATTTTTTGTCCAATTTTTCAGATTCCCAAAATGCCCTTGAGACCTCTTCCACGAGCTCTTTTTTTCCCCGTGAATTGGCGTATTTTTCAGCTAACGCAAAGGTACCTCCCCTCCTCCCCGCAAATAAATCACCAACCACTCTCTCGTACCATTCTCAAACACGTCCCGTGTACTGTCCTATTTGTCTCTCCTGCGTCAAGAGCTTGGGGACTCTCTCTGTTCCCACTAACCGAGACCACCTCTCACCTCTTCCTTTTTCCCTCTTGCCACCCCCTACTTCTTCTCCATTAAAAAAATACCCAACCTCCCTTCACGACACATGGACCTCCTTGCTACTGTGCACAGAACTCCAACTCAATCGTGGCCTCAATACTATACTCATGGATGCCTCCTTCTCCCATGTAAAAAGGTAAGAATAAGAAGCTCTCTCTAACATCACTTATTAAACAATTATTTCCTATGCACATGTACCTTGCCTTGGTCAAAGCTACATTTGTACGTTGAAAATTGGCAAGGAAACCCATTGATCCTTTCCTATTAGATCTGACAGTAGAGATTATTATTACATCCTCCTCGCCACCTTGAAGCCCATCAACAGTCCGAACACTCACAAAGAAGTCATTCTGTGTATCATATGTGCCCCTAAGTTTTTTTTTAATCGCAAAAACTTGAGCCTTGTATGGGGATACACACTAACACTAAGCTTCTCCATGAAGCAACCGATGCTGTAACAATGAAAAATGGGTCATGTACATGTGCGTTCACATAGTATGTCGATATTAAAGAATGAGCTTTTCTAATCATTAAAAAAAGAAAAAAAAATCAGTTCAAAGGAAAGTATTCAAAGAATTAATGGTGAAATATACATTTGAAGAGGCTTTCCACAATCTCTGAAACCACTGTCACCTCTGTTAGGATATTAGATGATTCTGGTGTAACTTAGACTAGTGGCACAGACTGTAAATATTTTGTCTTTCATGTGCTATGTTATATTGTTATTATTATATAAGAAAACCATCAGTTCGGGGTTTCTCTATTCGGAGAAATCTCATTTTTGTTCTTCTCTTTCTCTCTGTCTCTTATGGTATCAGAGCCATACAGAGCAGACTTCTCACGGATTTAGCTGAGCTTGTCAACAATGGCGATCTCTGATTCTTCATCACCATTTCGGTACCCAAGCACTCTCAATGTGGCAAATTTCATGTCCCTCAAGCTTACTGAGACTAATTTTCTTCTATGGGAGACAGATGATATCATTGATCGAGAGCCAAGATCTGCTTGGCTTTGTTACTGGTGATTGCACTCCGATCCGTGAAATAGTGGACGCTGAGGGGAGAAAGATCGTGAATCCAGACTTTCAGTCATGGATTCGAACAGATCATTTAGTAAAGACGTGGATCACAGGCACTCTGTCCAAAGAGGTTCTTGGACTTACAGTCGGAGCTAGATCTGCATCTAGCCTGTGGATCATACTTGCGAATGCATTCGCTAATGCTTCTAAAGCTCGCGAGTTCGAGCTGATGTCCAAGCTGCACTTCTTGAAGAAATCGGAGTCTACCTCACTCTCTTCTTATCTGATCAACTTCAAGAATATTTGTGATCAGCTAAGTTCCATTGGGAAACCAGTTCCTGATCAGAGAAAGGTTTTCCTCTTGCTTACAAACCTTGGATCTGCATATGAGAATTTTGCCACCACCATGCTGAAACCTCCCGTGCCTAGTTATCAAGAATTAATCCCACTATTGTAGAGTCATGAACTCAGGAACTGGAGCAATATTTCTGATTCATCGAGTCCTCATCTTGCCTTTCTTAGAGAAAAGACTCAAAAATCTGGGGGGCGTTTCACTTCTCGTGGAAAATAGAACCGCGGTTCTTTCACTTCTCGGGGTCGTGGCTTCATTCAGAACTCTCGAGGCACCTTTGATGAGAAGGAGAACAAGAACTCTAACACTTCTCAACAGAACTCCTCCAGCAGCAACACGGCTCCTTATCAAACCATCAAATGCCAGATCTGCCACAAATTTGGCCATGGTGCTTTGAAATGTTACAGCTGTTTTGATAATAGCTATCAGCCAGGCGAAGTTCCACAGGCGCTTACTGCCCTCCATTTGAAGGATTCTCAAGATTCAGAGTGGTTCCCTGATACAGGGGCCACGGCTCATGTTACTGATGCTCCAGGTAATCTTCACTCTTTAACTCCTTATAATGGTTCAAGTACAGTCATGGTAGGCAATGGGGTACATCTTCCTATAACACATATTGGAGATAGTAGTCTTGTTGCTGGCAACACATCTTTGCCTCTCAAGAATGTTCTTCTAGTTCCATCCATTAAGAAAAGCTTGCTATCAGTATCACAGCTCACTAATGACTATCCATGTTCTTTTAAGTTTAATAATTCTGGTTTTGTGGTTAAGGACCTTCAAACCAAGAAAGTTTTGGCATCCCGGAGTAATTCTGGAGGATTGTATGCCTTTGATGCACCTTCTGTGACTCAGTTGGCATCTCATAACCCGCATCAGTTGGCATTTTATTCTTCTCGTTTTTGATCCACTACAGAGGAAATTTGGCACCAAAGAATTGGCCATCCTGAAGGCCGTATCATACATTTTCTTCGCAGCAAAGGCTTGATTTCTGTTACTCAGTCTTCTACACATTTATGTTCTAGTTGTGAACTTAGTAAGAGTAGGAAGATGCCTTTTCTTAGTTCATTTACTCGCTGTTCTGCTCTTTTAGAGCGAGTTCACTGTGATTTGTGGGGGAAAGCTCCTGTTGAGAGTGTTCAGCATTTTTCGGTTTTATGTACTGTTCATTGATGATTTTTCCCGATTTACTTGGTTGTATCCACTTAAAAGAAAGTCTGATTTCTTCTCTGTATTTTTGGACTTTCAAACAATGGTTGAATGGCAGTTTACTACTAAACTCAAGGTGTTTCAATGTAATGGTGGAGGTGAGTTCTCTGATAAGAGATTTTTAACTCACCTTCGGTAGTGTGGTATTGTTCATCACATTTCTTGCCCTGGTACACCTGAGCAAAACAGTATTGCTGAGGGCAAACATTGGCATATTGAACTTGGTTTGGCCATGATGTATAAGGCTTCAGCTCCCTATCGCTTTTGGGTAGAGGCGTTTTGTTCAGCAGTGTTTTTTATTAATCGTTTGCCTTCGAAGGTCTTACAGATGGACACTCCACTTCATGCTTTATTTCACAAACATCCAGACTATTCCTTGTTGCGTATTTTTGGCACACAGTGCTACCCCTATTTGCGGGATTATGCTGCCCATAAATTCACTCCAAGATCGTTGCCATGCGTGTTTTTGGGATATAGTGATAAACACAAGGGGTGCCGCTGCCTTCATCGTTCCACTGGACGGGTGTATATTTTGCGACACGTGGTGTTTGATGAGAATCTATTTCCGTTTCAACATCCTAGTTCTATTACTGTTTCTGAGGCAGTGTCTTGTGATGTTGGAACCTTTGAACGTTGGTTATTATCTTCAGATGGTTCTGGTGCACCCAGTGGTAATTCTCAAGGCGTGTTGCGTTGGTTTACTTCAGATGGCACTGCAGATGTTCCAGCTTCGGCCCAGTGTGCTAATCCAGCCCATTCTATTATGCCTGCTTTGGACCAGCCCATTACTGCAGCTGCACAGGCCATACCCGCAACTACACAGCCCATTTCCACTGCTCTACAGGTCATACCTGAGGTTGAACAGCCCATACCCGAGACAGATCAGCCCATTGATCAGTCCATTGATCAGCCCAATGTAGCTCCTATTGGGCCTGCTGCTACTCGGTCTCACTCAATGGTGACTCGTAGTCATGTTGGTGTTCACAAACCCAACCCCAAATACGCTCTTGCTGTTTCCACTCTTCCTATTGAACCTCCTTCGGTCAAAGCTGCCCTTTGTCATCCTGGTTGGAAGGCAGCCATGCTTGAGGAGATGGATGCTTTGGGTAGAAATAATAGGTGGAAATTGGTCTCACGGGACCCTCCTATGAACATTGTCGGTTGCAAATGGATTTTTAAGACCAAGCTCAAGGCCGATGGCACCTTGGAACACCTCAAGGCTCACTTGGTGGCTAAGGGTTTCACCCAACAGGAGGGTGTTGATTTTATTGAGTCTTTTAGCCCGGTTATTAAACCCGGCTCCATATGATTGATCTTATCCATTGCCACCGTGCTACGCTGGCCCATTCGACAATTAGATGTCAAAAATGCTTTTTGCATGGGTTTCTCACTACCCCGGTTTACATGCGTCAGCCACCAGGGTTTGTTGATCCATCTCAGCCCAAGGCTGTTTGTCGCTTGGATCGTGCTTTGTATGGACTTCGTCAAGCCCCTCGGGCATGGTTTGATCGCTTTAGCATGTTCGTCATTGAGTATGGGTTTATGTGTAGTACATCTGATTCGTCTATGTTCGTGTTTCGTGACGATGGTCGGGTTATGGTTTTACTGCTTTATGTGGATGATATTGTTCTCACAAGTAACGACCCGTGGTTTTTGGACTCCTTTATTGCTACATTGGGCAGTCGCTTCTCTATGAAAGACTTAGGCGCCCTTCATTATTTCCTTGGCATTGAGGTGTCTTCTACTCCACAGGGGTTGTTCTTATCCCAATCCAAGTATGCAACCGATATTCTATGCCGTGCGCACATGGTGGATATCAAGCCCACAGCTACTCCTATGGCTTCTCGCCCAGATCTACTCTCGGATGAGCCGTTTACCAATGTCACTCTCTTTCGTAGTCTTGTTGGGGCTTTACAATATCTTACCATGACACGCCCAGACCTCTGTTATGCTGTCAACTCCATCTGCCAGTACATGCATGCTCCGACGGTTGCTCACTTTGGTTTAGTAAAATGGATACTTCGCTATATCCGTGGTACCCTTAATCAAGGGCTCCGTATTGTACGTGATAGCACTCTTGATTTGTTTGCCTTTTTGGATTCGGATTGGGCGGGGTGTCCGGTGACCCGGCTTTCTACGACAGGCTTCTGTACTTTCTTGGGCTCCAACTGTATTTCTTGGAGTGCTAAGAAGCAACCTACCATCACCCGGTCTAGTACAAAGGCAGAGTATCGTGCTATGACCTCTACTACTGCTGGGTTGACATGGTTGGCATTTCTTTTACGTGATATTGGCATTCCTCAGCCCCATCCTGTGTTGCTTTTTTGTGATAACCTCAGTGCTCTGCATATGAGCGTTAATCCGGTCCTCCACGCTCGTACAAAGCATATCGAGGTGGATTACCATTTTGTTCATGAGAAGGTGGCTCTTGGTTCACTTGTCACTCGATTTGTTCCTTCAAATTATCAACTAGCAGATATCTTCACATAGCCACTAGCGTGACGAGAATTTGCGCGTATTTGTGTCAAACTGGGCCTTTGTTCTCGGCTCAATTTGCAGGGGGATGTTAGGATATTAAATGATTCTGGTGTAACTTAGACTAGTGGCACAGACTGTAAATACTTTGTCTTTCATGTGCTATGTTATATTGTTATTATTATATAAGAAAACCATCAGTTCAAGGTTTCTCTATTCGGAGAAATCTCATTTCTGTTCTTCTCTTTCTCTCTGTCTCTTAACCTCCACAGTGTTTTTCTAGCCATGCCCACCAGGTTCCCATACATATTACCTTGAAGGAAATGCCTTTCATGGCTTCTTTCTTTGACCTTTAGAGCATCCAAAATCTGTTTTCATCTCTACGTTCTTTCTTCCCCCTTTACTTTGTTTTTTTTTCTCTCTCTTCCTCCCTTCTCACCTCTATCGGTTTCGGTTCAAAAAACTGAACTTTGCTTTTTTTTCCTTTTCTTTTGTCCCTTCTAAGGGATCGTTGGGTACAGGTAGATGAAGCAGGGTCACAAAATCTCAACCGGGTATTTCATCTCTGTGTTCTTTCTTGTCCCACCCTTCTTTTCTCTATTTTGGTTTCTCTCTCCCCTCCACACCCACAATCTGTTTTGGTTGAAAATGAGAAGTTGATTGATTGCAGAATGGATCATCTGCATGTACCAATAGGTGAATGCACATCTTAGAGACAATCACATTTTAATGTTATTTCCATAAAAACCCCTCCCCTTGTAAATGGCAAAAATACGACAGGTGGTTGGCTCTCCATGTACGTACACCTGTTGGTATGTGCAGAGGAATCAAACTCGATTGATTGGACTATCGTGGGTATTTTTTTTTAGGCCTACAAAAAGCTTTTCTCCCTTTCTTTAATTTCATTTTTTGAATCCTATTGCTATAAGAATTGAAATTTCAAGGAGAATGCTAATCGAACTTGAGACAGGTTCATCTCTATTTTCTGTCATTGAGTGTAAACAAAACTCAGACTTGCAAAGTTGTGGAATTTTTGCCCTTTTTTCCCCTCTTTCAAAGATTTTAGGTATGACTTTCCAATTTTTTATTATTTCTGCTGCAGCCATGGGCTTTACATATTGGCTTTCTCTATTTTTGGGACTCCTTTTGATCTTTTTCTTTCTCATTTTCAGAGGTTCTAAGCCGGAAATTCAGTTCTTTTGGAGTGTTTACTTTGTTTCTTTCTGATCTGAAGTAAGATATGAGAAAGGGATTGGATTATGTCTAGACTTATTGTTTTCTTACTCATTACAATTGTGTCAATTTTGCTGAATGTTTTGAAAACTTAGTTTTGTCTCTGCTTTTGGCACGGCTAGCTTTAATGGATTTCAAATAGAGATTTGTATTTGTGGCTTTCTCTAAATTGCACTGGGTTTTTTTCCCCCTTCCTTAGGGTGGTTTAGCTCAGAGGTTGGAAAGCTTCTATGGGGTTAAAAAGATACAAGGAAATTGGGCGCAAAAAGTGAATGGGTTTACCAAATGGTAAGCATATGAGATTCTCTTATCGCATACGAACTCTTTGGGTTGCAAATTCATCTCTATTGTGTTTGTAGTTCTTGTTTACAAAGCTTTTTTGTTTCCTACTTTCCGTATTTTTGGATTACAATAGAACAACTTATATCTGTTCCGTAACTTTTCTTTCCTTATTGGATTATGAACTTGGAGTTAGCAAAGATAAGTTCTTGTAGTTTCTTTGATTTTTTCTGTGGATAAATAATAAAAATAATGTTTTTTGCAAGGGTTTGTCTCTTTGAAACGTTGCACATCTTCAGGTCCTCAACCAATACAACCCTTCAACGGCCCCACTTCGATATGACTTTCCAAATCTTAACCCTCCATCGGATAAATCCACACACCTTGTATCCGTATCTCTCTCTAACAAACCAAGGCATCCATCAACTGTTCCAATGCAGAATGATTTTGAATTTTCTGCAGAAGTGGTGAATACCGGTGCAATCCTTGATTTAGAGAGGCATCTTGAAATGTAATTTGGGTCCTCTACTACCGCCATCTTTGAGAGATGAAGGACATAAGCAAAAGCTATTCAAGAGCATGAAGTCAAAAAATGGGTGCTCTTTTCCTTGACTTTTCTTCCTTCCATTCTCAGTAAGATTCTACCAAAAAAATTCTTAGTAAGATTGATCTTCTTTATGAAAGTAAATTGAATTTTTTTTTTAATCTTGTAAAAGTGAAGTGTATTTGTTAATAGTGTGCAACTTTATTTTTTGACACATGAGATATGGAACAATATTTCCCCTTGCCTCTATTAGCAATACATTACAAAGGATATTTTGATTATTTTGTTTTTTTTTTATTATGCTACTCTTTTTACTCTTGGTTTCATCCACTTCATCAGGTATGGAGAAAGAAACCCTAGATCAAAAAGTGAAAGTCGTATTGAGAAGAAGAGAGGTTGAGGGACAGAAAACTAATCAAATAATGGCGGAGCATTTGGCATCTATATTCGAGATATAAGGATCAGGTGAATTGCCTTGTGCTTCAAGATAAAAAACTAGTTATACATTTTTTTATTTATAAATAATGATCCTTACTGTTAGAACCAATGAAACAAATTACTGAGAGATGAAATAAAGGCTGATGAATTAGTGTGGAATCCAAACTTTTAAACTCAACTTACTATCGTCCACAAGAAGGAATGGTCAACCTTAATGCCACACTTTCACTCAATCCTATTAACTAGTTTAATGGACCTTCCATCAAGGATGGTTGAACCGATGGCCTGTAAAACTGGATTATTAAAACAATGGGCATCTGGAATATGCGTACTCTGTACATTGTAACTTGTTAGCAAGTTTTTAACATATCTAACCCAATACAACTTGAATATAGATCACAAAGCAGCAACACTTTTATTTGTTTTACACATTCACCTTTATTATTAGACATATCTCTCAATATTTATACATTTAAATTTTTTTGCTTTAAGGGTCAAAGCCATCTTGATCTGCCACCAGTCCAACTGGTTGAACAGGGGGAGCCAATGAGTGAATACCAAATCAGAATTGTTTGTCTGCTTTGCAAGATCAGTGTTCTTAACAACATAAGCCAGTCAACATTGTTTCTTGACTGAACTTTATTTGTTTTATCACTCAGGAGCAACTGCCTTGGTGAACGTAACCCATGATGAAGCTATCCAGTAAGAGCCCAATGGGTTCAAGCCTAAGCAATTCATGGATGAAGAGGTAAACATTATAGGTTTGAATATGAGTTTGGCACCTTTTTCCTCCTCTTAAAATTTGATCAAAATGCTATGCAACTACAGACAATGTAATACCCTGATTTTGGACTAGGGGTAATTTGGTCTTTTTACCTAATGCAGGATTAGAGTAAGTTGAAATGTAGGAACTTGGACTAGCTGGAGGAGCACACATGCATGCATGGTAAGTAGGGTGCCCTAATGTAACACCCTCATTTTGAGTTTATTCTTTGCGTAAGTGTAGAATTAGGGTTTTATTTATAACATATATAATTTGATTTGGAAAGTAATTCAAAGTTAGTAACCTAGCCTAGTGCTTAGACATTTAATTCAATTTGTTAGAGGTCTAAGGTTCTATTCTTTAGATGTGCAATTAAATATTTTACTTTTTTATAACTATATAGGGCTTAGAATAGACTTCCACGATTCTAACTTGGTAGGTCTTAGATTTTAACTAGGAAAGAATTATGGATTGATAAGGAAAGGTGAGGTGGCAATCTTCAATTGGCTAGAAGCCCAAACTTGGAGAAAGAAAGTCTTTATAAAATAAAATCCCTACAAAAAAGGAATTTTAACTAAAATTAAATTATCTAATCTAAAATTTTAATTTAAAAATCTTATGTCAAGATTTCTTTTGAAATATTTTCATTGGAGGACAAATAAATAGATGTAGTTAGAGACAAAATTGGATTCTTCCCACCTTCTTTCTTATTAGGATTAAATCCCCATTTCCTTTATCATAAATTTGAGAGAGAGAGACAGAGGGAGAAGAAAATTCGTGCACTATAGAGAAGAAGAGAGAAGAAGAAGAAGGAGAAGAAGGAGATTCAAACTGTGCAAAATCAGCAACTTGGCGTCCAACTTCAACCCTTTTTTTAGCCGAATTAGAAATATATTATTTTCAAATAAAACGTTGTCCCGTCTCATATTTTTGTAACCCAACTTGAATCAGCCCAAACGGAGATTGAAACAGAGAGATATTACTAATTTATTGAAGGTAGGTCATTCTGTCAAAAATCTGTGTTTCTCAAATTCGAATTTATGTAATATATTGATGTTGATTTCATCATTACCTTAATCATAGGACTCCATTAAAGTGATTCTGAATTAGGAAGACACATATCAACAGTATTAAAGCATTGATTTGAGGTCACTTATAGAAACCCTAATTGCTTCACCAAGGTGAGTAAATCTTCAACCATTATACTTGATATTTTTTTACATATTAAATTTCTTTTGAAACATTGTTTTAAATCTGGAATTTAATTTTAGATTGAGATTTATCATGCCAAAAACATATTTCATTCATGTCTTTACTCAATTAAATTGTTCACACATGATTGCTTGCAAGGAATGGTGATTTCCTTATGATTTAATTCACATTTGTGTGCATAATTTTTAATAATGTCATGTTTATAGACTAATGAATTCAATGCTTATTTGTTGATAGTATGCTGAAGATCTATGAATGATTCTTCATGATTATAACCTAATGCATGATGTTTTTGGATGATGCATGAAAATTTGATTTTGTTTAGGGTTTACTTTTAATTTTCACTGATGTTATTGTTGGATAAGTGATTGCGAAGATTTTGCCCAATCTTCCCTATTATTGTTCTTCACTTTATGCATTGATATGTTGATGAAAGTTACTGTTTTCAAACTTTATTTTTATTCTTTTTGATAGCATGTGTTAGGGTGGAATTGGGGAGTCATGATCCCTAAGTTCCAAACTTGGATGTATAGCTTTAAAATATAAGCAAAACCTTGATCGTTATTTTATTGTTTACCTTACCGACATTGGTGAATATGTTGGGGTAAGGATAAGTTGACGAGTTTTTTAGCTATGGGCTTACCCTTATTGGAGCTATATGGGCTATTAGAAAGAGGGAGATGATAAAAAACTTTCCAGGAGGGCATTGCTGGTAAAACCTTCAGGGGCTTTGACTCAGTCTGGGGTAAGTTTGGTCACTAGTTTCTTCATTAGTTTCTTGATGTTGAGAGGGGACAGTGTTGTTGTGGTTGATCATAACTAGAGTTCATACGCCGCTATCATGAGGGCCTTGACCACTGTATGGTAACTAGCTCACACTAGTCCATTAGGGAGTGATGTGTTTGTTATTTTATGTTCTTTTGATATATCTTTTATTGATTATTGTCATATATACTTTTCATTACGATAGTAGTGATAAGCAAATATGGTTATGATCATTTTGTTTTGTTTTTTTATTTATTTATATATACATATTATTGTATGTCTTTACATTTTGTATTACTTGTGCATGTTTTCACACCTATATAGTTGTTATGGATTTACTTACTTAGTTTTTTTCGAAGCTTACCCTCACCACTTTTCAGATGAACAACTTTATGAATGCAAACCTGGATGTGAAGATGTACTAGAGGAGGAGGTCCAAGGGGATGAAACGTTCGGATTAGAAGATGACAACTACTATTAGAAACTTTACACTTTCTTTCAATCTTAGAGGAATTTATTATTTGTTTGAGTTTAATTTAATTTTTGGGGATTGTAACCTTTATTTCAGAATTTTAAGTTTAATTTGAAAGTTGTAATAGCTTAGTTTGACTATCCTACTTTAGTTGAAGTCTTAATCTATATATTTTAGACATGTGTTTGTGTTTTGGTTCTACTCCGGTTCATATCTCCTTGACATAAACGATCTTGTGGACCGTCAATGTCCCTAAACTGCTAGGATGGTTTTGGGGGTGTTACAGACAAGGTTTTCCTTCTTGTGCCATCTCGAATTCTCAATAATCGACAGATCATGGAGATAAAATGAAAGAAAAAGGAAAAAGTTGATGAAGAAAAACGAGTATTGTAGGCCCGGGCCAAAAAATCGTGAACAAAAGCATGGTTTTCTTTAGGTTTTATTTATGATACAGTAAAAAATGGACAATCAAATACGTACAACAAGCTATGCTTTTCATAGATGTTCTCTTATATGTAAAATGAACTATATTATTTAAAGAATGTGAAAAGTTACAAATAATGGCAACTTAAAATGTCTTATAGCCTTATTTGTTTAGCATCTTTAATATCTAGAGCAAATACCATTCCTTGCCATACCATTTGCCCTGTGAGTATGAAACAAAAGGTTTCCTTTACCTATGGACATTAAGTTGGCTAATAGATCTACTACTTTGTCCTTGTAATAATATCAAATCTTTGAGGATCAGCAGTGAAGAGAAGAGAAGAAAAGGAAATGAAGAGAAGAGAAGAAGAGGAATCAAAGAGAGACGAGAAATAATATACTCTTAGAATAGTACATAACACTAAACAATCCTCCCTATCAAGCAAATTCAAACGCTTAACTAAGACCTCATTCATTGCTTCATGTGTCACAACTTTACCTATAATTCTCTACTTACTATCAAACATACTCTTACAATATACTAACTATCAAAAATATACTCTTAGAATAGTACATTGCACTTAACAATCCTCCCTATAGAGCAAATTTGAACGAAATATTTCATTAAATAGGATTACAAGATAGCTTAATTTGCAATGATATCACTGGGTATTCCAAAGGGTTTAAGTTTTGTACATAGTCATTCACCTCCTCACTCCAAGAGCAACTTCACATTGAGAAAGTAGCAAGAACTTTCTTCACACCATGGTAAGAAAATGTAGGGATTTTGAATTATAATGAGTAATATGATATTATTTGCATTTGCATAAGACAGAGAGAGAGAGAGGGGGGGCAGGAATGAACCTCTATTGATAGCACACAATTGTGGAACAAATTATCTTTTTATCATTTTTAGCTCATACAATATTAATATAGGAGTAATACTAAAAATGCAACATCTGTTGACTTTTTCCCTTTTATGTAGAGAAGATATAAAAGAAATAATGCAATCTGTGTGTTGAAATGGATGGCTCTAATGTGCGAGAAGGGCCATTCCTCGCGGGCAAGTCTCCGGTGTGAACGATCTTCGGAGGGTGAATGTTCCTTCTGGAGGGGTGAGACAACCCGGCCCTACTTTTGGTTCTGCGCAGCTCCTCTCTCGAAGCCCTGTCATCTTCTCGTGCCGGTCTTGGGAGAGCCAGCAGTGGGGACAAGACCGGTGCTGCGACAGGTGTAGGGTTAGTCACCCTCACGTCCTGCAACTCTCTGACCACCTCTCTGAGGAACTTGTTTTGCTGAGGAACTTGTCGCTGCAGGTCGTGTATTTGGCCCACCGTAGCTGGTGCATCTGGATTTATACTCACTAGGATGAATCCCTCCGGAAGTGGAGCTGTGGGTGGTGGAGCTCTCGGGCTTTGGCTAGCTTGACCACCTTCCAGGACTGTGCTTGGTCCAGCCACCCTCACTGCTGATGGCTGGGAGCCCACCGTGGTTGCTGCGGCTATTGGTGGCCAGGATCCAGTTGCTGCTACTACCACCTGTCGTGCAGTTTGTTTCCTTGCATGTCCTCCTCTGAGGGTATTCTTCATCGTCCGGTGCACGGCTGGATTCTCAACAGGCTGGGGAACTTCAGGGTTGGTGGGAACTACGTTCTGTCTTGTAGGAATAGGATGCTCCGATGCTTAAGTCAGAATCCTTGGCAACAGATGAAGATAATGGAAATCAGGTATAGTTTTTTGACGCAACAGATTGGCGCCATGTGTCAACCAATAGATAGAACATCAAGTCATCTCCCAACTATCAAACCGTCACGTTCACACGCGTGAGAGTAGACGCCAAAAATTCAAAATTGTTTCAACTCGCTGGAGCGAGAATGCCCAGAGGATTGGGGGGCTCGTGATAGGTCAGGAGATGTCACCCAATAATAGGGACCCGACACATGTATGAGGAACGAGCTGAGGCCATGAAGGCCAGACACGAGCTAACCAGGCTCATAGAGCATGAGGTCTGGTGAATGACAGACCTCGTGAAGCATTTGGGTGAGGACAGAGCTTGTGTCATTACGGGGGATCGCTATGTTGACACCCTGGCAATAGCGGCCTGACTCGTATTGTGAAGGGATGACCTCAACACTTCACCCAGTTAATCCAAAACTTGCCATGAACCAACGTGGCCCGAGATTATCGCCCATATTGCGATTGATAAGGTGCAAGGGAAATCATGGGATAAATGTTAGCCCTAAAATCACTCCTAAACTCTCGTACTCCATTCCGAGGATTCTACATTCCTATTAGGGTATGGTTCTGCCCCCGATCATCCATAAATAAGGAGGTAACATCCTTCCACGATCATCGGATTTCCATTATCTTCATCTGTTGCCAAGGATTCTGACTTAAGCATCAGAGTGGAGTCACCGACATAGCTTGGCCCTCTCTATTAACTCTACCTTGTAGGAGCAGGACGTTCCGATATAGTTTTTTGACGCAATAGATTTTGACCCGTGAGGTTGTAGATTGGCCTCCGGTGTCTAACATATATTAATTTCATCACAAACAAACAAGTATTGATCATGCTTCTTTCAAGAAAACATTCAAACCTGCCCCTGACTGGCTGAAATTTTGATTGAAGGACAGGAACCCTTGACATGGCATCCAAGCACACTGTGGAGTATCACTCCAGTGATTGAATTTAATGGAGAACTCCCAAGGATGTCCTCAAACATACCCACCAGAAGATGGATTGCTGATCCTTCCAGTTGCATTGCCCACAGCATAATGTACTGCTTGGACTTCAGGTATTCTCTCTCCTCTCCATGAATGTGGGTCCCACACCTAAAAATTTATGTGAAAGGGCCTGGGGGAGGTATAGGTGCAAGGTCCCATCCCTGGGTTAAACCCCTATGCAAGCCCAAAGTGAAACAACCTTGCTGTATTCTCTAGGTGATGCACACATCACCCAGAGACATCGCCCAGAGGGGAAAAATGCATTATTTTAATCTACAGATGTGTGGGGACCGCCCATACTGGCCATGGGCACCCCCATAGGTTGAAGGGAGTCTGAGGAATCACCTCATACCCTTAGACCCCTATGGACCCCACCTGAGTGCCCAGAGGGACTGAAAATTAGTTTGAAAATGCATTCTCAAAAGGGGCCTAAGCAAGCAAACAGACCTCAGTGGGGGCTTGTCTATAAATAGGGGACCCAGCTCAGTTTTAGAACTTTGAAACACTATTGAAACCGTGGAGAGAAAAAAGAAGAGAGAAAAGAGAGAAAGAGAAGGAGAGGAGGAAGAAAGGAAGGGAAAGAAAAAGGGAGAAGGAAGGGAAGCTATCCCTTGTGCATCAACCCAGTCCTGCAGCCATCCCTGCATATACCAGGTATGAAAACATACCTTAAAAATGCTACCATATTGCTGTTACTGTTCATCCCTCTAGATCTCTGTGTTTTTGGATGAGTTTTGGTCATGGTTTGCTCAAAACACTAAGGGGCTGCCATGTATGGCTTCAGATCTAACATGCAAACATGTTGCATGGAAGATCTGAGCCTTGAGACATGATTTTGGTTGTTGTTACCTACCTGAGACCGAAATCCATGCATGTGCCAGACTGCACTGCACTGTTACACCAAGAACAGGTAGTCTGGGCTCAGATCTATGTGCTCTGGCTGCATGCAGCCTAGCCATGTGTTGCAGCAGCCCTAGACTGCCCTAACATACAAGGAACAACCCTTGCATGCAGCCAAATCCATGGTCTGCAGCTGGAGCTCTACTGGATTACTATTCACTGGGCTGTCTGGGCAGCTCCTGGCAACCAAGAGGCGGGCCCAGGTAAAAATCCAAATGGATCAGTGCAAACTACACCCCATGAGGTCCATAATGATGTAACATGCATGAGGGATTAATCAAGGCACTGCTTATGATGAGAAACCTTGGAATTGGAGCTTGTTCACGTGCTAAACAAGCTCTGGGCGATGCACACATCACCTAGAGACATCACCCAGAGAATTAAAATGGGTAATTTTGTAGATCTGCTATGGGGGATTCCTCCATGGTACTGTAGGCAGTCTAAGGAGGTGGTAATTGACCTGAATACCCCTCATCACATCTATTCTTATATATTTTTACATCAGGTAGCTAAGTGGGCCCCACAGGACTTGGAAACCATGCCTAAGTTGGCCCTGCAGCACTGCTGACTTAGGGATAGTGTTGTATGGCTTTGGTGACCTTGAACCATGTACTGCAGGGGTAAATGACCATTCTGCCCCTAGACCACATTCTCCGGATGATGCACCAGGACTTAGACCTAAGGCCCAGTGTAAGGCCCAGAGAATTCCAAGTGATGTCCAATTGTGCACCGAGTCAAACCAGTGAGCCTAGATCAACCCTAGGACATCCGGAGAAAGTTTGGAATATTAAGTAACATATTTCTGATTTATATTTAGGATTTGATCCCACGCTCGAGGCCTACTCCCAGACTGCAGCCGAAACTGAAACTATAACTGAATTCATTGAACTAGATCCAGGTGAGTGAAATATTATCGTGTATGTACGTGTAACATTATTATTATTATGCCGGCAATTGAATCTATAATTATAATGTTGTGTTACTTAATTCAATTAAATTTCATAATTATTACACATCTTGTGACTGTTGATCAACTCTGTTTGAATATATCATGATGATTGTGAATGATAGACTAGATGCCATAGCTAGCTTGGAAATGAGGCCTGTGGTAACCCGTAGAATGGGATACGATTGACACCGCCTGACTCATATGATGCCATATAGACATGGGGCTAGAGATTCATCACCCATGCTACGCACCCTTGCCAACAAGGGCTAAGGTGTTGGATGACTATGAGGACTACCGTAAAACCTTGGGCAAATACGTCGGGAAGCCTCAGCTATATGCTGGGATGCCTCAGGAAAATATGTTGGGAAGCCTCGAGCAACATGCTTGGGAAGCACCAATAGGCGAATTATGGCAATAAGCCAAACAAAGTTTATCCTCGAGCTATAAGCCGGGAAGCACCGAAAGGTGAATTATGATACTAAGTCGGTTACCTCACAAGTTTAATCACAGGGGGCTGGTCAGGCTGACCAAGGTAAGTACGCTGGAGCTGACTAGTCCTCTCCGACAACTCAATAGGTGTATCGCCGGAAGGGGTAATCAAGCCCACACCAGGGATACATGTATTGGGGATTAGTAGCACTAACCTGCCTTAGTTATATTGATAGGTGGATAATAAATAACTTGGACTTGCATATCATGTAGGATCATGTGGATTGTGGTTGCATATGCATGCATGATGATATGTTTTACTCACATACTCAATGGGGCTCACACTCTGTTATATATGTTTTTCTATTAGATGATTTTATAGGTGGATGCCACTGTGGCATGAAGGCTCATTACGAGGAGGAGAGCCTCGGTGGTTATGATGATATTGGTATGGACCCCGACGGAGGTCATGTCGATGATGCAAGCGTTCTCAGTGGTTATTGATGAAGACCAGTGAGGGGTGCTCTTGATGCTTTTTGTTTCGGGACTCCTTTTTTATTTTTGTCAGGAGTTTATCCCCATTCTTGTTACTTATTTTGGTTTCTTCTTTCTTTTTTTTGGGGTTGAGTTATCTCACCCTATATATATTTACTTTATTTTCGCTTATGTATATGTCAGATCTTACTGTTCAGTTTGTGGGTTGTATTGGGGGAGATGAACAACTTTACTTATGTATTTATATCAAAATCATTTTCCGTATCGCTATGTTTTCTTTTTCTTCCTTTATAATTTTAGATTATCTGCCGCACTCTGATCTTACTTGTGGTAATGTTATGGATGTGTGTCTGTGAATGTGTTAATTGCTTTTAGATCTGTGGGATTTGGTGGATTGCCGTTATGCAATTCGAGTCACCTACCTATTCCTCCCAGGGGGTGGTTTCGGGTGTGACAGAGCTTGGTATCAGAGCGTGAGGCTCTTTCTACATTCACAGGTTGCAGAATAGGAATAATAAGCTATCAATAATAAAACATGCTATAAAGTAAAAGCTACAAGGTAGGTAAATGTAATTAAAAGACAAGGTGCATAATTACATTAATAAAAGATAACAGTGGCCGCGCCACTACATGAAGTTTGATCGCAAGTACTACTTTAAATTTACATAAGTTGAGAAAAAAAAATACATAAACTATAAAAAAAAAAGAGGAAGACAAAAGTTAGAACTACATCAAGTCAAGTCAGGCTGAAACATGTAGAAGCTCGAGCTGGAGTGGTACTCTGGTGGAGGCTGGGTCTATCGTGAGTCGACACGATAATATGTATCCTAGAAGTCCAAGCGTCGCTCTACTGATCCCATTTTGCTCTCTATGGCTGAGAAGCCCCGATCAATCCTAGTAGACATGTCGGTGAGCTGGGTGCGGAGGCCCTGGAATTGTGACATCATCTGAGATCATCCGTAGGACTCTGGCACCTGTGAACTGGTGGCACCAGTTGCCTCATATGGGGGCAAGTCAGTGAACTGTGCACCAATCCCTTCTAAGTCTCCTTGCTCCTCTCCCTACTCATCTTCCTACTCCTCCCCCTGTTCCATCTGATCTCTCTCCTCTAGATCACCTTCTTGCTCCCCTGGCACCTTCATCTTTAGGATCAAGGTCTTATTGATGAGTCTACACCTATCCCTATCCATATACTCACCATCCCGGGGAACATCAAAGTGTTTGAACACCAAAGTTAGGAACTTCCCATATGGAAGGTTCTCATCAGAATGGTTTTGGGCATGATATAACATGGTCTGTAGAAGAAGATATGGGAGGTTGATGACTGGACCCCCTAGCCCGCTCCCAACAAGCAGTAAGTAATGTAGGCCCTCAACATAGAAATGCTACCTCTATTCCCGCCCTTTGGGTAGATGTTATATGAGACACGCCTATTGATGATCCGGACACTAGGCTTATAGGCAGCCTCAGACTTAGGAGTCCTTTCTAAACCTATCAATGCCTTGAAGACCCTCCTCTTGGTCTCCAAGGAAAACATGTTTGAGATGTCTATCCTGGGCTTATAATAGCATCTCTCACCAGTGTTTGGCAACCCAAAGATCCCTGCCAAGGTGGTAATGGTAAGTCTAATATCCACTCCCTTTACCCTGCTCTCCAACCCAAACTCCTGTGCCCCAGATGGCACTAAGTTACAATAGAAGTATCAAACCAAATTAGGGTAACATGGCTTGGTGGGTGACAACATAGGTGCCCAACCTAAGATGTTAAACCTAGTGTACAAGTTGTACTGATGGAAGTCATCCACCTGTACCACCCTCCCATTCACTATGCTTTTGGACTTAAACTTATCCCAATCCTTAAAGTGCTCGTACGAACCGGTTGAAATCCGGCTCCTCGGAGGAAGAATCCTTCTCAGTGAGGTAGGTGGCACTGATGAGGACGAAGAATGCTCAGACTCTGACCGTAGCCTCTTGCGTGCTACGGATTTCATCACTGTATGATGACTAGTGGACAAGGTGCTGCAAAAAGGGAAGAATAGGAGAAGTTAGGGCAAGAAAAATAGTAAAATTCAAGCCAAGACAAGAAAATCATGGAAAATAACCTAAAACAAGAGAAAAAGTTAAATAATCTTACCCTAGATCACATACGATCACGAGGGACCCGTGAAATTGGGTGGATATGGTGTGGCAGTAGTCACACTAGGCTTTGGAGCTCTGCCCTAGGTGTTTAGGAAGCACTAGAGAACAAATGAATTGGAATAAGTCGCTCTCGGACTATTATAAGTTGGGCCCCGATTCTCTGGGTAATGTGACAACGCCCAGAGAATGGAACTTTGTTGTTTTTGCATAAAAACCTATGAACTTGTAAGTTTTACCTAGAAAGGACATAATAAACAAAAAAACCATAAATTAAACTCATATATGAATTCAAAGAAAATAATAATAATAATTTTTTTTATTAAATAATTAAATAAAAATACACTTGCGGATAAATAAAATATTGCATGTGGGGTGGATAAGGTATAAAAGAATGCATAGGGCATTTAGAATTTCCTCTATTTATTTGGACACTTAAGAATAAATAGACATGCTTATATCTAAAAAAAAAATAGAGTGTAAATATTAAGTATTATGTGCTTATTGTCATGCATGTATGAACCATGTTTGAGTGATGGTGTGCAAACTTGAACATAGATATGTAGGTATGTTGTATTATGTATTTTTGGGATTTTTAGGGATTGTAGACCTCACCATACCCACAACCTAGTTCAACCAAGAATAGGTTCCGATAGGTTGTCCAATCGAAGTTAAACCCCGTAGGTGCTAAGATGCCTCGAGCCAACCTATTTATTTGTCCTGCTTATGATTACTTAAATTCCTATAGCCATGTACTTAATTCCTTTATTAAGTATCCATAGTGACTTGATACTTAGAACCTCTTCATGACAGGACCTTACCACCATGTTCAAACCTAGAGACCCCAGCAACATGTGATACATTAGGCAACTAAGGAGAAGACTGATCAGGATATGTGAGATACAAACCCGTGCTGAGAACCAATTAGTAATTTACTTAGCTCTTGCGGACGCTAGCGGACCAGTGGATTGAGCCATTTACCTATCCCTAGCAGACGAGGTTAGAGGTGATATAGCTTACCTTTACACGCAGAATATTATCACTAGTTGGCAGTTGCAAAGACTTGCCTGTTAGGCCCAAGTACATGACTCAAGAGAATTATTGTTAAAATTTTAAAACTCAAGTGAACATCATGCATAACATGATGCAAAACAAATAAAAACAAGAATTGAATGAATAAGTCAACAAAACACACCTTGCTGGGATGACTACATGAATTCACTGGAACTGTGGAACAAGTATGTAAATGTATTAACTAGGAATTATTTGTTGGCCTCGGTAAGGAGTGTTGGATTATTAAACAAGTTGCTCTTTCCAGAAAGCAACCATGGTCAACACAAGAAGTACTCGAGGTGGTCGTCGTGGAAGACACCCTCGCATTATTCCAGAGGTTGAGCTGCTGAATGCAACCGAGGCCCAAAATTCTGAAGCATTGGCTGCTTCGCCGAGGGCACCAATGGCTGCTCAAGCCACTACTGCAGCACCTCAACTGGGTATAGCAGCTGGTGAGGTGAATGCGTTCATGACTACTATGATGCAGACTATGCGGCAACAACAAGAGTTGTTGGGCCAAATGTCTACACAATTTACAGCCTTGATGCAAGAGCGCGCAACACCACCCCCACCACCCAACCGGCCTGTACTTTTTCCACCACTTGTACCTCAACACTTAGTGAAAAACTCTATCACCAAAGTAATGGAGAGATTCAAGAAACTGTAGCCACCCGTGTTCTCCAAGTTGAACTCGGAGGCGATGCGGTCGGAATGGTGGATTAGCGCCTTAGAGAAGGCATTTGATGTGCTCGAGTGTACGGATGCGCAAAATCTGATATGCACAGGTTACCAATTACAGAATGAGACAGAAGCCTGGTGGAAGGCTACCAAGCCAAATCTTGAAGCTGCCCATCCAAATCCCATGTGGGAGCAATTTAAAGAAGTCTTCTTCAAGAACTACTTCCCAGAGAGCTTTAAGGACAGGAAAGAAGCTGAGTTCTCTGCATTGGTGCGAGGAACCAAGTCAGTGTTGGATTATCAACAACAGTTTGAAGAACTGTTTCATTTCACTCCAGAGCACCCGAAAGGGGAAGTCAGTAAGATGAAGAAGTTTGAGAAGGGACTTAAACTTGAGATCGGGTCAGTTCTATCAATTATGGACATCCGGGATTATGCTCAGATGGTCGACAAGGCGAAGACTATGGAAGACAGATTTAAAGAGAAGGAAAAAGAGAAGGCCACAACGTCGCCTGGGTCGGGCAAAAGTCTAAATAGTTTCCAAACTTTTGGTTGGCCAACTAAGGTTTTTTCGGGGAACAATTTAAGCCCCAATCCGACTCCATACCGTAAGCCAAATGTGGGTCAGAACCCTTTACGCCCCACTTTCAATTGACCTACTCAACCGGCTACGAGTCAAGCGACAACAGCAACCTCGCTAGCTTGACCAGCCACAAGTCAAGTGAGCCAAGCCTCAACACCAGTTGTTCTACCTTATAAGTGTTACATGTGCAATAAAGAAGGGCACATGGCCAAAGAATGCAGGCAGTGTGGATATAGCAATAACTTGCCAAATTAATCTTACGCTAGACCTTTTCAGCCACGGGACAATCAGAAGCAAGGAAAGGTGTTCGCATTAAGCAACGAAGAAGCTGAGGCGAACCCCGATGTGATGACAGGTAAGTCCACTGAACACTACTAAATTATAGGTAATAACCGGTGTATATATGAAACTTAAACTATATACAAACCCTAGGTACCCTTAGTGTCTCAACCATTCTTGCACGAGTGCTATTCGGCTCGTGCGCATCCCACTCTTTCGTTTCCACCACCTTTACAAGTAGGATGAAAGATCAACCGAGGGACATCAGGCATAAATTAGTAGTCAGCACTCCGACTGGTAGTGTCGTGAGCTTAAAGGAAATCTACAACCCTTGTTAGGTAGAAATTAGTGGAAGGAACTTGACTGCACTATTAATAAAGTTTGATATGAAGGACTTTGACGTAATATTAGGCATGGATTGGCTATCCACCTATGGGGCAAACGGCATGTGTACGGAGAAGAAAATAGTATTCAAGTTGGGAGATGGGTCAGTTTTCACCTATCAAAGTGAATCAAAGGAGAAACCCAGAAGGATAACCTTATCCATCCTCCAGGCGCCAAAGTTGTTGGATGAAGGATGTCAAGGCTTTTTGGCCATGGTAATGGACACCGAGGCAAAGATAAAACCCTTGGAGGAACTTGACATCGTCAAAGAATTTCCTAATGTTTTTCCAAAAGAACTGTCCCAACTACTGTCTGAATATGAGACAGAGTTTGCGATTGATCTAATCCCTGGTGCAGCACCGGTATCCAAGATAGCATATCGAATGGCACCTATCAAATTGAAGGAACTACAGGTCCAGTTATAAGACCTACTAAAGAAAGGTTTTATATGACCTAGTGTGTCTCCCTGGGGAGCACCTGTGCTATTTGTAAAGAAGAAGGATGGTAGCATGCGGCTGTGTATCGACTACCGCGAGTTAAATAAGTTGACCATCAAGAATCGATACCTGTTGCCGTGCATTGATGACCTATTTGATCAACTATAGGGAGCGAGGGTTTTCTCCAAGATTGATCTTAGGTCCGGATACCACCAATTAAAGATCAAGAGTGGAGCTATTCACAAGACGACGTTTAGAACTCGATACGAACATTATGAATTCCTAGTCTTATCGGTCGGGTTAACTAACGCCCTGGCAACATTCATGGATATGATGAACAGAGTGTTCCATGACGTGTTGGACAAGTTTGTCATCGTGTTCATTGATGACATTCTAGTGTACTCCAAGAATGAAAAAGAGCACGTGCGACACCTCACCTCCGTGTTGTAGCGATTGCGAGAACATCAGTTATACGCCAAGTTCATCAAGTGTGAATTTTGGTTTCACCAAATTGGATTCTTAGGGAACATTGTCACCAAGGATGGCATTAAAATGGACCCAGACAAAGTGAAAGCGGTTCTCGAGTGCGAGACTTCAAAGAATGCCACAAAGATCCAAAGTTTCTTAGGTTTGGCCGAGTATTACCGCCGATTTATTGAAAATTTCTCGCACATCTCGGCACCCATGACGAAGCTAACGAAGAAGGGCACAAAGTTTGAATGGAATGAGGCATCCGAGAAGAGCTTCCTAGAGTTAAGGAACCGGTTGGTGACGTCTCCCATTTTGACCATTCCGGATGGCACCGGAGGAATGGTGGTATACACTGACGCATCCAGAACAGGATTGGGTGGCGTCTTAATGCAGAGAGGTAAAGTGGTCGCCTATGCCTCAAGACAACTGCAGGAACATGAAAAGAACTACCCCACCTATGACTTAGAATTGGCAGCGGTAGTCGTCGCGTTAAAGATATGGCGACATTATCTATATGGTGAAAGAGTGAAATCTTTAGTGATCACTAAAGTCTGAAGTATTTTTTCACCCAGAAGGAGCTGAATATGAGACAAAGACGATGGTTAGAATTGGTGAAAGACTACGACTGTGAGATTCAATACCACCCTGGCAAGGCCAATGTAGTGGTGGACGCACTAAGCAAAATATTACAAACTGTATCCCTCGATTCCTTGGTTGTAAGCGAACAGTTGTTAGCAGAAGCCTGAAAGTTTGATCTAGAACTCGTGATTGAAGAAATGGCTATACAATTAGTGGCTATGGATTTACAGCCATCGATACAAAAAGAGATAATTGTGAAGCAACCATTGGACCCCGAATTGGCCAAGATAATCTGGGAAGTACATCAAGGAGTCCATAAGGACCCAGATTTTTCATTGGCCCATGATGGGGCATTAAAGTTTTGAGACAGATTGTGTGTGCTTGATGATTATGATGTCCAAGACCGAATCCTTAAAGAGGCGCACAGCTCACCCTATTCAATCCACCCTGGAAGCATGAAGATGTATAAGGATTTGAAGAAGTACTATTGGTGGGCTTGGATGAAAGAGACCATAGCAATATATGTGTCTGAATGCCTCACCTACTAACAAATAAAGGCAGAGAGACATCGACCTTATGGATTGTTGTAGCCACTCCCTATAGCTGAGTGGAAATGGGAAAGGATAACTATGAATTTTGTAACAAATCTACCCAATACCAGAAGGGGAATGAATGCAATTTGGGTGATTGTAGATGGACTGACGAAAGCAGGTCACTTCATCCCCGTCAGGATAAATTATTCGATGGAGAAGCTTGCCCAACTATACATTGAAAATATAGTCCGTTTACATGGTGTGCCTGTCAGTATTGTATCTAATAGGGATCCTCGATTTACCTCAAGATTTTGGAGAAGTTTACAGAAGGCACTGGGATCCGAACTAAATCTTAGTATGACTTTTCATCCATAAATGGACGGACAATCCGAAAGAACAATCCAGACTCTAGAGGACATGCTCAGAGCCTGTGTCTTGGACATGAGCGATAGCTGGGATGTCCACTCATACCTTTGGTGGAATTTACCTACAATAATAGTTACCACTCCACCATTGGCATGGCACCGTATGAAGCTCTTTATGGTTGAAAGTGCCAGACCCCATTGTATTGGGATGAAGTCAGAGAACAGAAATATCTCACGCCAGAGATGATACAAGCAAACTATGACAAGGTAGATATCATTAGAGAGAAAATCAAAGCGGCCCAATCAAGGCAGAAGAGCTATGTCGATAATCGGAGGAAGGACATTGAATTTAATGTCGAAGAAAAGGTATTCCTTCGAGTGTCCCCAACAAAGGGATTGCTACGTTTCAACAAAAAGGGCAAGCTGAGCCCAAGAAAATACATCAACGACCTAACGTATGTACTCTCAACTGAACCTGAACAGTTGGACGTAGATATGACTTATGAAGAACAACCTATGGAGATATTGGATAGGAAAGAACATAATCTCCATAATCGTACAGTCGCCTTTGTAAAGGTTCAATGGGGAAACAATCCCATTGAAGAGGCTTCATGGGAACGTGAAGAAGAAATGAAAGAAAAGTACCCCCTTCGAGCTATAAGGCACGCAAATTTTAAGGACAAAATTTTTGTAAGGTGAGGAGAAATGTCAAACCTGCCCCTGACTGGCTAGAATTTTGATTGAAGGACAAGAACCCCTAACATGGCATCCACTACCTCTTTTGCATGATCGAAAGATACTTGTTGCGTACTCCACAAAGGGGTGTTCCCACTGTGATTGCAGACATCATTTGACAACTCCTAGATGGGTGTGACATCTTCCCCACCATACTGGCCAAGACTTTCAAGGGTCTGGATGAAATGAGTGCTTCCCGGAAATATGGAATGGATTATTGCATGGGGTCACCCACAATCTTGTATATATGGTTGATGGAGAGATTACGGTTGGTTAAACCCATACCCAATGCCAAATTTCAACCAAAGTATTTCCAAATTCGAAGAGAGATAGATCAATTCCGCACAGTCAAGGATTGGAAGAAATATTTGGAAGAAAGGCCGCACAAACAGATCCAGTGGGACTGCCATTGGTGGAAAACCGAGGAACCAATCCTTAAAACTCAGGGTTGCAATTATGGAGGTTAATGGGCCTGACCCATACTACTTTCTATTTGCCCTACCTCATGCCTGCTTAATACCAAGCATTGTTAAAGGCTTCAGAAACCAAGATTCGACAACTAGAAGAGTTAACGCCAAAAATCGTGAACCGGTTGGACGAACTGTGGATGAAATATGTAATTATGGGGTGATATTACTAGGCTATGTGTTCGCCCCATATTGATGTTCTCATTTCCCACCATGTAATGATCAGAAAGTAAATGAAAATGTCTTGAATTGTGCATTGCAAAGGCAAAAGCAAGTGTTTTAAGTGTTTTACATATACCCCAAGCATCATAATAAAATCATCATCCAACATCTCAATCCATAAAAACAACAAAGCAATAAAATCCAAGGTAATAAAAAAAAAAGGTGAATGTCTAATTCTCATAACTAGAGAACAAAGTCTCATCATCAGCCTCCTACTCATCATCACCATCATCATCACCCTTGCCGTCATCATCACCATCACTGCTATCATCATCATGCACCACGAACGAGGCAGGGACGAGTCTTGCAGACACCAACTATCTCCTGAGGTGTCTTATCTCCTGTACATGAACCCGCCTACTATTCTCAAGGCGGTCCTAAGACTCCCTCATATCACCTAGCTGATCACTCTAGTAAGGGTGAGGGTAAGTGCATTTCAAGAAGATAAGACTCAATAAACAAGAGAAAAAAATGAGGAGAAGAAAAGAACAAAGGAGGAAGAACCCACCAGCTGCTGAATATAGCACATCAGCTCAAAGAGCACCAAATCCATACTTGCCTGCATCTGGCGCATGTCAGTAAAGTGCTCCGCATTAATCTATTGTGATAAAAGATGAAGAATCAGCATTAAAGATAAAGAACCCAGTGAAAGTAAAAGGGAAGAAAGAGACATAACCCATTGTAAGGAAGTGGGAGCCCCAAGTCATGGTCAGAAGTTTTACATGTAGGAAGAGCAGTTTGAAGACTAGCATCGACAAAGAGGGTGAAGTCCATCCCCGATACTCTGGGATAATGTCGACCATTCTTGCAATGCGTAAAGCAGCACTTGTACTCTAAGAAGGGCAAGAGCTCATGCTGCAGCTATTTAAAGGGGGCATTTCGTATGCATCAGGGATTAGGCGACGACCTGGGTATTGCAAAAGGAAAAAAGGGGAGAAATGTGAAAATAGAAAAGAAAAAAAAAGAAAAGAGAAAAAGAATGAATACCAAATGAAGCAAATGTCTAGAATATTACCGTGGGACCCTCCTGAGTCAGGAAAACACAGATTGTCTCTCGATAGAGGAATTCCTGGTAGTTCTGGTTGGGCAAGGTCAGCCCGAATGCAGGAATCCCGATCCTCAACTCAACAATATCAGGGACTGGAGGGCAGAATGCATACAAGAAAGAGGATGTTAAGGTACCAACTGAGCAATGTGCCACTAAAGAGTGACTCTCTCTCCCAAATAAAGCTCAACCTCGCTCGAACAATCAAAAGTAATGCGCCTTTGGGTAAGCGCAAGAGCATATGTGTACTCGTCCTTATCACCCTCATCAATTATCTCATCCTTGTCATAAGGCTGCCATCGGACCTGTAAGTAATACACAGAAAGGTTAATCAATATACTTAATAAATAATGACCAGAAAAGTTTGACTTTACCTGATTGACTGTCAAGTTGTTGAGTTGGTGGCACACTTGGAGATCATTGATGGCAGTGCACTTCCCTGTCCTCCAGCGTGGCACCCTAGGGATATAAGGAACTACCTCATCAGGAGGGGAAGGGGCATGGATTCCAAGATCCTCATAGACCAACACCTGTCAAGGAAGAATAACATGAGAAAATACCATCAAAGAAGAAAAAGATAAAAAGGATAAGAAAAGGAAGGATAAGAGAGATGAAGCATAACTAAAGCACATAAGCGCAACCAGTGAGGCCAGGTGCCCCAACGGCAGCCAATCCAACATCCCCAAGAAATGAGCATAGGCTGACCCGCCCCAATCAAGGGTCCTTGCATACTCAAAATCTGAGAAGAAGCAGACAAGAGAAGTATCTACACGGCCTCGTCTGTCGTAGAAAAGAACATTAGAGACCAGATAAAGTAGAAAGCTCCTAGCAACCTGATCTAACAGCTCCTTGGGAGAGTCATCATCTATCTCACGACCTTACCACTCTTTCTTTAATGTAGACATGAGCATGACTCGCTCCATCACTGTAAAGCCAAGAAGCTAGCCAATATCCTTAAATGACCTCATCTAGTCCACCGAGGTCAAGGAAACTGGTCTCCTAGAGAAGGGGAGTATCATGAAAAAGTCTAGGGGAGTAATGGTTTCCTCCTTCGTTGGAAGATGGAAAGTATGGGTCGATGGCCCACACAGATCTGCAAGAGCCCAAACTACCGAAGTATCGAGCTCTGGGGCAACCACTTGAGCTGTACGTCCAAGCCCCGTCTGATCCACCCTCTCTCTCACCAAAGGATTGAGTTGGAGGTACCACATCTGAACATCATTCATATGAAAATACTTTGTATAACAAGGGAAATAAAGGTCCTACATAATAGATGGTGGAAATTAAAATCTAAGCAAAGTACATGTTATGAAAGGAGAAGAGGATAGGTGTCACTTACATTTTTTAGGCCCTGACCCCAGATGGTGCAACACTTATGGCGAGTTGTGTCCGTCACAGTAGTGTCGTGCACCACTCTGCTCGCATATCTTCCATTGTCCATGATGAACCCACTTTTTCGATGACATAGCATGAAAAAGAAAAAGAAGGCAGAAAAAGTAAAAATGCAAGAGGAAAGGTGCAGGAGAGAGAAAGAGGAGAGAGGTCAGAGCCCCAGAGAGAAACCAAAGAGCAAAAGTGAGGAGAAGTGAGAAATGGGAGGGAACCCCCCTTATAGAATTTGGTCCTTGGCAGCGCCGCAGAGCTCTAGGCTAATGTTGCGTTCTAGCCATGGCTATGTGGGGAAGCGTCGCACATGGCCGGTGGCACCGCCCAGTTCCAAAAAAAATAAAAAAAGATATTTTTCTTTCCCTTTACAGGCAAACGTCATCACAAGGATGATTAAGCAAACAACGTAAATTTTAATCTAGCTTAACGTTGCTCAAAAAAATCAGAATCCAGCTGAGCGTCACTCGAAATTCAGAATCCAACTGTGCATTGCTCAAAAATCAGAATCCAACCGAGTGTTGCTCAAAATTCAAAATCCAGCTAAGCGTTGCTCAAAAAACAAAATCCAGCCGAGCGTTGCTCAAAAAATCAGAATCCAGTTCCAGTTGAGCATTGCTTAAAAGTCAAAATTCAACCATCTCATCCTCAAAAGATCAGGAGCACTGTCGAGTGATTCCGCCACATCCTCTAAAGATCAGAAGCATGGTCGAGTGATGTTGTCTCACCCTTAAAAGATCAGAAGCACGCTCGACTGATGTCACCTCATCCTTAAAAGATCAGAAGCACGATCGAGTGATGCTACCTCGTCCTCAAAAGATCAGAAGCATGGTTGGGTGATGCCGCCTCATCCTCAAAATATCAGAAGCACGGTCGAGTGATGCCACCTCATCCTCAAAAGATCAGAAGAACATCAAGTGATGTCGCTTCATCCTCAAAAGATCAGAAGCACATCAAGTGATGCCGCCTCATCCTCAAAAGATCAGAAGCACATCGAGTGATGCCGCCTCATCCTCAAAAGATCAGAAGCACAGTCAAGTGATGCCGCCTCATCCTCATAAGGTAAAAACCTGGTAAGGTAATGCCAACTCATCCTCATCTTTGGTTGAGTGGTTCCTTATAACCCTCACGTGTAGCCCTCACGACCCTTGTTTTGGTCGGATGGTTCTTTATAACCCTCACAGGTGGCCCTCGCGGGCCTCATCTTTGGTCGAGCGGTTCCTTATAACCCTCACGAGTGGCCCTCACGGCCCTTACCTTTGGTCGAGTGGTTCTTTATAACCTTCACAGGTGGCCCACGCGGCCATCGTCTTTATATCCCTCACGGTTGGCCCTCGTGGCCCTCGTCTTTGGTCGAGCGGTTCCTTATAACCCTCATGTGTAGCCCTCACGACCCTTGTTTTGGTCGAATGGTTCTTTATAACCCTCACAGGTGGCCCTCACGACCCTCATCTTTGGTCGAGCGGTTCCTTATAACCCTCACGAGTGGCCCTCACGGCCCTTGCCTTTGGTCGAGCGATTCTTTATATCCTTCACAGGTGGCCCTGGTGTCCCTCGTCTTCGATTGAGTGGTTCCTTATAACCCTCATGGGTGGCCCACGCGGCCATCGTCTGTGGTCGAGTGGTTCTTTATAACCCTCATAGGTGGCCCTCACATCCCTCGTCCTTGGTTGAGTGGTTCATTATAACCCTCACAGGTGGCCCTCACGGCCCTCCCCTTTGGTAGAGCGGTTCCTTATAACCCTCACGGGTGGCCGTCACGGCCCTCATCATTTATCGACCAGATCCTTATAACCCTTATGGGTGGCCCTCATGGCCCTCATCCTTGGTCAAGCGGTTCTTTATAACCCCCATGAGTGACCCATGGTCCTAATCCTTCACCCAATTTTACTAAGCATCATTCATGTTACCGAGCAAACCGAGATAGGTTTTGTCATTCAGAACTCCATCACCCATGGGCAAAGTGACAATAGTAGTTGCTCAAAAGGTTTACCGAGCGATTTATCAAAATAGGTTTTATCGTTCAAAACTCCATCACCTATGAGCAAAGTGGTGGTAGTAGTTGCTCAAACCTGGAGGATTTACCGAGCAGTTTGTTGAAACGCAGTTTTATCATCCAACTCCACCACCTTTGAGCAAAGTGACGGCAGTACATGCTCCTAGTGACAAAATCAAGCAATCTTTTATCTTCACTCTTCGACTGTTGGCATAAGCTTGGCCAAAGAGAGGCAAACTATAGATGCTAAAGTTTGGGACCCCCTAGCGATGATGACAACCGGGCGTAAACGGCTGGCAATGTCCCCTGAACCCATCCTTCCAAATCATAGAAATATAAAAAAGACCCAAAAAAGGACGCATATCGCATGTGTGGCCCCAACAGGTAGGATCGTACCCTGTGTGGCCCAGCAAGGCAGCACCGCACCCTGTGCAGCCCTATAAGGCAGCACCGCACTCTACGCTGCTCTGTAAGGCAACGCCACTTGCCCTACGCGGGCCTGCAAACTAGCGTCGCACACCTTGCGGGTCCCCGACTGCCCTCCGCGGCCCTGCAAGGCAGTACTGCCTGCCCTACGTAGCCTTGCAAGGTAGCGCTGCTTGCCCTACGTGGCCCTGCAAGGCAGTGCCGCCTGCCCTATGCAGCCCCGCAAGGCAGCACCGCTTGCCCTGCTCAGCGCCGCCTACCCTATGCAGCTCCGCAAGGCAGTGCCACGTGCCATACACAGCCCTGCAAGGCAGTACCGCGAGCACTGTGTGGCCCTGCCAGGCAGCCCCGCGGGCACCCAAACCCATTTTTTTCGTCTTTTGTGGCCCTGCCATGCAGCCTCGCACATTCTACCTCTACGCCGCCGAACCTAAATTTTGCCTATAAAAAGGGGGTCCCTCCCCGCATTTGCATATTCCAAGTTTGTGGGAGAGGGGACACACCCGGAGCTCCAATTTTCCTATTTTCCCTAGTTTCCTTGATTCAGGGCCTTGCTCAACCCAATTTCTAGCCTTCAAGTCTTGTTCCCCTATCTAAAGCCCGGGTTATCCGAATCTGGCTTCCCCAACCTATTTTCGCCTAAATCTAGGAAATCTGCCATGGTGTAGCCACTCTATCCATTTGAGAATCTGGTTTCCAAAACCTTGCAACACCATTATTCTATTCGAGATCCTAAGATCCAATACTCGCAAGCCATTACTCTGTCTGACAAAGGATAAAGCCAATCTTTTGGCTCCACGTGAGCTGGGGGATGCCATCCGTCTTGCGCAATTGCATTTGTTTAAAGCATACAGGTATACATTTCTTCCATTAAGCTTTTGATTTTGGCACAATGTAGGCTTTCAAGTATTCTGGTGTAGTGTACACCAGTTAGTATAACATAGTTTAATTCAATTAAATAGATTGTGCATCACTATTTAGCTATACACGTGGGTATAGGGCATTCATAAAGGAAGAATATTTGAAACCCCGTATCTAGTAGAAAGACAGGTTTACCCGGACAAGGTGGGTGCCTAACACTTTCCCAGACTCGTAACCTGACCACTTACCTCGAATCTCTGACCTGACCAATCGGAATCATGTAGCCCTTCACAGGGCTACACCAATGGGTCCTAGGCCCTAATCCTAGGTGGTGACTCCATTTCATTTCATTGTATGACCCCCATCCCCTGATATTAAGATCCTTGAGAAGATGCATTCCTTCTCTTTCCAACTGAAGAACCATAAACCCATCCCGGACCAGATTTCTGCGTGTGTTGCGACATGTCCGCTGGAACGGATCCTCACACAAAGTTCATCAAGGAGAACATCATATGTAGAATATGGAGTGCCACAGGCCCTCATTTCCGATCAAGGAGCACATTTTTGGGGAAAGGCAGACAGGTTTTGCACCAAGTTTGGTATCCAAAGGCATTGCTCCACAACTTATAGACCACAATGTCAAAGCCATATTGGAAAAATGGTTGATACTCATAAAGATTGGGCAGATAAGCTCCCATACGTACTATGGACCTATTAAACATCAATCCAAACTTCTACCGGGATAAACCTATTTTTCTTGGTCTACAGAATGGAGGCAGTACTTGTCACACCCCAAATCACCCCTTAAGAGGATTTAGGCAAGTGACCGGATATCCTACGACATCCACCAATCCCCAAGGATCTAGAAGCAGTATTTACACGTCACAAATCACACATTGAGGTTAAAAAGATAGTAAAAGGATATCAGAGTGCAACGAAAGATCGAACTACCCACAGATGATTTATATCATCAATAATAAAATCCCAAATACCTATGTTATACCATATACATATCCAATTATGTTCCATAAGTACATTATCTTGGTAATTACACTTCTTGAAAGAAAGAAACTTAAACAATAACAAAATCATCGCTGAGCAACGAGATGAGGAAGATCTACAATTCCATTGATAGCTTCCTCGCCCATTAGCAAACCTGTACCTGCAAAATCAGCTAAAAGAGAACATACAAGAGTGTGAGCTCCACCGAGCCTGTGAATGAAATATAAACCATGCATACACATGCAAGCACAACCAAATGAGTCATACATGAGGTGCAATTCATTTTATTTATTAGCCACCTAACATCACAACTACGGCAGGTTAGTACTACTACAATCCCCAATACATGTATCCCTAGTGTGGGCTTGGTTACCCTTTCCTGCGATACACCCATTGAGTTGTCAGAGAAAACCAGTCGGCTCCAGCATCCCTTCCTAGGTCAGCCCAACCAGCACTCTGTGATTAACCTGTGGGGTAACCGTTAGTATTTAGCTCAAATCTTTTCCCTTTTTAATTGTAGCATAAAGCCCGGCATATAGCTCATGATTTAATTGTGGCGTAAGCCCGGCATATAGCTCATGATTTAATTGTGGCTTAAAGCCTGGCATATAGCTCATGATTTAATTATGGCTTAAAGCCCGACATATAGCTCGTGATTTAATTGTGGCTTAAAGCCCGGCATATAGCTCCTGACATTAATTGTGGCGTAAAGCCCGACATATAGCTCATGATTTAATTGTGGCTCCCACAGGCATCTAACACCTTAACCCCTGTTGGCAAGGGTGTGTAGCACGGGTGATGAAGCTCTAGCCCCATGTCTATAAGGCATCGCATGAGTCAGGCGGTGTCAACTGTATCCCATAATACGGGCTACCATAGGCCTCATTTCCAAGCCGGCTACGGCATCTAATCTAGCAATTTCACATACAAGCATTATCATACATTTCCAATGTTCATCAGATAAGATTCAGAATTCAAATGAGAATATAAAACAATTTAAAGTAATTAAAGATAGTAAATATTGTTGTTGTTATCATGACCCGTCAGTCATGTTACACCTACACTCATGGTGTAATTCTACTCACCTTGGTTTGATCCTACCGGTTCAGTTGTTTGTTCAGTTTTGCCTAGTATCTGGCTGTGCACCTCGAGCACGGAAACAAATCCTAAGCAATAAATTAGAAATATGTTATTTTAATTATTCAAACTGTTTTGGATAACCCAGTGTTAGTCTAGGCTCCTAGGTCTAACTCGGTGCTCAGTCCGAGATCACTTTGAATTCTCCGGGCCTTACACTAGGCTGTAGGCCCATGTCCAGGTGAATCACCTGAAGAATGTGGTCTAGGGGCAGAATGGTCATTTACCACTATAATACATGGTTCTAGGTCAGAAAAGCCTTACAACATAGTCCCTAGGTCTACAGTGCTGTAGGACCAACATAGACAGGGTTTCCAAGCCCTACGGGGCCCACTTGGGTACCCAAGGTATACATAATTATGACAGATGTGAGGAGGGGTATTTTGGTCATTTTCCACCTCCTTACACTGTTTATAGTCTATATGTGGAGGTCCCCCAAGTCAAATCAGGAAAACAGTGAAGTTTTCATTCACTGGGTGATGTCTGCATCGCCCAGTGCCATCACCCAGTGATTGCAAAACCGAAAATCAGGCTGAGATTCTAAGGTTTTGAACCACAATCAGTGCATAGATCCTCTCCCCATGCATGTTAGGTCATCTTGGACCCCCAGGGGCATACTTTGCACTGGTCCTTGTGGATTTTCACCTGGGCCCACCACTTGGCTGCCAGAGGCTACCTAGATGGCCTAGTGAATAGTAACCCAGTATAGCTTCAGCTGTAAACCACGGTTTTGGCTGCATGCAAAGCTGGTTTTAGGTATAAAATAGTAATCCAAAGCTGCTACCACCTAGGGTTAGGTTCCATGCAGCCAGGGCATGCACTTAGGACTCCAAACAGTCAAATAATAGTGCATCTGGCAGTGTAGCCATGCACAGCCAGATTTCGGCTTCAAGACCAGCAAAACAGATCTGTATTTTTACTCAAATATCTCAGATCTTCCATGCTCCATGTTTGCATGGCAGATCTGAGATGGTCCATGGCAGCCCCCAGCTATTCTGGGCTGCCAATGGCCAGAAATGCTACCAAAACTCAGAGATTCATGGAGAAGAACAGTAACAGCAGCATAACAGCAGGTTTATTATATAAAAGATGCTCAGATCTTACATGCAATAGGTTTGCATGTTAGATCTGAGGCAGCACAAGGTAGTCCCCAGCTATTCTGGGCTTCCCTTGTCCAGATCTACCTCCATAAGGCATAGATCCATATGAGGAAACATAGAACAACAGCAAAGCAGTATGTACAGGTATTGCTTTATACCTGAACTGAGTTGAGAATGGTTGCTAGAGCTGATTTGATGCACAGGTAAGCTCTACCCTCTCTTTTCCTTCTTCTTCCCTTCCTTTCTTCTCCTTTCCCTTCTCTTTTCTCTCTTCTTTCCTCTCTACGGTTTCAGCAGGAATTTAGAGTTCTAAAACTGAGCTAAGGGTCCTCTATTTATAGGACAACCCCCTACTGAGGCTTGTTTGGCTGCTTAGGTCTCTTTTAAAAGTGCATTTTTAACCGCATTCTCTGCCATTCTGAGCACTCTGGTGGGGTCCACAGTGATCCAAGGGCATGAGGTGGTCCCCCAGACTCCCCTCATCCTATGGAGGGTGTTTATGGCCAACATGGGTGGTTCCCACAGATTAAATCATTAAATTAATGCAGTTTTGCACTCTGGGTGATGTCTCTAGGTGATGTGTGCATCGCCCAGAGAATTCATCTGCAGAATTATTCGGATTGAAATGAAATTTCAGTCTATTTAGAGACATAATTGGATCATGGTTCCTCATAATAAAATGAAGCTCTTTGAATCTAGTTTCTAGAAAAACTGGAATCAAAGGAAATGAATATTGGGTTATGAAGTTATGCTATTTTTATTACACAAAGGTCAACCTGTCAAAACAGCAGGATCCCATTTTGACAGCAACTTGAGCTAAACTTTTAACTAACTTAGAGACAGAACTAGGTAATGGTGTTTTCTAACAAAATGCATCCCTATGAGTCTATTTTCCAAAACAATTAGAACCAACACAAATGAAGTTCAGGTGGAGGAGTTATATCATTTTAACTAAGAGAAGGTCAATCTGTAAATTAGCAGAATTTGTCATTTATGTTGTGATTTAAGATGTATGTATGGAATTGGGTTCTCATCATCAAATCAATCATTAAACTTGATGTTTGGTTTTAAAAATTTCTTATCTAAAATACTTAAAGTGATGAGGATCATCATTAGTTTAACCTAGATCTAGGATTTAGTCCAAGGATTCTAGAGTCAAGGGATAGTACCTTCCTCAGGCTGTACATTATGCAGTGGGCTGTCCATCTACAAAGGTCTACAATCCATCTTTTGACAGGTATGTAGGAGGACATCCTCGGGGCTTCTCCATTAAATTCAATCACTAGAGTGTCACTCCACAGTGTGCTTGGATGCCATGTCAGGGGTTTCCTGTCCTACCTTCAAATCCCCAGCCAGTCAGGGGCGGGTTTGACAGTACTACCCACGGAAATCCAAGTGCCATCTCTTAGAATACTAATGGAAAGAAAGTTGCCTAAAGGAGAATGGATGCAAGCGAGGCACGATGAGCTCAACTTTTTAGATGAAAAAAGGATGAAAGCCATAGATGAATAAAGAAGGAGATATGGTTCTCCGAGAGTAAAGAACACCTATCCACAACCCAAGGGGCAAATTCATGCCTAATTGGAGTGGACCGTACCAGATGAAGGAAATTATGATTGGGCAAGCAGTTCATCTCATGGATTTGGATGGAGAAGACCAAAAGGGTCTCGTCAATATGGACCAATGATGAGCACATTTATGTGTGAAATCTTAGGGCATAAAGCATGCATTTTACCACATTGGACAGAGTTACTCGATTGTTTTCCTGTACTTTTTTTATTTTTGGCTATTTCGTGCTATTATGGACTATCGGGAACTACATGTCCCAATCTACACGTAAAGTCACCATTTTTCTTTCCATGGCTGTAAAGAGGACTTTCTACAATTTCCAAATCTTGAAGAGAGAGAAGAGTTGCCATCCACACATGGGGGACCCACACTGTCCAAGATCTTTTGAGCACACATGGCCCACAAGATTCCACAATTTTTTAAGAGTGTACACAAGGCTCCACGATTTTTTTAGAGGACATAATGGGTATTTTATTAATTGTTGAGTGGAATCCTAGTCATCACTCTCTCTCTCCTCCAACTCTCCATGGGTATTTTTAGGATTTGACTATGGATAGATATCTTTTGAAGAATATTCTCTCATCCTTGGAAGGTTGAAAAGTCAAAGATGCCTTGATTACATTACTTGGAGAAGACTCCTACAAAGAAAAGGAAGCACAAGAATTAAATTGAAAAGTCCACTTTTTAGAAAATAGTAGGTTTTGGGAGCTAAGCTTTGTATCTTTCTTACTTTCTATTTTTCTCTTTTTCCTTGGGATTCAAGGAATGTAAAGGAAGAAGGAGAAGAGAATCAAATATTCTTGGGAGATTCTTTTCTCTACCCTCCACAGTTTTAGAAGGAGAGAGATTCCCAAAACCGTGGAGCTCCCTCCCTCACCTCTCCTCTCTTCTTCTTCTCATTCTCCTATAAATACCCAAGTGCTTTTGGGATTGTAAGTAGTTATTCTAGTTCAATTCTAGCTTAATTTTATTTCAATTCCTTAATGAAATTTCTCTCTACCTCTTCGAATTTTTGGCTTTCTAAGTTCTTAGTTTGATTTTATGACTTTGATTCTATGATTGTAATAATTTTGTGCAAGCTTTGATTTAATTATTGTCTTCAATATGGTTGTAATCTCTTAATTCTAGTTCTAGTTTTAAAGCTTTCTTTTTTTAAGTTTCTAATTCTTGTGAGAAAATTTGGAGATTTGAAAGAGGAAGCCATGCAAGGTTTATTCAAGTTGTTCAAGCTTCATCAACTGCATTCATCTAATGCCTAATCAATTCATGCACTTTCCAAGTTTGGTAGAAGGGAGTATTTGTTCAAGCTTCTTATTTTTATTTTTATTTTCTTCTTCTTCTTAACCTCTTAATTCTTCTTCTATTATTTTTATTTTATTCTTACTCTCATCCCCTCTAATCCCTCCATTCTAGTAGGATTTTTAATTCTCCATTATTTTTATTTTATTCTCATTCTCTACCTCTTTTTTCCATGCTTTTGGAATTTTATTTTTTTAATTACTATCATCATCATGCATTATGTTGAAATTTTAATTTAATTATTTTTGTTTATTTTTCAGATTTGGTAGCACCATTTCAAGTGTGGTTTCAACTTCAATCCGGTTCAAGCTTCAATTAGTTAGTTCTATTTCTTTGATTTCTAGTTTTTGATTGTGTGGTTTTGGTAATTTAATTCCTCCAATTTCGTCAATCTGTGTTAGATGCATAATAGGTTAGATGGATGTGTGTTAGGACGTTGATGCTTGTGAGTTAGGATTCATTAGTTTAATTATCGTTAGTTTAATCCAACACTTTAATTAATTTGGTTCACTTTGTGTTGCTTCTAAGTAAGTAAGATAGAGTGGCATACATCTCCTTGTGTTCGACCCGTAGCTACAATTGACCTGTACGCTTGCGATAATTTTTAAACTCAAACAACCAACTTAAAAAATATTATGTGTAGTCGTCTGGTCTACATGAACAATGTTTGACTTGATTCCTTTTTAAATAATAGGTAGGCAACCAGGCATGTTCAAATACGGTCTCAATAACCAATCTCCACCAAGGGCATCTTTCTAATCCTGTCATCCGACTCATCTGTCATTCAAAAAAAATCTTTCACCGTTCGACCTTTTTTTCCTTTAGATTGAAGATCTTGCAATTCTGCCACCTAGCATCTCTAACATTCAAGAAAAACAAAAAAAAAATCTTCCACCCGACATCCCTTCGTCTGTTAGTAATAGGAGCTGACTATTTCTTGAGTCTTTAAAAACAAAAAAAAAAAAAAAAAAAAAAAAAAGAAGAGAGGAAAGGGATCTTTTCCAGTTTATTAAGAAAGTTCTTCGATGGAGTGTAGGTGACATGCATCCTCATACAAAGGCAACCCTCGATGAGATTTTGCATAATTGGACAATTAGCATGAATTTTGATGATCCAACTATTTTTGAAAACGTCTGACTACCGGTCTTAGGAAAGATCATGTGTGTAGAAATCCATCATGACCTGCTTCAACAAGTATACCAATGTTAGGATCCAGAGCTACTTGTTTTCAGATTCGGGGAGGTGAAGGCAACTCCCATGATTGAGGAATTCCAAGGTTGCATTCATTCATCTTCTCCAGGGAGACTCTTTTGCCTGCCCTTCCGCTGCAACTATAAAGAAGCTTTGCAAGAATGTTTTAGATGGAACAAGAATGAAGTCAAAAGAGCCATGAACTACAAAAAAAAAGTGGATATATTGCAAGTAGTAAGGGCTTTCTCAAGGCAAGAAGGTGTTGAAGGAACCCAACAAAGGAACAGAAGGAAGGCATACCTCTTTTGCATGATCATAAGATACTTGTTGCGTACTCCAAACGGGGGTATTCCCACTGTAATTGTAGACCTTATTTAACAACTACTAGGTGGGTGTGACATCATCCCCACCATACTGGCCGACTTTCAAGGGTCTGGTTGAAATGAGTGCTTTTCGGAAATATGGAACGGACTATTACATGGGGTCACCCACAATCTTGCAAATATGGCTGATGGAGAGATTACGGTTGGTTAAACCCATACCTAATGCCAAATTTCAACCAAAGTATTTCCAAATTCAAAGATAGATGGAGGAGTTCCGCACAATCAAGGATTGGAAGAAATATTTGGAAGAAAGAACAGACGAGATCAAGTGGGACTGCCATTGGTGGAATACCAAAGTCCCAATCCTCAAAACTCAGGTTTACAATTATGTGAGGTTAATGGGCCTTACCCATACTACCTTCTATTTGCCCTACCTTGTGCCTGCTCAATACCAAGCATTCCAAAAGCGTCAGGAACCAAGGTTCGACCGCTAGAAGAGTTAATGCAAAAAATTATGAGTTTGTTGGAAAAACTATGGATGAAATATGTAATTATGGGGTGATATTATTGAACTAGGTTTCAATCCCATATTGGTTTTCTCAGTTCCCACCATTTCTATCCATGTAATGATCAGAAAGTAAATAAAAGTGTCTGGAATTGTGCATTGCAAAGGCAAAAAGTAAGTGTTTTACATATATCCCAGGCATCATAATAAAAATCATCATTCAGCATCTCAAACCATAAAAACCACAAAAGCAATAAAATCCAAGGAAATGAAAAAGAAAAAGTGAATGTCTAAGTCTCATCAGTAGAGGATAAAGTCTCATCCTCGGCCTCCTGCTCATCATCACCATCGCCATCACCCTCGCCATCATCATCATCATTTCCTTTATCATCATCATACGGAACAAACGGGGCAGGGACGAGTCCTGCAAATGCCAACTGTCTCCGAAGGTGTCTTATCTCCTCTACATTAAACCACCTACTATTCTCAAGGCAGTCCTGAGACTCCCTCATATCACCGAGCTGACCACTCTATTATGGGTGGGGGTAAGTGCATTTCAAGAAGGTAAGATTCAAAAAGAAAAACAATGAGGTGAAGAAAGGAAGAGGGGGGGAAGAACCCACCAATTGTTGAATATAGCACTTCTGCTCAAAGAGCACTGAATTCATACTTACTTGCATCTAGCTCATGTCAGTATAGCACTCGGCATTAATCTGTTGTGACAAAAGTCACAGAATCAGCATTAAGAATAAGGAATGCGGTGAAAGTAAAAGGGAAGAAAGAGATATACCCCGTCATACGGAAGTGAAAGCCCCAAGTCATGGTCAAAAGTTCTACTAGCAAGAAAAGCAGCTTGAAGACTAGCATCTAACAGAGAGGGTTTAGTCCATCCCCGATACCCTGGGATAAGGTCACCCGTTCCAGCAATCCGTAGGCCAGCACTTGTACTCTGAGAAGGGTAAGAGCTCGCGTTGCAGCTGTATGAAGGAGGCATTTTGTACACTCCAGGAATCAGGCGGTGAACCGGATATTGCAAAAATAAGAAAGGAAAGAAGTGTTAAAAAAAAAAAAAGATAGAAAAGAGAATAAGGATGAATACCAAGTGAAGTGAAAATCTAGAAGATTACTGCAGGACCCTCTCGAGGCAGGCGAACATAGACTATCTCTTGATAGAGAAATTCTTTGTATTTCTGGTTAGGCAAGGTCAGACCTAATCCAGGAATCCCAATCCTCAACTAAGTAATATCAGCAGACTGAAGGGCAGAGAGCATACAAGAAGCAGGATACTGAGGTACTAACTGAGAAGGGTGCCACTAAAGGGTGACTCTCTCTCCCAGATAAAGCTCGACCCCGCTCTGAAAATCAAAAGCTATGTGCCTTTAGGAAAGCACGAGAGCATATGTGTACTCATCCTTATCGCCATCATCAATTATCTAATCCTCGTTGTAAGGCTACCATCAGACCTGCAAATAATACATGGAAAAGTTAATCATCATACATAACCAAGAATGCCCAGAAAAGTTTGACTTTACCTGATTAATAGTCAAGTCGTTAAGTTGGTAGCACACTTGGAGATCATCAACGGCAGTGCACTTGTCAAACCCTGCTCCTGACTGGTTAGACTTTTGATTGAAGGGCAGGAACCCCTGACCAGGCAACTAGGAATACTGTGGAGTATCACTCCAGTCAGTGGGATCAATGAGAAGACTTTGTACAGGTTCCCCTATATACCTGTCAGAAGATGGACAATAGACCCCTGCACTTGCACAGCTCATAGCATGATGTATGGCCTGGACCCCAGGTAATCTCTCTCCTCCCTATAACAGTGGGACCCACCTCTGAAAAAGTGTGTAAAAACCTCTAAAGGGCAGGTGCGGATAATACCCTGACCAAGGGTCAAACCCCAGTGCAAACCCCACTGAGATTCAGCTTGCTGAAATCTTTAGACGATGGCACTGGGCGATGTAGACAAGGCCCAATGACATCACCCAGTGAGTGAAACAGCATATTTTAATGGTTTTTAATTATGGGGACCACCCAATATAAACATGGGCACCCTCCATAGATAGAGGGGAGTCTGAGGGACCACCTCATACCCTTGGTTCACTGTGGACCCCACCAGTGTGCCCAGAATCACTTAGAATCAATTTAAAAACCCCTTTTTAAAAAAGGCCTTCACAGCCAAACAAGCCTCAGTGTGGGTTGGGCCTATAAATAGAAGTGCCTTGGGCTCATTTAGAGCCCTTAGCACTGTTGGAACTGTGAGGAGAGAAAGGAGAGAAAGAAGAGAGGATGAGGAAGGAAGAAAGGAAGAAGGAAGGGAGAGCTGCTCTCAACCCCTAGGCCTGGATTTTCGTGCCTCCTCTGCACTGTTCAGGTATGAATACATATGTGTATACCTGTTGCCTCCATCCTATCTCTGTGGTTGATGTGTTTCTGCTCCCTGGACAGCCCTGAACAGCTAGGGTTTGCCCTGGACAGCTCCAGATCTGCCATGCAAGCCTTGAGCATGGGAGATCTGAGATTTTTACTTAATTTTATAATTCTGATTTGCTGTTCTTGAGAGCCGAATCTGGCTGTGCATGGCTACACTGCCCAGATTCACTTCTGGTTGACAGTTTGGAACCCTGGATGTAAACCATGGCTACATAGACCTAACCCTAGATGATTGCAGCCATGGAACATCAAATTACATCTAATTCCAGCCCTGCATGTGGCTAAAAGTGAGGTTCATGCTTGAAGAAAACCCTATGACACTATTCACTGGGTTGTCTGGGCAGCCTCTCACAACCAAATGGTGGCCCTGATGGAAGATCCATTTGGATCAAAAGGTAGATCATCCCAGGAGCTACCTGACCCCCCTAACATGCAAAGGGATTAGATTTGAGCATAGCCTAAAAAGCCCAACCTTGGGAACTCAGCCTAATGTCGATTTGAGGGCACTGGGCGATGCACCCAACACCCAGAGCCATTGCCTAGTGAAGGAAATGCTGTTGTTTTTGCAATAAAACCTAGGGGATCTCACCCAATGGCTGTGGGACAGTGTGGGAAGGTGGGAAATGACATAAATGCCCTTCCCCATATCTGTCCATATTAAAGGAATGCTTTAAAACCCTAGTGGGCCCCGCAGGTGAAGGAAACCCTGCCTGTGCTTGGTCCTACAGCACAGACAAGCTGTGGACAGCACTGTGAACCTAATCTGACCTTGGGTCAGGTACAATCACTGTCAATGACCATTTTACCCCTGTGCCACTGACTCTGGATGATGCACCGGGACATAGACCTAAGGCCCAGTGCAAGGCCCAGAGATTCCAAGTGAGAACCAACCAAACACCGGGTCAACCCAATAAGCTTAGGTTTACCCTATGACTACCAGAGACAGCTTGGAAACCTAACATGACAACTTCTGATTTATATCTAGGATTTGATCCCGCGCTCGAGGTCAACAACCAAACTGCTATTGGAACTGAGTTTGCGACTGAGGTCCTAGAACATAACTCAGGTGAGTGAATAATATTATCATATGTGCATGTGTAATTATGATATTATGCCGGCTATTAAGAATTATAATTATAAATGTTGTGTTACTTACTTCTACTTCAAATTACTCAAATCACTGCATAATGACTGTCTGTTGATCAACACTGTGAATTCTTATATGATGATTGTGAATGTTATTAGACTAGATGTCGTAGTCGGCTTGGAAATGAGGCCTGTGGTAGCCCATAGAATGGGATGCAGTTGACACCACCAGACTCATACGATGCCATATAGACATGGGGCTAGAGTTTCATCACCCGTGCTACGCACCCTTGCCAACAGGGGTTAAGGTGTTGGATGCCTATGGGGCCGACAATATGTATATGAGAAAAAGAGAAAAGAAATGAAAAGACACCGGAATGGTGAATGAATGAAAAGAACACCGGAATGGTGATTATGAGCTATATGCTGGGCTATAAGCCAGAAATGAAAAGAGAAAAGAGAAAAGAAATAGATTGTCCCACGGGTTAATCACAGAGGGCTGGTCTGGCTGACCTTGGTGAACGAATGCGGGAGCTGACTGGTCCTCTTCAACAACTCAATGGGTATATCGCGGGAAGAGGTAACCAAGCCTGCACTAGGTATACATGTATTGGGGATTGTAGTAGTACAGACCTGACTTAGTTGTATTGTTAGGTGGCTAATAAATAATCCGAACATGCATATCATGTAGGATCATGTGGATTGTGGTTGCACGTGCATGCATGATGATATATTTGCTCACGAGCTCAGTGGGGCTCACACTCTACTATGTATGTTTTTCTTAGATGATTTTTCAGATCGATGCCGCTATGGCATGGAGGCTCATCTCGAGGAGGAGAGTCCTGGTTGTTACGATGATGTTGGTGTGGACCTCGACGAAAGTCATACCGATCCTGCGTACATTCTCGGTGGTCGTTGATGAAGACCGTTGAAGAGTGCACGTGATGCTTTTTATCTTGGGGACTCCTTTTTGTTTTTGTTAGGAGTTTATACAATAAATCAGCCTTTTTACGACGGGAATTTTTCGTGGCAAAAGATTTTTTCCGTCCCAAAAAAAGTATTTACGACGGTAAAAATTCTTTGCACAACCGTCGGATGGACTGCCGTCGTAAGCTTTTACGACGGAAATTTGCTATGTGTCGGTTCAGGATGTATATACCACGACATACTTGTATTGTCGTATCAAGTTACCTATATACGACGGATAATATTTCGCCGCATACAAAAAATTTAATACGACACACTCTCCTTTCCATGGGATAAAAAAACATTAGATATGACAGATTATGAAATCCATGGTATAAGAGCAACTTATATACTACGAAAATGATTACTGTGGTATATAATAAATTATATGGGACCTGCTACGCTTGCCGTCGTTTTAGAACTGCCTTATATCCGACGGACATTTATATTATATACCACAGAAAGGTAACATCTTTTGGCATGGAAAGAAAATTCCGTTATAAAAGGTGTGATATTTTTTTTAAAAAAAAATTTATTTACAATATATAAATATTCCTACAAATATACATCCAAATTTCAAAATGAAAGAAAAAACATCGTTATTAATTTGAAGATCAAGAGGCGTTCAACAAGAAACACATCTCCACTAGAGAATTCCTCTCGAACCTTGATTGGATCTCTAGCAAACCCCGAGTATTCTCTGCCAGCTCCTCTGCAGGACCTACTGTGCTATGGTTCTCAAGGCGAGGAAATAAATCCTTGAAAGGCTTCATGAACCGTTGTCTGCCAAAGAGCTCACTTGCTGCAAGGTATATGCGGGTGGAATTATTGAATCCCATAGCATGCAAGATGAGAGCAACCTGCACAGAGAGAACTATTTAGAACAATGCCTTCATCAAGTTCACCGTGAAGCATTATTAAAACACCGGATTGGCATTTTCAATAGTTGCCTCAATGTTGAACTAAGCAAGAGACCAATTAGATGCTATAGGGATCCGAACTAGCTAGGCAGCAATTAGTTAAATATATGTGCATGAACATTCAAAATTCCAGAAATTGTGTTGCTAAAACAGTAGTACTATCAGCCTAGCTACTTCAATGTGAGAACAGCAGCATATCAATGCATATCGTAACAGAGCAAAAGTTGAAAGAGGGCAAGAAAGAAATGAAAGAGACAATAGGCACTAAAAAAAGAATCATAAGTAAGAATGTAATTGAGATACACAAACTAAAATAAAAATACGCTGAAACTAAAAACAATAAATAGCATGCTCAGGAAATATGCCACTGCATATGGGATTCACCAGCTGTGCTCTAGCAATAGGGATTTCATTCTTTTTCTTGTTTCCCTTTTCTTGGGGGTATGCTATATCACTTTCAACTTGGCCATGACGGGTTTTGGTTTGTCACATAAGAGTATAAAGGCACGAGTAATAACAAATATCCCCACCTAATCATTAGCTTATCTGACTACAATACAATGCTTTTCCTTCACAGGATTAATGATAAGCAGCAAAGCATCTCAACACAAGGAACATAAACAAATAGCAGCCTAATCAATTGATTTTCACATTTAATGTGTCTATGAAAAACAATCATGCATCAAGTTCAGATTAATTGAGATCCCATTGAATTTAAATCACATTAAAGGAACTTTAGCATCCTTAACACAGTGGATCTCCGAGACTTCAGGTCTGTTTTGAAGCATATTGAGCAAAACAATAAAAAAATCTTCCTGCAAAATTTCAAAAACTAAAAATCAAGACACTAATTGTTCCATCTGACTGATTGAAAACCTAAAAAATCAAATGAAGGAACTCATGTTCATGGTGGCAAACAAAGGGCCAACACATAAAGCATCAATATCCGACTCCGACCCATGAACCTAGTAGGACCAAAGGCACCAGTTAATAACATCCAACAGTGTCAGAGGAAAACCAGAAATAAAATTCAATATTCGAACTTGAAGTTGGAACTCAATGTCAGATATTAGAATTGAATTTGGCAGGAAAAGGTAAGAGTTGTTCAAAAATGATTCTGACAACTGATATCTGAGTTGGTAGCCCAAAAAAAGTTTCATGTCTAATTCAGGTTATCCCCTTTCTATATGGCAAGTTGTAGCTTAATAGCCTATCACAAGTGGCAAAACAAATAAATTGTATTATGTAAATGTGGCATATCTAGGCAGTCCCTCCTTATTTGAAGGATCAGAATCTGCCAGAACAAAACCCCCAATAGGCAGAAAACTCTGTCACTACGGCATTAAAGCACAAAGCAAAACAAGAGAATCTTCAACACATCATTATCCTAAAATTAATTTTAAAGAAATGTGTAACATAGAAGTGCCATAGCTCCCTCTACACTGAGATGTTGAAGCATAGTCAGTTCAATAAAATGAAATTGTTGAAAATATGAGAATATGAAGAATCAATAGCATTAAACTACAGAAGGATGAAAGGAAAAAGGAAAAGAGAAGGGGAGCGAGGGAGAGACTTACACCCAGCCCATATGTTCCATAGGTTAATATTGTTGCAGAAGTGCTCATGATAAGACGCCTAGGAAATCGGCATTGCCATGCTACCTTCTTAACCCACGCCAATACTATCTACAATATGACTCAAAACAGCTTTTGTTTAACATAACAGATACATGGAAAACCATCTGAACTGAACAGCAGTAACTGATTCTCCAAGAATTAAAATCAACAAAAGGAAGTAGAGTCCTTAAATCAATCATTAGAAGTGAACAGCTGCAAGTGCGTCCACCAATTTATTCACACAGAAATAGCGTGACGGACGAAGTTGTAGACATCAAAACTAGACATATTATATACTTGGGGGAAGTTATAGATTAGAGTTTTCCTATTTCTTCAAAGTTTTGATAATCTGGATTCAGTTAGGGAATGCATGGTTAAAGGCTGTAATGGCCTAGCTAGTTGCTTTACTCTTGTCCAAATGGAATGAAACTAAAATTTTGTGCGTCATATCTGGTTTCCAATCCACATGCACTTGTTAATCCACAAATACTTGTTACTATGTAGCTTGGGCAAGGTTTTCTTCAGCAAAAATAATTGAAGAAATTTTTATTCAATATTCAAAGATCCCATAGACAATTTAATATGACTACCTCCACGCTACACCAGAGATTGATTTGCATCAGATGCAATCCCATTTCCCATAAATCTTGGTGCACAGCAATGGCACCAGTAGAGAGACCACGGCGGTTATTCCGATACGGAAGTCTTAAAAGGCAAATATATATATAGAGAGAGAGAGAGAATGACAAACAACTGCAGGCGCCTCAGAAATGCAATCTTAAAAAAAAAAAAAAAAAAAAAAAAAAAAAACGTTACTAAATCAGAAAAGGAGGCCGGAGGGGAAGTCACAAAAACGAACCTCCTTAAGTTTCAAAATAACTTCTTTCCTCTTGAACTCCTCCTCAGCAGATGGAATGAGTCCTTCATTTTCCATGAACTACAAAATAAAACTTCCAAACAAAAATCAATAAACCTCAAAAACATCACAAAAAAACGCAACAGTAGAGAAGAAAAAAAGAAAGATAACAAGAAATAGAGCGTTTAAGCTAAGGTACCTGAAGCAGAGATTGTGTCCTTTCCTCGTCCATACGGATCAAGAGAGCAGGATTCACTGTAGATTGACACTTGGACATTCTTTGCTCCACCCCTATGCTTCTAGAAGACAACAATATGTATAAGGAATAGAATTATTATTAAGGGCTACCATCAGCAGAAGAAAGCTTTTGCTTCAGCTCCAGAATCTCCCAACAATTAAGTTATTTGAAATGAGTTAGCACACCAAAGAAAATTTGACAAGACAAAAACAAGAGCAGCAGATGTTGCATGGAGCTAAATGTTGGGCACTGGGCAATAAATAAGCAACACATCCATAAAGCTGAGATTAGGATCAACGCACGTATAATGGATATTTACAAATCTGTTTATCCATCGAGAGAGCCAAGTAGCAAAACAAAAAAAGAAAACTAAAGACAAACTGACAAATGACAAACGTCAAGGTAAATGAAGAGTGTCTCCAAGTTTCACCAAAAAAAAAAAAGTGTCTCCAAGAGTGACAGAATCCAACATTTAGAGTAAAGACCAGCTTCTCAAAATGAACCATCCCAACCACGTAAGCAATGCTGCAATAACAACCTGCAATATTGTAGAGTAAATAAATGATGGATTTATAAATGACCAGCAGTTGTAGTAGACATATAAGAAAATTTTACTTGGCAAAAGGAATAGAATTCGTCAAATTAAATAAAAAAAAACACCTTAAAGCTAAAAGCATAAAAGGTTTATTTAGAGGGAGAGAGAGAGACAGAGAGAGACAGAGAGAGGGATGGAATATACAGCAACCACAATACCATATAGAAAAAACCTCCTAAGTGTAATGGATAATTTCCTTGTGTTAAGTTTAATTTACCTTAAGAAATAACAATAGATATCCACCTCATTTTTGTTGCCCTCGCATGAATAGCCTAAAAATCTCCATCTCAGCCTTCAATCCATTTATCTCTTCTTTTTGTTCAGCAATAATATCCTTCAATCCACTTATCTCTTCTTTTTGTTCAAACCCTGCCTCCTTTAATGTTCGTACCTCAGTCCGCAACTCTGCATTCTCTAGAGCAACTGACTTAGCGCGCTCTGCTGCCGTTCCATGTATCCCTTTCGGAGTTAATCCAACTCCGTACATGCGTACCCGACGAGTATCTTCACCCACATTACTCCTGAAGATTCCATCTTGCATGGTATGGTCCCCAAGTTTTTCTTCAGGTTGGTTGTTAAGGTCATGGTCCATCTTAGCCTGCATTTGACAATACAGACCTGAGTTAAACAGTATTAAATTTACATTAGAAGTTTTTTTATTAGATTATTAAGCTTACAATCATTTCTTCTGCAATGGGGTCTGAATAAGATCCATCTTTCTTTGTATGAGTGGAACAATTCCATACGAGGGAGGTCCTTCATCTGGGTGCTCTTTATGCTAAACAACAATAATAAATTAGTGATAGAGAGTATTAGTAAGATCTTAAACCGGGTGAACTATAAAAAAACATTTATAATTAAAAATTATATTACCTTCCTCTCTCGAATTACAGCGAAAGGAGTTTTTCCTGTGGTATGCAATGATAACAGTTTGGCCCTATGATCGATATTACGTTCCGATACAACCTACCATTGTTCAAATACACACAATTATATGAGCAATATAATGTGAATCTACTTACTATTCCATTGTTTTATCCTATGGTTGGCTAAATTGTAGGTGCCATACCTGACTACTCTCTTGACTCCATGTCTCAAGGAGTACGTTCCATTGTTCTAGTGGAACACGTTTATCTGTATGAGCTAGCCTCTCCTCATGTGTGGGATACTTCTTAAACACATTTACCTTTAGACCATGCTTAAAGTCCCTCCATCTTTCATTCAGTTTAGTTTCGATCCATTTCCTACAATTCTCAGGGATGTTGAATTTTTCCTGCATACAACATAAGATAGAGTTACTTAAAACGTAAGAAACAAACACTTTAGGAAAATAAAAGAATGGTATTTGTTTTTTATATTACATATATCTTATTCACTGCATCATCTTTTAGAGGTTGGGGAATTTTCCTCCAATCTGAATAAGATACAGGTAGCAAGTGTGCATCTCGAGCTTTAACTCCTATCCAAGTCATCAATTGTGCAGTTCTCTCATTGCAAGGTTGGCCATTATCATCTATTTGTATGCTAATTTTTTCTCCACTAGGCATTGACAAAACCTCCTTGCCCCGAGCTGGTCCTCTTCCAGACTTTCTAGGACCTGTAACAATTGATATTAGGTAAATACACATATTGACTACTTAGTTTAATAGACAAAAATAAAAGTAAAGATGTTTGTGCTCTTACCTGTTTCCTCTGAGCTCGTGCCATCATAAAACTCATCATTACTCATTGTTGACTAGCTGTTTAAAAATAAACAATTGATGTTAGTGCAATGACAATACATAAACTTGTATTTGTAAAATAATAAAAAAGGTAATAGTATCGCATTGCATACATACTCATCATCAACCGAGACTGGTCATTCAATTAGACATATTGTCGTCATCTGAACTTGCAATTTCATTGTTTAGTTCAATGGGGGTCTGAACTATCATCCCTTCTATATCTGATCTAGTCGACACAAAATCTGTGTCACCTTCATGATTTGAAAATTGCATATTTTGCCTACGTTGTATTGTAGTTTGTGTGTCTGCATGATTCAGAGCATCATTTGCCTCACCTTCTAAGTCATATGTATCCCTAATCTTGGTAGTCACGGCAACGTGCCAATCCGACCTTTGAGGATCTGACACATAAAACACCTGCTCTACTTTTGAAGCAATGACAAATGGCTCGTCATTCACATTTTGACCACTATATTTCAAGTGATTAAAATTTACAAGTGTAAACCCGAGCTCATCTTTCTCCACTCCTCTATCAGGATGAGCCCAATCACACTTAAATAACGTTACTTTAAGATCCACTGAGTATTCTAATTCTATTACTTGTTTCAGAATACCATAATAAGTAACATGTCCCTCAATAGGATGCTTGTCCTTCTGACTTGAAAAGCTATTAGTCAATGCAGTTATTAGACCCCACTATTTTGAGTTTTTCTATTAATCTCATGCACCTTACTATGAAACCTAATCCCATTAATAATGTATCCCATATAACTTCTTGCCTCAGAGTTAGGACCCCTAGCAAGACATTTGATGTGCTCAGGCACCTCAGTCCCATTTTGCCGGAGTTTCAATATCTGATGATACAAAATGGGTCAGAATAAAATTGCAAATTTTCATATAGTAGATTATTGAAATTTTTACACTTACATGCTCATTGAACCATTTTGGAAAGTCCCTATCATGTAAATCCATAACCTTTTTGGGACGAGAGTTACGACCTAACTGCCGTTTGATTTCTTTCAGGTGGAGTCTATAATTGAGTGAGGTCAAAAAATTAAAATTCAATTACACTTTAATATATACATATCAAATACAGTATTGAGGAAATGAGTGAAATGGAATTTTATCTCTATTGTGTACTTACTGTTGGTATTCATTTATTCCATTCCTTTGTAATGGACTAGCACACACCGATGTGTTTGATTCCTTTCTCTCATTTCGAGATGTAACAGCTCACATTTCCCTAGGGGCCGACCTATGCTTGAGAATATGGAATGTGGGTCTTCTACATCCAATGAAACATCATTTCTGGATGGCCGATTCAACCTCATTTCAACACCTTCAAAGTATCTAGAACAAATTATTGTACACTCTTCCGCAATATATCCTTCAGCTATCGAGCCCTCTGGCCGACTACTATTGCGAACATAGTCTTTAAGTTGCTTGAGGAACCTACACAAATCCACATTTGTGATGAATATTTAGCCACAAATTTTATATAGAACATGAATAAGGCATATTATTATATATACAACCTAATAATTAAACTCTAACCTTTCTATTGGATACATCCAACGGTAATGTACAGGACCAGCCAAGCTCGCCTCGCTGGCTAAATGAACTATCAAATGCTCCATATCATCGAAAAATCCAGGTGGAAAATACCTTTCAAGGTTACACATTGAGACAGCAATACTTTGATTAAGCCTCTTGAAATCCTCCTCTGAACCAACTTGACTACATAAATCTCGAAAGAACTCACATATCTCAATCAATACTTTACCAACATTCTTGGGCAAAACACTACGCAAGGCAACTGGAAGAAGTTGTTGCATCATAATGTGACAATCATGGCTCTCATTCCTGAAATTATCCTCTCCTTGACTTGCACATTACGTGAGATATTACTAACATAGCCATCTGGAACCTTCACACCACTTAATATTGTGCAAAACACCTCCTTGTCCTCATTGGACAATGTGTAGTATACTGGAGGTAAAATGACTTTATCCCTGCCTTCAATAATCTTTGGATGAAGATCAACACGGATTTTCATATCTTTCAAATCTAGACGTGCATTCACATGATCCTTCGTCTTATCTTTCATACCTAACAATGTCCCAATGATACTATCACAAACATTCTTCTCAATATGCATCACATCTAAATTGTGACGAATAACATTATTTTTCCAATATGGCAAATCAAAAAATATACTCTTCTTCTTCCAATTAAATGGGAGCTCTGGCTTTTGTAACCCCCTTTTTCTCTTCCCCCCCCATCCTTGTCAATATTATCCTTCCCAAATGGGGGAAACTGAGCACCCCACAGCTGTTCCAACACATCAAAACCAGAAGGTGTCTTTGGTTGCACTCTATGTTCCTCATGACCATCAAAACTTCTTCTATCACTACGAAATTTGTGATCAGGAGGAAGGAATCGACGATGGCCCAAGTAACAGTGTTTTCTTCCATATTTTAGCCAACGTGAAACTGTATTCTTGTTGCAACATGGATAAGCCAAAGCACCTTTCGTACTCCAACCTGAGAGATTCCCATATGCCGGAAAATCATTAATGGTCCATAACAAGCATGCACATAGCTTAAATATTTCCTTCTTATATGTATCATAAGTCTCAACGCCAGTATCCCACAATTTTTTTAACTCATCAATCAATGGCTGCAAATATATGTCTATATCATTCCCTGGTTGTTTTGGTCCAGGAATAAGCAATGTAAGAATCATGTTAGGAGCCTTCATACACATCCATGGTGGCAAGTTGTAAGGGATCACCACAACAGGCCATGTACTATGTTTTGAGCTATTCATCTTAAATGGATTGAATCCATCACTTGCAAGCCCAAGCCTAATATTACGAGGGTCCTCACTGAAATCCGGATAAAGCCTATCGAAGTCCTTCCATGCTTTGGAGTCAGCTGGGTGTTGTAACTTCTGATCATCTACACGCTCTTCATGATGCCATCTCATATCAGATGATAGTTTAGATGACATATATAACCGTTGAAACCTTGGAATCAAAGGGAAATGACATAATATCTTGACTAGGATCTTCTTATCGTCTGATTTATATCTTGATATGCCACATTTATAACAAGACATGGCATTTGCTGTCTCATTCCGATACAACATGCAATCGTTGCGACATGCGTCAATCTTCTCGTAATTGAGGCCTAAGTCTTTAATAATCTTCTTGGTTTCATACAAAGACTTCGGTAACGAATTCGGCTCGGGAAATGCTTCTTTCAATAAGTCAAACAACAATGAGAATGCTTTGTCACTCAACTTGCAGAGACATTTAATATGATAAAGCCGAAGAATGAAAGATAGTTTTGTAAACCTTTTGTTTCCTGGATACAATGGTAAATTTGCATCTTCCATCAACGTTCATATTTCTTCATTGCTATACTTTCCCCCTCTATATGCACACTTGTGCCACCATCATCAATCCTTTCATCTGCATTTCTTCCCAACATCTCATTTAGCATGTTATGTGTAACATGATAGATATCTGATGAATCAAGTTCCGCTGGAGTTTTACGGAGAGGGGTGTGTGAAGATGATGCTTCCCCATGGTTATTCCAAATTGTATAGTTCCTTAAAAGTCCATCACAGACCAGATGTTCAGCCACTTCAGTCCGACTTCCCCAAAGTTGATTTAGGCACTTTACACATGGGCATAAGATCTGAGTCCCACATGCTACATTAAAGAATGCATAGTCTAGGAATTTGTCGACCTCCTGCATGTATAGTGCAGACAATCTAAAGGATGGATCCTTTGATCTTTCAATCCAACTCCTAGACATAGTTTTCAGACGTAACTGGTAAAACAAAAAAAAAATGTTGACACATAAATTCAGCACTCAGTATTCACCTACAGTATTAACAACAAAAATTGAAACAATAATTTCCATAAGACAAACTAAAAAACATTTTTATGTAGACTCCATTGAGCTAGTTCATGGGTATCCAACAAATTAACGGTGGCAAAAGAGCTGTTCTGTTGTAGGTTTATTAGGGCTTAGGAGTTTAATCTAGTTCACTAAATGGTTTCTGCAACAGAAACAGATGCCTTCTTCTGGCAGATGATTTCAGAATCATGCTGCATAAAAAGGTGGCTAGATCACACTCAAGCTATGTTTAGGTTGGTCTGGCCCATGACCAAGCTCAGCCAAACCTCCTATCCCTATGCTTAGTGCAGTAACATCATGCAAGGGCAAGTAAATAATAAGGCTAGGTAAATAATTCATAAGTGTTATATAATATAATCGATCACAATATTATCTATTGCATATAACAAAATATTATGGTACACAACATGTATTACAATATGCCTATATTTACCATTTATCAAAGGTTAGGACTATTTCAAGTCCACCCTCCAAGAGTCTGTGAAGGCAGTCTGGGAGGGTGTAGTTGCCCAGGTTATGGCCATTGTATGTATCTGCTTATCTTTCATCTGGTCTTGGGTTGGGTTTGGCTGGCTGAGACCAATACGAAGCCCTTATTGGGAGCCTCATGACAAAACAGAAAGTCATAATGCTGTACTCGATTTCAAAGTTAAAGTCACCTGGATAATTAACATTTCCCATGAAACTGTATCCATTTGTTTCTGTAACCTTCCTTGATAGGTGTTAATCTTTCAACCAACATATCACAGCACTCACGGGGGTGATAATAAACCAATTGACCATCTACATTCCTCAATAATATTGTCTTTGGTAATATCGTAGTGTAGCTACTACCCCATATTCTATTATTCCAATATTCTATTCATAGCACTTTCTTTCCAATCACAGGATCAAAGTCAATGTATCCTAATGAAATTTAGAAATAAGACTACTAAAGTATGAAAGCATAAATAAGGCTCAAAGTATTGATTCAGAAACCCAAAACTTGAGACAACCCAGAATGTGATAAAGCAGGGGAAGTGAGGGAGGAAATTAAAACATAATCATTATCGTCATAGCAAATGAACTAGAGGGACTCCCTGAATCCCTCTTTGTTATGTCTGCATCAACTAAAGTACTGATTTAATTACCCCGTGTGTCATTGACTGTGATCTCAAACTTCTTGACCTATGTTGCTTCTTGTGTTCATGTATGTTATTGTCTTTATTTTCAAACTATATTCTTTGAAGGCTCCATCCATGTTGTATATTTATGCATGACAAACTTCTTTGCAAGTCATGCAGTATTTGCGGTGATCATTCCTAAGCTTTCTTCCTGGCAATTTTTTTTGATTTGGAGAGAAATCATTTTGCAGCTTGTGTTGGCTGAAGCACATGTGATAGATGGATGCTGCTACATTAAACAAAGTGGTAAGACCTGAGTTTGCATGGATTTCTGTTTTTATAATGTTCTCTTCTGATACAAGATGCAGGATTTTATACCTGACTTTCCTCCCCCCTCTTTAATTTTTTTGATTTACTAAGAATTTACAAAATTTGAATTAGCTTATTGCTAGCTTGACCCAGATTTTCTGAAATAACTTGAACTTCTAGTTAGAATAAATGAGAATGATACAAGAGAAAGGTGAATACACCGGACCAAGATACGATCCAAAGATGAATAGTTACACAGTCTACTCTGGTGTTAATGTCCAATTGTGTGATAAGAGTGATGTCTTATTTTTTCCCTAGTCTGGCTAGTTCATCTGTTAGAGAATTAGCCATCCAATGGAAGGAGATCTTACTGAAGATGCTAAGGAATGCGATACTTCATTGGAATGAGATAGTCATCAAGGGCCCTTCCTATCTGTTGCCAACCAGTTGACAATATGCCTGAATTCATTTCAATTCTGAATTATATATCTAATGATTGCTCTAAAGCGTGCCAATCTAAGACTAAAACTAAGTGTCCACTCAAAACCGTCCACTGCAGTAGGGCCATTGTGTGCATGAATAACTCCCAATGCTATTACAGACAGCACCCAATAGCCTGGAATGCTAGGATTTCATTAAGAGCATCTTATGAGATGGAAATCCCTGCAGATGAATCCATGACCAATGAATCCGTAGTAAAGGAAATGAGCTGATCATCTCTGTCCATGTTAAAATGTTGATGCGTTTCACAAACCTGTTAGGACAGATTTGGGAAACTAACCCATAGGACATCATCGCAGTGACCCAGATTTAGAGAACAATAGGGAAAAAATAGAGAAAATCAATAACTAATGAACCAGCCAACCGATGAGGCTGAAAAACTGGTCAAAGGCTGGCCTATACCTGCTGTACTTGTGGCTAAAATATTATAGGAAACCAACTGTTAGATGTTGAGTAACAACGGTGGACAGAAAATAGTAAGTTTCTAAAACAAGGATAATTCCCATGTTCCTGTGTCCTTGTGAACCTACAGGTTTGGACAAATGTATTCCCAAAAATGAGGAACACCTTATCAAAATTGGGCTTGAACATATGGCTGGTTTGGCTGGAATCTTTACGGAAGTCTGAGATCACATAGAAAATACTGTTGCAGGGAGTGAAACTGAGAAATAGAGCTAGCAGAATATGGAATGAGTAGTGACTAAACTAATTCAATAGGAATGGAATTAACAATGGTAGAACCCAACCCACAAAATTAGAGTTTCAGAATACCTTGGTAGTCACCCATGCACTCCTTGTATAGCTTTCTGAAACAGAGAATAAGTGGAAGGAAAGAAAGGGGATATGACCTGGTTTCACCATCAAGGCCTGTTGGATGCTTCACCACCTTGGGTTTGCTACTGAATCGCCACAGTAGCTTGCATTTCATGGGGACACACAATGTTTGCCAAAATCGTGGGGCATGGTTCCCCCTACTTGTATTCATAAATTTTGAAGCATGAATTCAGATTTCGTAACTCTCCATCTGTAGGAGAGACTTGACTAACAAACAAGTCAGAAATTAGTAACTTTTCTAGAAAAGAAATCTGATAACTACTTCATAAAAAGAGAACCGAAAATAGTAGCTCCTAGAAGATTTCCTAGCAAACTAGCCCCACCAAGTAACAACCAAGAGTTGTCCGAAGCTGCTCATCAGCCAGTTAGTTCTGGTTTGAACCAGAATCACTTTCATGGGACACTGTGCCCTTATTTCTGTTCTCATACTGCTTAAGATCTGCATCAAATGTTTCTAGCTTGTCTAAGGCAGCACACCATTTGAAGTTTGTTAGTGACTTTGAATCTTGTTCATGAACCCAAGTCTGGGACCCACATTCACAAAAGCACACATCCATAAAATGCATTGTTTACATCCGAATATACTTAATCATAGTTGTAGATAAGGCAGACCTGTCTTGATCTCTTTTGGTGAATTTTCTTGTTAATTGTTTTCTGCACACAGGGATGTAAATGATATAGATATCTATATGGCAAAGTGTACCGTACAGAATCTTTTCAGAATTAATAAAATATTTCTTGTTCTCTGTAAGAAATGATCCATACAAGTATAAACTTTATGTGCTCCAAACCCACTATACTGACAAAAAGTGGAGGACATATCATCTATATTTTTTTAGCTTTCTTTTGGGTTGGAAATTGCTACCCATAATTTGGTTTGCATTCTTGAGTTGGTGGACCATTCACAATCAGCATGTGCATTTCTTATGACATACAAGATCGATATTTTTATTGATTTGACCATATAGTTTTCCATGTTGGCTGCAGGGTGACTCCTACGGTGAGACACATGATATCCAAATAGCTAGATTGGATTTGGGAGTATTTGTTGGGGATTTGGCTTTTGAGGAGGATGCAAGCAGGTATATAAGCTATAAAATCTTGTTTACAATCAAGGTGTGGTGGTCTTGTTGATGTCTATTTGGAGAAAGCCAATCCTTATAATTGCTTTTGTGAAGGAAAGTTCTCTTAGATCATGATGTGAATGAATGCAGCCTGTGCTGCCTTATGAGTTATGGTCCACTTAGAGATGTTTTAGAAAAAGCGATGGAGATTTGCCACAAATAAAGGATGAATGCACAACAGAAAGAACTTTGGAGAGAAACAACCGTGACCCAAAAATCAAATTGCATCCTAAACAGAACCCTAAAATTTAGTAGCTCTCCATGCGTAGGAGAGACTTGACTAACAAACAAGTCAGAAATTAGTAACTTTTCTAGAAAAGAAATCTGATAACTACTTCATAAAAAGAGAGAACTGAAAATAGTAGCTCCTAGAAGATTTCCTAGCAAACTAGCCCCACCAAGTAACAACCAAGAGTTGTCCGAAGCTGCTAATCAGCCAGTTAGTTCTGGTTTGAACCAGAATCACTTTCATGGGACACTCTGCCCCTCTTTCTGCTCTCGTACTGGTTAAGACCTGCATCAAATGTTTCTAGCTTGTCTAAGGCAGCACACCATTTGCAGTTTGTTAGTGACTTTGAATCTTGTTCAACATAACAAAGAGGGATTCAGGGAGTCCCTCTACCTGTTCCAGCCAAGGCAATACATTGGGGTTTTACATGCAAAAGCCCCCAAATAATGAAAGTGAATGACTGTATATTGCTCAATGAACAGTATGCAAAAGAAATTTTACCTGCAAAAGCAATACCCTAAGTAGCTGATTCTCCTCCTCGATGAAGCAATTCCTAGAGCCTCTTTTGTTTTCTATTAGCTATTATCCTCAAAAAGCTGTTGAAAACGCACAATCAAAGAGAAGGATAACAGAAAGATTGAAATAATAGAGACACTGAGAGCAAGACACTGACCAGCGGTAGATTGATAGGGTGAGGGCGATAGATATCCGTGAGATATTAAGGACGAGGGGTAGAGAGATGAGAGCTAGGGGAATTCGTAGGCGATAGCTAGGGATCAATGAGAGAGATCAATTGAGGGCGAGAGAGACAGAGAGAGGGCAACAGATATGAGAGGAGTCGGAGGCAAGAGGGATTGGTGAAAGATTGAGGGCGATAAGATTCATTGGGATATTGAGGGCGACAGAGACGGAGAAGTTCGTATCTGCCGGCGAGAGTGGGAGTGATTTGTACGCGGGAAATGGAAAAAAATAAAGAGAGCGCGAAAACAAAATTAAAAAAAAGGAAAACGGTTAGGGGTGGAAAACTAATACGATGGATTCATTATTTAACACGTGCTATTTATAAACTTAATTGGATGGTGCAATTATTCCGTAGTTTTAGGAAATATGTATAGAACTATTTATCATGGAATTATTTTACCATCTTAAACTATAAAACTCTTAATATCGTGAATACGGCTTTTAACAATGGAATTTAATTTTTGTGCTAATAATGTAAATATTCACCGCGGTACAATAAATTCTGTCGCTACAAAATGTGTAACTATGGAAATAGAAGAGCGTCGGGAAAGATGGGACATTTAACCATGGAATTATATTTCTGTTGTAAATAACACTTATTAGGATGGAAGAAAAATTCTATAGTAAAAATTGTGTCGTAAATGACCCTTTTTCTTGTAGTTAACGTTCTGTTGTAGGCTTTTACTTTCTTTTCTTTTGGGGCTAAATTATCTCACCCTGTATATATGTTTGTTTATATTTCTTTCCTTTAGCTTTCAGCTGTGTAGTTGTTTATTGTGGGTAGAACTTGAGCGGGAATGTTCCAAAACACTTTTTATATATGTATATGTATCACTTTCTTTCCCGTACTGCTACGCTTTCTCTTTATAATTGTAAAATTGTAGTTTATCTGCAACACTCTGATCTTGCCTTTGGTAAAGTGAACGAATGTGGTTTCATGAATGTAATAACTGCTTCTAGATCCGTGGGATTTGGCGGATTGCCGTTATGTAATTCGGGTCACCTACCCAATCCTCCCAGGGGGTGGTTTGGGGTGTGACAGAGCTTGGTATCAGAGCATGAGGCTCTTCTTACATTCATGAAATGCAGATTAGGGTAAACAAGCTATCAATATTAAAACAAGTAACAATTAAAAGCTGCAAGGGAGGTAGACAAAAATAAAACAAAGTGCATAATTTCTATTAACTAAAAGATAACTACAACTAAGCCATTACATAAGTTTTAATTACATGGACTGAAATGCAATAAATACATAGCTGATAAAAAAAAAAACCTAAACTAGATACATCCCAAACTAAGAAAAATACATGAGCAAAGAAAAATAAAAAAGAGATAGTCATAACCATGTAGCACGAACTGGTAAGAGCTGATCAAGAGCTACTCAGTAGGAGGTAAGTCATCTGTAGGAGGCTGTGTCTGGGGAGAGTCAACTCAGTAGAATATGTCCCAAAAATCTAAGCGCTGCTCAACAGACCCTACCTTGCTCTCCAAAGAACGAAGCCCTGGTCCATCCTGGTCCCTAAGTCTGAAAGGTGGGTACTGAGACTCTGAAAGTGTGTCATTATCTGTGTCTACTCTGAAGGCCCTGGAATCTAAGAACTAGTGGCACCCGTAGCCTCATAGGCAGGTAAGTCAGTGAACCGAGTGTCAATATCCTCAAAGCCGCCCTGATCCACATCCTCTGCACCCATGCCCTGCCTCTCACCATGCTCGCCCTGGATGTCCTCTCCAAAGTCCTGCACCTCCTCATCATGTATATCATCACCCAACTCCTATCCAATCCCTCATCTACCTACTGCATCGCAATCTACTCCTCACCCTCTGGTGGATCCTCTCCTAGCACCTTCATCTTCAAAATGGAAATCTTATCAATGGGCCTGGATCTGTCCTTCTCTATGAATTCTCCCTCCAAAGGAACCCCAAAGTACCAAAAGACTAAAGTGAGGAACTTCCCATAAGGAAGGTTCCCATCAGCTGGATTCCTAGCATGATAAAGCATCACCTGAAGTAAAAGATATGGGAGGTTTATGACTGGACCCCCCTTACCAGCTTCCAAAAGAAAAAAAGTGATGTAGGCCCTCATCATGGATATACTACCCCTGTTACCGCCCTTGGGGTAGATATTATAGGTCACACACCTACTAATGATACAAGTACTAGGCTTGTAAGAAGTCTCAGACCTAGGTGTGTCCCATGATCCTGTCAATGCTTTGAAGACCCTCTTTCTGGTCTCCAATGAAAACATCTCTGAAATGTCCATCCGTGGCTGATAATAACACCTCTCTCCTGAGTTAGATAAACTCAGAATCTCTACTAAGCAGTGGTCAAACTAATATCCACTCCCTTCACCCTACTCTCCACCCCGAACTCCTATACACTGGAAGGCACTAGGTTGCAGTAAAAGTACCGAACCAAGTTGGGATAACATGGCTCGATGGGTGTCAACATGGAGGTCCAACCCAAGATGTTGAACCTAGTGTAGAGACTATACTAGTGAAAGTCCTCTATCCGGACCACTCGCCCATTTACAATCTTTAAGGATTTGAAATTCTTCCAATCCTTGGCATGCTCGTACGTAGAAAAGAGGAATTGATCTAACTCAGGTTCTTCCGAAGAAGAATCATCTCTAGGAGATGAAGGAGGCACTGAGGAAAATGAGGAATCCTCAGATTCAACTCGAAGTCGTTTCTAAGCCACAGATTTCCTGGCCATACGGTGGCTTGTAGACATTTTCTACAAAAAGAGAAGAAAAGAATATAGTTAGGGCAAGAAATTTGGTAAAACCCTAGCCAAAATATTAGGAAAGCAAAAGGAAGAGCTAAAATAGGGAAAAAAACTAAGAAATCTTACCTAGGCACGTGTAGATTCGCGAATAACACAAGGAAGCGCGAGGATTTGGTGTGGAATGAGTCCCACTACCCTCCAAAGACTTTTCGTAGGTGAGTGGAAGAGTTTAGAAGAAGTTAGAAAGCAAATGGGCCCCTCTCGGACTCATATACTGCACCCCCGATTCTCTGGGCGATGTGGCAACGCCCAGAGACATCGCCCAATGAATGTAATTTTGCTAATTTGGGCTATTTGCATATAAGGACTTGAGATTTAACCATAATAACCCTAATGGACATAAAAATATGAATTTTCTTAATTAGCAAATATATATATATATAAAAAATATATGTAATATAATATATAAATAATTAAATTAATTAATCAAACAAGTATAGATTACTTAAAGCTAAGGGAAGACAACTTCTATTTTGGAATTTTTGGTGGTGTACATATAACATGTTCTTTTGTTCTCTTGTTAGTGTAAGAACTTGAGGATAAATAAATATATTTATATCTATGAAAATTGGTGTGAGTATCAGATATTTAGTTATTACGTGCTAATACTGTGATGTACGAACCGAATGGTCTGATGTAATGTAAAACCAAACATAGATAACAGGTATGTTGCATGCATAATTACAACGTATAGGGAGCGTAGATCTTGCCTTACCCAAGGACTAGGTCAGCCAAGAATAGGTTGTCTCACCAATCGAAGCACTTAGACGTTAAGGTACCAGCCAACCCAAGAATTAGTTTCATTGATCTCTAGTCATTTAAATTCCAGTAGATATGAACTTAATTCTTCTAATTAAGTATGACCTGATGCTTAGAATCATTTTCTATGATAGGACCTACTACCTCAGACAAGGTTGGAGACCCCAACATTATGATTTACATTAGACATCTACGAGAGAGACTGAGACGGATACGACTAGTACTACCCCGAGCCGAGAATCAATTGGATTTTTACTTAGCCCTTGCTGCCATTAGTGGACCAGGAGAGTGAGACTATTTTATGTCCTTAGCTGAAGAGGTAAGAGCCGACATAGAATTTCTGCTTGCGATGGAGTTTGTGATAGGAAGGAAGTTGGAGATGCTTGCCTGTTAGATCAGGTAAATAGTTAAAAACCCTTTTATTTAAAAATTTGAAGCCTCTCATATAGTGTCATGCATAGCATACTGATACATAAAATGCTTATGAAAGAGAAACGAAACACAAAGCAAATGAAACATCTCACTATAAACCAAGACAATATATCTAATAATCCACCTTACTAGTGCTACTCATGAAACTCATTGGAACTGTGGACTAGGTTTGTACCTGCTCTAGTTGGGAAATAACTGTTGACCCCTATGGAAGATATTGGAATATTAAACATGCTCCTCTTTTCAGAGAAGCCACAATGGTCAACACCAGGAGAAGTTCACTTGGTGATCGTAAGGGGAAACAACCACGAGTTGTGCTGGAAGTTGAATTGCCTAACAGAACTGAGGCTCAAAATTCTGAAGCATCGGCTGCTTTGTCAGAGGCACCAGCGGCTGCACAAGTCACTGCTGCAGCACCTCAGCCAAATGTGGCAGCCAGCGATGTGACTGCATTCATGACCACAATGATGCAGACCATGCAACAACAACAGGAACTGCTTGGTCAAATGTCTACACAGTTTGCAACTATGATGCATGAACGCACAACACTACCACCACCACCCAACCGGCCCGTACTATTTCCACCGCCTGTGCCTCAACATTTAGCAGAGAACTCTACCACCAAGGTTATGGAGAGATTCAAGAAACTTCAACAGCCTGCATTCTCCAAGATAACTTCTGAGGTAATGCAACCAGAACGGTGGATCAGTGCCCTAGAAAAGGCATTTGAAGTACTTGAGTGCATGGATGCACAAAAGATTATATGTGCAGGTTATCAGTTGCAGAATGAATCCGAAGCTTGGTGGAAAGCAACTAGGCCTAATTTGGAAGCTGCTCACCCAAATCCCATGTGGGCGCAATTCAAAGAAGTCTTCTTCAAGAATTATTTCCCAGAGAGCTTCAAGGATAGGAAAGAAGCTGAATTCATTGCACTGGTGCAAGGAACCAAGTCAGTGCTGGACTATCAACAACGATTTAAGATCTGTTCAATTTTGCTCCAGAGCACCTGAAAGGGGAAGTTAGTAAGGCCAAGAAATTTGAGAAGGGACTCAAAACTGAGATTGGGTCAGTACTGTCAATCATGGACATTCGGGATTATGCTCAAATGGTCGACAAGGCGAAGACAATTGAAGATAGGTTCAACGAAAAGGAAAAAGAAAAGGCTATGACGTCGCCTGGTTTGAACAAAAGGCCAAATAATTTTCAAACTTTTGGGTGGCCAAATAAAGTTTATCGAGGAACAAGTTCAAGCCCGAATCCGACTCCATATCATAGGCCGAACGTGGGTTAGAATTCTTTTTGCCCCACATTTAATCGACCTACTTAACCTGCTACGAGTCAAGAGACAACAGCAGCTTCTCCAGCCCGACCAGCAACAGGTCAAGTGAGCCAAGCCTCAACACCTGTTGCTCCACCCTTTAAGTGTTACTTATGTAACAAGGAAGGACACATGGCTAAAGATTGCAGATCGCAAAGGTATGGCAACAACTTGCCAAATCAACCCTACGCTAGGCCTTTCCAACCACAAGACAATCGGACGCTAGGAAAGGTGTATGCTTTGACAAATGAGGAGGCTGGGGCAAACCCCAACGTACTAATAGGTAAGTTTGCTAAACAATACTAAGTTATAGGGATAATTGACTTACTACATGTAACCTAAACTACCTATAAACCTTACGTACCCTGAGTGTCTCAACCATACCCGTGCCAGTATTATTTGACTCGGGCGCAACCCATTCTTTCATCTCCTCAACTTTTGTGAGTAAGATGAAAGATCAGCCAAGAGACATCGGGCATGAACTAGTAGTCAGCACACCAACGGGCAGTGTTGTGAGTTTGAAAAAAGTATACGACCCCTGCCAGATTGATATTTGTGGGAAGAATCTAACCGTACGATTGATAAAGTTGGATATAAAGAATTTTGACGTAATCCTAGGCATGGACTGGTTGTTTGCCTATGGTGCAAACGTCTTGTGTGCAGAAAAAGAAGATAATGTTTAAGTTGGAGGATGGGTCAATCTTAAACTATCAAAGTGAATCAAGGAAGTAATCCAGGAGAATAACCTTATCAGACCTCCAGGCGCGTAAGTTGCTTGACGATGGATGCCAAGGATTTTTGGCTACAGTAATAGACACGGAGGTAAAAAAACAATTGGAGGAACTAAAAGTTGTCAGAGAATTTCCTGATGTCTTTCAGGAAGATCTGACGCAGTTACCGCCTGACCGCGATATAGAATTCGTGATTGATCTAATTCCTAGAGCAGCACCGGTATCCAAGGCACTACACAGAATGGCGCCAATCGAACTGAAGGAGTTGCAGGTTCAACTTCAGGACCTGTTGAAGAAGGGATTTATACGACCCAATGTATCACCATGGGGAGCACCCGTGCTGTTTGTTAAGAAGAAAGATGGTAGTGTGTGGCTGTGTATCGACTACCATGAGCTAAATAAGCTGACCATTAAGAACCGATATCCGTTGTCGCGTATCAACGATCTATTCGATTAGTTGCAAGGAGCAAGAGTTTTCTCCAAAATCGACCTTAGGTTGGGATACCATCAATTGAAGATCAAGAGCGTAGATATTCATAAAACAGCGTTTCGAACTCGATATAGGCATTATGAATTCCTGGTTTTGTCGTTCGGGTTAACCAACGCCCCGACAACATTCATGGATATGATGAATAGAGTATTCCATCACGTGCTGGATAAGTTTGTCATAGTGTTTATTAACGACATCCTGGTGTACTCTAAGATGAGGAAGAACACGCGCGACACCTTACTTTCATGTTGCAGCGGCTGCGGGAACACCAGCTTTTCGCCAGATTTAACAAATGTGAATTCTGGCTTGACCAAATTGGTTTCCTAGGACACATCATCACCAAAGACGGCATCAAAGTAGACCCAGGCAAGGTGAGAGCGGTTCTCGAGTGGGAGACTCCGAAGAGTGCCACTGAGATCCAAAGTTTCTTAGGATTGGCCGGATACTACCGACGGTTTATCAAGAATTTCTCGCGCATTTTGGCACCATGACAAAGCTTACAAAGAAGGGTGATAAGTTTGAGTGGAAAGAGGCATGCGAGAAAAAATTTTAGGAGTTGAGGAACTGGTTGGTAATAGCCCCAGTCCTAACCATTCCAGATGGCACCGGAGGAATGGTGGTATATACTAACGCATCTAGGACTGGATTGGGTGGCTTCTTGATGCAGAAAGGAAAAGTTGTTGCCTACGCCTCCAGGCAATTGAAGGAACACGAGAAGAACTACCCCACTCATGACTTAGAGTTGGCAGCTGTAGTCTTCGCATTGAAGATATGACGGCATTACCTATATGGTGAAATGAGTGAAATCTTCAGTGACCACAAAAGTCTGAAGTATTTCTTCACCCAAAAGGAGCTGCATATGAGACAGAGACGGTGGTTGGAGTTGGTGAAAGATTATGATTGTGAGATCCAATACCACCCAGGTAAGGCCAACGTTGTTACAGATGCATTAAGCAAAAAATCTCAGACTGCATCCCTCGCTTCCTTAGTCATAAGCAAGCAATTGTTAGAAGAATCTCAAAAATTAGATCTGGAACTCGTGATCAAAGGAACGACTATGCAATTAGCAGCCATGGTTCTGTAGCCGTCGATACGAGAAGAGATAATTATGAAGCAACCATTGGACCTTGAGATGGCCAATATTATTTGGGAAGTACAACAAGGAGTCCATAAGGACCCGAATTTTTCTTTGGCCCATATTGGTGCACTGAAATTTTGAGACAGATTGTGCATGCCTGATGATTATGATGTCCAAGACCGAATTCTTAAAGAGGCACACAATTCACCCTATACTATCCATCCTGGAAGTACAAAGATGTACAAGGATTTGAAGAAGTATTACTGGTGGACGAGAATGAAAGCAACCATAGCAATATACGTGTCTAAGTGCCTCACCTGTCAATAGATAAAAGCAGAGAGATACCGACCGTATGGTTTATTACAGTCACTACCCATACCTAAATGGAAGTGGGAAAGGATAACTATGGATTTCATGACAAATTTGTCCAACACCAGGAAGGGCATGAATGTAATTTGGGTGATTACAGACGGACTAACAAAAGTGGCACACTTAATGCCAATCAAGATGAGTTACCCAATGGAGAAGCTTGCCCAGATATACATTGAAAACATAGTCTGCTTACATGGCGTGCCTATCAGTATTGTGTCGGACCGAGATCCTCGATTTACCTCAAGGTTTTGGAGAAGTCTTCAAAAGACATTGGGATCGCAACTAAATCTTAGTACAGCTTTCCATCCGTAGACGGATGGATAGTCAGAGAGAACTATCTAAACTCTAGAAGATATGCTCAGGGCCTGTATTTTAGAGATGAACGATAGTTGGGATGCGCACATACTACTGGTGGGATTTGCATACAATAATAGTTACCACTCCACCATTGGCATGGCACCATTCGAAGCACTCTATGGCCAAAAGTGCCGAACCCTGCTATATTGGGATGAAGTCGATGAACGAAGATTTCTCGGACCAGAGATGATACAAGCGACCTGTGACAAGGTGGATGTAATAAGAGAGAAAATCAAGGCAGCCCAGTCGAGACAGAAAAGTTATGCGGATAATCGAAGGAAGGATATTGAGTTTGAGATTGGAGAAAAAGTATTCCTTCGAGTATCTCTAACTAAAGGATTGCTACGGTTCAACAAGAAGGGCAAATTGAGCCCAAGATTCATCGATCCTTATGAAATACTCAATAAAGTGGGACCCGTAGCATACCGACTGGCAGTACCACCATCCTTGTCAAGTGTCCATGATGTTTTTCATGTGTCGATGCTAAGGAAATACATTAAAAATTTGACACATGTGCTATCAACTGAACCTGAACAGTTGGACGTGGATATGACCTACGAGGAGAAACCTACGAAAATATTGGACAAAAAGGAGCATAACCTCCGTAACCACACCATCACTTTTGTGAAAGTTCGGGGGGGAAACAATCTAGTGGAAGAAGCTTCTTGGGAAAGTGAAGAAGAAATGAAAGAGAAGTATCCTCAACTTTTTGGATTACAAGGTAAGCAAATCTCGAGGATGAAATTTTTGTAAGGTGGGGAGAAATGTCAAACCCTGCTTCTGACTGGTTGGACTTTTGATTGAAGGGCCGGAACCCCTGACCAGGCAACCAGGAACACTATGGAGTATCACTCCAGTCAATGGGATCAATGAGAAGACTTTGTATAGGATCCCCTATATACCTGTCAGAAGATGGACAGCAGACCCCTGCACTTTCATAGCTCATAGCATGATGTATGGTCTGGACCCCAGGTAATCTCTCTCCTCCCCATAATAGTGGGACCCACCTCTGAAAAAATATGTAAAAACCTCTAAAGGGCATGTGGGGACAATACCCTGACCAAGGGTCAAACCCCAGTGCAAACCCCACTGAGATTCAGCTTGCTGAAATCTCTGGACGATGGCACTGGGCGATGCAGACAAGGCCCAGTGACATCGCCCAATGAGTGAAACAGCATATTTTAATGGTTTTTAATTATGGGGACCACCCAATATGAACATGGGCACCCTCCATAGATAGAGAGGAGTCTGAGGGACCACCTCATACCCTTGGTTCATTGTGGACCCCACCAGTGTGCCCAGAATCACTTAGAATCAATTTAAAAACCCATTTTTAAAAGAGGCCTTCATAGCCAAACAAGCCTTAGTGTGGGCTGGGCCTATAAATAGAAGTGCCTTGGGCTCATTTAGAGCCCTTAGCACTGTTGGAACCGTAAGGAGAGAAAGAAGAGAGAAAGAAGAGAGGAAGAGGAAGGAAGAAAGGAAGAAGGAAGGGAGAGCTGCTCTCAACCCCTAGTCTTGGATTTTCATGCCTCCTCTGCACTATTCATGTATGAATACATATGTGTATACCTGCTGCCTCCATCCTATCTCTGTGGTTGATGTGTTTCTGCTCCCTGGGTAGCCCTGAACAGCTAGGGTTTGCCCTGGACAGCTCCAGATCTTCCATGCAAGCCTTGAGCATGGGAGATCTGAGATTTTTACTTACTTTTATAATTCTGATTTGTTGTTCTTGAGAGTCGAATCTGGCTCTGCATGGCTGCACTGCCTAGATTCACTTCTGGCTGACAATTTGGAACCTTGGATGTAAACTATGGCTACACAGACCTAACCCTAGATGATTGCAGCCATGGAACATCAAACTACATCTGATTCCAGCCCTACATGTGGCTGAAAGTGAGGTTCATGCTTGAAGAAAACCCTGTGATACTATTCACTGGGTTGTCTGGGCAGCCTCTGGCAGCCAAATGGTGGCCCTAATGGAAGATCCATCTGGATCAAAAAGTGGATCATCCCAAGGGCCACCTGACCCCTCTAACATGCAAAGGGATTAGATTTGAGCATAGCCTAAAAAGCCCAACCTTGGGAACTTAGCCTAATGTCGATTTGAGGGCACTGGACGATGCACCTAACGCCCAAAGCCATCGCCTAGCGAAGGAAATGCTGCTGTTTTTGCAATCAGACCTGGGGGATCTCACCCAATGGCTGTGGGATAGTGTGGGAAGGTAGGAAATGACATAAATGCCCTTCCCCACATCTGTCCATATTAAAGGAATGCTTTGAAACCCTAGTGGGCCCCGCAGGTGAAGGAAACCCTGCCTGTGCTTGGTCTTACAGCATAGATAAGCTGTGGATAGCACTGTAACCTAATCTGACCTAGGATCAGGTACAGTCACTATCAATGACCATTTTACCCCTGTGCCACTGACTCTGGATGATGCACCGGGATATAGACCTAAGGCCCAGTGCAAGGCCCAGTGATTCCAAGTGAGAACCAACCAAACACCGGGTCAACCCAGTAAGCTTAGGTTTACCCTATGACTACCAGAGACAGCTTGGAAACCTAACATGACAACTTCTGATTTATATCTAGGATTTGATGTCACGCCCCAAACCACCCCCTGGGAGGATTTAGGCAAGTGACCGGATATCCTACGACATCCGCCAATCCCCAAGGATCTAGAAGCAAAATTTACACGTCACAAACCACACAATGAGAGTAAAAAGATAGTAAAAGAATATCAGAGTGCAACGGAAGATCGAACTACCCACAGACAATTTATATTACTGATAATAAGATCCCAAATACCTATGTTATACCATATACATATCCCTTATATTCAATAAGTACATTATCTTGGTAGATACACTTCTTGAAAGAAAGAAACTTAAATAATAATAAAGTCTTCGCTAAGCAATGAGATGAGGAAGATCTACAATTCTATCGACAGCTTCCTCGCCCATTGGCAAACCCGTACCTGTAAAATCAGCTAAAAGAGAATATACAAAAGTGTGAGCTCCACCGAGCGCGTGAATGAAACATAAACCATGCAGGCACATGCAAGCACAACCAAATGAGTCCTACATGAGGTGCAAATCAGTTTATTTATTAGCCACCTAACATCACAACTAAGTCAGGTCAGTGCTACTACAATCCTCAATACATGTATCCCTGGTGCGGGCTTGGTTACCCCTTCCCACGATACACCCATTGAGTTGTTGGAGAGGACCAGTCAACTCCCGCATCCATTCACCAAGGTCAACCCGACCAGCCCTCTGTGATTATCCTGTGAAGTAACCGTTGGCATTTAACTCAATAATTACATCTCTTTTCATTTGGATTATATTGTGGCACAAAGCCTGGCATATAGCTCATAATCATATTTATTTTCTTTTGGATTATATTGTGGCATAAAGCCCGGCATAAAGCTCATAATCACATTTTTTTTCCTTATTATGGTTTTAAGCCCGGCATATAGCTCATAGTTGATTTGTGGCTTAAAACCCGACATATAGCTCAAGGTCACATTCCTTTTCCTTATTATGGTTTTAAGCCCGACATATAGCTCATAATTGAATTGTGGCTTAAAGCCCGGCATATAGCTCAAGGATTGTACGGTCGCTCCCACAGGCATCCAACACCTTAACCCTTGTTGGCAAGGGTGCGCAGCATGGGTGATGAAACTCTAGCTCCATGTCTATATGGCATCATATGAGTCAGGCGGTGTCAACCGTATCCCATAATACAGGCTACCACAGGCCTCATTTCCAAGCTGGTTACGGCATCTAATCTAGCAATTCCACATATAAGCATTATCATCCATTTTCAATGTTCATCAGATAAGATTCAGAATTCAAATGAGCATATAAAACAATTTAAAGTAATTAAAGACAATAAATATTATTGTTGTTGTCATGACCCGTCAGTCATGTTACACCTACACTCATGGTGTAATTCCACTCACCTTGTTTTGATCCTACTGGTTCAGATGTTTGTTCAATTCTGGTCGGTATCTGGCTGTGCCCCTCGAGTACGGAAACAAATCCTAAAGTAATAAATCAGAAGTATATTATTTTAATTATTCAAAATTGTTTGGATAACCCAGTGTTAGTCTAGGCTCCTAGGTCTAACTCGGTGCTCAGTCCGAGATCACTTTGAATTCTCTGGGCCTTGCACTTGGCTTTAGGCCCATGTCCGGGTGCATTATCCGAAGAATGTGGTCTAGGGGCAGAATGGTCATTTACCACTATAATACATGGTTCTAGGTCACAATAGCCTTACAACATAGTCCCTAGGTCAGCAGTGCTGCAACACCAACATAGATAGGGTTTCCAAGCCCTGCGGGGCCCACTTGGGTACCCAAGGTATACATAATTATGGATAGATGTGAGGAGGAGTATTTTGGTCATTTTCCACCTCCTTACACTATTTATAGTCCATATGTGGAGGTCCCCCAAGTCAAATCAGTAAAATAGTGAAGTTTTCATTCACTGGGTGATGTTTGCATCGCCCAGTGCCATCACCCAGAGATTGCAAAATTGGAATCAGGCTGAGATTCCAAGGTTTTGAGCCACGGGCAGTGCATGGATCCTCTCCTCATGCATGTTAGGTCATCTTGGACCCCTAGGGGCATGCTTTGCACTTTAATTTTTATCACTTTCACTTAATCATCTTAGTAATTTAGCATTCCAGTTCCCCGTAGATTGACCCCTTACTTGCTACTTGCTAGATTAATTTAGGGTTTTATTTTTGACCGGTTAACGACATGATCAAAGCTGACCCACCCAAATCAAGGATCCTTGCGTCCTCAAAATTTGAGAAGAAGTAGAAAAGAGAAGTATCTATGCAGCCTTGTTCATCACAGAAACGAACATTGGAGACCAGATAGAGAACAAAGCTCCTAGCAGCCTGATCTAAAAGCTCCTCGGGAGAGTTGTCATCTATCTCGTAACCATCCCACTCTTTCTTCAATGTAGACACAAGCATGACTCGCTCCATCACTGTAAAGCTGAGAAGCTAGCCAATATCCTTCAGTGACCTCATCTGGTCCGCCGAGGTCAAGGAAACTTGTCTCCTATAGAAGGGAAGTCAGGTAATCATAAAAAAGTCTAGGGGAGTAATGGTTACCTTCCCTGCCGAAATATGGAAAGTATGGGTCGATGGCCACCAATGATCTGCAAGGGCCCAAACTACCGGAGTATTGACCTTTGGGCCAACCACCTAGGCTATACGACCAAGCCCCATCTGTCCCTCCCTCTCTTTCACCAAAGGATGGAATTGGAAGTACCACCACGTCCAAACATTGTTCGCACGACAATACTTCTTGTAACAAGGGGAATAAAGGTCCTATAGAATGGATGATAGAAATTGAAAACTAAGCAAAGTACATGCTATAAAAGGAGAAGATGATAGGTGTCACTTACATTTTTGAGGCCCTGACCTAGATGGTGCAACAATTATGGCGAGTTGTGTCCGTCACAGTTGTACCCGTGTAACACTCCACTCACATATCTCCCTTAGGCCCCCAAGGTAGGCTCCCCATGACGAGCTCACTTCTTCGATGACATGGCAAGAAGAGAGAAAGAAAACAAAAAAAAAAAAAAAAAAAAAAGAAAGAGAAAGGAGGCAAAAAAAAGCCAAAAATGCAAGAGGAAAGGAGCAGGAAAGAGAAAGAGGAGAGAGGGCAGAGCAGCAGAGAGAAATCAAAGAACAAAAGTTAGGAGAAGTGGGGACTAGGAGGGAACCCCCCCCCATTTATAGAAATTGGCCTCCTCGCAGTGCCGCGAAGCCTTGGGCATGCACCTGGCAGCACCGCGGCCCAGCATGGCAATGCCATGCATGACTGGATGCCGCAGTTCCATGATTAAAAAAAATATATATTCTTTCCCTTCACATGTAAACATCATCGCAAGGATGGTCAAGCAGACGTCGTCAATGGCCGAGCGTTGCCCAAAAAACAGAATCCAATCGAGCGTTACTCAAAATTTAGAATCCAGCCTAAAAAACCAGAATCTAGTTGAGCGTTCCCCAGAAGCCAGAATCCAATTGCGCTTGCTCAGAAGTCAGAATTCAACCATCTCATCCTCAAAAGATCAGAAGCACGTTCGAGTGATGCAGCCTCATCCTCAAAGGATTAGAAGCATGGTCAAGTGATGCCACCTCATTCTAAAAAGATTAGAAGGGCGGTCGAGTGATGCCGCCTCATCCTCAAAAGATTAGAAACACGATCGAGTGATGCTGCCTCATCCTCAAAAGATCAGAAGCACGGTCAAGTGATGCCACCTCATCCTCAAAAGATCAAAAGCACGATCGAGTGATGCCGCCTCATCCTCAAAAGATCAAAAGCACGATTGAGTGATGCCGCCTCATCCTTAAAAGATCAGAAGCACGGTCGAGTGATACCGCCTCATCCTCATAAGGTAAAAACCTGGTCAAGTAATGCCAACTCATCCTTTTAATAGGCTGAGTGGTTCCTTATAACCATCACGGGTGGCCCACGTGGCCATTGTCTGTGGTCAAGCGGTTCTTTATAACCCTCATAGGTGGCCCTCACGGCCCTCGTCCTTGGTCGAGTGGTTCTTTATAACCCTCACGGGTGGCCCTCGTCTTTGGTCGAGCAGTTCCTTAAACCCTCACGGGTGGCCCCCATAGCCCTCATCTTTGGTCGAGCAATTCCTTTTAACCCTCACAGGTGGCCCTCATAGCCCTCGTCCTTGGTTGGGCTGTGCTTTATAACCCCATGAGCGACCCATGGTCCTCATCCTTTACCGAATTTCACTAAGCATCATTCATGTTACCGGGCAATTTACCGAGATAGGTTTTGTCGTTCAAAACTCTGTCACCCATGAGCAATGTGATGGTAGTAGTTTCTCAAAAGGTTTACTAAGTGATTTACAAAAATAGGTTTTGTCGTTCAAAACTCTGTCACCTATGAGCAAAATGGCGGTAGTAGTTGCTCAGCCCGGTGGATTTACCAAGCAGTTTGTTGAAATGCAATTTTATCGTCCAACTTCGTCACCTTTGAGAAAAGTGGCGGTAGTACATGCTCCCAGTGACAAAATCAAGTGATCTTTTATCTTCACTCATCAGCTGTTGGCATAGGCCTTGGCCAAAGAGGACAAATTGTAGACACTGAATTTTTTCACCCCCTAGCGATGATGACAATCGGGCGCAGACGATTGGCAATGTCCTCTGAACATCACAGAAATACAAAAACCCCCCAAAAAAGATGTGTACCATACCATGGACGGATGTGGCCCCATAAGGTAGCACCGCATTCTGCATAGCCCTGTAAGGCAGTGTTGCACTATGCGTGGCCTTGCAAAGCAGTGTCGCACACCCTGCACGGGCATGCCCAGCAGGCGTCCAAACCCATTTTTCTGACTTTAGTGGCCCCGTGTACTTCACCGTGGTGCCGCCGAACCTCAATTTTGCCTATAGGAAGGGGGTCCCTCCCCTCATTTTCATATTCTAAGTTTGTGGGAGAGGGGCACCCCCAAAGCTTCAGTTTTCTAGTTTTCCCTACTTTCCCTGTTTCGAGGCCTTGCCCCAACCCGATTCCGAGCCTCCAAGGCTTGTTTCCTTATTCGAAGCCCGGGCTATCCGAGTTTGACTTCCCCAACTCCTTTTCACCTAAATCTGGGAAATCTCCCATGGCATAGCCACTTTGTCCGACATCGAGCATCCGGTTTTGAAAACCTTGCAATACCGTTATTCTGCCCAAGATCCTAAGGTCCGATACTCGTTACTATGTATAGTAAAGGATAAAACCAGTCTTTTGCCTCCACCTAAGCTGTAGGACACCTTCCATCTTGCATAATTGCATTTTTTGTAAAGCGTATAGGTATACATTTCTTCCATTAACTTTTGATTTTGGCGCAATGTAGACTTGCAAGTATTCTCGTGTAGTGTATAGTAGTTAGTATAACACATTTTAATTTATTTGAATAGTTTATGCATCATTATTTAGCCATACATATGGGTATAGGACACTCATAAAGGGAGAATATTTGAAAACTAGCATCTAGTAGAAAGACCGGTTTACCCGGGCGAGGTGGGTGCCTAACATCTTCCCACTCTCATAACCTGACTACTTACCCCAAATCTCTTACCAGACCAAAACGATATCTCGTAGCCCTTTACCGGGCTACTCCAACGGGTCCTAGACCCTAATCCTAAGTGGTGACTCCATTTTATTTCATTGTATGAACCCCATCGGATATCATGACCCTTGAGAAGACACACTCCTTCTCTTTCCAACTAAGGAACCATTAAAACCATCCCAAACAGATTCTGCGTGGGTTATGGCTCATCCGTCGGAATGGATCCTCACAGTGGGTCCACCCTCATGGTAACTTGGCACCCTTAGCATGCCAATATACATCTTACACGTAGCCCGTAATCACCTACAAGAAAGATTCCAATATCCAATCACGTCCACACAATCAACGACCTCTTCACATGCACCATGCCCTATCAATGATAATATTTACCAGTACACCCATACCATGGCAGATACTGTTTACAATCCCGACGAAAGAGCCCATATTATCAGCAACCTCATCACCTAGCTAGCGTAGCCTGTACTATTGGCCACCCGAGCATTACTATCAGTTCAACTGATGGGCCGCCTACACAGGTACGCCTCTTTCCTCTTACTCTAGTGTCCATAAGCAAGGCACTGGTAAGTTTTTTCTCATTCCGACGAATCAAATTTTTGTAAAATAACTTCTTTGACCTACAACTGTTGTACTGTCTCAGTCAAAGTGGGGCATTCTTGTCAAACCCTCCCCTGACTGGCTGGGAATTTGAAAGAAGGACAGGAAACCCTGACATGGCATCCAAACACATTGTGGAGTATCACTCCAGTGATTGAATTTAATGGAGAACCCCCGAGGATGTCCTCCTACATACCTATCTGAAGATAGATTGCAGATCCTTGCAGTTGCACTGCCCACAATAGAATGTACTACTTGGACTCCAGGTATTCTCTCTCCTCCCCATAAATGTGGGGCCCAAACCTAAAAATGGGTGCAAATTACCATGGGTGAGGTGTAGGTGTAAGGCCCCAACCTTGCGTCAAACCCCTGTGCAAGCCCAAAGTGAATCAGCTTTGCTGTATTCTCTGGGTGATGCATTGGGCGATGCACACATCACCCAGAGACATTACTCCGAGTGGGAAAATGCAGTATTTTAAACTGTAGATGTGTGGGGACCAACCATACTGGCCATGGGCACCCTCCGTAGGTTGAAGAGAGTCTAGGGAACCACCTCATACCCTTGGACCCCTGTGGACCCCACCTGAGTGCCCAAAATGACTGAGAATCAGTCTAAAAATACATTCTCGAAATGGGCCTAAGCAGGCAAACAGGCCTTAGTAGAGGGCTGGCCTATAAATAGAGGACCCTTAGCTCAGTTTTAGAGCTCTAGTTCCCTGGTAAAACAATAGGAGAGAAGAGAAGAGGGAAAAGAGAGAAAGAGAAGGAGAAGAAGAAGGAAAGCTTACCCTCTTGTGCATCAGCTGTAAAACCCCTGCCCAAAAATACGGGCTAATTGGAATTTTTGTTGAAAGCCCAGAATTCGAGGTCAAAGCTACCAGTATACTGTGGTGCAATGGACCCGAGGTTGAATATGATGAGGACCTACATACCATTAAGAAGGCAAACACCAACTCCTTGTGACTGTACGGCTCACCGCCAAATGTACTGGCTAAGGAAGGTACCATCCCTTGATTCTAGGACCCTTGGGTTTAAATCCTAGTTCTAGGCTAAACCAATGATGACCCTCATCAAATTGAATGTTTTAGATTAAACATTTTTAAACCCAAATATCAATTTTCATGATTGGTTTGATGATGAGAACCCAATTCCATACATATATCTTAAATCCCAATATAAATGACAAATTCTGCTAATTTACAGATAGACCTTCTCTTAGATAAAATGATATAACTCCACCACCCGAACTTCATTTGAGTTGGTTCCAATTTTTTTAGAAACTAGACTCATAGGGCTACATTTTGTTAGAAGACACCATTACCTAGATATGTCTCTAAGTTAGTTAAAAGTTTAGCTCAAGTTTCTGTCAAAATCGGAACCTGCTGTTTTGACAGGTTGACCTTTGCGTAATAAAAATAACATAACTTCATAATCCAATCATCTTTTTATATGAATCCAATTTTCCTAGAAATTATGTTCATATACCTTCATTTTCTTAGAAGGAACCATGATCCAATTATGTCTCTAAATGGACTGAAATTTCATTTCAATCCAAATAATTCTGCAGATGAATTCTTTGGGCGATGGCACTGGGCGATGCACACATCACCCAGAGTGGGAAATTACTGTATTTTAATATACAGATGTGTGTGGACCACCCATATTGAACATGGGCATTTTCCATAGGTTGAGGGAAGTCTAGGGGACCACATCATACCCTCGGATCACTGTGGACCTCACCAGAGTGCCCGGAATGACTGAGAATCAGTCTAAAAATGCATTTTGAAAAGAGGCCTAAGCAGCCAAACAGGCCTCAATAGGGGGTTGGCTTATAAATAGAGGACCCTTAGCTCATTTTAGAGCTCTAGTTCCCTGCTGAAACCGTAGGAGAGAAAAGAAGAGAGAAAAGAGAAGGGAAAGGAGAAGAAAGGAAGGAGAAGAAGAAAGAAAAGAGAGGGAAAAGCTTACCTGTGCATCAAATCAGCTCCCACAGCCATCCTCAACTCAGTTCAGGTATAAAGCTATACCTGTACATACTGTTTTGCTGCTGTTCTCCGTTTATCTTCATGGATCTTAGTGCTTAGGTAGCATTTTTGGCCATTGGCAGCCCAGAACAGCTAAGGGCTGGTTTGTGCTGCCTCAGATCTAACATGCAATAGGCTGAGCAATTTTTAAGTAATAGACCTGCTATTACTGTTCATCTCCTTAGATCCATGTTGTTTGGATGAATTTCTGACCATTGGTAGCCCGGAGCAGCTGGGGGCTGCCATGGGCTGTCTCAGATCAACCATGCAACCAAGAGGCATGGAAGATCTGGGCTCTTTATGGTATTTTACATATCTGTTTTTGCATTTGGGAACCGAGACCTGACTGTGCTTGGCTGCACTGCTCAGTTACACTAAGATCTGGCAGTTTGGGCTTGGATCTATGCATACGGGCTAGCCCTTGCTTGGATCTTGGTAGGGACAGCCTAATACCATGATTAGACATATAAATCTGCCCTTGTATGCAGCCAAAACCGTGGCTTGCAGCTGAAGCTATGCTGGGTTACTATTCACTGGGCTGTCTGGGTAGCCTCTGGCAGCCAAGTGGTGGGCCCAGGTGAAAATCCACAAGGACTAGTGCAAAGTATACCCCTGGGGGTCCAAGATGACCTAACATGCATGGGGAGAGGATCCATGCACTACCCATGGTTCAAAACCTTGGAATCTCAGCCTGATTCAGGTTTTGCAATCACTGGGTAATGGCACTAGGCGATGCAGACATCACCTAGAGACATCACCCAGTGAATGAAAACTTCACTATTTTGCTGATTTGACTTGGGGGACCTCCACATATGGACTATAAACAGTGTAAGGAGGTGGAAAATGACCAAAATAACCCTCCTCACATCTGTCCATAATTATGTATACCTTGGGTACCCAAGTGGGCCCTGTAGGGCTTGGAAACCCTGTCTATGTTGGTTCTGCAGCACTGCAGACCTAGGGACTGTGTTGTAAGGCTATTGTGACCTAGAACCATGTATTACAGTGGTAAATGACCATTCTACCCCTAGACCACATACTCCGGATAATGCACTGGGACATGGGCCTAAAGCCCGGTGCAAGGCCCGAAGAATTCAAAGTGAACTCAGACTGAGCACCGAGTTAGACCTAGGAGCCTAGACTAACACTGGGTTATCCAACACAGTTTGAATAATTAAAATAACATAATTTTGATTTATTACTTTAGGATTTGTTTCCATGCTCGAGGTGCACAGCCAGATACCGACCGGAACAGAACAAATAACTGAACCAGTAGGATCAAACCAAGGTGAGTGGAATTACACCATGAGTGTAGGTGTAACATGACTGATGGGTCATGACAACAGCAACAATATTTACTATCTTTAATTACTTTAAATTGTTTTATATTCTCATTTGAATTCTGAATCTTATCTGATGAACATTGGAAATGGATGATAATGCTTGTATGTGGAATTGCTAGATTAGATGTCGTAGCCGGCTTAGAAATGAGGCCTGTGGTAGCCCGTATTATGGGATACGATTGACACCGCCTGACTCATATGATGCCATATAGACATGGGGCTAGAGTTTCATCACCCGTGCTACGCACCCTTGCCAACAGGGGTTAAGGTGTTGGATGCCTGTGGGAGCCACAATTAATGTTAGGAGCTATATGCTGGGCTTTAAGCCACAATTAAATCATGAGCTATATGCCAGGCTTAAGCCACACTTAAATCTTGAGCTATATGCCGGGCTTTAAGACATAATTAAATCATGAGCTATATGCGGGGCTTTATGCCACAATTAAAAAGGGAAGAGATTTGAGCTAAGTACTAACGGTTACCCCACAGGTTAATCACAGAGGGCTGGTCGGGCTGACCTAGGAAGGGATGCTGGAGCCGACTGGCTTTCTCCGACAACTCAATGGGTGTATCGCGGGAAGGGGTAATCAAGCCCGCAGCAGGGATACATGCATTGGGGATTGTAGTAGCACTAACCTGCCTTAGTGTTGATGTTAGGTGGCTAATAAATAAAATGAATTGCACCTCATGTAAGACTCATTTGGTTCTACTTGCATGTGCATGCACGGTTTATATTTCATTCACGGGCTCGGTGGAGCTCACATTCTTGTATATTCTCTTTTAGTTGATTTTACAGGAGCGGGTTTGCCAATGAGCGGGGAAGCTGTCGATGGAATTGCAGATCTTTCTCATTTCATTGCTTAGCGACGATTTTGTTATTATTCAAGTTTCTTTATTTCAATAAGTATAATTACTAAGACAATGTACTTATTGAACATAAATGGATATGTATATGGTATAACATAGGTACTTGGGATTTTATTATTGATGATTCATCTGTGGGTAGATCTTCCGTTGCACTCTAATATTCTTCTATTATCTTTTAACCTCAATGTGTGGTTTATGATGTGTAAATACTGCTTCTAGATCCTTGGGGATTGGCGGATGTCGTAGGATATCCGGTCACTTGCCTAAATCCTCCCAGGGGGTGGTTTGGGGTGTGACATCAGCTCAGTCTAGCAGCCGTCCCAGACCATTACAGGCATAAAATCATACCTTAAGTATGCTGCTGTACTGCTATTACTATTCATCTCTTTAGATTTCTGCTATTTAGATGAGTTTTTGGTCATGGTTTGCCCAAAACACTAAGGGGCTGCCATGTATCACCTCAGATCCAACATGCAAACATGATGCATGGAAGATCTGAGCTTCTAAATGATGCTTTTACTGCTGTTTTGTTACTGAGACTGAAATCAGTCCCTGTGCCAGGCTGCACTGCCTTATTTCACCCAGATCTTGTAGTTTGGGCTTGGATCTGTGCATACAGGCTAGCCCTTGCTTGAATCTTGGTAGGGACAGCCTACTACCATGATTATACATGTAAGTCTACCCTTGCATGCAACCCAATCCATGCCCAAAAGCTGGAACACAACTGGGTTACTATTTACTGGGCTGTCTGGGGAGCTCTTAGCAGCCAAAAGGTCCAGCTCAACATCTGTGTGGACTAGTGCAAACTACACCACATGAGGTCCACAATGACCTAACATGCATGTGGGACTGATCAAGGCACTGTCTGTGGTGCAAAACCTTAGAATTGGAGCCTGTTCACGTTCTATGCAGGCTCTGGGTGATAGCACTGGGTGATGCACACATCACCCAGAGACATCATCCAGAGAAGTAAAAAGACTGATATTGCAGATCTGAGTCTGGGACCTCCACATATAGACTGTAAATAGTGTAGGGAGGTCGTAAATGACCAAAATACCCATCCTCACATCTATCCATAATTATGAACACCTTGAGTACCCAAGTAGGCCCCGCAGGGCTTGGAAACCCTGCCTATGTTGGTCCTGCAACACTGCTGACTTAGGGACTGTGTTGTAAGACTGTTGTTACCTAGAATCATGTACTAATGTGGTGAATTACCATTTTGACCCTAGACCACATTCTCCGGATGATGCACCGGGACTTAGACCTAAAGCCCAGTGCAAGGCCCAGAGAATTCCAAGTGATGTCCGATTGTTCACCGTGTCAAACCAGTGAGCCTAGATCAATACTAGGACATCCAAAAATAGTTTGGAATATCAAATGACATATTTCTGATTTATACTTAGGATTTGATCCCACGCTCGAGGTACACTACCAGACCACAGTCGGAATTAAAATAGCAACTGATCTCGTAGAACTAGACCCAGGTGAGTGACATGCCATCATGTATGTACGTGTAACATAAGCAATATGCTGAATCTAACATATATGACATTAATATATAATTCATGTTTAACTTCAAATCTTACAATTATTACAACACTGTGTTACTGTTGATCAATTCGGCTCGAATATTCTATGTTGATTATGTATGCTAGATTAGATGTCGTAGCCAGCTTGGAAATGAGACCTGTGGTAGCCCATAGAATGGGATACGGTTGACACCACCTGACTTATACAAAGCCATATAGACATGGGGTTAGAGATTCATCACCCATGCTACGCAACTTGCCAACAGGGGCTAAGGTGTTGGATGCCCATGAGGACTACCGTAAAACCTCAGGCGAATTTGCCAGGAAGCCTTGGCAATATTGCTGGGATGCCTTGGGCAATATGCTGGGAAGCCTCGAGCAATATGCTTGGGAAGCACAGAAAAGGTGAATTACAGCTATAAGCCAAACAAAGTATATCCTCGAGCAATATGCTTAGGAAGCACCAAAAAGGTGAATTGATACAAAAAGACGGTTACCTCACAGGATTAATCACAGAGGGCTGGTCGGGCTGACCAAGGGTAGGTATGCTGGAGCTGACTGGTCCTCTCTGAAAACTTAATGGGTGTATCTTGGGAAGGGGTAAAAGCCTGCACCAGGGATACATGTATTGGGGTTTGTAGTAGCACTAACCTGCCTTAGCTGTATTGATAGGTGGCTAATAAATAACTGGACCTGCATATCATGTAGGATCATGTGGAATGTGGTTGCATATGCATGCATGATGATATGTTTTACTGATGGGCTCAGTAGGGCTCACACTCTGTTATATATGTTTTTCTATTAAATGATTGTACAGGTGGATGCCACTGTGGCGTGGAGGCTCATTACGCGGAGGAGAACCATGGTGGTTATGATGATATTGGTATGGACTCGAAGGAGGTTGTGCCGTTGAAGCGAGCGTTCTCAGTGGTTACTGAAGATGACCCATGAAGGGTGCTCTTGATGCTTTTTGTCTTAGGGACTCCTTTTTGACTTTGTTAAGAGTTTATCCTTGTTCTTGCTTCTAGTTTTTAGTTTTCTTCTTTTTGGGGTTGAGTTATGTACAATCTTGCTTATTTATATATCACAATCATTTCCTGTATCACTACGCTTTCTTCTTTCTTCCTTTATAAATGTAGACTATCTACAGTACTCTGATTTTACTTATGGTAATGTTATGGATGTGTGTCTATGAGTGTATTAACTGCTTCTAGATTCATGGGATTTGGCGGGTTGCCGCTACGCAATCCAGATCACCTACCTAATCCTCCCAGGGGATGGTTTGGGGTGTGACAGATTGGTATCAGAGCATGAGGCTCTTTTTACATTCACAGATGGCTGAATAGGAATAATAAGCTACCGATAATAAAACATGCTATAAAGTAAAAGCTACAAGGGAGGTAAATGAAAATAAAAGACAGAAAGCATAATTACATTAATGTAAAAGATTAACTGTGGCCGAGCCATTACATAAAGTTTGATTGGAAGTACTACTTCCAAATCACATAAGCTGACAAAAAAAAAAAGCTAGTACAGAAGTTTTGGATAAAAAAAAAGAAGATAAAAGCCAGAACTACATTAGATAAGTCAGGCAGAACATGAAGAAGCTCGAGCTGGAATGCTACTCTGGTGGAGGTAAGCCGCTTGGTGGAGACGCGATAGTAAGTATCCAGAAGTCCAAGCGACGCTCTACGAAACTCACTCTACTCTACAGCGATGAGAAGCCCCGATCCATCCTAGTAGACATGTAGGTGAGCTGGGTGTGGAGGCCCTGGAACTGTGACATCATGTCAGACCACCCGTTGGACTTTGGCACCTGTGAGCTGGTGGCACTGGTAGCCTCATATGTGGCCAAGTCAGTGAGCTGTGCTCCAATCTCCTCTAGGTCAACTCCCTGCTCCATCTGATCTCCCTCCTCTGGATCACTCTTTGGTTCCCCTGGCATTTTCATCTTCAGGATCGAGGTCTGATCGATGGGTCTAGACTTGTCCCTATTAATATATTCACCATCCAGGGGGAACACCAAAGTGTCTAAATGCCAAGGTTAGCAACTTCCCATACGGTAGGTTCCCATCAGAAGGGTTCTGGGCATGGTACAACATAGCCTGTAGTAGTTGTCACACCCCAAACCACCCCCTAGCAGAATTGGGTAGGTGACCCAAATTACATAACGACAATCCGCTAAATCCCACGGATCTAGAAGTAGTGCTTACCAATATGGAATCACAACCTTTACTTACCATAGGCAAGATCAGAGTGTCGCAGAAATCTACATTCTAACAAGTATAAAAAAGGAAGCATAGTGATACGGGAAAATGATGATAATATATACATATAAAAGTTGTTCGAACATTCTTCCTAACCCACAATAAGAAAAGCAAAGCTGATAAGTACAGTACTATATACATAGACAAGTACAGGGTGAGCATACTCAACCCCAAAAAGAAAAGTAAAAAGAAACTTCAACTGGTCAGCAGTCAGAACGGGGATGACTCCTAACAAAATAAAAAGGAGTTTCCCCCAGCAAAACATCAGAAGCACTTCTCAACGGTCTTCATCCATGACCACCGAGAAAGTATGCAAGATCGGTATGACCTCCATCGGGATCCTCACCAACATCATCACAACAACTAGGACTCTCCTCCTCGAGATGGCCTGCCATGCCACAATGGCATCCACCTGTAAAATCATCTAAGTAAGACAATGTACAACAGAGTGTGAGCCCCACTGAGCTCGTGAGCAAATAACAGTCAATCATGCATGCACATGCAATCACAATCTCATAATTTCATATGATCCTACATGATATGCAAGTTCAGATTATTATTAGCCTCCTAGCAATATAACTAAGTCGGGTTTGTGCCACTACAATCCCCCAATACATGTATCCCTGGTGTGGGCTTCTAACCCCTTCCCGCGATACACACATTGAGTTGTCGGAGAGGACCAGTCAGCTCCTGCAAGGTTAGCCCGACCAGCCCTCTGTGATTAACCCGAGGGACAATCCATTTCTTTCTTTCTTTTCTTTTCTGGCTTATAGCCCATGTGCACCATTCCGGTGTTCTATTCATTTTACGCACCGTTCTGGTGTTCTATTAATTTCTTTTTCTTTTTCACTTTTTCTAATGGTCACCCCCACAGGCATCCAACACTTTAACCCCTGTTGGCAAGGGTGCGTAGCACGGGTGATGAAACTCTAGCCCCATGTCTATATGGCATCGTATGAGTCAAGCGGTGTCAACCGTACCCCATAATAAGGGCTACCACAGGCCCCATTCCAAGCTGACTACGGCATCTAGTCTAGCATACATTCATCAAGCAACATTCTTTGAGTTGATCAACAGTCATTCAATATGCAGTTATTTAAATAGCTTTAAACAGAAATAAATATCACAACATTTATAATTTCAATTCTTAATTAGCCGGCATTAGATCATGATTACATTTACACATATGATAGTATTATTCACTCACCAGTACTTAGCTCTAAAAACTCAGTCACAAATTCAGTTCCAGCAGTTGTCTGATCGTTGACCTCAAGCACGGGATCAAGCCCTAGATATAAATCAGAAGTTTGTCATGTTAAGCTTTTTAAACTATCTCTGTTAATCCTAGGGTTGACCTAAGCTTACTGGGTAGACCCAGGGTTCAATTAGGTTCACTTGGAGTCACTAGGCTTTACACTAGGCCTTAGGTACATGTCCCGGTGCATGGGCCAGTGTCCATGGCACAGTGGGGTAAAGTGGTCATTGTCCATGTCTATACCCAACCCTAGCTTAGAATAGGTGCACAGTGCTATCCATGCCTTGCCTATGCAGCAGGACCAAGCATAGCAGGGTTATAATCACCTGCGGGGTCCATTAGGGTTTCAAAATATCTTCCAATTAAGGACAGATGTGGCGAAGGGAATTTTAGTCTTTTCCCACATCCCATAGTGTCCAGGGGCCATTGGGTGAGATCCCCCAGCCTTGTCCACCAAAATAGTTATTTTCCACTCACTGGGCGATGGCTCTAGGCCTTGTTGCATTGCTCAGTGCATTACCCAGTGCCTGTAGAATTGATGCAGGCTGAGTTTCCAAGGCTGGGCTCTCAGGGCTGAGATCAGACCTGATCCCTTGCATGTCCGGGGGGTCAGGTAGCCCCTGAGATGGTCTACACCATGGCCCAGATGGATTTTCCATTAGGCCCACTGTCAGGCTGACTGTGGCTGCCTAAACAGTCTTGATGAATAGTGTCATAGGGTTTTACTGGGTTTGGATTTCAATTGCAGCCTTGAGTATGGCTAAAAATACATGAATCAAGAGGGCTCAAGGCTGCTTCCATCTAGGGTTGGGGCTATGCTGCCTTGGCCAGCACCCAGGTTTCCAAATCACAAGGTAATGGGGCCAGCTGGCAGTACAAGTGGGCACAACCATGTTTCAGCCATAAGAACAGCATATCAACCTTTTAAAATCCAATCAAAATTATAGATCTTCCATGGACAAGGTCTGCATGGCAGATTTGGACCAATACTGGGCAAACCCTAGCTAGCCTGGGCTGCCAAGAGAGCAAAACACAGTGAAAACATGAGAGGGATAGGGACCAGCAGCATAGGGGCATGGCTGTATACCTGAAATGGGTAGGAGCAGCTCCGTTGCAAGCTGGGTGCAGGGCTGCAGCAGGTCCTCCTCCCTTCTCCTTCCTTCTTCCCTCTTCTTCTTCTTCTTCCTCTCTTTTCTCTCTCTTTTCTCTCCTTCGGACTCTCCATAGAGCAAGAGCTCTAAAATGAGCTCAACCCTGTCTATTTATAGGCCCAAGACCACTAAGGTCTGTTTGGCCATAAGTCCTCTTTTTAAAAATCAGTTTTTGAACTGATTTTGACTGGTTCTGGGTTCTCTGGTGGGGTCCACACTAAACCAGGGGTATGAGCTGGTCCCCAAGACTCCCCTCTATTTATGGAGGGTGCCCATACTCATGTTGGGTGGTCTCCATAATTATAATAATTAAAAATACCCAAAAACAGCCACTGGGTGATGTCACTGGGCCTTGCTGCATCGCCAGTGCCATGGCCCGGTGAATTCCTGCAACTGAATTCAAAAGGGAACAACACAAGGGTTTGACCCTGGGTCAGGGTATTGTCTCCACATGCCCATTAGGGGTTTTTACATGATTTTTTAGAGGTGGGTCCCATCACTTTAGGGAGGAGAGAGATTACCTGGGGTTGAAGCCATACATCAGGCTATGAGATGGGCAAGAGCAAGGATCCACTGTCCATCTTCTCACAGGTATAAAAGAGGACATGCACAGGGTCTCCTCATTGGTCCATGTCACTGGAGTGATGCTCCACAGTGAACCTAGTTGCCTGATCAGGGGTTCCTATCCTTGAACCTAAATTCTAGCTAGTTAGGAGTAGGGTTTGACATTTCTCCCCACCTTACAAAAATTTCATCCTCGAAATTTGCTTACCTAGTAATCCTTAAAGTTGAGGATACTTTTCCTTTATTTTTTCTTCTCATTCCCATGAAGCTTCTTCCATTGGGTTATTTCTCCATCGAACCTTCATGAAAGCGACGGTGTGGTTACGGAGGTTATGCTCCTTTCTGTCTAGTATCTCCGTGGGGTGCTCTTCGTAGGTCATATCCACGTCCAACTGTTCAGGTTCAGTTGATAATACATGTGTCAGATTGTTTATGTATTTCCTCAGCATTGACAAATGGAAAACATCGTGGACGCCCGACAAGGATGGTGGTAGTGCCAGTCTGTATGCTACGGGTCCTACTTTGTTAAGAATTTCGTAGGGACTGATGAATCTTGGGCTCAACTTTCCCTTCTTATTGAATCGTAGCAATCCCTTAGTTGGAGACACTCGAAGGAAAAATTTCTCTCCAACTTCAAATTCAATATCCTTCCTTCGATTATCGGCATGACTTTTCTGTCGTGACTGGCCTGCTTTGATCTTCTCTCTTATGACATCCACCTTGTCACAGGTCGCTTGTATCATCTCGGGTCTGAGATATCGCCATTCGCCAACTTCATCCCAATATAATGGGGTTTGGCACTTTCGACCGTAGAGTACTTCGAACGGTGCCATGCCGATGGTAGAGTGATAACTATTATTATAGGTGAATTCCACCAGAGGTATGTGGGCATCCCAACTGTCACTCATTTCTAGGACACAGGCTCGGAGCATGTCTTCTAAAGTTTGGATGGTTCTCTCCAATTGTCCATCCGTCTACGGATGGAAAGCGGTGCTAAGATTTAATTGAGATCCCAATGCTTGTTGCAAACTTCTTCAAAACCTTGAAGTAATCGAGGATCTCGATCAGACACAATGCTGATAGGCATGCCATGTAAGCGGACTATGTTCTCAATGTATATCTGGGCAAGCTTCTCCATTGGGTAACTTATTTTGATTGGTATGAAGTGAGCTGCCTTTGTCAGTCCATCTACGATCACCCATATCGCATTCATCCCCTTTCTGGTGTACAAAATCCATTGTGATCCTTTCCTACTTCCATTCCGGTATCGGTAGTGGCTGCAACAGACCATATAGTCGGTGTCTCTATGCTTTTATCTTTTGACACATGAGGCACCTCGACACATAAATGGCTATAGTTTCCTTCATTCCCATCCACCAATAATACTTCTTCAGGTCCTTGTACATTTTCGTACTGCCCGGGTGGATTGTATAGGGTGAACCATGCGCCTCTTTAAGAATTCGGTCTTAGAGATCGTAATCATTTGGCACACACAGTCTATCTCAAAATTTCAATGCACCATCTTGGGCTAATGAAAAATCTGGATCCTTATGGATACCATGTTGAACTTCTCGAATTATCTTGGCCAGCTCAGGATTCAGTGGTTGCTTCACAATTATCTCCTCTCGTATCGACGGCTACAGGTCCATTGCTGCTAGCTACACAACCGCTTCTTTGATTACGAGCTCTAAATCAAATTTTGCGAGCTTCTTCTATTAATTGATCACTCACAACCAAAGATGCGAGGGACGTAGTTTGAGATTTTCTGCTTAATGCATCCATCACAACATTGGCCTTACCGGGATGGTACTGGATTTCACAATCATAATCTTTTACCAATTCCAGCCACTGCCTCTGTCTCATGTTCAACTCCTTTTGGATGAAGAAATACTTCAGGCTTTTATGATCGCTGAAGATCTCACTTTTCTCCCCGTATAGGTAATGTCGCCAAATTTTCAACGCAAAGACTACTGCAGCCAACTCCAAATCATGAGTGGGGTAATTCTTCTCGTGCTCTTTTAACAGCCTGGAGGCGTAGGAGACCACTTTACCTTTCTGCATCAGGACGCCACCTAAGCCTGTTATAAAGGCATCCATATATACCACCAGTCCTCCAGTTCCATCTGGAATGGTTAAGACTGGAGCTGTTACTAATCGGTTCTTCAATTCTTGAAAACTTTTCTCGCACATTTCATTCCACTCAAACTTGGCGCCCTTCTTCGTAAGCTTTGTCATAGGTGCCGATATATGCGAGAAATTCTTAATGAATCGGCAGTAATATCCAGCCAATCCTAAGAAACTTTGGATCTCCGTGGCATTCTTCGGAGTTTCCCATTCGAGAACCGCCTTTACCTTGCCGGGGTTTACTTTGATGCCATCCTTGGTGACAATATGCCCCAGGAATCCGATCTGGTGAAGCCAAAATTCACACTTACTGAAGTTGGCATAAAGCTGGTGTTCCCGCAACCGCTGCAACACAAAATTAAGGTGCCCGCGCGTGCTCTTCCTCATCCTTAGAGTATACCCAGATGTCATCAATAAATACTATGACGAACTGATCTAGAACGTCATGAAATACTCTATTCATCATATTCATGAACACTGCTGGGGCATTGGTTAATCTGAATGACAACACTAAAAATTCATATTGTCCGTATCGAGTTCGTAATGCCATTTTATGAATGTCACCACTTTTGATCTTCAATTGATGGTATCCTGACCTAAGATCAATCTTGGAGAAAACTCTTGCTCCTTGCAGCTGATCAAACAGGTCGTCGATACGTGGTAATGGATATCGATTCTTAATTGTCAGTTTATTCAACTCGTGGTAGTCGATATATAGCCGCATACTACCATCCTTCTTCTTTACGAATAGCATGGGTGCTCCCCAGGGTGGTACACTGGGTCGAATGAATCCCTTCTTTAGTAGGTCTTGAAGTTGTGCCTGCTCAATTCGATAGGTGCCATTCGATATAGGGCCTTGGATACCGGTGTTGCTCTAAGAATTAGATCGATCGTGAACTCTATATCGCGGTCCAGCGGCAGCTGAGTTAGATCTTTTGGAAATACATCAGGAAATTCTCTGACGACGTGGAGTTCCTCCAAGGGTTTTATCTTTGCCTCTATGTCTATCACAGTGGCCAAAAAGCCTTGCCATCCTTCTTCTAGTAACTTCCGCGTCTGGAGTGTGGATAATGTTATCCTTCTGGATTTCCTTCTTGGTTCACTTTGATAGGTGAAATCTGACCCATCTTCCAGTTTGAATTTTATCCTTTTCTCCGCACACAGGACGTTTGCACCATAGGCAGTCAGCCAATTCATGCCTAATATTACGTCAAAATCATTTATATCCATCTTTATCAATCGTGCGGCGTGCTGACTACTAACTCAATCTAACAGGGGTCGTAGACCTCCTTCAAACTCACGACACTCCTTGTCGGCTTGCTGACTACTAACTCATGCCCAATATGTCCTGGTTGATCTTTCATCTTACTCGCAAAGGTTAAGGAGACAAAAGAGTGGGTTGTACCCGAGTCGAATAATACTCGTGCGGGTATGGTTGAGACATTCAGGGTACCTAGGGTTTATAGGTAATTTAGATCACATAAAGTAAGCCAATTATTCCCTATAGTTGAGTAATGTTCAGCAACTTATCTATCAATACGCCGGGGTTTGCCTCAGCTTCTTCATTCGTCAAAGCGTACACCTTTCCTTGCGTCCGATTATCCCGTGGCTGAAATGGCCTAGTGTAGGGCTGACATGGCGAGTTGTTGCTGTACCCACGCGATCTACAATCTCTGGCCATATGCCCTTCCTTGTTGCATAGATAGCACTTAAAAGGTGGAGCACCGGGTGTTGAGGCTTTGGTCTCTTGACTTATTGCTGGTTGGGTTAGCGAAGCTGCTGTCATCGCTTGACTCATAGTAGGTTGAATAGGTCAATTGAATGTGGGGCAGAAAGGGATCTGTCCCACGATCGGCCTATGCTATAGAGTCAAAGTAGGGCTTGAACTTGTTCCTCGATAAACTTTATTTGGCTGGCCATAGGTTTGGAAATTATTTGGCCTTTTGTTCAAACCAGGCAACATTACAGTCTTTTCCTTCTCCTTCTCCTTAAACCTATCCTCTATTGTCTTCGCCTTATAAACCATTTGAGCATAATCCCGAATGTCCATAATTGACAGAATTGACTCGATCTCAGTTTTGAGTCCTTTCTAAAATTTCTTGGCCTTACTAACTTCTTCTTTCAGGTGCTCTAGAGCAAAATGGAATAGATCCTCAAATCGCTGTTGATAATCCAATACTGACTTAGTTCCTTGCACCAGTGTAATAAATTCTGCTTCTTTCCTATCCTTACAACTCTCAGGGAAGTAGTTCTTACAGAAAATTTCTTTAAATTGTGCCCACGTGGGATTTGGGTGAGCAGCTTCCAAATTAGGCCTAGTCGCCTTCCACCAAGCTTCAGCTTCATTCTGCAACTGATAACCCACACAAATAATCTTTCGTGCGTTCGTGCACTCGAGTACTTCAAAGGCCTTTTCTAGGGCACTGATCCATCACTCCGGCTACATTGCTTTTGAGGTTATTTTCGAAAATGCAGGCGGTTGGAGTTTCTTAAATCTCTCGATAGCTTTAGCGGTGGAATTTTCCACTAAATGCTGAGGCACAACTGGTGGAAATAATACTGGTCGATTGGGTGGTGGTGGTGGTGCAGCATGCTCGTGCATCATAGTTGCAAACTATGTAGACATCTGACCAAGCAACTCTTGTTGTTGTTGCATGGTCTGCATCATCGTGGTCATGAATGCAGTCACGCCACCTACTGCTAAACTTGGCTGAGGTGCTGTAGTAGTAGCTTGTGCAGCCACTAGTGCTCCTGATGAAGCAGCCGATGCCTCAGAGTTTTGAGCCTCAGTTTTGTTAGGCAGCACAATCTCTGATACAACTCTAGGCTGTTTACCTTTACATCCTCCATGAGAACTTCTAGTGTTGACCATTGTTGCTTATTTGAAAAGAGGAGTGTGTTCAATATTCCAATTTCATTTATATGGATCAATAGTTGTTTCCTAACTAGGCAGGTACAAATCCAGTCCATAGTTCCAATGTATATCATGAGTCATACCAGTAAGGTGGATTGTTAGATTCATTGTCTTGGTTTGTTAAGTGATGTGTTTTATTGAATACTTTGTGTTTCTCTTTCTTATGCATTTTATGTGTCAATATGCTATGCATGGCACTAATGAAGAATTTTAGATTTTTTTTTTTAAATAAAGACTTTTAATTAATTACCTGATCTAGCAGGCTAGCAGCTCCAATTGTCTTCCAACTATGTACTTCATTGCCAATAGGTACTCTATGTCAGCTCTCACTTCCTTGGCTAAAAACATAAAATAATCTCGGTCTTCTGGTCCTCTAATGGCAGCAATGGCCAAGTAAAAGTCCAATCGGTTCTCAGCTCGGGGCAGGATTACTCGTATCTGTCTCAGCCTCTCTCTTAAATGTCTAATATAAATCATGATGTTGGGGTCTCCAGCCTCAGGCAAGGTAATAGGTCCTGTCACATGAAACGGTTCTAGGCATTAGGGCATACTTAATTGAAAGAATTAAGTACATATCTACTGAAATTTAAATGACTATGGATAAGAATTCTAACTCTTAGGTTGGCTCGAGGTACCTTAGCGTCTAAGTGTTTCGATTGACTAGGAGCCCTATTAGGTCCTATTCTTGACTATTCTAGGCCTTGGTTTAGGGCAAGATCTATGTTTCCCACACGTAGTACATATGTATTGCAACATACCTATGTAATTATGTCTGGTTTTCACAGCAACACTCCAGTCAGTTTGTACATCACAATATTCAAACATGTAATAATTTAGGTAGTACACACCTTAGGTTATTATACACATTCATTTATATATATTGAATACTCATTACAAACATATCAACAAAAGCTCTATATACTTTATTCACTCCTAAAATAGAAAATTTCACCCCCTTTTTGGGCTTAAAAAGTTTATGGTTGTTTATTATATTATATTTTTTTATATTATTATTATTATTATTAATTTTTTTTATCCAAGAAAATTTATACTTTTATGTTTATTAGAATGATTATGGTAAATTTTCAAATTTTTATGTGAAAATAAGCCAAAACAGTAAAATTACCTTCACTGGGCGATGTCTCTAGGCATTGCCACATCGCCCAGTGCTATCGCCCAGAGAATCGGGCGCAGGGTTTTTAAATCCGAGAATGGCCCACTTTGACTCCATTCTCTTCTAATCTCTTCTAAACACCTAGGGAATAGTCTTGGTGGGCAGTAGGACCTATTCCACACCAAATCTTCGCAAACCCCCGCAATTTGTGCGAGCTTACACGTGTCTAGGTAAGTTTCTTCTCCACATTTACCTTTTTGATAATTTATTTTATTAAATCAGTTCCTAGATTAGGTTTTCTCTTTTCCTTGCCCTAACCTAACCATTTTTTTTTCTCTTTTACTTCTTGTAGAAAATGTCTACAACCCACCGTACCACTTGGAAATTGGTAGCCCAAAAGAGGCTACAGGTCGAATCCGAGGAATCTTCCTTTTCTTTGGTTCCATCATCATCCCCTAGAGATGATTCGTCTTCAGAGGAACCCAATTTCGACCATCATCTTTTCTCTAGGTTTGAGTATGCCAAGGGGTGGAAGAACTTTGCTTCGGTGAAAATAGTGAATGGCCGGGTGGTGCGAGTTGAGCAGTTCGAGCAGTATAACCTCTATGCCCGATTTAATGCCCTAGGTTGGGCATCCATGTTATCCCCCACCGAGCCATGTTATCCCAACCTGGTTTGGTATTTCTACTGTAACCTAGAGCCCTCTAGTGCACCAGAGTTCGGAGTGGAGAGTAGGGTGAAAGGAATAGACATCAGATTGACTACTTCCTTCCTAGCAGAGATCTTGGATTTACCAGACACAGGAGAGCGGGTTTACTATCAGCCCCGCATGGACATCTTAGAGATGTTCACCCTTGAGACCAGGAGGACAGTATTCAGGGCTTTGACAGGTTCAGGAAACACTCCTAAGTCTGAGACTGCCTACAAACCTAGTGCCAGGGTAATTAGCAGGTGTGTCACCTATAACATCTAACTTAAGGGCAGTATCTCTATGATGAGGGCATACATTGCCTACTGCTTACTAGGAGCTGGTCAGGGAGGTCCAGTCATCAACCTTCCATATTTGCTTCTTCAGGTCATGCTTTATCATGCAAGGAACCCAGCTGATGGGAACCTTCCTTATGGGAAGTTTCTCACCTTGATTTTTCAGCATTTAGGGGTTCCATTGGAGGGTGAGTTTATTGATAGGACCAAATCCAAGCCTATAGATAAAACTTCTATATTAAAGATGAGGGTGTCGGGAGAGGATCTAGTTGTAGATATGGAGCAGGTGGTGGCTGAGGATGTGCAGTAGGGCGGGGAGCAGGGTGGTGATGCACAGGGTGTCAGATTGGGGAGAAGCAGGGCGACATTGGAGTAGACACTCAGGGCATGTATACAGAGGAGCTAGGCATGGAACAGGGCGACTTGGAGGGCTTAGGCACCCCGTTCGCTGACCTACCCGCATATGAGACAGCCGGTGCTACCAGTTCACAGATTCCAGGGCCTTCAGAGTGGTCTCAGATGTTGGCACATTTCCAGAGCCTCGATACCCAGCTCACTACCTTGACGACCAGAGTGGATCAAGGCTTCACTTCCCTGGAGCACAGAGTAGATTCTGTAGAGCGGTGCCTCGACTTCTGAGACAAGTTCTATAGAGTTGATTCACGCCAGACACAGGCTCCGCCTAGTGATATTCCTCTTATAGAGTAGTTCCTTATCAGTTTCTGATAGTCTGCTACTGGTTTAGATCATTTTTTTAGCTTATGTACTTTTTTTTTCTTTGAAATGTACTTAGTCTAGGGTGCACTTCTTTCCTTTTATTTGCCTGTGTAACAATTGATGTAAATATTATGTGATGTGTGCGTACGTCTGTTTATATAATTTCCAATGTGGTGTCGTTTCATGCTGATGTAGTGGCTCAGCCACATTATCTGTATTTATTGAATTTTTTTTTGCATCTTGGGTTTATTTACATCTACCTCCCTTGTGGCTTTTAATTATTATAGGCTTTATGGTTTATAGCTTATTACCCTAGTCTGCACTCCACATCAGTAAGAAGAGCCTCAGGCTCTGATACCAAGCTCTGTCACACCCCAAACCACCCCCTAGGAGGATTGGGTAGGTGACCCGAATTGCATAACCCCAATCCGCCAAATCACACGGATCTAGAAGCAGTTCTTACCAATATGGAGTCACAACCTTTACTTACAATAGGTAAGATCAGAGTGTCGCAAAATCTATATTCTAACAAGTATAAAAAAGGAAGCATAGTGATATGGGAAAATGATGATAATATATACATATAAAAGTTGTTTGAACATTCTTCCCAACCCACAACAAGAAAAGAAAAATTGATAAGTACAGTACTACAAACACAGACATGTACAGGGTGAGCATACTCAACCCCAAAAAGAAAAGTAAAAAGAAACTACAACTGGTCAGCAGTCAGAACGGGATGACTCCTAACAAAACAAAAAGGAGTTTCCCCCAGCCAATCAATAAAAGCACTTCTCAATGGTCTTTATCCACGACCACTGAGAAAGTACACAGGATCGGTATGACCTCCATCGGGGTCCACACCAACATCATCATAACAACTAGGACTTTCCTCCTCGAGATGGCCCACCATGCCACAGCGGCATCCACCTGCAAAATCATCTAAGCAAAACATTGTACAATAGAGTGTGAGCCCCACTGAGCTCGTGAGAAAATAAGAGTCAATCATGCATGCACATGCAATCACAATCTCATAATTCATATGATCCTACATGATATGCAAGTCCAGATTATTATTAGCCTCCTAGCAATACAACTAAGTCGGGCCTGTGCCACTATACCCAATACATGTATCCCTAGTGCGGGCTTTTAACCCCTTCCCGTGATACACACATTGAGTTATCGGAGAGGACCAGCCAACTCCCGCATTTGTTCACCAAGGTCAGCTCGACCAGCCCTCTGTGATTAACCCATGGGACAATCCATTTCTTTCTTTCTTTTCTTTTCTGACTTATAGCCCATGTGCACCATTCCGGTGTTCTATTCATTTCTTTTTCTTTTTCACTTTTTCTGATGGTCGCCCCCATAGGCATCCAACACCTTAACCCCTGTTGGCAAGGGTGCATAGCATGGGTGATGAAACTCTAGCCCCATGTCTATATGGCGTCGTATGAGTCAAGCGGTGTCAACCGTACCCCATAATACGGGCTACCGCAGGCCCCATTCCGAACCGACTACGGCATCTAGTCTAGCAGACATTCATCAAGCAACATTCTTTGAGTTGATCAACAGTCATTCAATATGCAGTTAATTGAGTAGCTTTAAGCAGAAATAAATATCACAACATTTATAATTTCAATTCTTAATTAGCCGGCATTAGATCATGATTACATTTACACATATGATAGTATTATTCACTCACCAGTACTTGGCTCTACATACTCAGTCACAAATTCAGTTCCAACAGTTGTCTGATCATTGACCTCAAGCACGGGATCAAGCCCTAGATATAAATCAGAAGTTTGTCATGTTAAGCTTTTTAAACTATCTCTGTTAATCCTAGGGTTGACCTAAGCTTACTGGGTAGACCCAGGGTTCAATTAGGTTCACTTGGAGTCACTGGGCTTTATAATGGGCCTTAGGTACATGTCCCAGTGCATGGGCCAGTGTCTATGGCACAGGGGGGGTAAAGTGGTCATTGTCAATGTCTATACCCAACCCTAGCTCAGAATAGGTGCACAGTGCTGTCCATGACTTGCCTGTGCAGCAGGACCAAGCACAGCAGGGTTACAATCACCTGTGGGGTCCATTAGGGTTTTAAAATATTTTCCAATTAAGGACAGGTGTGGGGAAGGGTATTTTAGTCTTTTCCCACATCCCACAGTGTCCAGGGGCCATTGGGTGAGATCCCCCAGCCCTATCCACCAAAACAGTGATTTCCACTCACTGGGCGATGGCTCTGGGCCTTGCTGCATCGCCCAGTGCCTGCAGAATTGATGCAGGCTGAGTTTCCAAGGCTGGGCTCTTAAGGCTGAGATCAGACCTGATCCCTTGCATGTCAGGGGGGTCAGGTAGCCCCTGAGATGGTCTACACCATGGCCGAGATGGATTTTCCATCAGGCCCACTGTCAAGCTGATTGTGGCTGCTCAAACAGTCCTGATGAATAGTATCATAAGGTTTTGCTGGGCTTGGATTTCAGTTCCAGCCCTGAGTATGGCTGAAAATACATGAATCAAGAGGGCTCAAGGCTACATCCATCTAGGGTTAGGGCTGTGTAGCCTTGGCCAGCACCCAGGGTTCCAAATCACAGGGTAATGGGGCCAACTTGTAGTGCAGGTGGGTACAGCCATGTTTCAGCCACAAGAACAACATATTAGCCTTTTAAAATCCAATCAAAATTACAGATCTTCCATGCACAAGGTCTGCATGGTAGATCTGGACCAATACTGGGCAAACCCTAGCTAGTCTGGGCTGCCCAGAGTACAAAACACAGTGAAAATAAGAGAGGGATAGGGTGCAGTAGCATAGGGGCATGGCTGTATACCTGAAATGGGTAGGAGCAGCTCGAAAGCAGGCTGGGTGCAGGGCTGCAGCAGGTCCTCCTCCCTTCTCCTTCCTTCTTCCCTCTTCTTCTTCTTCTTTTCCTCTCTTTTCTCTCTCTTTTCTCTCCTTCGGATTCTCCATAGAGCAAGAGCTCTAAAATGAGCTTAGCCCTGTCTATTTATAGGCCCAAGACCACTAAGGTCTATTTGGCCATAAGTCCCCATTTTAAAAATTAGTTTTTGAACTGATTTTGACTAGTTCTGGGTTCTCTGGTGGGGTCCATACTAAACTAGGGGTATGAGGTGGTCCCCCGGACTCCCCTCTATCAGTGGAGGGTGCCCATGCTCATGTTGGGTGGTCCCCATAATTATAATAATTAAAAATACCCAAAAACAGCCACTGGGTGATGTCACTGGGCCTTGCTGCATCGCCTAGTGCCATGGCCCAGTGAATTCCTGCAACTGAATTCAAAGGGGAATAGCACAGGGGTTTGACCCTGGGTCAGGGTATTATCCCCACATGCCCATTAGGGGTTTTTACATGATTTTTTATAGGTGGGTCCCACCACTTTAGGGAGGAGAGTGATTACCTGGGGTTCAAGCCATACATCAGGCTATGGGCTGTGAGCTGTGCAAGAGCAAGGATTCACTGTCCATCTTCTCACAAGTATAAAAGAGGACATGCACAGGGTCTCCTCATTGGTCCATGTCACTGGAGTGATGCTCCACAGTGAACCTGGTTACCTAATCAGGGGTTCCAGTCCTTGAACCAAAATTCCAGCTAGTCAGGAGCAGGGTTTGACAACAGTAGATATGGGAGGTTGATCACTGGACCCCCCTTGCCCGCTCCCAATAGGCAGTAGCTGATGTAGGCCCTCAACATAGAAATGCTACCCCTATTCCGGCCCTTCGGGTAGATGTTATATGAAATACATCTACTGATGATCCTCGCACTAGGCTTATAGTCAGCCTCGGACTTAAGGGTCCTCTCCGACCCAGTCAAGGCCTTAAGGACCCTCCTCCTGGTCTCCAAGGAAAACATATCTGAGATATCTACCATGGGATTGTAGTAACATCTCTCGCCTGAGTTAGGAAGCCCAAGGATCTTTGCCAAGGTGGCAGTGGTAAGTCTAATGTCCACACCCTTTACTCTGCTCTCCAACCCAAACTCATGTTCCCCAGATGGCACTAGGTTACAGTAGAAATACCAAACCAAGTTCGGGTAACATGGCTCGATGGGCGACAACATGGATGCCTAGCCTAGGGTGTTAAACCTAGAATACAAACTATATTGGTGGAAGTCATCCACCTTCACCAATCTCCCATTCAATATGCTTTTTGAACTGAACTTGTCCCAGTCATTGGAGTGCTCATATCTAGAAAACAAGAACCGGTCGAAAACTGCCTCCTTGGAGGAAGAATCCTCTCTCGGTGAGGTGGGTGGCACAGAAGAGGATGAGGAATGCTCGGAATCGGACCACAGCCTCTTGCGTGCTACAGATTTCCTCGCTGTACTTTGTCTAGTGGACATGGTGCTGCAAAAAAGGAAAGAATAAAAAGTTAGGGTAAGAAAAATCAGTAATACCCAAGCCAAGACAAGAAAACCCATGGAAAATGACCCAAAACAAGAGAAAAATTTAAAGAAACTTACCCTAGATCGTGTAGGATCGTGGGGGACCCGTGAAAATGGGTGGATTTGGTGTGAAAGAAGTCACACTAGGTCTTAGAGCTCTGCCCTAGGTGTTTAGGAAGCTATGGAGAACAAATGAAATGAAAAGGACTTATCTTGGACTGTTATAAACTGGGCCCCGATTCTCTGGGCGATCGCACTAGGCGATGTATCCAACGCCTAGAGACAACGCCCAAAGAATGAAACTTTGCTGATTTTGCATAAAAACTTATGAACTTGTGAGTTTTGCCTAGAAAGGACATAATTAACATAAAAACACAAATTAAACAAATATGTGGATAAACATATATATATATATATATAATAATAAAATTTTAAATTAAATAATTAAATAATTAAATAGTGACATACTTTTGGATAAACAAGACAGTGCTTGTGGGATGTCCAAGTGAAACAAAAGGCATAGAGGTTTTAGGATTTTTCTCTCCTTATTTAGATGATTGAGGACAAATAAACATGCCTATGTCTATAAATAAATAGAGTGTACTTAAATATCAAATATTATGTGCCAATTGCCATGTGTGCATGAACCGTGGTGGAGTGATGCTATGCAAACTTGAACCTAGGCATGTAGGTATGTTGTGTTATGTATTTATGGGATTTTAGGGAGCGTGGATCTCACTGTACCCACAACCTAGTTCAACTAGGAATAGGAACCTATTAGGCTGCCAAGTCGAAATTGAACCCTGTAGGTACTAAGATACCTCGAGCCAACCCATTTATTTCTCCTGCTCATGATTATTTAATTTCCTATAGTGTTGTACCTAATTCTTCTAATTAAGTAACCATAGTGGCCTGATACTTAGAACCTCTTCACGGTAGGACCCTGCTGTGTTGTTCAGGCTTGGAGACCCCAGCAACATGCGATACATTAGGTGACTAAGGAGGAAACTAATCCGGATACGTGAGATACCAGTTCGTGCTGAGAACTAGTTGGTAGTTTACTTAGCCTTTGCAAACACTAGTGGACCCGTGGGTCGAGCCGTTTACCTATCCCTAGCAGAGGAGGTTAGAGGTGACATAGCCTATCTTTACGTGCAAACTATTATCACCAGTTCGCAGTTACAGACTTGCCTGCTAGGCATAGATACATAATTAGGAAGGTTATTATTTAAAAATTTAAAATTCAAGATAACATCATGCATAACATGGCATAAAACACCCTTCGACATAAAGCAAATAAAAAGAGAACAAGAACAGAATAATAAGCAAATAATGCATCCTGTCGGAATAACAATACAATGATTCACTGGAACTGTGGAATAGGTAACGTACTTATGTTAGCTAGGAACTGTCGTTAACCAAGTTAAGTAGTGATGTATTTTGAACGAGTACTATTCAACTCGGGCGCATCCCACTCTTTCATTTCTACTACCTTTGCAAGTAGGATGATTGACCAGCCGAGGGACATCGGCCATGATTTAGTAGTTAGTGCGCCAACGGGTGTGTCATGAGCTCAAAGGGAGTCTACGACCTCTGTCAGGTAGAAATTTGTGGGGAGAACCTGACCGCACGGTCGCATTCGTTAAGGCTCAATGGAAAATAGTCCCATAGAGGAAGTATTGTGGGAACGTGAAGAGGAAATGCAGGAAAAGTATCCCCAACTCTTCGAGCTACAAGGTAAGCAAATTTCGAGGATGAAATTTTTGTAAGGTGGGGAGAAATGTCAAACCTACCCCTGACAGGCTAGGAATATGAATGAAGGATAGGAACCCCTGACATGGCATCCAAACACTCTATGGAGTATCACTCCAGTGATTGAATTTAATGGAGAACCCCCGAGGATGTCCTCCTGCATACCTGTCTGAAGATGGATTGTAGATCCTTACAGTCGCACTTCCAACAGCATAATATACTGCTTGGACTCCAGGTATTCTCTCTCCTCCCCATAAATGTGGGGCCCACACCTAAAAATGGGTGCAAATTACCCTGGGTGAGGTGTAGGTGTAAGGCCCCAACCTTGGGTCAAACCCCTGTGCAAGCCCAAAGTGAAACAACTTTGTTGTATTCTCTAGGTGATGCATGGGGTGAAGCACACATCACCTAGAGACATCACCCAGAGTGGGAAAATGCAGTATTTTAATCTATAGATGTGTGGGACCACTCATACTGGCCATGGGCACCCTCCATAGGTTGAAGAGAGTCTAGGGAACCACCTCATACCCTTGGACCCCTGTGGACCTCACCTAAGTGCCCGGAATGACTGAGAATCAGTCTAAAGATACATTCTTGAAATGGGCCTAAGCAGGCAAACAGGCCTTAGTAGAGGGTTGGCCTAGAAATAAAGGACCCTTAGCTCAGTTTAAGAGCTCTAGTTCCCTGCTAAAACCGTAGGAGAGAAGAGAAGAGGAAAAAGAGAGAAAGAGAAGGAGAAGAAGAAGGAAAGCTTACCCTCTTGTGCATTAGCTCAATCCAGCAGCCGTCCTAGACCATTACAGGTATTAAATCATACCTAAGTATGCTACTATACTACTGTTACTGTTCATCTCATTAAATTTCTGCTATTTAGATGAGTTTTTGGTCATGGTTTGCCAAAAACACTAAGGGGCTGCCATGTATCACCTCAGATCCAACATGCATACATGATGCATGGAAGATCTGAGCTTCTAAATGATGCTTTTACTACTGTTTTGTTATTGAGACTGAAATCAATCCCTGTGCCAGGCTGCACTGCCTTATTTCACCTAGATCTGGTAGTTTGGGCTTGGATCTGTGCATACAGGCTAGCCCTTACCTGGATCTTTGTAGGGACAGCCTACTACCATGATTATACATGTAAGTCTACCCTTGCATGCAGCCCAATCCATGCCCAAAAGCTGGAACACAGTTGGGTTACTATTTACTAGGCTGTCTGGGTAGCTCCTAGCAGCTAAGAGGTGGGCCCAAGTCAAGATCTGTATGGACCAGTGCAAACTACACCACATGAGGTCCACAATGAGCTAACATGCATGTGGGATTGATCAAGGCACTGCTTGTGGTGCAAAACCTTGGAATTGGAGCCTGTTCACGTTCTATGCAGGCTCTGGGTGATAGCATTGGGCGATGCACACATCACCTAGAGACATCACCCAGAGAAGTAAAAAGGCTGATATTGCATATCTGAGTTTGGGACCTCCACATATAGACTGTAAACAATTTAGGGAGGTGGTAAATGACCCAAATACCCCTCCTCACATCTATCCATAATTATGAACACCTTGGGAACCCAAGTGAGCCCCGTAGGGCCTGGAAACCCTGCCTGTGTTGATCCTACAACACTACTGACTTAGGGACTGTGTTGTAAGACTGTTGTGACCTAGAATCATATACTACTGTGGTGAATTTCCATTCTGACCCTAGACCACATTCTCTGGATGAGGCACCAGACTTAGACCTAAAGCCCAGTGCAAGGCCTAGAGAATTCCAAGTGATGTCTGATTGTGCACCGAGTCAAACCAGTGAGCCTAGATCAACACTACGACATCCAAACATAGTTTGGAATATTAAACGACATATTTCTAATTTATACTTAGGATTTGATCCGGCGCTCGAGGTACACTACCCGACCACAGCCGAAATTGAAACAGCAACTGATCTCATAGAACCAGACCCAGGTGAGTGAAATGTCATCGTGTATGTACGTGTAACATAAGCAATATGTTGAATCTAACTTTCATGACATTAATATATAATTCATGTTTAACTTCAAATCTTATAATTATTACAACACTGTGTTACTGTTGGTTAATTCTGCTAGAATATTCTATGCTGATTGTGTATGCTAGACTAGATATTGTAGTCGACTTGGAAATGAGGCCTGCAGTAGCCTGTAGAATGGGATACGGTTGACACCGCCTGACTCATACGATGCCATATAGAGTTGGGGTTAGAGATTCATCACTCATGCTATGCACCCTTGCCTACAGGGGTTAAGGTGTTGGATGCCTGTGAGGACTACCGTAAAACCTCAGGCGAATATGCCAGGAAGCCTTAGTAATATTGCTGGGATGCCTTGGATAATATGTCAGGAAGCCTCGAGCAATATGCTTGGGAAGCACAAAAAAGGTGAATTACGGCTATAAGCTAAACAAAGTATATCCTCGAGCAATATGCTTAGGAAGCACCGAAAAGGTGAATTGATACAAAAAGACGGTTAGCTCATAGGATTAATCACAGAGGGCTGATCGGGCTGACTAAGGGTATGTATGCTAGAACTGACTGGTCCTCTCTGACAACTCAATGGGTGTATCGCAGGAAGGGGTAAAAGCCCATACCAGAGGTATATGTATTGGGGATTATAGTAGCACTAACCTGCCTTAGCTGCATTGATAGGTGGCTAATAAATAACTAGACCTGCATATCATGTAGGATCATGTGGAATGTGGTTGCATATGCATGCATGATGATATGTTTTACTCATGGGCTCAGTGGGGCTCATACTCTGTTATATATGTTTTTCTATTAGATGATTGTACAAGTGGATGCCATTATGGCGTGGAGGCTCATTACGCGGAGGAGAGCCATGGTGGTTATGATGATATTGGTATGGACCCGACGGAGGTTGTGCCGTTGATGCGAGCGTTCTCAGTGGTTATTGAAGATAACCCGTGAAGGGTGCTCTTGATGCTTTTTGTCTTGGGGACTCCTTTTTGACTTTGTCAGGAGTTTATCCCCGTTCTTGCTGCTAGTTTTAGTTTTCTTCTTTTTGGGGTTGAGTTATCTCGCCCTGAACATATTTACTTTATTTCCACTTATGTATGAGCTAGATCTTATTGTTCTGTCTGTGGGTTACATGGGGGAAATGAACAATCTTACTTATGCATATATCACAATCATTTGCCGTATTGCTCCGTTATCTTCTTTCTTCCTTTATAAATGTAGATTATCTATAGGACTCTGATTTTACTTATGGTAATGCTATAGATGTGTGTCTATGAGTGTATTAACTGCTTCTAGATCCATGGGATTTGGCGGGTTACTGTTACGCAATCCGGTTCACCTACCTAATCCTCCCAGGAGGGTTTGGGGTGTGACAATTCTATAGACACCTCATTTTGTCTCCCCCCCAGAGGTTTCCTATAACGATGATGAGCACCCTCCAAGGTGTAGCATCATTGTTTCTGTGGATGAAGAGTTAGTGTGCATTGCCCGAATCCGTTCACCGATCATCGATTCCCCCTTGTCGGAGCCTAAACTAGAGCCTTCAAGCCCTCTAAAAACCCTGGAAAGGCTAGACCTAACCCCCCAATGGAACAATCCTAGCCCAACATAGAACCTGGCCCAATCATCCCATTCCTTCCTTGGTGACACTGAAATCTAGATCGACATTCAAAGATCCAGAGTCGAAATCGACCCAACCTTCCATCGACATCGAGCTATCCCATCTCACTGTCGAGCAGAGTACTCCTACTGTCTAACTTACCTTGATACTTCGAAAATACACATCGACCCCCAAGCCATTTCCCTCCATATCGAGTATTGATCAATGACAGCCACTCGATGACGACCTTACCCTTCCTTGATGTTGACTTGACCCTAGTTGATTGTCAAATCTGTGCAAATCTGAGAAGCCAAAACTTGCCATTTTTAGCTCCAATTTCTATTCCTTTTGCGACCAAGCTTATTTTTGGTACCTTGGATGCATATTTTGGCTTCCTTAGGCCCCAAGAAACACTTCTTAAGGAGGCTAAACACTTGACTTTACTCCATTGGTCATAACCTTGACCAAACGCCAACCGTCAATGCAAAGACCTTTCTTTTCAATGACCCAGATCAAATTGAGCATCCCTACATGACTTTGGGAGTGTACACACCCCTCTACATCTATAAATACACCCCCTCTCATGTTGAGGACAGTTACATGAACTCCCCATGAGTATACCTATAAGTTCCATAAGATCTAGCCATTCCCCACTCGAGTGCCTTGAGTCTCTATCCTTTGGCCTTTCACTTGGCCATAGCCTATTGGCTTCCTATCCCCTTGAGTACCACAATCCAATTGAAACTTCAAGATCAAAGCCTTAAAATATCCATCCGGTGATTTTGGCTTGACAAGGAAGTGTCGCACACGAAGAGACAAGAGAAGCCACTACAAGCGGCGATACTGGCTCAACGTTCCAACCCCTTGAGTTACAAAAGGAAACCTCCACATCTCCATTTTGGTCATCTTCAAACTAGGTAGGTTCTTCTTCACTCTTTATTTTGTCTAATCTACATGTTTTTTCAATTTTACTTCATTTTGCATCTCCGGAGGAAAGTGATCTCGTCTCTCTAGGTGGTGATCACATACACTCTTTACCTCCCTTCCTTCTCTTCTTATATTGTATCTCACTCCCATGCATGCATATCTCATGATCCCTATCCCCCGTAGTCTAAGACTCCCGCATGCTAACATTCATATTATTGAGTTTCACGTGCCCCGCATACACTTTCATGTCTTACTCTTAATTTACATGTTTCTCCTTGCACCTGTATCTAGCTACTGTCTCTGTTTCCATACATTTATTATTTCACCATGCTTAGGTTATCTAGGTTTTGAGTCCTTTTTTACTTTCATGTGTGCTAACCCCTACCATGCAGCCAAGCTTCCAAGTATGTTCCCTTGACTTGCCTTGTATATTACATTCTCCCTAAAAGCATGTTATAATCTGACCCTACCAAGCAATAGAAAGACCGAGACATCTAGGTGGACTGGGGTGCCTAATACCTTCCCCGGATTATAACTTAACCCGTACCAAGACCAACGGACCCTTTGTCCTCAAAAGGGCATTGTATGAGAGTCATTACATTATAATTTTTGGGCCCTAGTAGACCCTCCTCCAAGTGGCGACTCCTACATTCAAATCACCTCCCTTCTCCCCAAAGAGGGGATGAGGTTGAGGACATGTGGTGATCACCCCTTGCCATGTCATTTCCCTCACAATCGGTAGCAAGACTTCTAGACTCTTCGTTGATGGTGCCCTTCCCTCCCTCGGTTCATGATGACCATGTGATGGATGCTCAATATAGACCGAGGTTTTGGTTGATCCACCTCTGACTTTTGCTTGAGTTTTTTAGCATTTTCATTTCATTATCGATGACATTGCCGAATATGGGGAATTAATATCATCTTTTTTTAGTTGTGTTTAGCTCTTTGCCAGTTATTTTTGTATGCTCTTTTTTCTTTTTTCAATACAATCTTTTAGCAAAAAAAAAGAAAGGACATAACTATTCATCTTAAAAATTAAGTTTTGTCCAAATAAGTAGTTTTTATGAGACTATTGGAGTATATAGTTGAATACAACTACTAGAGTAGTTGATTGGTTCCTTGTCAATAGTGTTGTCAAACCCTACCCCTGACAGGCTGGAATCTGACTGAGGTGCAGGAACCCCTGGCCAGGCCACCAGGATCACTATGGAGCATCACTCCACTCAATGAGATCAATGAGAATGCTTTGAATAGGTTTCCCTATATACCTGTTAGAAGATGGATAGCAGACCCCTGCACTTGCACAGCTCACAGCCTGATGTATGACTTGGATCCCAGGTAAACTCTCTCCTCCCTAAAATGGTGGGACCCATATCTAAAAAATCATGTAAAAACCCCTAATAGGCATGTGGGGACAATACCCTGACCTAGGGTCAAACCCCTATGCAATCCCCCTTTGAATTCATGTTGCTGGAATTCACTGGGCCATGGCACTAGGCGATGCGGCAACGCCCAAAGACATCGCCCAGTGGCTATTTTTGCACATTTTTAATTATTAAAAATGTGGGGACCATCCCACTTAACCATGGACACCCTCTAGTGATAGAGGGGACTCTGAGGGACCACCTCATATCCTTGGTTCACTGCGGACCCCACCAGAGAGCCCAGAATTGAACAGAATCAGTTTCAAAAATCAGTTTTTAAAAGAGGGACTAAAGGCAAACAGGCCTTAGTTGGCCTTAGGCTATAAATAGAAGGCCTTGGGCTCATTTTAGAGCCCTCAGCAGAATCTGAATCTGAAAGAGAAAAGAGAAGAAAGAAGGGAGAGAAAGGGAAGGAAGAAGAGAAGGAAGGAGGGAGAAGAAGGAGAAGGAGCTGCAGCAGCCCATCTCAGGCTGATCCGAGCTCATCTACAACAGTATTTAGGTAAAGAACCACCCCCCATACCTACTGTACCTGTTCTTTCTCTGTTCTTGCTGTGCCTTGCAACCCTGGGCAGCCTAGACAAGCTAGGGTTTGCCCAGTCTGGCTCCAGATCTGCCATGCATGCATAGAGCATGGGAGATCTGTGAATTTTATCACTTTTCATTAGGCACTTATGCTGCTGCCATGGCCGAAACCTGGCTGTGCCCACCTGCACTGCCAGATGGCCCTATTGGCCAGTGTTTTTGGAGCCCTGGGAGCTGGCTAAGGCTGTACAACCCTAATCCTAGTTGGATGCAGCCTTGAGACCTCTTGTTTCAGGTGATTTCAGCCCTGTACAAGGCTGGAACTGAAATCCAAGCCTAACCAAAACCCTAAATACTATTCATCTGGGTTACTTGGGCAGCCACAGACAGGCTGACTGGAACCCTGATGGGAAAATCAATGGAACCATGAGATAGATCATTGCAAGGGCTACCCAGATCCCCAAACATGCAGAGGATCAAGTGTGGGCCCAGCCCTGTAGGTCCCACCTTGGAAACTCAGCCCAAGGTCGATTCTATAGGCACTGGGCGATGTAGCAAGGCCCAGTGCAAGGCCCAGTGAGTGGAATCTTGTTGTAATGAAGGGCAGATCTATAATTTCTTACATGCAATGATCCCTGGACACTGTGGGATGTGGGAAATGAAAAAAACACCCTTCCCCCACATCTGTCCATAAATGAAGAATGATTTGGAACCCTAAGTGGGCCCTGTATGTGACTGTGCACTGCTATGTTTGACTCTACATCACTGACCTAAAGTGGACAGTAGTGTAATTATGTCATAGACTATAATGGGACCATGTTCTAACCTAGTGGCAGGTACTGGTATTACAAATGACCAATTTACCCCTGTGCCCTGACATTGGCCCATGCACCGAAACATGACCTAAGACCCAGTGCAAGGCCCGGTGTTTCCAAGTGAGACCAACTAAACCCTGGGTCAACTCAGTAAATTAGGGTAGCCCTAGGATCACCAGTGTAAAGCTGATAACTGAATAAGACAATGCTTGATTTGTGTCTAGGACCTGATCTTGTGCTCGAGGTCAACAACCAGACAACTGCTGAAACTGAATTTGTGCAAATGTAATTATGATCTGGTACCGGCTATTAATAATTGAATCATAAATGTTGTGTTATTTACTTATAATTCAAGTTACTCAAATCACTGCATAATGTCTATTGTTGACCAACACTGTGAATTCTATATGATGGTTGTGATTGCTAGACTAGATGTCGTACTCGGCTTGGAAATGGGGCCTGTGGTAGCCCGTGTTATGGGGTACGGTTGGCACCGCTGGACTTATATGATGCCATGCAGACATGGGGCTAGAGTTTCATCACCCGTGCTATGAACCCTTGCCAGTAGGGGTTGAGGTACTGGATGCCTGTGGGGACAATTATCAGGGAGTGAAAAAAAAAATAGAATAAAAGAACACCGGAATGGTGCATAAATAAAAGAACACCGGAATGGTGCATGAGGGAAGAAACGGTTGTCCCCCTGGATAATCACAGAGGGCTGATCGGGCTGACCTTGGTGAACGAATGCGGGGGCTGACCAGTCTTCTCCGACAACTCAATGGATGTATCGCGGGAAGGGGTTAGAAGCCCGCACCAGGGATACATGTATTGGGGATTGTAGTGGCATAGACCAGACTTAGTTGTAATGATAGGTGGATAATAATAAAATCCGGACTTGCATATCATGTAGATCATGTGAACTATGGATTGTGATTGCATATGCATGCATGATGGATGTTATTTTCTCACGAGCTCAGTGGGGCTCACACTCTGTTATACAATGTGTTGCTAGATGATTTTGCAGGTGGATGCCGCTGTGGCATGGCGGGCTATTTCGAGGAGGAGAGTTTTGGTTGTTATGATGATGTTGGTGTGGACCCCGACGGAGGTCATATCGATTCTGCGTATGTTCTCGGTGGTCATTGCGGGTGAAGACCATTGAAGCGTGCATATGATATTTTGACTGGCAACTCCTTTTGGGTTTTCTGGAGTATCCCCGTTCTGACTTGGTTGTGTAGTTTTTATTTTGTTTTTCTTTTGGGGCTGAGAATGCTCGCCTTGTATATATTTTCGTATATACTTATCAGCTTTTGTTTCTTTGTTGTGGGTTGTGTGTGCTTGGGAGATGTAACAAACAAGACTTATTATGTATATATTATCACCATTTCCCGTATCACTATGCTTCCATTTACTTTTGAATTGTAGATGTCCTGCATTACTCTGATCTTAGTTATGGTTAAGATGTGGATGTAGTTTCATGAATGTAAGCACTGCTTCTAGATTCGTGGGATTTGGTGAATTGTCGTCGTGCAATTCGGGTCACCTACCCAATCCTCCTAGGTGGTGGTTTGGGTTGTGACAGAGCTTGGTATAAGAGCGTGAGGCTCTTCTTACATTCATGACATGCAGACTAGGGTTAATAAGATATAAGCAATAAAATATGTAACACTTAAAAGCCACAAGGGAGGTAAATATAAATAAATAAAGACACAAGATTTTCATTAATTTAACACTAGTTACAAAATTTTGATTGCATAACTGCAATTCAATAAGTACATAAACTGAAGACAAAGAAAGAAAAAGTACATAAGCATAAGAAAATAACAGTAGTCAAAACCATGTAGCCAAAGTGTCTGGATGATGCTGAGAGCTACTCTGTAGGAGGTAAATCATCTGTAGGAGGCTGAGGCAAGTGCGAATCAACTCGAAAGTAGCGGTCCCAGAAATCCAATCTCTGCTCGACAACACCCACTCTACTGCCCAAGGAAGTGAAGCCCTGGTCCACCCTGGATCCCAGGTCCGACATCTGTGTACCGAGGCTCTAAAGTTGGGCCATCACCTGAGCCCAATCTGGAGTCCCTAAAACCTGTGAACTGGTGGCACCGGTCATCTCGTAAGCAGGTAAGTCTGTAAACTATGTGTCAAAACCCTCGAGATCATCTGGACCTAACCCCTGCTCCTCCGTATACATGCCCTGAGTACCACCACCCATGTCGCCCTACCCCTCTCCAATCTGACCCTCATCATGTGCAACATCACCCTGGAGCTCACCCTCTAGCACACCCATCTGCCCCTTGCCTTGCTGCATATCCTCAGCCCTCATCTGTTCCCCGCCCTCTACTGGATCTTCACCAGGCACTTTCATCTTCAAAATAGAAGTCTTGTCTATAGGCTTGGATCGGACCCTGTCAATGTATTCCCCCCCAATGGAACCCCAAAGTATCGAAAGACCAATGTAAGGAACTTCCCATAAGGAAGGTTACCATCGGTTGGATTCCGTGTGTGATAAAGCTTGACCTGAAGTAACAGATACGGGAGGTTGATGACTGGACCCCCTAACTAGCACCCAATAGGCAGTAGGTGAGGTACGCCCGCATTATAGATATGCTTCCCTTGTTTCCTCCTTTGGGGTAGATGTTATAGGTCACACATCTACTAATAACCCTAGCACTAGGCTTGTAGGTAATCTCGGACTTGGGAGTGTTCCCTGAACCGATCAATGCAGTGAAAACTGTCCTCCTAGTCTTGAGGGAGAACATCTCGGATATGTCCATGCGGGGTTGGTAATAAACTCTATCACCCGTATCAGGTAAACTCAAGATCTCTGCCAAGAGGGTAGTGGTCAATCTGATATCCACTCCCTTTACCATACTCAGAAGAGTGAAGTCCTGTGCCCTAGATGGCATCAAGTTACAATAGAAATACCGAACCAGGTTGGGATAACAAGGCTCAGTAGGGGATAGCATCGATGCCCAGCCTAGGGCATTGAATTTGGCGAAGAGGCCATATTGGTGGAAGTCCTATACTCAAACCACTTGGCCATTCACTATTTTCACAGAGGCAAAGTTTTTCCACTCTTTGGCATGCTCGTACTTGGAGAACAGGTGGTGATCAAAATCTGACTCCTCTGAAGATGAATCAATCCTAGGGGATGGTGGAGGAACCTCAGAATAGGATGAGTCCTCGGATTTGACTCGTAGCCTTTTCTGGGCTACTGACTTCCTCGTAGTACGCTGACTAGTAGACATTTTCTACAAAACAAGAGAGAGAATACCAAGTTTAGGGTAAGTAAATCAGTAAAACCTAACCTAGGTAAAGAACAAATGGAGAAAAACAAGTAAAACATACAGAGAAAACTTAAAAACAAAAGGAACTTACCTAGGCACGTATGAAGTCACAAATAGGCCAAGAAAATACTAAGACTTGGTGTGGAAGTGGTCCCCTTACTCTTCTAGAACTTCTCCCAAGTGTTTAGAGGAGTTTAGAATGAAAATAGGAAAGAATGGGGCCCTCTCGGACTTAAAACCCTGCTCCTCGATTCTCTGGGCGATGTGGCAACGCCCAGAGACATCGCCCAGTGATGGTAAATTTGTAGAAAATCCAGAATTTACACATGGGAACTTAGTTTTGGGCATAATAACCCCCAAGGACCTAAAGACAAGGACTTATAAAAAAAAAAAAAATTTTAATAAGAGTATTATATTAATAAAATATAATTGATGACCTAAGAACTTAGACTTCGTGAATGCAACACCTAGGGACTAAGGGAAAAGAACCTATATGGCTAGGTTAAAATAATGATGTATTACATATTTGTGAGTATATTAGTATGTATATAATTATAGTATATGGTGTATTACAAATATGCTAAATGCTTGCCTATTGTGATGTACGAACTGGCTGAAATGTTGCTGTGCAAACTGGACATAGTTACATAGGTATGCTGTAATGTGTATGTAGTACGTATGGAAAGCGTAGAACTCATCCAAACCTAGGCCAAGGATAACTGAGAATAGGACCTAATAGGGTTCCTAGTCAATCGAAACACTTAGACGCTAAGGTACCTCGAGCCAACCCAAGAATTGTTTCATTGACCTTTGATTATTTAAGTTTTAGTACTCGTGTACTTAATTCTTTCAATTAAGTATGTCCTAATGCTTAGAACCATGTTATGTAATAGGACCAGTGAGTTGACTGAGGCTGGTGACCCCAGCATCATGCTTTATATTAGACATTTACGAGAGAGACTGAGATGGATACAGTTAGTGTTACCCCGGGCTGAGAGTCGACTGGACTTTTACTTAGCTATTGCAGCCATTAGTGGACCCGAGGATTGAGAGCATTTTCTGAGATTAGCTGGAGAGGTAATAGCTGATATAGAATTTCTACTGGCAATAGAGTTCGAGACCGAGAAGAAGCTGGAGATGTTTGCCTGCTAGATCAGGTAATTAATTAAAAGTTTTTATTAAAAATCTGAAATCTCTCATTAGTGCCATGCATAGCATATTGACACATAAAATGCATAAGACAGAGAAACACAAGCAATCAATGAAACACATCACCTAACAAACCAAGATAATGATCTAACAATCCACCTTACTGGTATGACTCATGATGCTCATTGGAATTGTGGACTGGATTTATACCTGCTTAGTTAGGAAACAACTGATGATCCATACAGATGGAATTGGAATATTGATCACGCTCCTCTTTTCAGAGAAGCAACAATGGTCAACACTAGAAGTTCTCATGGAGGTCGTAAGGGTAAACAACCTAGGATTGTACCAGAGGTTGAACTGCCCAACGGAACTGAGGCTCAAAACTCTGAGGCATCGGCTGCTTCATCAGGAGCACCAGCAGCTGCACAAGCTACTGCTGTAGTACCTCAGCCCAGTGTGGCAGCCGGCGACGTAACTGTATTCATGACCACGATGATGCGGACCATGCAACAACAACAAGAGTTGCTTAGCCAGATGTCTATGTAGTTTGCTACTATGATGCATGAACGCACTGCACCACCACCACCTAATCAACCCGTACTGTTTCCACCACCTGTGCCTCAGCACTTAGCAAAAAGTTCTACCACCAAAGTTATGAAAAGGTTTAAGAAACTCCAACCGCCTGCATTTTCTAAAATAACATCAGAGGCAATGCAGCCGGAACGATGGATCAGTGCCCTAGAAAAGGCATTTAAAGTACTTAAGTGCACGGGTGCGCAAAAGATTATTTGTGCGGGTTATCAGTTGCAAAATGAAGCCGAAGCTTGGTGGAAAGCCACGAGGCCCAATTTGGAGGCTACTCACCCGAATCCCACATGGGAACAGTTTAAAGAGGTTTTCTTCAAGAACTACTTCCCAGAGAGCTTCAAGGATAGAAAAGAAGCTGAGTTTAACACACTGGTGTAAGGAAATAAATCGATGTTGGACTATCAACAGCGATTTGAAGATCTGTTTCATTTCACTCCAGATCACCTGAAAGGGGAAGTTAGTAAAGCGAAGAAATTTGAGAAAGGACTCAAAACTAAGATCGGGTCAGTTTTGTCAATCATGGATATTCGGGATTATGCCCAAATGGTTGATAAGGCAAAAACAATGGAGGATAGATTCAAGGAAAAAGAGAAGGAAAAGACTGTGACGTCGCCTGGTTTGAACAAAAGGTCAAATAGTTTCCAAACCTATGGTTGGCAAAACAAATTTTATTGAAGAACGAGTTCAAGCCCTACTCCAACTCTGTATCATAGGGCGAGTGTAGGTCAAAATTCCTGCCCCACATTTACTCGACCTGCTCAACCTACTACGAGTCAAGTGATGACAGCAGCTTTGCCAGCCTAACCAGCAGCAAGTTAAGTGAGCAAAGCATCGACACCCGGAGCTTCGCCCTTCAAATGCTACTTTTGCAACATACCACTGGTGGATGAGTTCTAAGGTTGAACCTCCAGTCATAAAATGGGCTCCAGGAAGCCTGATGTTTGTTACTGGATCTTCAGAACTATCATTTTGGATTCCAGACTTATCCAAATTGGGCTCTTATGTTGGAACAAAATAGAGTTTATGGGAGAGGTTCACAACTTCAAATTTAAGCTATCAACAGGTTGGTCATTTTTTGATATAATGCATAATTTTATGATCATTCATTGTGTTATTTCTTTGTACCGGTGAAACGAGTATGCCAAAATGGTCTTTTTTACTTGGACTAATCGTAATTATTTGAAAGTTGGATTCATTGGCAGAAACAGAAGCGTACAGCTTATCCTGAAGAGAAATTTTTATTTATGGGGAGTAGGTTCTACATAGGCACATCTAGAGAGTTTCTTCATGTGAGCACCTAGTTTTGTTTCATGGCAAGTCAGATGAGGCTGAATTTTTTTCCCAACAAAACCAGCCTTGCGATCTCCTGTTGACATTACAAGCTTCAACCCAAAGGAGTTGGCCAAGTGGAAGGACAAAATTTAGAAAAAAAAAAAAAAGAACTATGGAGAGGATGCATGCCAATATCTAAATGGATGAAAAATACGATGGAAGATGCTAATCAATGGGAGGATATATGATTGAATTTGTCTATAATTGGACATGTGACAATTCTAGAGGATTTCTCAAATATTTAACGGCTGGAATTGCTGCATCACCTTCCACATGGCAGGAACTGGGTGTCCATCTAGATAACCTCTATATGTGTCCATCTGCGAACACTTTGGCCAAGTATTATGTATGGCAGTCCCAGGATTAACTGTAACACTCCATTTGGGAGCCAAGCGTTCCTCTCTCACAATCTCCCCATTCCCTTTTTTCTGCCCCATTGCTCCCAAGGCCCCCAAGAATGTTCTTGCTGTATCATTGTAAGTCATACAATACAAATTGATGATGATGAAGTCTTTCTCTGTTTTTGATGCTCATCCTTGTGATCATGACCTAGCTAGGTTTATATAGAACCTTCACAACTCAATTTTGTTAAGAGAGGTCAGTTTTATGATTTTACAAACTGAAACTACTTTTGTTGTAGGATCTGATAAATTGTTAATAAATCTATCCATAGAATAAAAGATAGAAGAGACCCTAGAGTGAATCCCAAGCCCATCCTATCCAGTGCTGAGAAACACTAACTTGAAGTGTCACCAGCAGATCCTTGTGAGATATATTTGGATTTTAATTAGTCATGAATGAAACTATGGATAGAGTTGTTTGGAGGACAAGGACTTATGTAGCCGATCTCTTGTAGGGGATGTTTCTAGGATGCTGCTTTAAGTTTATTCTTCTTATTTTCCTTTTTACTTCTTTTTATTTCTTTTGGTTCTACTATTGTCATAGCTTATATCGGATCTATTTAGCAGATCCCATTTAGTTGGGATTAAGTTTGATTAGAGAGGAATTATTATTTAAAATTAAATTTTAAAATGGAGGACAAATTAACTGTACCTCTCTAGTACCTCGATTAGCTATGATATCCATTGGAAGAGCATAATTTGAGCTGTCAGTCGTCGCGTGCTACTAAACCTAAAGTAAGTGAAATTTACTGTTCTATCTCATCCTGAATTATATAGGTTTTTTTAGAAATGAAATTTAATTAAATTAGTAGGCATGCAGATTGCAGGTAGGTTAGACAAATGGAAGTTCCTATAGTGAGCTGAAGGTGATTGGTCCTTCTGATTAATTCAGAATAGTTTTGTTTTATTAAACAAATAACTAACCGCACGATTGATAAAAGATGGATATAAATGATTTTGATATAATATTAGGCATGGATTGGCTGACTGCCTATGGTGCAAACGTCCTATGTGCGGAGCAAAAGATAAAATTTAAATTGAAAGATGAGTCAGACTGCACCTATCAAAGTGAACCAAGAAGGAAGTCCAGAAGGATAACATTATCCGCACTCCAGACGCGGAAGTTACTAGAAGAAGGATGCCAAGGCTTTTTGGCCACTGTGATAGACACGGAGGCAAAGATAAAACCCTTGGAGGAACTCCAAGTCATCAGAGAATTTCCTGAGGTATTTTCAGAAGATCTGACTCAACTGCCGTCAGACCGCTATATAGAGTTCACGATTGATCTAATTCCTGGAGCAGCACTGGTATCCAAGGCACCATATCGAATGGCACCTATCGAATTGAAAGAATTGCAGGCACAACTTCAGGACTTGCTAAAGAAGGGATTCATTTGACCCAGTGTATCACCCTGGGGAGCACCCGTGTTATTCGTAAAGAAGAAGGACGGCAGTATGTGGCTGTGTATCGACTACCGCGAGTTGAATAAATTGACAATTAAGAATTGATATCCATTGCCGCGTATCGACGACCTGTTTGATCAGCTGCAAGGAGCAAGAGTTTTCTCCAAGATTGATCTTAGGTCAGGATACCATCAACTGAAGATCAAAAGTGGTGACATTCATAAAACGGCGTTCCGAACTCGATACGGACATTATGAATTTGTAGTGTTGTCGTTCGGATTAACCAACGCCCCGGCAGCGTTCATGGATATGATGAATAGAGTATTCCATGAAGTGCTGGATAAGTTCATCATACTATTTATTGATGACATCCTGGTGTACTTTAAGGATGAGGAAGAGCACGCACGACACCTTACTTTTGTGTTGCAGCGGTTGCGGGAACACTAGCTTTACGCCAAGTTCAGTAAGTGTGAATTTTGGCTTCACCAAATCGGATTCCTGGGGCATATTGTCACCAAGGATGGCATCAAAGTAGACCCTGGCAAGGTAAAAATGGTTCTCGAAAGGGAAACTCTGAAGAATGCCACGGAGATCTGAAGTTTCTTAGGATTGGCTGGATATTACCACTGATTCATTGAGAATTTCTCATGTATCTCGGCACCCATGACAAAGCTTAGGAAGAAGGGCGCCAACTTTGAGTGGAACAAAACGTGCGAGAAAAGTTTTCAAGAATTGAAGAATCGATTAGTAACAGCTCCAGTCTTAACCATTCCAGACGAAACTGGAGGAATGGTGGTATATACGGACGCCTCTAGAACAGGCTTAGGTGTCCTGATGTAGAAAGGTAAAGTGGTCGCCTATGCCTCCAAGCAGTTAAAAGAACATGAGAAGAATTACCCCACTCATGATTTGGAATTGGCTGCGATAGTCTTCGCATTGAAAATTTGGCGACATTACCTATATAGGGAGAAAAGTGAGATCTTCAGCGATCACAAAAGCCTGAAGTATTTCTTCACCCAAAAGGAGCTGAACATGAGACAAAGGCGGTGGCTGGAATTGGTAAAAGATTATGATTGTGAAATCCAGTACCACCCCGGTAAGGCCAATGTTGTCGCGGATGCATTAAGGAAAAAATCTCAAACTGTGTCCCTCGCATCCTTGGTCGTGTGTGAGCAATTAATAGAAGAAGCTCAGAAATTTGAATTAGAGCTCGTAATCGAAGAAGCGGCTGTGCAACTAGTAGCACTGGATCTGTAGCCGTCGATACAAGAGGAGATAATTCTAAAGCAACCATTGGATCCCAAGCTGGCCAAGATAATTCGAGAAGTTCAACATGGTATCCATAAGGATCCAGATTTTTCATTAGCCCAAGATGGTACATTGAAATTTCACGATAGATTGTGCGTGCTTGATGATTTTGATGTTCAAGACTGAATTCTAAAAGAGGCACACAGTTCACCCTATACTATCCACCCCAAAAGTACAAAGATGTACAAAGATTTGAAGAAGTATTACTGTTGGATAGGAATGAAGCAAACTATAGCAATATACGTGTGCAAGTTCCTTACCTGTCAACAAATCAAGGCGAAAAGACACCGACCATATGGACTCTTGCAGCCACTTCCTATACCTAAGTAGAAGTGGGAAAGAATCACTATGGATTTCGTGACAAATTTGCCCAACACCAGAAAGGGCATGAAAGCAATTTGGGTGATTGTAGACGGACTGACAAAGGTAACTCACTTCATACCGATTACAATAAGTTATCCAATGGAGAAGCTTGCCTAGATATATATTCAGAACATAGTCTATTTACATGGTGTGCCTGTCAGTATTGTGTCTGACAGAGATCCTCAATTCACTTTAAGGTTTTGGAGAAGTTTGCAACAGGCATTGTGATCTCAACTAAATCTAAGCATAGCTTTCCATCCGTAGACTAAAGAACAATCAGAGAGAACCATTCAAACCTTAGAAGATATGCTCTGAGCCTGTGCTCTGGAAATGAATGACAGTTGGGATGCTCACATACCACTGGTGGAATTTGCAAACAATAATAGCTACCACTCCACCATTGGCATGGCACCGTTTGAAGCACTCTATGGCAAGAAGTGCCGAACCCCATTATATTGGGATGAAGTTGGCAAACGGCGATATCTCGGACCCGAGATGATACAAGCGACTTGTGACAAGGTGGATATCATAAGAGAGAAGATCAAGGCAGCCCAATCAAGATAACAAAGTTATGCGGATAATCGAAGGAAAGATATCAAATTTGAAGTCGGAGAAAAAGTATTCCTTCGAGTATCTCCAACCAAAGGACTACTACGTTTCACTAAGAAAGGCAAGTTGAGCCCAAGATTCATTGGTCCATATGAAATTTTTAATAAAGTGGGACCCATAGCATATCAACTGGCTTTACCACCATCCTTGTCAGGCGTCCATGATGTTTTTCATGTGTCAATGCTACGAAAGTACTTAAACAATCTGACACATGTACTATCAACTGAACCCGAACAGTTGGATGTAGATAGGACCTATGAGGAACAACCTTCGGAGATAGTTGACAGGAAGGAACATAACCTCTGAAACCGTACAGTCGTCTACATAAAGGTTCGATGGGGAAAAAACCCAACAGAAGAAGCTTCATGGGAACATGAGGAAGAAACGAAGGAGAAATATCCTCAACTTTTTGGCTTACAAGGTAAGCAAATTTCGAGGATGAAATTTTTGTAAGGTGGGGAGAAATGTCAAACCCCGCCCCTGACAAGCTGGGATTTTGGTTCAAGGACAGGAACCCCTGATCAGGCAACCAGGTTCACTGTGGAGCATCACTCTAGTGACATGGACCAATGAGGAGACCCTGTGCATGTCCTCTTTTATACCTGTGAGAAGGTGGACAGTGGATCCTTGCTCTTGCATAGCTCATAGCCTGATGTATGGCTTGAACCCCAGGTAATCTCTCTCCTCCCTAAAGTGGTGGGACCCACCTCTAAAAAATCATGTAAAAACCCCTAATGGGCATGTGGGGACAATACCTTGACCCAGGGTCAAACCTCTGTGTTGTTCCCCTTTGAATTCAGTTGCTGAAATTCACTGGCCATGGCACTGAGCGATGCAGCAGGCCCAGTAACATCGCCTAGTGGCTGTTTTTGGATATTTTTAATTATTATAATTATGGGAACCACCCAACATGAGCATGGGCACTCTCCACTGATGGAGGGGAGTCTGGGGGACCACCTTATACCCCTGGTTCAGTGTGGACCCCACCAAAGAACCCAGAACTAGTTAGAATCAGTTCAAAAACTGATTTTTAAAAAGGGGACTTTAGGCCAAACAGACCTTAGTTGGTCTTGGGCCTATAAATAGGCCTGACCTGGGCTCATTTAGAGCTTTACACACTATTGGAAACTGTGGGAAGAAAGGAGAGAAAGAAGAGAGGAAGAAGAGGAAGGGGAAGAAGAAAGAAGAAGGAAGGAGAAGGAGGAAGGAGGGGAAGCTACTGCCACCCCCAATCCAGCCTAGTCCGAGCCCCTCTCCTGCATATTCAGGAATAAAAATACCTTCATACCTGCTGTCTCCATTTCCCTCTCTGTGTGTACTGCATTTTTGCTCCCTGGGCAGCCCAGACTAGGTAGGATTTGCCCAGTAATGGTCTAGATCTACCATGCAGACCTTGTGCATGGAAGATCTGAGATCTTTATACATTTTTAGCATTTAGTTATGCTGTTCCTTGGAGCCGAAGCTGGTTGTGCCCACCTGCACTGCTAGATGGCCCCATTACCCTGTGATTTGGAACCCTGGGTGCTGGCCAAGGCTGCACAGCCCTAATCCTAGATGGATGTAGCCTTGAGCCCTCTTGATTCATGTATTTTCAGCCATATACAAGGCTGGAACTGAAATCCAAGCCTAGCCAAAACCCTAAATACTATTCATCTGGGCTACTTGGACAGCCATAGTGAGCCTAACAGTGAGCCTGATGGAAAAACCCTTTGGACCATGATGTAGACCATCACTAGGGCTACTAGACCCCCTAAACATGCAGAAGATCAAGTATGGGCCCAGCCTTGCAGGCCCCACCTTGGGATCTCAGCCCAATAATGATTCTGCAGGCACTAGGCGATGCATTGGGCGATGCAGCAAGGCTCAGAGCCATCACCCAGTGATTGAAAACCTGCTGTATTGATGGGCAGACTTGGAATTTCACACCTATTTGACCCCTAGACACTGTGGGATGTGGGAAAAGATTAAAATACCCTTCCTCACATCTGTCCATGATTAAAGAATGCTTTGGAACCCTAGTGGGCCCCGTAGGTGATTGTATCACTGCTGTGCTTGGTCCTACAGTACAGACATGCTGTGGACAGCACTGTGATTATGTTCTGACCTAAAGGTAGATGCTGACATTACTAATGATCATTTTGCCCCTGTGCCACAACCACTAGCCCATGCACTGGGACATGTACTGAAGGCCCGGTGTAAGGCCCAGTGACTCCAAGAGTAAACCAAATGAACCCTAGGTCAACCCAGTAAGATTAGGGTAACCCTAGGACTTCTAATGACAGACTGATAACTTAACATGGCAACTTTTGATTTACATCTAGGATTTGATCCTGTGCTCGGGGACAACAACCAGACAACTGCTGGAATTGAATTTGTGACTGAGTACCTAGAGCCAAGTACTGGTGAGTGAATAATACTATCATATGTGTAAATGTAATCATGATCTGATGCCGGCTAATTAAGAAATGGAATTATAAATGCTGTGATATTTACTTCTATTTAAAGCTATTCAAATCACTGCATGTTGAATGACTGTTGATCAACTCAGAGAATGTTTGCTTGATGAATGTTTGCTAGACTAGATGCCGTAGTTAGCTTGGAAATGGGGCCTATGGTAGCCAGTATTATGGGGTACTGTTGACACCGCTTGACTCATACGATGCCATATAGACATGGGGCTAGAGTTTCATCACCCGTGCCACGCACCCTTGCCAATAGGGGTTAAGGTGTTGGATGCCTGTGGGGGCGACTATCAGAAAAATGAGAAAAGAGAAAAAGGAACGAATAGAACACCGGAATGGTGCATTAAATGAATAGAACACCGGAATGGTGCACATTGCCTATAAGCCAGAAAAGAAAAGAAAGAAAGAAATGGATTGTCCCACGGGTTAATCACAGAGGGCTGGTCGGGCTGACCTTGGTGAACGAATGCGGGAGCTAACTAGTCCTCTTCGACAACTCAATGGGTGTATGGCGGGAAGGGGTTAGAAGCCTGCACCAGGGATACATGTATTGGGGATTATAGTGGCATTGACCCGACTTAATTGTAATGGTAGGTGGCTAATAATAAAATCCGAACTTGCATATCTTGTAGTACCATATGAATTGTGAATTGTGATTGCAAGTGCATGCATGATTGATGTTATTTGCTCATGAGCTCAGTGGGGCTCACACTCTGTTGTACAATGTTTTGCTTAGATGATTTTACAGGTGGATGCCGCTGTGGCATGGCAGGCCATCTCGAGGAGGAGAGTTTTGGTTGTTATGATGAAGTTGGTGTGGACCCCGACGAAGGTCATACCGATCCTGCGCACATTTTCAGCGGTTGTTGATGAAGGCCATTGAAGAGTGTTCATGTTAGCTTTTTGACTTGGGGACTCCTTTTGGGTTATCTGGAGTTATCCCCGTTCTGACTTGCTGGTTGTAATTTTTTACTTTTCCTTTTGGGGCTGAGTATGCTCGCCCTGTATATATTTTTGTATGTAGTACTGTACTTATTAGCTTTGTTTCTTTGTTTACGTTGTGTGTGGGTTGATGGGAAATGTAAAACTTTTATATGTAAATAGTATCACTGTTTTTCCCGTATTGCTACATTTCCTTTTGTTTATCAAATTGTAGTTATCTGCGACACTCTGAATTTACCTACGGTAAAGAGATGGTTGTGGTTCCATGATCGTAAGCACTACTTCTAGTGGGATTTGGTAGATTGCCGTTACGCAATTCGGGTCACCTACCCAATCCTCCTAGGGGGTGGTTTGGGGTGTGACATGCTGCCCTGCTTAGATACCAAATATTATGTACATGACTGATATGTCAAAAGCTCCAAAGCTGATGGAACACTTTAAATTGAACCCCTTTAACCTATCCCATACTAGGCTAGCCCAGTCTATTACTCATATACTAGATCGAGCGCCATTGGGCACATAACATAATTATAGTCAACTTAGTTTTCCTAATTTATAATAAATGGGTTGGCATTGTCTATAGGGTAACATGGCCCTAATACAAGCATAAGCCAATGAGTGCATGTTAGCATCATGTGGGGTGGGATTTCTGCCTTTTATGGGCGCAAGGTGGTCATTTTACCCCCTCTATGTCTAGGCATAGGTGGTACACTCCTCTACAGAGACTTTTCTTCATAATAAATTTTTTCACTTTTTCTTTGATGCACATTGTGGCGGTTACCTCCAAATTATCAAAACATTTATTGGACTGACTGGGCTTGTTGCTCACATTAAAAACTATCCATTTTTTTGCATCGACGTAAGACGTTTCCTGTCACATTCTTCAATTATTCATTTACTTGACCCTTTTTTTTTGGTAAGAATACATTTACTTTCCCAGTATCTCATTTAATTTTAGGATATGTGGTGGTTACCTCCAAATTATCAAAACATTTATTGGACTGACTGGGTTTGTTGCTCACATTAAAAACTATCCATTTTTTTGCATCTACGTAAGACGTTTTCTGTCACATTCTTCAATTATTCATTTACTTGCCCCTTTCTTTGGTAAGAATACAATTACTTTCCCAGTTTCTCATTTAATTTTAGGATATGTGGGCACCACTTTAAACTCAGCTTTGGTAGAAATTTTCAATTATAAATCTCATGTCCCCGGCCATTGTGGTGGCATTCCATTCCTTGTCACTGAATACCTTCAATGGCTTTCATGGAGACTTTGCTATCTCTAATTTCTCTACTCTCAAGTGTTTTCCTCCTACATGCCATTGTTGAAGGTCCCAAGACCATCATGCTAAGTCTCATTCACCCATTCTCCCCTCACTCACCTTTCTATCCAGGGAACATAACAGATATTGAGAAGATTGATCTACTTATTCAGGGCACAGAAGGACGTATGCATCATCTATTCTCAACGATGAGAGAACAAAACTGGAATGGTAGTAGTGAGGTTGATGACATAGTGGCACCAGTGCAATATACTGGTAGTTTTTTCTATGTAGCCCAGGTAGGTATAGGTTCATTTCCACCTTTTCCTGGCCAAAAGGGGCTGCCATATTTCTTGATGGTTGACACTGGAAGTCCATTAACATGGGTTCAATGTAAAGGTTGCGATCCTTGCATTCCCCTACAGCAATCCGATTTCCCATATAACACATCTCAGAGTTACAGGCCTATTCCTTGTGGTGATCCAACCTGTCCATTTCCAAACCTTGATTGCTTTCAATCATTTTGTGGATTCAGAATAAGTTATGGGGGCAACCCAGCACCCTTAACAGTGGGAGCCATTGTAAGAGAGACCTTAACCTTCCCTTCTGATTTTAGAGGCACGGAATCTTACAACAATTTATTCTTGGGTTGTGCCTTTAAGAACTACAACCATAACTTTCGACAACCAAATAAAATTGGTGGGATTTTGGGCTTAGGGTTTCCAGGCACTCATACTTATCCCTTCTTGAACCAAGTAGGCAAAAAATGTTTCTCTTATTGCCTATCTACCTCTGAACACACAAATTCTCAGTTATATATTGGAGAAGGTGCAAAGATGGTAGGACCACAAGTGCTTTCGACACCATTGCTGAGAGGATTACAAGAACAACTATACTATGTGGACTTGCAGGATATTAGTATCCAAAATATTCGCCTTAGACTACAGGCATCCTTCTCTAGGGGTTCTGCCATAGATACAGGATGTCCGATGACTATACTTGTTTCTAATGTTTATACTCGTGTGAGAATTGGCTTTGTTCAATACTTCGCACAGTTTCATATTCAACCATTCAATGATGGAAATAAACCAAGAGATGTGCCAATGTTAGATCTCTGCTTCCCTATCCCGTCCGATTTTAATAGGTATCCAACTATGACGTTCCATTTCAGAGGAGCTGACCTTGTTGTGCAACCCACTGGTATATTTATTGTAGGGAGAGATTATGTTTGCGTTGCACTTGAATCAGGTCCTGTTACAATGATTGGAGCTTTTCAGCAAACGCAATACAAGTTCTCCTATGATTTGGAAATGGGAGATAGAGAACAAGGAGTAAATGGTGCTCTTCGCTTTTCTCCTCAGAATTGTGGGTCCCCTGCTTAAGATTTTTGCGGTTCAGATTGGGAGTAGGGTGGATGCCTCTTCATCTTGAAGCCAAGGAGATGCAGGATAAATTATTTATGTCTCCTCTAAAATAGTTTGTACTCAACAATCAAATTAAATAATTCCATTAAATGACCCTTTAGTCTCATATCCAATTTCTCTAGCAAAGAGTTTAATAACCAAAGATCAAATTGAGGAAATTTTAAGCAGCATTAGGGATTCTTTTGATTTTGACACTAGAGTTGTTCCTTTGGAAATCGTTTTCAAGGTATTCACCATATATTAAGTTGCCATGACCAACTATTGAGTTTCCATATTTACATGAGAACTCAATATTAGGTTAACATATTATCTAAGATTATTATTGTGCAAACTCACCTTGTAAACCTTATTTCCTAAAAAATTTCAACTCGGGCTCTCCTTGTATATATTACTATTGTAAAGTGAGTGAAATACAAATCAGAATATGCAGCTCTAATATGGTATCAGAGCAACTAAAGACTCAAGCCGCTCAACCTAGTCAGCCATCTTCTCTCCCTCTTTCTCTAGTCAATCTCACTTCTTCCTCACCTCCAAGTCTACTGAATTCCCCCCATTACATCATCACCAACCACCATCTTCCCGATCGCTGCTTCTCTTTCCCCCTCTCTCAACTCAACTCACCACTTTCTCTCTTGCAAACTCACTCCCAAGAATTTTCTCTTCTAGAAGACCCTACTTGTTCTCTTTCTTGAGGTCTAACAAATCTTCAACTTCATTGATGGATCTGCCATACCCATATGAAACCTTTGCCGCTACCCTATTAGAAGAACAAGATGCAACTCTCATGAGTCTCCTTATTATTCTCTCATTGAAGAAGTTCTTCCTCTTATTATTGGAAAAAAATACCAATCACGAAATCTGTGATGCCCACACAACAACATTCGGCTATGTATCTACTACCAGAATTTTGTCTCTGTATCTGTATCCTGGCCTTAAAGTTTTGCTACACAAATCGGACGAACTAGTTTCCCAGTTCTTACAGTATACCAAATCTATCACTGATGAATTAGCAGTTGCTAGGAAACCACTGCAACCTAAGGATTTCAACATTCACGTCTTTTGTGCTTTTCATCCTAACTTTAAGGATATTGTGCCTACTCTCCTTACTTTCCCTGTCGAACCTTGCTCTTGACTGGTTGGATTTTTGATTGAAGGGTAGGAACCCCTGACCAGGCAACCAGGAACACTGTGGAGCATCACTCCACTTAGTGGGATCAATGAGAAGACTTTGTACAGGTTTTCCTATATACCTATCCGAAGATGGACAGCAGACCCCTGCACTTGTGCAGCTCATAGCCTGATGTATGGTCTGGATCCTAGGTAACCTCTCTCCTCCCCATAACTGTGGGACCCATCTCTGAAAAAGTGTGTGAAACATTCTATAAGGCATGTAGGGACAACGCCCTGAGCAAGGGTCGAACCCCTGTGCAAGCCCCATTAAATTTCAGCTTGCTGGAATTCTCAGGGCTATGGCACTAGGCGATGTAGCAAGGCCCAGTGACATCGCCCAGTGAGTGAAATAGTACATTTTTAATAATTTTTAATTATGGGGACCACCCAATATGAACATGAGCCCCCTCCATGGATAGAGGGGAGTCTGAGGGACCACCTCATACCCTTAGTTCACTGTGGACCCCACCAGTGTGCCCAGAATCACTGAGAATCAGTTTAAAAACCCATTTTTAGAAGAGGCCTTCATAGCCAAACAAGCCTCAGTGTGGGCTGGGCCTATAAATAGAAGTGTCTTGGGCTCATTTAGAGCCCTTAGCAATTCTAAAACCTTGAGGGAAGAAAGCAGAGAAAGAAGAGAAAAAGAAGAGGAAGGAGAAGAAGAAAGAAGAAGAAGCAGGAAGGGGATTGAAGGTTGCCACCCCCATCCAAGCTTGGATTGAATTCTCTCACTTGGGCAGGTATAACCAACACTATTCTTACCTGCTGCGTTTATTTCTTCTCTGTGTTTGATGTGTTTCTGCTCCCTGGGCAGCCTAGAATAGCTAGGGCTTGCCCTGGACAGCACCAAATCTGCCATGCAAGCCTTGAGCATGGAAGATCTGGGATTTTTATTTAATTTCATAATTCTAATTTGCTGTTCTTGAGAGCCGAATCTGGCTGTGCATGGCTACACTGCCCAGATTCACTTCTGGTTGATTGATTGAAGCCCTAGATGCAAGCCATGGCTGCAGAGACCAAACCCTAAGTGGTTGCAGCCTTGAACCACTGTTTTGCATCCATTTCCAGCCTTGCATGTGGCTGGAATTGAAATTCCAAGTTTAGAGAAAACCTTGTGGCACTATTTACTGGGTTGTCTGGGCAGCCTTTAGCAACCAAATGGATCTGATGGAAGATCCAATGGACCAAAAGCTAGGTCATCCCTAGGGCTACACAGCACCCTAACATCCATGGGGATCAAGTTTGAGCACTGCCCATAAAGCCCAACCTTGGGAACTCTGCCCAATGTCGATTTGAAAGCACAGGGCGATGCACTGGGCGATGCACCCAATGCCCAAAGCCATCACCCAGTGAGGGTTTTTCTGTAGAAATGCTGATCTGGCTTTGGGGACCTCACCCATTGGCCATGTGACACTGTGGGAAGCTGGGAAATGACATAAATGCCCTTCCCCACATTTGTTCTTATTAAAGGAATGACTTGGAACCCAAGTGGGCCCCACAGGTGAAGGAAACCCTGTTGTGCTTGGTCCTTCAGCACAGGCAAGCTGTGAACCTGATCTGACCTAGGGTCAGGTATAACTATTAAAAATGACCAATTTACCCTTATGCCACTGACACTAGATGATGCACCGGGGCATGAGCCTAAGGCCTTGCATGCCCAGTGATCCCAAATGAGTACCAATCAAGCACCGGGTCAACCCAGTAAGCTTAGGTTAACCCTAGGAGTACCAGTGATAGACTGAAAACTTAACATGACAACTTTTGATTTATATCTAGGAATTGATCCCGCGCTCGAGGTCAACAACTAGACTGCTGTTGGAACTGAGTTTGCAACCGAGTTTTTAGAACCAAACTCAGGTGAGTGAATAATATTATCATACGTACATGTGTAATTATGATATTTTTGCCGGCTATTGAGAATTGGCATTATATAATGCTGTGTCACTAACTTCTATATCAAGTTACTCAAATCACTACATAATGACTGTCTGTTGATCAACTCTGTGAATTCTTATATGATGATTATGAATGTTAGACTATATGCCGTAGTCGGCTTGGAAATGAGGCCTGTGGTAGCCCGTAGAATGGGATGCGGTTGACACCACCCAACTCATACGATACCATATAGACATGGGGTTAGAGTTTCATCACCCGTGCTACGCATCCTTGTCTACAGGGGTTAAGGTGTTGGATGCCTGTGGGGGCGACCATATGTATATGAGAAAAAGAGAAAAGAAATGAAAAGAACACCGGAATGGTGAATGAAATGAAAAGAACACCAAAATGGTGATTATGAGCTATATGCCGGGCTATAAGCCAGAAAAGAAAAGAAAAGAAAGAAATGAAATGGATTGTCCCACGGGTTAATCATAGAGGCCTGGTCAGGCTGACCTTGGTGAACGAATGCGGGAGCTGACTAGTCCTCTCCGACAACTCAATGGGTATATCGCGGGAAGAGGTAACCAAGCTTGCACCAGGGATACATGTATTGGGGATTATAGTAGCACAGACCTGACTTAGTTGTATTGCTAGGTGGCTAATAAATAATTTAAACTTGCATATCATGTAAGATCATATGGATTGTGGTTGCATGTGCATGCATGATGATTTTCCCGTATTGCTATGCTTCTTATTTTGTTATTGGAATTGTAGTTTATCTGCAGCACTCTGACTGATCTTACTTATGTTAAAGTGATGAATGTGGTTTCATGAATGTAAACACTACTTCTAGATCCATGGGATTTGGCGGATTGTCGTTATGCAATTTGGGTCACCTACCTAATCCTTCCAGGGGTGGTTTGGGGTGTGACAGAGCTTGGTATCAGAGCGTGAGGCTCTTCTTACATTTATGGAATGTAGATTAGGGTTAATAAGCTACCAATATTAAAACAAGTAATAATTAAAAGCTATAAGGGGGGTAGATGTAAATAAGCAAAAGTGCATAATTTCATTAACTAACAGATAATTACAACTAAGCCATTGCATAAGTTTTAATTACATGGACTGAAATGCAATAACTACATAGCTGATAAAAAAAAAAACCCTAAATTAGATACATCCCAAACGAAGAAAAAAATACATAAGCAAAGGAAAAGAACAATAATCATAACCACGTAGCATAAACATCTGAGCTGATCAGGAGCTACTCAGTCGGAGGTAAGTCATCAAGAGGAGGAGGCTGTGTCTGGCGAGAGTCAACTCTATAAAATCTGTCCCAGAAATCTAGTCGCCGCCCAACAGATCCTACTCTGCTCTGTAGGGAAGTGAAGCCCTGGTCCATCCTGGTCCCCAAGTCTGAAAGCTGAGTGCCGAGGCTCTGAAAGTGTCAGCATCTGGTGTCCACTCTGAAGGTCCTAGAACCTGAGAGCTAGTGGCACCCATAGCCTCATAGGCAGGTAAGTCAGTGTCCTGCATGCCAATGGCCTCGAAATCACCCTGACCCATGCCCTGCTCCTCTGCACGCATGCCCTGTGTGTCTCCCTCAATGTCTCCCAACTCCACACCCTGGTCATCCCCACCATGCTCCACTCCTTGCTCCTCTCCCTGGTGCTCATCTCTAGGCATCACTTGCTCCTCATCCTCTGGTGGATCCTCTCCAGGCACTTTCATCTTCAGTATGGAAGTCTTGTCAATGGGCCTGGATCTGTCCTTCTTAGTATATTCACCCTCCAATGGAACCCCAAAGTACTAGAAGACTAAAGTAAGGAACTTCTCATAAGGAAGGTTCCCATCAGCTGGGTTCCTAGCATGGTAAAGCATCACCTGAAGTAAAAGCTATGGGAGGTTTATGATTGGACCCCCCTTACCAGCTGCCAACAGACAAAAAGTGATGTAGGCACCTACTATAGGTCACACACCTACTAATGACATGAGCACTAGGCTTGTAAGAAGTCTCAGACCTAGGCGTGTCCTGTGATCCTGTCAATGCTTTGAAGACTATCCTCGTAGTCTCCAAAGAAAACATCTCTGAAATGTCCATCCATGGCTGATAGTAACACCTCTCTCCTGAGTTGGGTAAACTCAGAATCTCTGCTAACAGGGCAGTGGTCAGCCTAATATCCACTCCCTTCACCCTACTCTCCACTCTGAACTCCTGAGTACTAGAAGGCACTAGGTTGCAGTAAAAGTACCGAACCAAGTTGGGATAATATGGCTCGGTGGGTGCCAATATGGAGGTCCAACCCAAGATGTTGAACCTAGTGTAGAGACTATACTGGTGAAAGTCCTCTACCCGGACCACTCGACCATTTACAATCTTTAGACATTCAAAATTTTTCCACTCTTTAGCATGTTCGTACCTAGAAAAGAGAAACCGGTCAAAGGTAGGTTCCTCTGAAGAAGAATCGTTCGTGGGTGATGAAGGAGGCACTAAAGAAAATGAAGAATCCTCAGATTCAACTCGTAGCCTCTTCTGGGCTACCGATTTCCTAGCAGTGCGATGGCTAGTAGACATCTTCCTACAAGAGAGAAGAGAAAAAGATAGTTAGGGCATACAATATTGGTAAAAACCCTAACCTAGGCAAGAGAGAATAAAAAGGAAGCCTAAAAAATCAATGTAACCAAGAAAACTTACCTAGGCACATGTAGGTTCGTGAATGACTCGAGAAAATGCAAGGATTTGGTGTGGGAATAATAAATAATTTTGTATTAAACAAACACAACTTTCTTAAACCCAAAGGGGTGAAATTTTCTATATGTGGGTTGAGTAAAACACATAGGGGCTTGGGAAGTTTTGTTGATGTATAAATACTTATGGCATATGGCGTGTACTATCTAATTACTACATGCTTGAATATTGTGATGTACAAATTGACTGGAGTGTTACCATGTAAACCAGACATAGTTACATAGGTATGTTGTAATATATATGTACTACGTGTGGGAAGCGTAGATCTTACCCAAATCACAGATTAGGTCTGCCGAGAATAGGAATCTACGAGGAGGTTTAGCCAATCGAAACATATAGACATTAAGGTACCTCGAGCCAACCCAAGGATTAGTTCTATTGATCCTTAGTCATTTAAATTTCAGTAGATATATACTTAATTCTTTTACTTAAGTATGACCTGATGCTTAGAACCATTTTCTATGACAGGACCAACTACCTCAGACAAGGCTGGAGATCCCGGCATCATGATTTATATTAGACATTTACGAGAGAGACTGAGATGGATACGACTAGTACTGCCCCGAGCCAATAATCGATTTGATTTTTACTTAGCCCTTGCTGTCATTAGTGGACCGGAAGAGCAAGATTATTTTATGTCCTTAGCTGAAGAGGTAAGAGCCGACATAGAATTTCTGCTTGCGATGGAGTTTGTGATAGGAAGGAAGTTAGAGAGGCTCGCTTGTTAGATCAGGTAAATAATTAAAAGTCTTTTATTTAAAAATTTGAAGCTTCTCCTGTAGTGTCATGCGTAGCATACTAATACATAAAATGTTTAAGAAAGAGGAACAAAACACGAAGCAAATGAAACATCTCACTATAAACCAAGACCAAATATCTAATAATCCACCTTACTGGTGCGACTTAAGAAAACTCATTGGAACTGTGGACTAGGTTTGTACCTACTCTAGCTAAGAAATAACTATTGACCCTTATGAAGGATATTGGAATATTAAACATGCTCCTCTTTTCAGAGAAGCCACAATGGTCAACACTAGAAGTTCTCGTGGAGGTCACAAAGGAAAGCAACCTCGAGTTGTATCGGAGGTTGAGTTTCCTAATGGAACTGAGGCACAAAACTTCGAAGCATCGGCTGCTTCATCAGAAGCACCTACGGCTGCACAAGCCACTGCTGCAGCACCGTAGCCAAATGTGGCAGCCAGCGATGTGACTGCATTTATGACCACGATGATGCAGACCATGCAACAACAACAGGAATTGCTTGGTCAAATGTCTACACAGTTTTTAACCATGATGCATGAGCGTGCTGTGCCACCACCACCACCCAACCGGCCTGTACTATTTCCACCACCTATGCCTCAACATTTAGCGGAGAATTCTACTACCAAGGTTATGGAAAGATTCAAAAAATTCCAACCACCTGCATTCTCCAAGATAACTTTTGAGGCAATGCAGTCGGAGAAGTGGATTAGTGCCCTAGAAAAGGCATTTGAAGTACTTAAGTGCACAGACGTACAAAAGATTATATGTGCGGGTTACCAGTTGCAAAATGAAGCCAAAGCTTGGTGGAAGGAAACTAGGCCTAATTTGGAAGCTGCTCACCCAAATCCCACGTGGGCGCAATTCAAAGAAGTTTTCTCCAAGAACTACTTCCCAGAGAGTTTCATGGATAAGAAAGAAGTGGAATTCATCGCACTGGTTCAAGGAACCAAGTCAGTGCTGGACTATCAACAGAGATTTGAAGACCTGTTCCATTTTTCTCCAGAGCACCTAAAAGGGGAAGTTAGTAAGGCCATGAAATTTGAGAAGGGACTCAAAACTGAGATTGGGCCAGTACTGTCAATCATGGACATTCGGGATTATGCTCAAATGGTCCTTAAGGCGAAGACAATGGAAGATAGGTTTAAGGAAAAGGAGAAAGAAAAGGCTGTGATGTCGCCTAGTTTGAATAAAAGGCCAAATAATTTTCAAACTTTTGGGTGGCCAAATAAAGTTTATCGAGGAACGAGTTCAAGCCCAAATCCGACTCCATATCGCAGGCCAAACGTGGGTCAGAATTCTTTTCATCCCACGTTTAATCAACCTGCTCAACCTGCTATGAATCAAGCGACAACAGCAGCTTCGCAAGCCCAACCAGCAACTAGTTAAGTGAGCCAAGCCTCCACACCTGCTACTCTACCCTTTAAGTGCTACTTGTGCAACAAGGAAGGACACATGGCTAGAGATTATAGATCACAAAGGTATGGCAACAACTCGCCGAATCAACCCTATGCTAGGCCTTTCCAACCACAAGACAATCGGATGTGAGGAAAGGTGTACGCTTTGACAAATGAAGAAGCTGAGCGAACCTTGACGTATTGACAGGTAAGTTAGTGAACACTACTTAACTATAGGGAATAATTGGCTTACTTCATGTAACCTAAACTACCTACAAACCCTAGGTACCCTAAATGTCTCAACCATACCCACGCGAGTATTATTTGACTCGGGCGCAACCCACTCTTTCATCTCCACAACCTTCGTGAGTAAGATGAAAGATCAACCAAGAGACATCGGGCATGAACTAGTAGTCAGCACACCAACAGGTAGTGTCATGAGTTTGAAAGAAGTATACGACCCCTGCCAGATTGATATTTGGGGAAGAATCTAACCGCATAATTGATAAAGTTAGATATAAAGGATTTTAACATAATACTAGGCATGGACTGGTTGCCGGCCTATGGTGCAAACGTCTTGTGTGCAAAAAAGAAGATAATGTTCAAGTTAGAGGATGGGTCAATTTTAAACTATCAAACTGAATCTAAGAAGAAATCAAGGAGAATAACCTTATCAGCCCTCCAGGCGTGCAAGTTTCTTGATAATGGATGTCAAGGCTTTTTGGCCATGGTATTAGATATGGAGGCAAAGATAAAACCTTTGGAAGAACTAGAAGTCGTTAGAGAATTTCTAGATGTCTTTCCGGAGGATCTGACGCAGCTACCGCCCGACCACGATATAGAGTTCACGATTGATCTAATTCCTAGAGCAGCACTGGTATCTAAGGCACTGTACAGAATTGCGCCAATCGAACTGAAGGAGCTGCAGGTTCAACTTCAGGACCTATTGAAGAAAGGATTTATACGACCCAGTGTATCACCCTGGGGAGCACTAGTGCTGTTTGTTAAAAAGAAAGATGGTAGTATGCGGCTATGTATCGACTACCGCGAGTTGAATAAGCTGACAATCAAGAATCGATATCCATTGCCGTGTATCAATGACCTATTTGATTAGCTACAAGGAGCGAGAGTTTTCTCCAAGATTGAGCTTAGGTTGGGATACCATCAGTTGAAGATCAAGAGCGGTGATATCCATACGACGGTGTTCTGAACTTGATACGGGCATTATGAATTCTTGGTTTTGTCATTCGGATTAACCAACGCCCCAGCAGCATTCATGGATATGATGAACAGATTATTCCATGATGTGCTGGATAAGTTCGTTATAGTATTTATTGACAACATCCTGGTGTAGTCTAAGAATGAGGAAGAACACATGCGACACCTTACCTTTGTGTTGCAGCGGTTAAGGGAACACTAGCTTTTTGCCAAATTCAGCAATTGCTAATTCTGGCGTCACCAAATTGGTTTCCTGGGACACATCGTCACCAAAGATGGCATCAAAGTAGACCCAGGAAAGGTGAAAGAGGTTCTCGAGTGGGAGACTCCGAAGAGTGCCATTGAGATCTGAAGTTTCTTAGGATTGGCTGATTACTACCGATGGTTTATTGAAAATTTCTCGTGGATTTCGGTACCCATGACAAAACTTATAAAGAAGGGAGCCAAGTTCGAATGGAATGAAGCGTGCGAGAAAAGTTTTCAGAAATTAAAGAACCGATTGGTAACAGCTTCGGTCCTGACTATTCCAGACAAGACCAGAGGAATGGCGGTATATACTGATGCATCTAAGACAAGATTGGGTGGCATCTTGATGCAGAAAGGAAAAGTTGTCGCCTACGCCTCCAGGCAATTGAAAGAACATGAGAAGAACTACCCCACTCATGACTTAGATCCAATACCACCCAGGTAAGGCCAACGTAGTTGTGGAAGCATTAAGCAGAAAATCTCAAACTGCATCCCTCGCATCCTTAATTATAAGCGAGCAATTGATAGAAGAAGCTCGGAAGTTTGATATGGAACTAGTGATCGAAAGAACGGCTATGCAATTAGTAGCCATGGATCTGCAGCCGTCGATACGAGAAGAAGTAATTGCAAAGCAACCATTGGTCCCTGAGATGGCCAAGATTATTTGGGAAGTACAACAAGGAGTCCATAAGGACCCAGATTTTCTTTGGCCTAAGATGGCGCACTGAAATTTTGAGACAGATTGTGCGTGCCTGATGACTATGATGTCCAAGACCGAATTCTTAAAGAGGCACATAATTCACCCTATACATCCCAGAAGTACAAAGATGTATAAGGATTTGAAGAAGTATTACTGGTGGTTGGGAATGAAAGCAACCATAGCAATATACGTGTCTAAGTGCCTCACCTGTCAACAGATTAAAGTAGAGAGACACCGACCGTATGGTTTATTACAGTTACTACCCATACCTGAATGGAAGTGGGAAAGGATAACTATGGATTTCGTGACAAATTTGCCTAGCACCAGGAAGGGCATGAATGCCATTTGGGTGATTGTAGACGGACTAACAAAAGTGGCACACTTCATACCAATCAAGATAAGTTAGCCAATGGAGAAGCTTGCCCAGATATAGATTGAAAACATAGTCCGCTTGCACGGTGTGCCTGTCAGTATTGTATCTGACAGAGATCCTCGATTTACCTCAAGGTTTTGGAGAAGTCTACAAAAGGCATTGGGATCTCAACTAAATCTTAGTACAGCTTTCCATCCGTAGATGGATGGACAGTCGGAAAGAACTATCCCGACACTAAAAGATATGCTTCGATCCTATGTCTTGGAAATGAACAATAGTTGGGATGCCCACATACCACTGGTGGAATTTGCATACAATAACAGTTACCACTCCATTGGCATGGCACCATTCGAAGCACTCTATGGCCAGAAGTACCAAACCCCGCTATATTGGGATGAAGTCGGCGAATGAAGATATCTCAGACCAGAGATGATACAAGGGACCTACGACAAGGTGGATGCAATAAGAGAGAAAATCAGGACAGCCCAGTCAAGACAGAAAAGTTATGCGGATAATCGAAGGAAGGATATTGAGTTTGAGATCAGAGAAAAAGTATTCCTTCGAGTATCTCCAACTAAAGGATTGCTACGTTTCAATAAAAAGGGCAAGTTGAGCCCAAGATTCATTGGTCCTTATGAAATACTCAATAAAGTGGGACCCATAGCATATCGACTGGCACTTCCACCATCTTTATCAAGCATCCACGATGTTTTCCATGTGTCAATGCTGAGAAAGTACATTAATAATCCGACACATGTACTATCAACTGAACCTGAATAGTTGAATGTGGATATGACTTACGAAGAACAACCCATGGGACAGAAAGGAGCATAACCTCAGTAACCGAGTTCGATGGGGAAATAATCCAGTGGGAGAAGCTTCCTGGGAACATGAAGAAGAAATGAAAGAGAAGTATCCTCAACTTTTTGGATTACAAGGTAAACAAATTTTGAGGATGAAATTTTTGTAAGGTGGGGAGAAATGTCAAACCCTGCTCCTGACTGGTTGGATTTTTGATTAAAGGGTTGGAACCCCTAACCAAGCAACCAAGAACACTGTGGAGCATCACTCCACTCAGTAGGATCAATGAGAAGACTTTGTACAGGTTTCCCTATATACCTGTCAAAAGATGGATAGCAGACCCCTGCACTTGTGCAGCTCATAGCCTGATATATGGTCTGAATCCCAGGCAACCTCTCTCCTCCCCATAATTGTGGGACCCATCTCTAAAAAAGTGTGTGAAACCTTCTATAAGGCATATAGGGACAATGCCCTGACTAAGTGTCAAACCCTTGTGTAAGCCCCATTGAATTTCAGCTTGCTAGCATTCTTTGGGCAATGGCACTGGGCGATGCAGCAAGGCCCAGTGACATCGCCTAGTGAGTGAAACAGTACATTTTTAATAATTTTTAATTATGGGGACCACCCAATATGAACATGGGCACCCTCCATGGATAGAGGGGAGTCTGAGGGACCACCTCATACCATTAGTTCACTATGGACCCCACCAATGTGCCCAGAATCACTTAGAATTAGTTTAAAACCCATTTTTAGAAGAGGCCTTCACAGCCAAACAAGCCTCAGTGTGGGCTGGGCCTATAAATAGAAGTATCTTGGGCTCATTTAGGTGAGGGAAGAAAGGAGAGAAAGAAGAGAAAAAGAAGAGGAAGGAGAAGAAGAAGAAGAAGGAAGGGGATTGAAGGCTGCCACCCCCATCCAAGCTTGGATCGAATTCTCTCACTTGGGCAGGTATAACCAACACTGTTCTTACCTGCTGCCTTCATTTCTTCTCTGTGTTTGATGTGTTTCTGCTCCCTGGGCAGCCTAGAATAGCTAGGGCTTGCCCTGGACAGCACCAGATCTACCATGCAAGCCTTGACAATGGAAGATCTGGGATTTTGATTTAATTTCATAATTCTGATTTGCTATTCTTGAGAGACGAATCTGGCTGTGCATGGCTGCACTACCCAGATTCACTTCTGGTTGACTAATTAAAGCCCTGGATGCAACCCATGGCTACAGAGACCAAACCCTAAGTTGTTGCAGCCTTGAACCACTGTTTTGCATCCATTTCCAGCCTTGTATGTGGCTGGAATCGAATTCCAAGTTTAGAGAAAACCCTATGATACTATTCACTGGGTTGTCTGGGCAGCCTCTGGCAACCAAATGGTGGATCTGATGGAAGATCCATTTGGACCAAAAGTAGGTCCTCCCTAGGGCTACACAGCACCCTAACATGCATGGGGACCAAGTTTGAGCACTGCCCATAAAGCCCAACCTTGGGAACTCAGCCCAATGTCGATTTGAAGGCACTGGGCGATGCACTAGGCAATGCACCCAATGCCCAGAGCCATCGCCCAGTGAGGTTTTTCTATAAAAATGCTGATTTGGCTCTGGGGACCTCACCTATTGGCCATGTGACACTATGGGAAGCTAGGAAATGACATAAATGCCCTTCCCCACATTTGTTCTTATTAAAGGAATGATTTGGAACCGACATGGGCCCCGCAAGTGAAGGAAACCCTACTGTGCTTGGTCCTGCAACACAGACAAGCTGTGGACAGCACTGTGAACAAGATTTGACCTAGGGTCAGGTACAACTATTGAAAATGATGAATTTACCCTTGTACCACTGACACAGGATGATGCACCGGGGCATGAGGCTAAGGCCCAGTGATCCCAAATGAGTACTAATCAAGCACCGGGTCAACCCAGTAAGCTTAGGTTAACCCTAGGAGTACCAGTGATTGACTGAAAACTTAACATGATAACTTTTGATTTATATCTAGGACTTGATCCCACGCTTGGGGTCAACAACCAGACTGCAATTGGAACTGAGTTTGCAATCGAGTTTCTAGAACCAAACTCAGGTGAGTGAATAATATTATCATATGTACATGTGTAATTATGATATTTTTTTCGGCTAATAAGAATTGGAATTATATAATGCTGTGTCACTAACTTCTATTTCAAGTTACTCAAATCACTGCATAATGACTGTCTGTTGATCAACACTGTGAATTCTTATATGATGATTGTGAATGTCAGACTAGATGCCGTAGTCGGCTTGGAAATGAGGCCTGTGGTAGCCCGTAGAACGGGATGCGGTTGACACCACCCGACTCATATGATGCCATATAGACATGGGGTTAGAGTTTCATCACCCGTGTTATGCACCGTTGCCAGCAGGGGTTAAGGTGTTGGATGCCTGTGGGGCCGACCATATGTATATGAGAAAAAGAGAAAAGAACATCGAAATGGTGAATGAAATGAAAAGAACACCGAAATGGTGCTTATGAGCTATATGTCAGGCTATAAGCCAGAAAAGAAAAGAAAAGAAAGAAATGAAATGGATTGTCCCATAGGTTAATCACAGAGGGTTGGTCGGGCTAACCTTGGTGAACGAATGCAGGAGCTGACTGGTCCTCTCCAACAACTCAATGGGTGTATTACGGGAAGAGGTAACCAAGCATGCACCAGGGATACATGTATTGGGGATTATAGTAGCACAAACCTGATTTAGTTGTATTGCTAGGTGACTAATAAATAATTTGGACTTGCATATCATGTAGGATCATATGGATTGTGGTTGCATGTGCATGCATGATGATATAATTTTCTCACGAGCTCAGTGGCGCTCACACTCTGTTATATATGTTTTTCTTTAGATGATTTTGCAGATCGCATGGAGGTTCATCTCGAGGAGGAGTCCTGGTTGTTACAATGATGCGGGTGTGGACCCCGACGGAGGTCATACCGATCCTAGATACTTTCTCAGTGGTCGTTGATGAAGACCGTTGAGGAGTGCACGTGATACTTTTGTCTTGGGGACTCCTTTTTATTTTTGTTAAGAGTTTGTCCCCGCTCTGACTGTGGATCAGTTGTAGTTTTTTTTTTTACTTCTTTTTCTTTTTGGGGTTGAGTATGCGCACCCTGTATATATTTATGTATGTAGTTCTATTCTTGTCAGCTTTGCTTCTTAGTTGTGGGTTGTGGGGAAATGTATCAAACTTATCTATGTATATATATTATCATCATTTCCTGTATTGCTACGCTTCTTATTTTGTTATTGGAATTGTAGTTTATCTGTAGCACTCTAATCTTGCTTATGGTAAAGTGATGAATGTGGTTTCATGAATGTAAGCACTGCTTCTAGATCCGTGGGATTTGGCGGAATTCCGTTACGCAATTTGGGTCACCTATTTCTCAAGCGGTGGTTTGGGGTGTGACATTCCCAGAGGCTATTCCTTATTCAAAATTTCATGGACTATTTCTCAGTCACGAGTTCCTGTGCTTTTCCTCCATTAAAGCTGACGTTATCTTAGATGCCTACCCCAATAAGTACTCCTGCCTGCCCCAACTAGTACTCCCTCCATTTCCCATGACTCCTGGTCTTCCCCATCTGGCAGCAGGATGGGCAGGGCTATGGGGGGCATGGTCTTGGGGAGTCGCTTCCCCAACCAGGGTGATCGATCATGGTATTCCATCTATAATTGTACCAACCACACTATCTCCACCCACTATTACCACCAACCCATTCATTATCAAGCCCCATCCGCACCCTACCCATCTTACTTGCCCCTCCCCCACCGTCCAGTCACTATTTCAATCCCCCTCTCTTACAAAGTCCATACTACCCCCTCCTTTACCCTAACCTGGTACCCAAATATAGGTGCTACACATCATGTTACCCCAAATCTCCAATCCCTTTCCTCTGTTGTTAACTACACCGGTCCAGATCAACTTCACGTTGGCAATGGTAAAGGTCTCCCTATCTCTCAAATTGTTTTTGCTTCTCTATCGTTGTCACACCCCGAAACCACCCCCTGAGAGGATTCGACGGCTGACCCAAATATCCAAAGTATTTGAAGACCACCAGGATCCAGATGCAGTAAATACACAACACAATTTCAAGATAACACGTGTTACATTGATCAGAGTGCAGGGAAAGTAAAGTGCTATAAGTGTTATACATATTATTTACATTGAAAGTTCCAACAGCTCGATGTTCCCAAGTTCACGACCATCGAGCCAATACACCACTATTCTAAAATATAAACAGTGGAAATTCATCCACCAAAAGGATAGTGCGAAACAAAAGAAAATAAAAAGATAATGCCACGTCTGTCACACCCCAAACCACCCCTAGGAGGATTGGGTAGGTGACCCAAATTACATAACGGCAATCCACCAAATCCCACGGATCTAGAAGCAGTGCTTATGATCATGGAACCACATCCATCTCTTTTCCAAAGGCAAGATCAGAGTGTCGCAGATAACTACAATTTCATAAACAAAAGAAACGTAGCGATACAGGGAAAACAGTGATAATATATACATATAAAAGTTTTACATTTCCATCCACTCACACACAAAGAAAACAAAGTAACAAAGCTGATAAGTACAGTACTACATACAAAGAAATATACAGGGCGAGCATACTCAACCCCAAAAGATAAAAGTAAAAACTACAATGACCAAGTTAGAATGGGGATAACTCCTGTTAACCCAAAAAGGAGACCCCAAGTCAAAAAGTTGTCACGAACACACTTCAATGGTCTTCATCAACAACCACCAAAAATGTGCGCAGGATCGGTATGACCTCCGTCGGGGTCCACACCAACATCATTGTAACAACCAAAAGTCTCCTCCTCGAGATGGCTTGCCATGCCACAATGACATCCACCTGCCAAATCATCTAGGCAAAGCATTGTATAACAGAGTGTTAGCCCCACCGAGCTCGTGAGAAAATAATATCAATCATGTATCAGGCCTTTATGCCCGTGAGAAGATGGACAGTGGACCCCTGCTCTTACACAGCTCACAGCCTGATGTATGGCTTGAACCTCAGGTAATCTCTCTCCTCCCTATAATGGTGGGACCCAAGTGAGATGGCCCAATGCTTACAAGTGAGACCAATTGAACCCCGGGTCAACCCAGTAAGTTTAGGGTAACCCTAGGCCATTAAGGCTCCTTTTAAAAATTAGTTTTTGAATTGATTCAGACTGATTCTGGGCTCTCTGGTGGGGTCCATAGTGAACTGAGGGCATGAAGTGGTCCCTCAGACTCCCCTCTATCAGTAGAGGGTGCCCATGTCCATAATGGGTGGTCCCCACAATTAAAATCCAATTAAATAACAAAATCAGTCACTGGGCGATCTGGGCGATGTCACTGGGCCTTACTACATCGCCCAGTGCCATGGCTCCAGTAACTGAAACTCAAAGGGGCTTGCACAGGGGTTTGACCCTTGGTTAGGGTGTTGCCCCCACATGCCCAATAAGGGTTTTTGGCACATTTTACATAGGTGGGTCCCACCATTATAGGGAGCAGAGAGATTACTTGGGGTTCAAGCCATACATCAGGCTGTGACCTATGCAAGGGCAGGGGTCCACTGTCCATCTTCTCACAGGCATAAAGGAGGATATGCACAGGGTTTCTTCATTGATCCATGTTACTGGAGTGATGCTCCACAGTGATCCTGGTTGCCTGACCAGGGGTTCCTTTCCTTGAACCAAAATTCCAGCTTGTTAGGAGCAGGGTTTGACAACGTCATTAGTTCATGTTCTCCAAGTAGTCTTTTCTGTCACAAACGCATTCACCTGCAGGATCATCTAAAAAGAGAAAATTCCACAAGGGTGAGCTCCACTAAGCCCAGCAAGTAAAGGGTAGACCACACACACACAAGTAGGCATCCTAAATGCATGGGTTCAATTTTAATATTAAATCCACCTAACAAACAAATGCCTAAGTCGGGTTTATGCTACAACAACAACTCGAGAGACGTTCTCGGTTCCTTCTTAACCGCCCTGAGACGTAACCTCAACTGTTGTATGGAGCCCACAGTGGTCGTTGGTATTTTATACCTTCCCATGGGTAGACTCGGATAACCATAGCCAGGCCCCCATCCTGACGTCCTTCACACTCCTCAGTGACAGGGAGCTATGATCACCCAATACCTGACCCCTGTTGGTAAGGGTTGTAGCATCAAGGAATGACATCCCTAGCCATGTATTTAAATGATATAGTACAAGGTGTACAGTGCTCTCGTATACCATACTACAGCACACCATACCTCTCGTTTCCAAGCCTACTATGGCATCTAATCTATCACAAGAATTCATATCGTCATCCATTCCACATCATATCATTCACAACCATAAGTTATAAACAATGAAATCATTAATATTATAAATAAAACATAAATTTAAATATGCAAATGATTCCTAGCAAATACATCTAAGAATGAAATAAACACTCTTAAAAGAAATCAAAGCCTAACCCCACTTACCTTGTTATGATCGAGATAGTGATGTTGGGTTTTGTTCGGTGTCGGTGGTCGGTGCGACTTGACAAGCGAACGGTAACGTCCTACGAATGTTTAACCATATCCGGTGTTAGAGAGTGTTAAGAACTCGTGTGGAGTCCTAGGGTTACCCTGTGGTACAGTTGGTAGGGTCTAGGGCATGTTCACAAGTGAAACAACATCTTAGGTTGATGAGGCAGTCAACTGGGACACCAACCTAAGATGGCAGTGTTATAAAAATTGATATAGTCATTCTTTGGTTGGTGAACTAGTCAACTGGGACACCAACCTGAGATGGTAATGTTCTAAAAATTTAAGTTGCATTCTCTGGTTGATGACCCAGTTAACTAGGACATCGACTAGAGATGCACAACAGTCCTAAAAATGCAAAAAATAGAATTTCTAATGGGGGTTTTGGGCTGAATCCACATTCAATTGATCATGAACGTTGTTTGTGTGATCTTTACTATAAATGGGACCATCTAAAGCCAAGGTCAGGCTTACCTTGAAGTTGGAATCAAGAGATGGGTTTACTCAATTCCCTCTCAAGAAAGAAATTAAAAGAATCAATAGGTTTAGGAGAAGATTAGGCAAGAGAGGGGTTTAGGGGAAACAATTTGATGAGGAAGGAAGATGGGTTTCATAGAATCTAACATAATTAGGTTGAAGAGAAGATGAAGGGGTGAAGATATTACCTTAGGTTAGCAACCCCTTCTTCTTCCTTTCTTCTTCTTCTCCTTCTTCTCCTTCTTTTTTTTTCTTTTCTCTCCTCTCTCAATCAGCCTCTCTTTCTTTTCTTCTTCTCCTTCCCTTCTTTTCTTTTGTGTTGGTTCAAAAGATTAGAATCGTGTAAGTGGGTAGGTGGGGTTTAGATAAAGTCTTTGATTATTTAAATTTTAATATAAATCAATTTCTTAAGTTTGATAAGGTTTTGATTATTTAATTCTTAATATGAGTCTGTTACTTAAGGTTTTATAAGGTTTGATTATTTAAATCTTAATAAGAGTCGATTAGATTAGATAGGTTTTAATTTTACTTTCTTTATTAAGTGTATACATGTGTCATTAGCATACTTTGATAGATGTCAGTAGCTTAATTTGATAGGTGCCATTAGCTTAATAGGTGTCATTAACTTAATTTGATAGGTCTCATTAGCTTAATTTGATAGGTGTGTCATTAACTTAATTCTCACATAATCTAATCTCAATACAAATTCCTTAATTTTGTCTTTTCTTATGGGATTTTGTCTCTTTATGCATTGAGCCAATCCTTACATAGACATTTGGATATTTGTGGGCCCCATGGGTCCTAGAATGTTGGGGAAAACATTCCAATCCAATATTTGGGGTGCGGCGGCGTGATCCCCGACCCAAAACACTGGGCCCTGCGCCTCTAGAGCAAAATCCGCGATGGTACGATTCTCTGGTTGATGCAGCAATCAACTAGTACTTCAACCTGAGAATTCTGTTTTTGTTTTCTCCGTGTCGGAACATCCAAAAGTCAATGCGTTCCACAAGCAAACGCACACGGACATATTTATGATACCAGAAACACCTAATATGAGGTTAGGGTCCCTTACCACGAGTTGTACATCAGTGTGTGGATCTCGCAACTGCACAGGGGAGGTATCTGTCATTTTTTTGACAAGCGGCATGTTGCCACCGGGATTCCTTCTTCGTCTTGTACTTGTTCAAACATAAATCAATACTTCATAACGCACACGATGCCACGACTTCGGGTTCCGGATCTACATTCGGATTCGGGTTAGGGTTCGGGTCAATTTTTTTCCAGGCCGTAACAATCATCCTCCTCTTCTATTTCTTTCCGTTTATCTGATGTTTTCCATGTTCCCTCCAAAGTCTTTACTTTCTTAGTGAAATTTTTCTAGCAATAATGGTGTCTTTTTAGAGTTTCATTCGTCTCATTTTTTGTGAAGGATTAGATCACCAACTCCATTATGCTCTTTGGTCCGAGTAATGAGGGTCTCTACACCGTCACCCCTCCTTCAGAGTCGTCTCCCTTTGCCAGTATTGCTAAAAGTAAAATGATTGATGGTTGATTGGTGCCTTGCTAATAATGCAGTCGCACAAGAAGTCATTGGTTCGACTCTTATCTCGTCACCTTGTGCCTTAAGAAACCCCCTTTACCCCTCTCCCACTTCCCTGCCCCATATCACTCGGTCACTTTCTAGTACCTATAGTCAAAGTCCTATGGAACAATTTCAATAGATAAACCAAAAAGAAAACAAAAAAGATATATAGTTCCCACAATGAGGTCAACAAGTTAACCGATTGACTGAATACTGGAATTAATCCGACTAGTTTAACATTTTAATAATAGTGACATTCCCCTTTTTTTTAAAGAACAATAATGAAATCTTCCATCATTAATGTTATCTTACCAAAAAAAAAATCATTAATGATATAAATTCTAAATCTCTAAGATTGAATACTGGAATTATATAGATTATTGGGTTTGACCTCTTATTAATGAAATTTCCAGACCACCACATTGTCCTTCGGTTTCTACCTGGTAGCTGATAGCCCTTTCTTGTTGATTTTTACTCTACTCCATGTAGCCCTCTCCATGGTAGCCCTTTTTGTGACTTGAACCTATGACTTGGTGCTCGACTTTGATACCAAATGTTAGGTACTTGACCGATGTGCCACAAAGCTGCAGAGTTGATGGAACCTATTAAATTAAGCCCTTTAACCTATCATTCACTATGTTGACCCAATCTAATGCCCATACACTAGATCGAACCCCCTTTGGCATAACATCATTAGAGTCCACTCACTTTTCCTAATTTATAATAAATTTTCTCACTTTCTCTGATAGACGTTCTGGTAGTCACCTCCAAATTATAAAAATATTCCATGGATGGCCAGGTTTGCCACTCGCATTAAAACATTTCAATTTTTCCCCATCAGAGTATAACAAAAGCACCAACTATTTCCTTTCACATCCTTCAGTTATACATTTACTTTCCCTTTTAATTTGGGATCTTTGGGTAGTCTTTTAACCATGCTTCGGTAGACAACTCTCAAACTATAAATCTCATGTCCTCGGCGATGTGGTGAAATTAATTCCATTCTCTGTTAATAACTTAAATGGCTTTCACTGATACTTTGTTATATATCTCTAATTTGTCTCCTCTCAAGTGCATTACTACTACATGCATCAGTTGAAGGTCCCACAACCATCACTCTAACTCTTTAAGGCTCATTGTATTAAATCCGTGACAAAAAATACAGTCTAATTTGAATTTTTAGTTGAAGGTCCGGAACCCGAGGTCAAAGCTAACTATACACTATGGTGCATTGATCCCGTGGTTGAATTTAATGAGGTAGCCCCACTGGTGAGGACCTACATACCGATAAGAAGGCAAACACCGACTCCTTATAACTATACAGTTCACCAACAAATGTATACCTTAGGTAGGTGTCATCCTTTGATTTCTATGGCCCTACCCGAATATATGATACGTTAGGTCTATGAAACATGTAGGAAAGGTTAATATGCAAAGGCATTAACAATCAGGGTAACTCAGCACTGTTTCCGCAAGGAGAAAGAAGAGAATTGATTATCCAAGTATTGAGCATAGGTAAGAGTTTCTAAACTAATTTTGTTCTCCTTCTACCCCCCCTTACCTAGACCTAGCATCATGCACAATTCTGTTTTAGGTTGAACTAAACCATCCTTGGTCATGCATATTAAATCTATCCAAGGAGATACAATTGGGAAGGCCAATACCATGCATGCATGCTCTAATCTCACACCTGATTTCTTTCTTTTATTCTTCCCTAGACCCAGAATTTAGTTCAGATGTTAGGATAACTAGGAATGAACCATTTATCATCATGCATGTTTGGGTTGTCATGATTTGATTAAATTATAAACCCAATTCCTTTGCATGCATGCTTAAACCCAACCATAGGACCTAATCCTAGTTCTAGGTTAAACTAATGTTGACCTTCATCACCATAAATGCCTGAATTAAAGCATCTTCATACCAAACATCAACTTGCATGTTTGATTTGATGATGAGAACTCAATTCCATACATGCACAACTCAAGAATCAAATTCTGCTACTCTGGCAGATTGACCCCCACTTAGTTAAAATGATATAATTCCATCATCTGAACTTCATTTACCTTGATTCAAATTTTTTTAGAAACTAGACTCTTAGAGCTGCATTTTCTTAGAAGGAGCCATTATCCAATTATGTCTCTAAGTGAGATGAAACTTCACTTCAAGTTGCTGTCAAAAATCAAATTCTTATATTTTGGCAATTTGACCCCTGTTTAATAAAAATAAATAACTCCATCATCCGAACCTCATTTTCTTTGATTCAAATTTTGTTAGAAACTAGACTTATAGAACTTCATTGTGTTAGAAGAATCCACTGTCCAATTATATCTTTAAGTGGACTGGAATTTCATTTTAATTAATGTAAAAATAGCAAAATAGGATTCTCTGGGCGATTCACTAGGCAATTCCCGAACTCCAAGTGAAAGGCCCAAAGTTGCTGAAACAAGTAACTTTCATTCCAAACTTATGGTAACCCAATGTCTTGCAATGGGGATCCCCTCAATACATTCCTAATGACATGTTGGAACAATCCCCCAGCCATGAACCCATGTGGGACCCACTTACCCATCCTTACATATAGAAAAGCTAGAAAATAATGAGTTTTTCTTATAACAGCCCCTAGCCAAACAGATATTAGTAGACTAAGGCCGATAAATAGAAGACTCAGTTTTAGACATAGACTCCTACTGTTCAAAACGTTGGAGGAGAGGAAAGAAAGCGAGAAGGAAGGAAAAGAAGAAGGAAAGAAAGGGAGAGGGAGTTGGACCATAGCCGAATTCTACAAGCCTTGAAGGTATACCTCTTTAGAGCCCATCCTAACCCCCTACCACGTCTCTCATTCTGGTTCTAGTATAAAATTCAAGAAGTTAGCCATGTAGCCATGTACTACCATGTTCCCATATGTAAATGTCATGTAGAATGCTTAGGAAACCATAGATCCTTACATGCATGCTTTAAATTCTATGTATTACTCGTCATCTACACAATTGCAAACCCAGAAATGCTTAGACTTCATGTTCCTGCCATATATATGGCTTAGTTTTAAGCCAAACCATGTACATAATACATGATTGGTAGGATAGAGCCATGGATCCTTACATGCATGATGTGTTTCCTACTTTATGGCTTGGGATTGCTACTGCAATAGGCTAGTATGACTATTCCTATACTGCTTGTATGATTTAATGAAGTTATGAGATTGATCTTGGCCTTGCTTGCTTAAACCCAATCCATCACCCAATATGGCAAAACATGATTAGGATCATGTAAACCTATTATAATGACCTAATTACATGTATTACTGACCCCTGGGAACTATCCCCTTCATGATTGTTTTGATGATAACAAATGTGCAAGCACATGACATTGTGTATTACTATGATTAACAAGTTTTGATGATGTAATGAAGTCAAGATTTAAAAGGCTTAAAGGATGTTTAAGACAAAGCATGGACGATCAAGACTTCAAAGACATGTCAAATCCATCAAGCAAAGAAGTCCTTGAAAAGACCTTTCGAAGATTGAAGGAACATCTCCTGAAGAAAATTGAAGCTCAAGACTAAAGTTTTAAGTACTTACTTCAAATGCACTGTATTACATGAATTTTAATTAAACTTACATATCATTCATTCATGCATAATTAGAGACTCAAGGAGGTGAATTAGAGACCCCTAAAAGCTTTAGTATAAGTTGGAAAAAGACCAGACCAGAGATCATCAGAGATAAGCAGGCAAAATGACCAAAAACACTAAACGGTCAATCCAATCGGTCAGCTGCTTATAGGGCCTTTTTTTTCCCATTTGGTCATAGAGGCCAACCGGTTCTCCAAACGGTCGCCCATCGATAACCAATCGCACAACTAGTCGATCGGCAATCAACCGCTTGGTCAAGGCTGACTCCAACAACTCTTTTTTTCCCAATGGTTATATGAAGTGGCCGACCGGTTCACCTAAACAACTAGCCATTTTTTATCCATTAGAGCGCATTTTGCATATGTTTTTAGAGCCTTAAATGAGGCTATAAATAGAGGACATATGAGAACTTTTCACTTATCCACTACAGTCCAAAATACTACTTTTGTGAAAAGTGAAAAGTTATTTTAAAGCTCCATTGATCGAAGTCTAGTAGTCTCCATCAAGATTATCTAAGATTGACTTCAACACTCAAGACCTCTACTAGCTTTCATTCTAAAGAAAAGTTTTAAAGAAGGTCAAAGCATTAAGCATCATTGTATATCATTCATCATTTGTAAGGAGCACATGCCACACTCCTTGCCTAGGTAACTCTTATCTTTCTCGTTATTTTATTTTATTGTTTATGCTTTTGATTTGACAAAGCATTAGTGTATTAATCTAGACTGTACTTAGATTAATACGTAGGGTCCTCTTATCCTGTGAAAAAGAGTTAGGATCCTCTTATCCTGTGAAAAATATTGTAAAGGTGTTCTTCCCACCTATTGTACTGAAAGGAAAATACTAGTGAAATTCTCTCAAGATTGAGAGGAGTGGATGTAGGCTGGAATTAACCGAACCACCATAAATCTTATGTCTTCTTATTTGCACTTTTTATTTCTAATTTGTTTTACTCTTAACTTTAAATTGGAAGATAATTTTAAAAACGTTAAACTTCACTAGTGATAACCTATTCACCCACCCTCTAGGTTATCTCACATTTGGTATCAAAGTGGGAGCTCAAGACTTGAGACTATAAGATCTATGGGATCACATCACCCAAATATACTTGAGGGACTAAATATCTCTAGACCTCTATTGTTTAATGGTGAAAATTTCTCATACTGAAAAATTAGATTAAAGAATTTTACTTGTGCACATAAACTTGATATATGGCATGTTATTGAATATGGACCATACACCTTCACTAAAAATATTGGTGAAGAAACTATGCCTAAAGACACAACTGAACGGACTTTCGCTGAAAATGAGAAAACTCAGTATAATTATAAAGCTATCACATTTCTCCAATATCAATTGAGTGAATCTGAATTTGATAAAATTGCTATATATGAATCTACTAAGGAAATATGGGATACACTTATTATTTCCTATGAAGGAACTACACAAGTAAAAGAATCCAAAATCAATAAGCCTGTTCATGAGTAAGATGAAAATATTGCTAACATGTTTTTGAGATTCACTAACATTATAAACAAGTTGAAGGGCTTAGGGAAGACATACACCAAGTCTGAGAATGTTTGAAAGATTCTTAGATCATTACCTCCCAAATGAAGATCGAAGATAACGGCCATAAAGGAGTCAAAAAATCTCAACATCGTCAGTATGGACGAGCTTATGGGATCCCTCCTAACTCATGAAGTTGAGTTAAATGAAGATGACAAATGGTTAGAGACAAAAGAGCCAAAAAGAAAAACCATTGCACTCAAAACAACAAACATATCTGATGAAGAAAGCAATAAAGAAGAAGATCTCAGTATCTCAGAAAAAGAAATGTCTTTCATCACCAAAAACTTTGAAAAATTTTTCAAGAAGAAAGGAAAAAAGTTCTTCAACAAAGGACAGACATCAAAGGAGAACAAAGGTAAAAATCTCTCTAAAAATAGACCTTTTTCTAAAAGAGATATTGTATGCTATGAATGCAGAAAGCCCGATCATTTCAAAATTGAATGTCAAAAGAGTCAAAAGAAAGCATACGTTGCTGAAATCACATGGGACTCAGATGAAGAACAAGAAGAAGAAGAATTTGATGAAGAAACTACAAACTTAGCATTGATAGCACATCTTGACCAAGAAGATGACATAGAAATAAGTTTTGATTTTTTTAGTTCAAATTCTAAAAATTGTAGTTCAATTGATGATATTGACACTGATGATATAGATGAGGATGATATAGAAAAAGGATTTGACGCTCTCTATGAGGCAAGCCTCAAATTAGAAGCTTCTAATTCTATATTAGAAAAGGAAGTAGTTTGTCTGCATAATAAACTAGATGATTTGCATGATTATATTGCAAAACAAGATGAAGAAAAAGAAAAGTTGGCATCGGCCTTGCTCACGTTCACCAATAGGACAAAAGTCCTTGGATGCTCTTCTAGGTACACCACAAACGAGACACCTCAAGATAAAGAGGGTCTAAGCTATAATGGGAGAATCCCTCAATATACCAAGGAAAAAGAAAAGGTGGTGTATATAGAAGAAGATCAAAACAAGGTCAAACGTCAAATTCTCAAAAATCTTTTTCACGAAACAAAGGTAGAAATAATCAAAGGCATAGAAATCAATACCATCATGCTTTTCAAAATACTTCTCAGAGAAGGAATAGACCTCAAAGAGAATTTATACCTCAAAGGCCATACAGACAATCCTATCAACCTCAAGCTCCATACATGATGGAAAGAAAGACTAGATCTCAAGAGGCTTATAGGCCATATATGGATTATTACCCAAGGTAATATAACCCATATAGAACTTATGCACCTCAAAGACCCCACAGGGGTAGAAATGTTAGAAAAAGAAAGCTAATGGGAGAATATTGGATATTCCACCCAAGATTGGATTCTTCTAGCAATGTAAATCTTTTCTCATTGGGAAGATTGCTTGGGTAGATAATTGAGCCATATTTGAAAACTCAATTTATCATAACTATGTGAGTTAGTTTTTGGGTGAGATGCTAATATATAATTAGTGGGATTGCAAAATCACACAAGAAGAGACACCAAAAAACCCAAAAATGTTGAGCTGTCCCTCCTCTCCAAAAACCGTTCTCCCCTCTCTCTCTTCTTTGGTGTTTGATCCAAGAAGAAGTACACTTGGTGGTGTGATCATTGGTGTTGTGGAGGAGATACACAGCTTGACCGTGGGAACGCAATGCTTGCGTGGTGAGTGGAACGATCGAGAAAGGGTTATCATCTATTGGAGGTCTTGCAGTTGTGAGGCTTAGGTAATAATCGATCCCTGCTTCATTCTGTTATTGAATAACTTCTCCCATCGATATTGTGATCTTGTTTACACTTCCGTTGCGATCGTACTTGCGATGCCTTTAGTGGCATCAGAGCCTCTTTATCGATGGGGTTGTTTTCAGTTTTTTTTTTATTATTTATGTGATGCTCATTAAAATTTTATTCAGTTTTTGTTTATTAAAAAAAAAAATTTGGGATGAGATGCATGCGACCAAGGGGGCCGTGGGCTGGCTGCCTGCTTGCGCCCCACCTGGCGCATGCAACCCAGCCCCATGCCACGCCATACCCCCCCCTTGTTTGTTCACACCTGGCTGCTTGCCGCATGCGTGCATGGCTGGCTGCCGCGTGCGTGCGTGGGCAACCTTATTGCGTGCAGTGCTATTTTGTGCCCATGTGCACTTGGTTTAATAATTTTCCCCTTTGGTATATTTTATGTAGCAGTTTTTCATTATTAAAAAAAAAATTTTTTGTTTTACTTGTTGAAGGGAATTTCATTGGAGAAGATGGGTGGAGAGATTCCTCCCTTCACTGTCAAACCCTACTCCTGACTGGTTGGAATTCTGGTTCAAGGACAGGAACCCCTGATCATGCAACCAGGATCACTGTGGAGCAACATTCCAGTGACATGGACAAATGAAGAAACCCTGTGGATGTCCTCCATTATACCTATGAGAAGATGGACAGTGGACCCCTGCACATGCACAACTCACAGCCTGATGTATGGTTTAAACCCCAGGTAATCTCTCTCCTCCTTATAGTGGTGGGACCCACCACAAAAAAATCATGTAAAAGTCCCTAGGTGGCATATGGGGACCACACCCTGACCAAGGGTCAAACCCCTGCGCAAGCACCATTGAAATTCTGTTACTGGAATTCTCTAGGCGATGGCATTGGGCAATGCAGTAAGGCCCAGTGACATCACCCAGTGACTAATTTTGATTATTTAATTGGATTTTAATTATGGGGACTACCCATTATGGACATGGGTACCCTCCATTGATAGAGGGGAGTCTGAGGCACCACCTCATGACCTTAGTTCACTGTGGACCCCACTCGTGTGCCCAAAATCAGTCTGAATCAGTTTAAAAACTGATTTTTAAAAGAAGCCTTAGAGACCAAACAGACCTTAGTTGGTCTTAGTCTATAAATAGGGGAGGCTTTGGACTCATTTAGAGTTTTCAGCTCTAGGAGAATCCGTAGGAGAGAAAGGAGAAGAAGAGTGAAAGAAGAGGAAGGGGAAGAAGAAAGAAGAAGGAAGGAGAAGGAAGGAGAAGGAGGAAGAGGGGGAAACCTGCTGCAGCCCATTCCAGCATGCAATTGAGCCTCTCTCAGGCCATTTCAGGTATAAATGATGCCCCTATACCTGCTGTCCCTTTTCCCTCTCTATATTCCCTGTGTTTTTGCTCCCTAGGCAGCCCAAAACAGCTAGGGTTTGCCCAGCACTAGTCCAGATCTGCTATGCAGATCTTGTGCATGGAAGATCTGGAGTTTTTATGCATTTTAAACATTCAGTTGTGCTACTCCTTGGGCCGAAACCTGGCTGTGCCTACCTGCACTGCCAGTCGACCCTGTTGCCCTATGGATTGGAACCCTGGGCATGAGCCAAGGCTGTAGAGACCAAACCCTAGGTGGTTGCAGCCTTGAACCATTTTTTTCATGCATTTTCAGCCTTGCATGTGGGTGGAATTGAATTCCAAGAATGAGAAAAACCCTGTGATACTATTCACTAGGCTGTCTGGGCAGCCTCTGGCAGCCTGATCGTGGACCTGATGGATGATCCATTTGGATCAAGAGGTAGGTCACCCTAGGGGCTATCTGATCCCCCAAACATGCAGAGGATCATGATTGGGCATAACCTGAAAAGCCCAGCCTTGGAATCTCAGCCCATTGTCAATTTGCAGCCTCTGGGTGGTGCAGACATCGCCCAGAGCCATCGCCCAGTGAGTGGAATATTGCAAAATTACTGATCTGGCTTTGGGAACCTCACCCATTGGCCTTTGGACACTGTGGGAAGGTTGGAAATGGTTTGGAACCCTAGTGGGCCCCGCAAGTGATTGTAACCCTGTTGTGCTTGGTCCTGCTTCACAAACAAGCTGTGGACAGCACTGTGCACCTATTCTGATCAAGGGTTGGGTGCAGATTTGGAATGACTATTTTACCCCTTGAGCCACTGGCACTGGTTGAGGCACCGGGGCATGACCTAAGGCCCAGTGCAAGGCCCAGTGATTCCAAGTGAGAACTAACTGAACCCCCGGTCAACCCAGTAAGTTTAGGGTAACCCTAGGACTCCCAATAACTGACTGACAACTAAACATGATAGCTTTTGATTTACATCTAGGATTTGATCCCGTGCTTGAGGACCACTATCAAACTACTATGGGAACTGAGTTTGCAACTGAGGTCTTAGAACCCAACTCAGGTGAGTAAATAAATCTATCATATGTGTATATGTAATTATGATCTGATGCCGGCTAATAAGAATTGAAATCATAAATGTTGTGTTACTTGCTTTTATTTCAAGATACTCAAATCACTGCATAATGACTATCTGTTGATCAACTCTGTGAATTCTTATCTAATGAATGTGAATGCTAGACTAGATATCGTAGCCGGCCTGGAAATGAGGCCCGTGGTAGCCCATAGTATGGGATACAATTGACACCACCTGACTCATACGATGTCATATAGACATGGGGTTAGAGTTTCATCACCCTTGCTATGCACCCTTGCCAACAGGGGTTAAGGTGTTGGATGCCTGTGGGGGCGACCATCAAAAAATGAGAAAAGAGAAAAAGGAATGAACAGAACACTGAAATGGTGCATGAATGAAAGAAAATCAGAATGGTGCATATGGGCTATAAGCCAGAAAAGAAAAGAAAAGAGAAAAGAAATGGACTATCCCACAGGTTAATCATAGAGGGCTGGTCGGGCTGACCTTGGTGAATGAATGCGAGAACTGATTGGTCCTCTTCGACAACTCAATGGGTGTATCATGGAAAGGGGTTTGAAGCCCGCACCAGGGATACATGTGTTGGGGATTGTAGTAGCACAGACCCTACTTAGTTGTATTGCTAGGTGGCTAATAAATAAACTAGACTTGCATATCATGTAGGATCATATGAACTGTGAATTATGATTGCATGTGCATGCATGATTGATGTTATTTGCTCACGAGCTCGGTGGGGCTCAAACTCTGTTATACAATGTTTTCTTAGATGATTTTATAGATCGATGCCGCTATGGCATGGAGGGTCATCTCGAGGAGGAGAGTCCTGGTAGTTAAGATGATGTTGGTGTGGACCCCAACGGAGGTCATACCGATCCTGTGTACTTTCTCAGTGGTCATGGATGAAGACCGTTGAGGAGTGCTTCTGATGCTTTTGGTTGTGGGAACTCCTTTTTTGTTTTTGCTAGGAGATTTCCCATTTTGACTGTGGATCAGTTGTAGTTTTCTTTACTTTTTCTTTTTGGGGTTGAGTATGCTCACCCTGTATATGGCTACGTATGTAATACTGTACTTATCAGCTTTGTTTCTTGTTTGTGGGTTGGAGGGAAATGTACAAATTATCCTATGTATGTATTATCACCATTTCCCCGTATCGCTATGCTTCCCTTTTTGATTGAATTTTAGTTTATTTGCTGCTACACTCTGACCTTGCCTATGGTAAAGAGATGGTTGTGGTTCCATGATCATAAGCACTGCTTCTAGATCCGTGGGATTTGGCGGATTGCCGTTATGCAATTCGGGTCACCTACCCAATCCTCCTAGGGGGTGGTTTGGGGTGTGACAGAGCTTGGTATCAAAGCGTGAGGCTGTTCTTATGATCATGGAGTGAAGATTAGGATTAATAAGCTTCAAACTATAAAACATATAATTAAAAGATCCTGGGGATGATGGTGGTACCGAAGAAGAGGAAGAATCCTCGGATTCGACCCGTAGCCTCTTTTGGGCTATCGATTTCCTAGTGGTACAACGACTTGTAGACATTCTCTACAAAAAAAAGAGAAAAATACCATAGTTAGGGCAAGCAAGTTTGACAAAACCCTAACCTAAGTAAAAGAAAATGAAAGAAGCCAAGGAAAAGACAAAGTAAACCCAAAACTTACCTAAGCACGCGTAGGAATCGCAAACAACCCGAGGAAACGCCAAGGTTTGGTGTAGAAGTGGTCCCCTCACCCTCCTAGGACTTCTCTGAAGTGTTTAGAGAAGTTTAGAATGAAATAGGAGTCAAATGGGGCCCTCTTGGACTTAAAAAGCCTGCGCCCGATTCTCTGGGCGATGGCACTAGGCGATGTGGCAATGCCCAGAGACATCACCCAGTGAATGTAATTTTGCTGCTTTTGGGCTATTTGCATAAAAGGACTTGGGATTTGACCAAAATGACCCTAATGGACCCAAAAAAAAAAAAACATGAATTTCTTCAGTTAGTAAAAAAAATATATTATTATAAAAAAATATGTATATATATATATATAATAATAATAAATAATTTTTGTATTAAACAAACACAACTTTCTTAAACCCAAAGGGGTGAAATTTTTATATGTGGGTTGAGTAAAGCACATAGGGACTTGAAAATTTTTGTTGATATGCTAAGTATTTGATATATGTAAATGAATGTGTATAATGACATGGTGTGTACTACCTAATTATTACATGCTCGAATATTGTGATGTACAAACTAACTAGAGTGTTGCCATGTAAACCGGACATAGATATATAGGCATGTTGTACTACATATGTACCTCGTGTGGGAAGCATAGATCTTACCTTTCCCAAGAATAGGTTAACCGAGAATAGGCTGTCTAACCAATTAAAGCACTTAGACGCTAAGGTACCTCGAGCCAACCCAAGAATTAGGTTCATTGATCTTAGTTATTTAAATCTCAGTGGTTATGTACTTAATTTTTCTAATTAAGTATGACCTGATGCTTAGAGTTATTTTTAATGACAGGACCCATTACCTTGACCAGGCTGGAGACCCCAGCATCATGATCTATCTTTGACATCTACGACAGAGACTGAGAAAGATATGGTTAGTGTTACCCCAAGCCGAGAATAGATTCGATTTTTATTTAGCCATTGCTGCCATTAGTGGACTCGAAGACCGAGAGTATTTTATGAGCTTAGCTGGAGAGGTAAGAGCTGACATAGAATTTCTGCTGACAATGGAGTTTTTGATCGGAAAGAAGCTGGAGATGCTTGCTTGCTAGATTAGGTAAATAATTAAAAGTTATTATTTAAAAAAAAATTTGAAAATTTTCATTAGTGCCATGCATAGCATACTGACACATAAAATGCATTAGAAGGAGAAACATAAAGTACTCAATAAGACACATCACCTAATAAACCCAGACAATGAATCTAACAATCCACCTTACTGGTATGACTCATGATACTCATTGGAACTGTGGACTGGAATTGTACGTGCTTAGTTAGGAAACAACTGTTGATCCATATTGATGAAATTGGAATATTGAACACGCTCCTCTTTTCAGAGAAGCAACAATGGTCAACACTAGAAGTTCTTGTGAAGATCATAAGGGTAAACAACCTAGAGTTGTACCGGAGGTTGAGCTGCCTAACGGAACTAAGGCTCACAACTCTGAGGCATCGACTGATTCATCAGGAGCACTAGCTGCTGCACAAGCTACTACTGCAGCACCTCAGCCAAGTGTGGCAGCAGGCGACGTCACTGCATTCATGACCACGATGATACGGATCATGCAACAACAATAGGAATTGCTTAGTCAGATGTCCACACAGTTTGCAACCATGATGCACGAGCGTGCTGCACCACCACCACCCAATCGACCAGTGCTATTTCCACCACCTATGCCTCAGCATTTAGCGAAAAATTCTATCGCCAAGGTTATGGAGAGATTCAAGAAACTCTAACTGCCTGCATTTTCGAAAATAACCTCTAAAGCAATATAGCCGGAATGATGGATCCGTGCCCTAGAAAAGGCATTTGAAGTACTTGAGTGCACGGATGCACAAAAGATTATATGTGCAGGTTATCAGTTACAGAATGAAGCCAAAGCATGGTGGAAGGCAACTAGGCCTAATTTGGAAGCTGCTCACCCAAATCCCACGTGGGCACAATTCAAGGAAATTTTCTTTAAGAACTACTTCCCTGAGAGCTTTAAGGACAGGAAAGAAGCGGAATTTATTGCGTTGGTGTAAGGAACCAAGTCAGTGTTGGACTATCAACAGCGATTTAAAGATCTGTTCCATTTTGCTTCAGAGCACCTAAAGGGGGAAGTTAGTAAGGCTAAGAAATTTGAGAAGGGACTCAAAACTAAAACAGGGTCAGTGCTGTCAATTATGGACATTCGGGATTATGCTCAAATGGTTGATAAGTCAAAGACAATGGAGGATAGGTTCAAGGAAAAAGAGAAAGAAAAGACTGTGACATCGCCTGGTTTGAACAAAAGGCCAAGTAACTTTCAAACCTATGGCTGGCCAAATAAAGTTGACCGAGGAATGAGTTCAAGCCCTACTGCTACTCTGTACCATAGGCCGACCGTGGGACAGACCCCTTTTCGCCCCACAACCAATCGACCTGCTCAACCTACTACGAGTCAAGTGACGAGAGCAGCTTCGCCAGCCCAACCAGCAATAAGTCAAGCGAGCAAAGCCTTAACACCTAGTGCTCCACCCTTTAAGTGCTATCTATGCAACAAGGAAGGGCATATGGCCAGAGATTGCAGATCGCGTGGGTACGGCAATAACTCGCCAGATCAGCCCTACGCTAGGCCATTCCAGCCACGGGATAATCGAATGCAAGGAAAGGTGTACGCTTTAACAAATGAAGAAGTTGAGGCAAACCCTGACGTATTGATAGGTATGTTGCTGAACACTACTTAACTATAGGGAATAATTGGCTTACTTCATGTAACCTAAATTACCTACAAACCCTAGGTACCCTGAATGTCTCAACCATACCTGCACAGTATTATTCGACTCGGGTGCGACCCACTCTTTCGTCTCCTCGATCTTAGCCAGTAAGATGAAAGATCAACCAAGAGACATTGGGCGTGAGCTAGTAGTTAACACACCGACAGGGAGTGTCATAAGTTTGAAGGAGGTCTACAACCCTTGTCAGATTGAAATTTGTGGAAAAGAACTAACCGCACGATTGATAAAGATGGATATAAATGATTTTGACAGAATACTAGGCATGGATTGGCTATCTGCCTATGGTGCAAATGTCTTATATGCGGAGAAAAAGATAAAATTTAAACTGGAAGATGGGCCAAACTTCACCTATCAAAGTGAACCAAGAAGGAAATCCAGAAGGATAACATTATCCGCACTCTAAGCGCGGAAGTTACTAGAAGAAGGATGCCAAGGCTTTTTGGCCACTGTGATAGACGCGGAGGCGAAGATAAAACCCTTGGAGGAACTCCATGTCATCAGAGAATTTCCTGATGTAATTCCAGAAGATCTGACTCAACTGCCGCTGGACTGCGATATAGAATTCGCAATTGATCTGATTCCTGGAGCAGCACCGGTAACCAAGGCACCATATCGAATTGAAAGAATTACATGCACAACTTTAAGACCTGCTGAAGAAGGGATTCATTTGACCCAGTGTATCACCCTGGGGAGCACCTGTGCTATTCGTAAAGAAAAAGGATGGTAGCATATGGCTGTGTATCGACTATCGGGAGTTGAATACACTCTCGATCAAGAATTGATATCCATTGCGGTGCATCGACGACCTATTCGATCAGCTATATGGAGCGAGAGTTTTCTCCAAGATTGATCTTAGGTCAGGATACCATCAATTGAAGATCAAAAGCGGTGATATTTATAAAACGGCATTCTGAACTCGATACGGACATTATGAATTCTTAGTTTTATCGTTCGGGCTAACCAATGCCCTAGCAGCATTCATGGACATGATGAATAGAGTATTCCATGACGTGCTGGATAAGTTTGTCATAGTATTTATTGATGACATTCTGGTGTACTCTAAGAGTAAGGAAGACCACGTGCAACACCTTACTTTCGTGTTGCAGCAATTGTAGGAACACCAGCTCTTTACCAAATTCAGCAAATGTGAATTTTGGCTTTACCAAATTGGATTCCTAGGGCATATCATCACAATGGACGGCATCAAAGTAGACCCCGGCAAGGTGAAAGCGGTTCTTGAGTGGGAGACTTCGAAGAATGCCACTAAGATCCAAAGTTTCTTAGGATTGGCCAGTTATAACCATCGATTTATTGAGAATTTCTTGTGCATCTCGGCACCCATGACAAAGCTTACGAAGAAGGGCACCAAGTTTGAGTGGAATGAAACATGCGAGAAAAGCTTCCAAGAATTAAGGAACCGGTTAGTATCAGCTCCAGTTTTGACCATTCTAGATAGAATCAGAGGAATGGTAGTATATACTGACGCATCCAAGATGGGATTGGGTGGCGTATTAATGCAGAAAGGAAAGGTAATCGCCTATGCCTCCAGGCAATTGAAGGAACACGAGAAGAATTACCCCACTCATGATTTGGAGTTGGCAGCGCTAGTCTTCGCGCTGAAAATTTGGCGACATTATCTATATAGTGAAAAGAGTGAAATCTTCAACGATCACAAAAGCCTGAAGTATTTCTTCACCCAAAAGGAGCTAAACATGAGACAGAGACGGTGGTTGGAATTGGTAAAGGATTATGATTGTGAGATCCAGTACCACCCCGGTAAGGCCAATGTTGTGGCAGATGCATTAAGCAAAAAATTTCAGACTGCATCCCTCGCATCTTTGGTCATAAGTTAGCAATTAATAGAAGAAGCTCAGAAATTTGATTTGGAAATCGTGATCGAAGAAGCGACTATGCAATTAGCAGCAATGAACCTGCAGCCGTCAATATAAGAGGAGATAATTATGAAGCAACCATTAGATCCTGAGCTGGCCAAGATAATTCGGGAGGTTCAACATGGAGTCTATAAGGACCCAGATTTTTCATTGATCCAAGATGGCGCATTGAAGTTTCGAGAAAGATTGTGCGTGCCAGATGACTACGATGTCCAAGATCGAATTCTTCAAGAGGCGCTTAGCTCACCCTATACTATCTACCCCGGAAGTACAAAGATGTACAAAGACTTAAAGAGATATTACTGGTGGATTGGAATGAAGCAGATCATAGCGATCTAGATGTCTAAGTGCCTAACCTGTCAGTAGATAAAGGCAGAGAGACACCGACCGTATGGTTTATTACAGCCACTTCCCATACCTGAGTGGAAGTGGGAAAGAATCACTATAGATTTTGTGACGAGTCTGCCCAACACTAGAAAGGGCAAGAATGCGATTTCAGTGATCGTAGACGGATTGACAAAGGTAGCTCACTTCGTACCAATTAAAATAAGTTATCCAATGGAGAAGCTTGCCCAGATATACATTGAGAACATAGTCCACTTATATGGCATGCCTGTCAGTGTTGTGTCTGACAGAGATCCTCGATTTACTTCAAGGTTTTGGAGAAGTTTTCTACAGGCATTGGGATCTCAACTAAATCTACGCACAGCTTTCCATCCGCAGATAGACGGACAGTCGAAGAGAACCATCCAAGCCTTAGAAGATATGCTCTGAGCCTATGCTCTGGAAATGAATGACAGTTGGGATGCTCATATATCACTGGTGGAATTTGCATACAATAATAGATATCACTCCACCATTGGCATGGCACCGTTCGAAGCACTCTATGGTAGGAAGTGCCGAACTCCGCTATATTAGGATGAACTTGGTGAATGGAAATATCTCAGACCCAAAATGATTCAAGCAACTTGCAACAAGGTAGATATCATAAGAGAGAAGATCAAGGCAGCCCAGTCAAGACAGAAGAGTTATGTAGATAACCGAAGGAAGGATATTGAGTTTGAGGTTGGAGAAAAAGTATTCCTTCTAGTATCACCAACTAAGGGATTGCTACGTTTCAACAAGAAGGGCAAGTTGAGCCCAAGATTCATTGGTCCATATGAAATTCTTAATAAAGTGGGACCCGTAGCATACCGACTGGCTCTACCACCATCCTTGTCAGGCGTCCATGATGTTTTCATGTGTCAATGCTACAAAAGTACTTAAACAATCCAACACATGTATTATCAGCTGAACCTAAACAGTTGGACGTGGATATGACCTACGAAGAACACCTCATGGAGATACTAGACAGAAAGGAGCATAACCTCTGTAATCGCACTATCGCTTTTGTGAAAGTTTGATGGGGAAATAACCCAGCAAAAGAAGCTTCATGGGAACGTGAGGAAGAAATAAAGGAGAAGTATCCTCAACCTTTTTGAATACGAGGTAAGCAAATTTTGAGGACGAAATTTTTATAAGGTAGGGAGAAATGTCAAACCCTGCTCCTGGCTGGCTAGAATTCTGGTTCAAGGACAGGAACCCCTAATCATGCAACCAGGATCACTGTAGAGCATCACTCTAGTGATATGGACAAATGAAGAAACCCTGTGCATGTCCTCCATTATACCTATGAGAAGATGGACAGTGGACCCCTGCACATGCATAGCTCACAGCCTGATGTTTGGTTTGAACCCCAGGTAATCTCTCTCCTCCCTATAGTGGTGGGACCGAGCATTAAAAAATCATGTAAAAGTCCCTAGGTGGCATATGGGGACCACACCCTGACAAAGGGTCAAACCCCTGTGCAAGCCCTATTGAAATTCAGTTGTTGGAATTCTCTAGGCGATGGCACTGGGCGATGCAGTGAGGCCTAATGACATCACCCAGTGACTGATTTTGATTATTTAATTGGATTTTAATTATGAGGACCACCCATTATGGACATGGGTACCCTCCACTGATAAAGGGGAGTTTGAGGCACCACCTCATGACCTCAGTTCACTGAGGACCTCACCTGTGTGCCCAAAATCAGTCTGAATCAGTTCAAAAACTAATTTTTAAAAGAAGCCTTAAAGGCCAAACAGACCTTAGTTGGTCTTGGTCTATAAATAGGGGAGGCTTTGGACTCATTTAGAGTTTTCAGTTTTAGGAGAATCCGTAGGAGAGAAAGGAGAGAAAGAAGAGAGAAAGAAGAGGAAGGGGAAGAAGAAAGAAGAAGGAAGGAGAAGGAGGAAGAGGGGGAAACCTGCTGCAGCCCATTCCAGCCTACAACCGAGCCTCTCTCAGGCCATTTTAGGTATAAATCATGCCCCTATACCTGCTATCCTCTTCCCTCTCTATATTCCCTATGTTTTTGCTCCCTGGGCAGCCCAGAACAGTTAGGGTTTGCCCAGCACTGGTTTAGATCTGCCATGCAGACCTTGTGCATGGAAGATCTGGAATTTTTATGCATTTTAAACATTCAGTTGTACTGCTCCTTGGGCTGAAACCTGGCTGTGCCCATCTGCACTGCCAGTTGACCCAGTTGCCATATGGATTGGAACCCTGGGAATGAGCCAAGGCTGCAGAGACCAAACCCTAGGTGGTTGCAGCCTTGAAACATTATTTTTCATGCATTTTCAGCCTTGCATATGGCTGGAATTGAATTCCAAGAATGAGAAAAACCCTGTGATACTATTCACTAGGATGTCTAGGCGGCCTCTGGCAGCCCTGATCCCCCAAACATGCAAAGGATCAGGATTGCGCATAACCTGAAAAGCCCAGCCTTGGAATCTCAGCCCATTATCGATTTGCAACCTTTGGGCGATGCACTGGGCACTGCAGACATCGCCCAGAGCCATCGCCCAGTGAGTAAAAAATTGCATAATTGCTGATCTGGCTTTGGGAACCTCACCCATTGGCCTTTGGACACTGTGGGAAGATTAAAAATGACAAAAATACCCTTCCCCACATCTGTCCTTGATTGGATATGCTTTGGAACCCTTATGGGCCCCGCAGGTGATTGTAACCCTGCTGTGCTTGGTCCTGCTGCACAGACAAGCTGTGGACAGCACTGTGCACCTATTATGATCAAGGGTTGGGTGCAGATTTGGAATGACTATTTTACCCCTTGAGCCACTGACATTGGTTGAGGCACCGGGGCATGACCTAAGGCCCAGTGCAAAGCCCAGTGATTCTAAGTGAGAACCAACTGAACCCTGGGTCAACCCAGTAAGCTTAGGGTAACCCTAGGACTCCCAATAACAGACTGACAACTTAACATGACAGGTTTTGATTTACATCTAGGATTTGATCCCGTGCTCGAGGACCACTATCAAACTACTGTGGGAACTGAGTTTGCAACTGAGGTCTTAGAACCCAACTCAAGTGAGTGAATAAATCTATCATATGTGTATATGTAATTATGATCTGATGCCGGCTAATAAGAATTGAAATCATAAATGCTGTGTTACTTGCTTTTATTTCAAGATACTCAAATAACTGCATAATAACTGTCTGTTGATCAACTCTGTGAATTCTTATCTGATGAATGTGAATGCTAGACTAGATGTCGTAGTCGGCTTGGAAATGAGGCCCGTGGTAGCCTGTAGTATGGGATACGGTTGACACCGCTTGACTCATACGATGCCATATAGACATGGGATTAGAGTTTCATCACCCGTGCTACACACCCTTGCCAACAGGGGTTAAGGTGTTGGATGCCTGTGGGGGCAACCATCAGAAAATGAAAAAAGAAAAAAAGGAATGAACAGAACACCGGAATGGTGCATGAATGAAAGAACACCGAAATGGTGCATATGGGCTATAAGCCAGAAAAGAAAAGAAAAGAGAAAAGAAATGGATTGTCCCATGGGTTAATCACAGAGGGCTAGTCAAGCTGACCTTGGTGAACAAATACGGGAGTTGACTGGTCCTCTCCGACAACTCAATGGGTGTATTGCGGGAAGGGGTTAGAAGCCCGCACTAGGGATACATGTATTAGAGATTATAGTAGCACAGACCCGAGTTAGTTGTATTACTAAGTGGTTAATAAATAAACTGGACTTGCATATCATATAGGATCATATGAACTATGAATTATGATTGCATATGCATGCATGATTGATGTTATTTGCTCATGAGCTCGGTGGGGCTCACACTCTGTTATACAATATTTTTTTAGATGATTTTGTAGATCGATGCCGTTGTGGCATGGAGGGTCATCTCAAGGAGGAGAGTCCTGGTAGTTACGATAATGTTGGTGTGGACCCCAACGGAGGTCATATCGATCTTGTGTACTTTCTCAGTGGCCGTGGATGAAGACCGTTGAGGAGTGCTTCTGATGCTTTTGGTTGTGAGAACTCCTTTTTTGTTTTTGCTAGGAGATTTCCCATTTTGACTGTGGATCAGTTGTAGCTTTCTTTACTTTTTCTTTTTGGGGTTGAGTATGCTCACCCTGTATATGACTATGTATGTAGTACTGTACTTATCAGCTTTGTTTCTTGTTTATGGGTTGGAGGGAAATGTATAAATTATCCTATGTATATATTATCACCATTTCTCCGTATCGCTATGCTTCCCTTTTTGATTGAATTTTAGTTTATTTGCTGCTACACTCTGATCTTGCCTATGGTAAAGAGATGGTTGTGGTTCCATGATCGTAAGCATTGCTTCTAGATCCGTGGGATTTGGTGGATTGCCGTTATGTAATTCGGGTCACCTACCCAATCCTCCTAGGGGGTGGTTTGGGGTGTGACATTCACCCACCTTCCCCAATAGGCATGATGGCTTATTATAATTTTATGGTTATTAATTTTATTTTAAGCATGTATGTGGTAGCTTATGTGGGGATATACGTGTCATGACCATTATGGCATAAGTTTTAATGCTAATGGCTATGTGATGTACATGATCATGGTGACATTGGATTGTCATGGTAATGGTCATGTAATGCACATAACCATTATGACATAAGTTGTCATGGTAATGGTTGCATGATGGATGCATTGGATGCACATGACCATAATGACTTGGATCATCATGGTAATGATGACTTTATGTGTTTTTGGGTAATTTTCACATAAAACATTGGAATATTATTTTTGAACATCATATATGTAATGAAGACCATGGTTATGAGATTTAAAAATTCCATGCATTAGATGTATGTGTGTGCTAGACATGGCATGGATGTGATTTTATATGTAATTTTCTTTTTTCCTTCAGGCAGTCCAATTTTGGTGGACTGGTTTCTTGTTATGTAATTTTATTTATTAGGAAAGGATTGTAATAATTTTTGTATTAGTTTAAAATTATTCATTGTAACTGCTTGGAGATCGTATTGAGATTGAGATCGTGTTTTTTTTATCGTGGCTCAAGGATCTTGATGGTTCATTGGAGCAAAGATTGGAGGAAGGACTTGCTCACTTGGAGTGTCCAGTTTATTATAGTTTTTAGAATTTTTCTCTGTAATAGATAGTTGCATATGCATTATCACACTATAATTGCCATGAGTAGGAGTGACATATGAGACTATGATTGCTCCTATCCATCTTTTAATCAAAGTAAGTTTATTATGGTTATGAACTTATGTTGATTAAAGATGCTATCCCATAACCATTGGTATTTATATGTTTATAGCTTTCCTTGGATGGATGTGCTATTATGTTTATACATTGGATGTATGTTTGTGGTTTATATGCGTTCCTGTTTTCCCTATTTTTTTTAATACAAGTGTGATATGGGAAACCCTGGTTGGTGGGATTCTCATGGCCTCCCTTAATTGGTGAGTGTAGAAATATAATTGATCCACCCTTGTAGATACCGATAGAATAATATTTGGGTGAATTGGTGAAATTGTCTGCACTCATCTCACATCTGATAGGTAGAGAATATGATCAGTGGTATGTGTACTATGATAATAGGCATTAACCCATAAACACTATAGTTCCCTCCAAAATTAAGGATGAACACTTGACTTGAGTGTGTGTTAGCCGATAGGAATGGGCATGACACTTAGATGGCTAAATTACATTGGAAGTCTAAGTGACGGACAGAATAGTCCACCCAACCAAGATGCGAATGATGAACTCCGATAGGCTAAGTCATGAGCATGAGGGTTGATGGTTTTCAATTCATGCCCTACAAGCTAGAGGGAAGCTTGGGGTGTGATTGACCATTGATTGTTCTTACCCCGGTTATTTCAATAGTTGTCGATCATGCTAATTATTATTTTTATACATCATGTAGATTTTTTAAAAATATCAACCCAAATGAACTACGCCGCCCTTATCAAAGACCATATTTTGACTGGCCCAAACTATGTTGACTTGAGGAGGAACATCAAGTTACTCTTGTCTACAGAAGGTCTAATGTCTGTCCTGGATGAAGACGAGCCTGAATTCCCTAATGAGGAGAACCCTGATTCTAAGCCTGCCTATGAGTTGTTTCGACAAAATAACTCTAAGGCAAAACTCCTCGTGTTGAGTTCTTTGGAAAAGACCATTGCTGATTCAGTCAAGGATCTCTACTTGACCAAGGACATGATGGAGCAGTTGAAGGAGATGTATGGGAGAGAAGAAAGACATGCCCATCATCAACTGGTGCCACTCCTCCATGGCACAAAGATGGCTCAAGGAACTCCGGTTATTGACCATGTCATGAAAATACAAAACTTGTTCCTAGATCTGGAGAACCTTGGGACATCCTTCAAGCTAAATTATAAGATGGATGTCATCTTCTACTCTCTGCCTTAGGAGATCTACGGATCGTTTATTGTTAATTATAACATGAATAAACTCACCGTGGAACTCACTGAGCTGGGCAACATGTTGCAAGAAGTGGAAGCTGCATCCAAGAAGCAGAAAGTCGAGGTCTTGACTACAGAGGACAAGTCTTCTTCCTCCAAGCCCAAGGGCAAGAAGAAGATGAAGAAGGCTAACAAGGGCAAAAACTTAAGGTTGGCAATAGGGGAATTCAAAAGAGCAAGGGCAAGGGGACTTATTTCTATTGTAAGAAGGACAGACATTGGAAGAAGGAATGTCATGCTTTCCTGGCTGCTCAGCAAAAGAAGTAGGAGAAACAGGAAGAAGGTATTTCTGAAACCTTGGTCCTTTATGAGTCTAATTTATCAAAAGAATCTACTAACACATGGTTGGCGGACTCGGGGTCTACCGCCATATTTGTAACTTGTTACAGGGGTTCAAGTTGACAAGAAGACTGAATAAGGATGAAGTTCCTTTGTGAACGGGTACGGGTATTGAGGCCATAGAAGATTTTACTTTAGTTTTTTATAATAGTACTTTAATTTTGAGAGATTGTTTTTATGTTTGATGAGCACATTTATGTGTGAAATCTTAGGGCATAAAGCATACATTTTACCACATTGGACAGAGTTACTCGGTGCTTTCTTGTGCTTTTCAGGGTTTAGGTGAATTATTATGAAAATAGAGGAGATGATGTTAAGAAGATGTTTTTAAGCTTTTTCGAGGTATTAATAGTATGGATGCATAGCCCATCGAGTCAGCTTCGCAACGGTTCAAACGACACTTGATTCCGAGTTGAAACGAAGAAGTTATGGCCGTTTCCGTAACGACGCGCAAAAATGGTGTACAGGGGTTTATTTATAATTATTGACAGTCAGACGGGGACAAAGTGAAGCGAAAGTTCGGATTTCAGGGGCCTTAACATAATTATCAGAAGTTACTTTACTGTACCCGAAAGATTCCATTTGGAAGGCTTTGGACAGTCCAACTTCAACTTGAGATATCTCGGGCTCCCCAACTCCGAATTGGACGAAATTTGGATCTATTTTGGGTGATTTTTTGTAAGAAACACAATGGTGAGGCCTATATAAGCACCCCATGCTCCACGTTTTCTGAAGGACAGAATGGGTATTTTATTTATTCTTGAAGGAATCCTAGTCATCACCCTTACTCTCTCTCTCCTCCAACTTCTCAAGGGCACTTCTGAAATTCTACTCGGGATAGGTTTATATTTTCTCATCTATGGAAGGTTGAAAAATCAAATATGATTTGATTTTATTGCTTGGAGAAGATATCTACAAAGAAAATGAAGCACTTGTTAGAATTGGAACTTTATTTTTCTAGAAATAGAAGGTCTATGTAAACAATTTTCTCTTCTTCTTCTTTCTTTTTTTTTTTCTTTTTTCTTAGGATTCAAGGCATTATAAAAGAGGAAAGAGAAGAGAATATTCTCTTTTCTTAGGGAATATTTCTCCTACACTTCCATCTTCTCTCTTCTCCTCTCTTCCACCTATAAATACCCCCTACCTCTCTTGTAAAAATTGCTCATTCACTTAGTGAAATTTCTTATCTTCTTCTCCTTCTGATTTGTGATTTTTGGCTTTTCTAAGTTCTAGTTTGCTTTTATGATTTTTAGTTAATGGTTATAATAGGTTTAGTTTATGTTTTAATTTCAATTTAAGTCTTCAATTGGGTTGTAATTTCTTAATTCTAGTTTAGGTTTTAAGCCTTCTAGTCTAAGTTCTTAAGTTGATGACAAGACTTGAAGATTTAGAAGAGGAGGCCATGGTAAGTTTATGCAAGTATTCAAGCTTTTCAATTACATTCATGCAAGCACATCCAGGTTTTACTATCTAAACTCTCAATCTCATTCTCCATCTCCTCTATATCTCTCTATCTTCTTTTTCTTTCCCCTCTATTTCTTTTATTTTAATTTTATATGGTTGTGGTTTATAGATGCATTTTTATTCCCTTATTTCTTTTTATATGATTAGTATGTATGGCTGTATTTTTATTCCTTTCAATTCGCTTTAGTTTGATAGGTTAGATGCTCATGTGTTAGAACGCCGATTTAATTCCTTAATTTTGTTAGATGCTTATGAGTTAGGATGCATTGATTTTCGTTAGTTTAATTAGTTTAATTTAACACTTTAATTTGGTTCACTTTGCATTACTTTTAAGTTAGTTAAATAGAGTGGCATATATCTCCTCGTGTTCGACCCGTAGCTACGATTGATCCGTACGCTTGCGATTTTATTTTAACTCAAACAAGTTTTTGGCGCCGTTGTCGGGGAGATTATTATCCATTTTATTTATCTGATTTTTAAGTAGTTCGAAGTGTTTTAGTTTATTATTTTCTCTTCTTTCTTTTGAAAAAAAAAACAAAAATCAGTTTTTGAAAACCTCTTCTTGTTTCTCTTCTGTTTCAAATAGTGTGCGACCATTCTAAAGTCCTTCATATGCTTCAACCCTCCATCTTTTGGTGTCCCTTATAGGATTAAGTTACCTATAACGCTACATCTTGACTTGGTTGGGTGTATTGACATGTGACTTATCTTTGGAGGTGACCACTCTTGATAACAGGAAAGCGATATAGTAAGAGTGTTGGAAACATAAACGTATAGTAGACCTCCATTCTACATCAGAATCCATATTGGAGTCGCATGTAGGTGGCTATAGAAGACTATACAGGTTCCCTTGTTGTCAACCTATATGGCATCCTTATAGCTTTGGAACCATTGTTTCGATTTTTTAGGGATAGATGCACTATCTACCTTGGGCTCCCTCTTATTTCTAGTTTTTTTTTTTTAAGTGTTTTATTTTTCTTTAATTTTTTTAAAGGAGACCTTATATCTGTTTAGGTGGCTAAGGTGTGGACTCGTGATTCAAGTAATTGTCTTATTAGAAGACCACCTTCTCTACCACCTTTGACCATGGGTGACCAACAACCCAAGACTCTTAAGGATAGGTTTTACCCCACCAGGGCTGCACAGCCCTCATGCATTAGTCTGCTTGTTGTTACAGGGAATAACTATGAACTCAAGACTAACTTCATCAGCATGCTACCCCATTTCCATGGGATGGCTAATGAGGATGCATATCTCTTCCTTAGGGAATTTGAGGAGGTCTGTGTTCTAATTAAGGTCCAGAATTTGACTGATAATGCAGTTAGGCTTAGGTTTATACCCTTTGCCCTGAAAGACCAGGCCAAGAAGTGGCTCTATGGACTGCCAATAAATTCCATTAATACATGGGATGAGTTCACCATTGTCTTTTTGAGAAAATTCTTCCCTCTTCACAAGACCAATAAGCTTAAAAGTGACATCCTCCAGTTCAGGTAGAAACCACATGAGTCCTTTTCTAAATTCATGGAAAGATTCAAGGACCTCCTCTTAGAATGCCCTCACCATGGTTTTGACTTATGGCAGCTATGCCAAATTATTTATGAGGGTATTGATTATCAGACCAAGCAACTTGTAGAGTCTATGTGTCCAGCAGGCTTTACTTTTTTTTCTGAGGAGAATGATGCATGGACATTCTTAACCAACTTGGCTGATAAGACTAGGGAATGGGAATCTTCCCAAGAGGCTAAAAGGACCACTAAGGGGTATCTCATTGAGGGCATGCCAGCCAAGGAGGCCAAACTTGATAGTCTCATAAAACGATTGGAGTCCATAGTTCTTAAAGAGTCTATACTAGTTAATCTGGTCAACCATGTGTCGGTATGCAGTTGGTGCCAAATCCCTGGACACCTTTCTGAGGAATGCCCCAACACCTTGGTGGGCAATTCCAGCACTGAGAATGTAAGTGCTCTCTACCAAAATAACCCATATAGCAATACTTACAATCCAGGATGGAGAAATCACCCCAATTTCTCATGGAATCAAGGGAACCAAGCAGGCCCATCCAACTTTAATCATCAAGGCCAGGTTGGTGCCCAAAGGCCCAACTATGCACCACAAAGCCAAGGAATGTCTCCTAACCCCTTTCCCCCTCATCCTCATCCAGGACCTTCTATTAATTCTGCTAGGCCTCCTCTTCTTGCACCTTATCAGCAACCCCTAGGGTTTACCAATACAGGAGAGGCAACAAGACTGAATGAGATGGACAACAAGATAGCTCTTCTCATGATAAGCCACAATAACATTGAAAAACAACTCACCCAGCTTGTCACAATCCTGCATGAGAGGGAAACAGGGAAGTTACCTAGCCAGCCTGAGCCAAATCCTAGGCATCAGGTTCATATTCAGCAAGGTACCCAAGCTCCTCCAACCAATGTTGCACAAGGCCAACAGCACCAAGGGCCCTCCAGACAAGTAAATGTTGTTTATGCTTTAAGGAGTGACCGTGAGTATCAACAGGCTAGTGCACCTCAGTCTTTACCATCTCATACTCCTGTTGACTCTCCCCCTTCTGAAGAGGCCATTGAAGTGCCTACTGTTCTAGGTTCGTCTGATGAACCTAAAGATATACCAGATGATTTGGTTGAGGAAACCAAAGAGGATTCTGTTGAGGAAGTTAAAAAGACCAACCCTGAAAGAATTTATTCCCCACCTACCCCTTTCCCAAATAGGTTGGTTAGTAAGAAGTCTCCTTCTGTGGAGAAGATATTGGATGTGTTCAAACAGGTTCAGGTAAATATCCCCTTGTTGGATGCTATTGCCCAGATCCCCGCTTATGCTAAAGTCCTCAAAGACTTATGCACCCAAAAGCGGACCACCAATGTGCCCAAAAAGACATTCTTAGTTACTAATATTAGGTCTCTAATCTCACAGCCAGTAGCAGCTAAGCATAAGGATCCTGGAAGCCCCACCATCTCTTGCACTATAGGCCATACCACTATTGATCATGCCTTATTGAACCTTGGTGCAAGTGTGAACTTCTTACCCTTTCATGTCTACCAACAACTGGGATTGGGAGAACTGAAACCAACCAAAATTACTCTTCAACTTGCAGATCGATCGGTTAAAGTTCCTAACTGAATGATTGAGGATGTCCTGTTGAAGGTTGGGGAATTTATTTTTCCTGTGGATTTTATTGTTTTAGATATCCAACCCATTGCCAACTTCAAGGACCAAATCCCAATCATATTGGGTAGACCATTCCTAGCTACCAGTAATGCTTTAATCAATTGCAGGAATAGTCTCATAAAATTATCTTTTGGCAATACTTCTGTTGACTTCAATGTGTTTAGGTTGGGCAAGCAGCCTGACATGGATGAAGAGGTGCATATGCTTCAAGGATTTCCTGATGATATTGATATGTTCTTTGAGATTGATTTTGATTCAGGATTTCAAAAATGTATGCAGGAATTGGAGGGTGTTGATGATACTCCCTTATCTGAGGTCTGGAGCATCCAACCACCTTTGGAACCCCTTAGACCCCTATCCACTTCCATTCCCAAATCCTCTATTATTGAGCCCCCCACATTAGAGTTGAAGGCATTGCCCTCCAACCTCAAGTATGCCTTCTTAGGACATGATCATACTCTTCCTGTTATTATTGCTTCTAATTTGACTTTTATTTAGGAAGAAGAGTTGATTAAGCTTCTAAAGGACCATAAGGAAGCCATAGGTTGGACCATGTCTGACATCAAAGGTATTAGCCCCTCCATTATTCAAAATCTTATACATCTGATGGAGAATTCCAAACCTTCTAGGGAACCCCAAAGGAGGGCTAATCCTGTGATGAAAGAGGCAATCAAGAAAGAGATCCTAAAATGCTTGGATCATGGCATCATTTATCCTATTTCTAATAGCCAATGGGTGAGTCATGTGCAGGTTGTGCCTAAGAAAGGAGGAGTCACTGTAGTTGAGAATGCCAATAATGAGTTGATTCCAACCCGTATCCAAACGGAAAAGAAAGTGTGCATTGACTATAGAAAATTGAATGCGGCAACTTAGAAGGACCACTTCCCCTTGCCTTTTATTGATCAGATGTTAGAGAGACTAGCTGGCCATGAATATTATTGTTTTCTTGATGGTTATGCAGGCTATAACCAAATTCCTATTGCTCTAGAAAACCAACACAAGACCACTTTCACATGCCCTTATGGAACCTTTGCTTACTGGCATTTGCCTTTTGGGCTTTGCAATGCCCCTGCTACATTCCAAAGGTGCATGATGAGTATCTTTTCTGATATGATAGAGCACTTCCTAGAGGTGTTTATGGATGATTTTTCTATTCACGGCTCTACTTTTTCTAATTGCTTGCATCATCTCTCTTTGGTTCTTAAAAGATGCATAGAAAAGAACTTAGTCCTGAATTGGGAGAAGTGCCACTTCATGGTAAAGCAAGGTATAGTTCTTGGTCACATTGTGTCCAAAGAAGGGATCAAGGTTGATAGATCTAAGGTGGACCTTATTGCCAATTTACAACCACCCAAGAGTGTGAAGGACATTAGATCTTTTCTTAGCCATGCAGGTTTTTACAGGAGATTCATCAAGGACTTTAGTCAGATAGCTAGACCTCTCACTTCTCTTTTGGCAAAGGACTACCCATTTGATTTCTCTTCTGAGTGTCATAATAGTTTTGAGCAATTGAAAAGAGCTTTGACCTCAGCCCCCATTATTTAAGCTTCAACTTGGACAGTTTCATTTGAGCTTATGTGTGATGCCTCTGATTTTGCTATAGGGGCTATTCTTGGGCAAAGAATCAACAAATTGCCCCATGTGATTTATTATGCAAGTAGGACTCTTAATGCTGCATAGCTTAATTATACCACCACTGAGAAAGAATTTTTAACTGTTGTGTTTGCTTTAGAGAAGTTTAGGCCCTACTTGGTTGGATCACATGTGATTGTTTATATTGACCATGCAGCTATCAAATATCTTGTGCAGAAGAAAGATGCCAAGGCTCGCCTCATTAGGTGGGTTCTTTTGTTACAAGAATTTGATCTTGAAATTAGGGATAAGAAAGGGTGTGAAAATTTGGTTGCAGACCATCTATCCCGGCTACCTAATTCCTTGACTGTTGATTCTCCAGTCAACAAGAATTTTCCTGATGAGTATCTGATGGCAGTGTCTAGTGAACCTTGGTTTGCTGACATTATTAATTATCTGGTTACGGGTGTGACACCTGCACATTGGTCCATCCAAGATAAGAATCGTTTCTTTTCACAAGTTAAGTATTTCTTTTGGGATGATCCTTATCTTTTTAAGACCTGCCCGGATCAAGTAATCCGGAGATGTGTCCCTGATCATGAGCAACAATCTGTCTTATCTTTTTGCCATGATCAGGCTTGTGGAGGCCATTTTGGGCCTAATAAGACTACGGCCAAAGTTTTACAGTGTGGATTTTATTGGCCTAGTCTGTTTAAAGACGCTTTTACTTATTGCAGGACATGTTCTTCATATCAATCCTTAGGGTGTCTTACTAAGAGAAATATGATGCCACTCAACCCAATTCTGGTGGTTGAGGTGTTTAATGTATGGGGTATTGATTTCATGGGGCCTTTCCCTAACTCTTTTGGTAACCTGTACATCTTACTTGTTGTGGACTATGTGTCCAAATGGATTGAGGCAGTTGCTTGTAAGACCAATGACCACAAGGTGGTTGTGAAATTTCTGAAGGAGAACATCTTCTCCCGTTTTGGTACTCCCCGGGCTATCATTAGTGATCGGGGCAAGCATTTTTGTAATCGGCCTTTTGAGGCCCTCATGAAAAAGTATGGTGTCGTCCATAAGTTGGCCACACCCTACCATCCCTAGACCAGTGGCCAAGTTGAGGTTTCAAATAGGCAGATCAAGCAAATTCTTAAGAAAACCATCAACCCGAACTGCAAGGATTGGTCTAACCGGTTGGTAGATGCATTGTGGGCCCATAGGATAGCCTTCAAGACCGATCTTGGTCAATCTTCATACCGTCTGGTGTATGGAAAGGCATGTCACTTACCTGTAGAGATTGAGCACAAGGCCTTTTGGGCTATCAAGAAGCTTAACTTTGACCTATGCACTACAGGTGCTCATAGGAAACTCCAACTATCTGAGTTGAAAGAGCTTAGGAATGAGGCATATGAGAATACCCGGATTTACAAGGAAAAAACCAAGGTTTTCCATGATAGGCACATTTTGAGAAAATCTTTTGAGGTAGGCCAGAATGTTTTGTTGTACAATTCTCGTTTGCATATCTTTCCAGGTAAGCTGAATTCTAGATGGGATGGCCCCTATATTGTTCAAAAAGTTTATCCTCATGGGGTTGTTGAAGTCCTCAATCCAAGTACAGGAGCTACTTTCAAGGTCAATGGTCAAAGATTGAAGCTGTACATAGAGATGCCTACTCCAGTTGAAGAAGAGGTCATGGATCTCCATGAGTCTCTTTACCTTGACCCCTGATATCCTGGTATGTATCCCTTCCCTTGTCCTTATTCTTTCTTTTCTACATGCATTGAGGACACTGCATGAATTAAGTGTGGGGGGGTGTGTTGGACTTTAATTGTGAATTTTGTGAATTTTGATTGTGGCGATAGTTTTTGGTTATGTGCATAAGTCTCTTCGATTTGCAAAGTGAGAGTGAGAGGGAATTAGGTGCCCTCCTAGCATGCAAAATAATAAAAAAATCCCTTTTCAAGGATGGTAGTTGGTTTTTATCCGGTGATGGGGATTGAGTTTGAAAATATGAGTGCTACTTCATGTGATGGTTAGATTCCTCTATGTGTTTATGGACCCCTTTGATCTGTTGGCTAGTAGTTGAGACCAATTTGTTTGTGGCAAGGCATGAAAGTGAAAGTGAATGAAAAAAAAGAGAGAAACAGAAAGAAAAGTGGAATTCCTTGGGACTAGACAGGGCACTATGCGTCATGAAGCAGGGTGACTTGATCGAAATTACTTGGAAGGAAACTCAAAAAAAAAAAAAAAAAAAAAAAAAAAAACTCTTGCAGTCTCAATGTCTTATGGATACATGCAAAAAGCAAAGCTACCAAGTATTTGGGTGTCTGGTGTATGCTCCACCATGTCATTCAGAGAACAGTAGTAGAGTAGAAAAAGAGTTTGTTGTTGAGAAAGAAAAAAAAAAAAAAAAAGCTTTTGCCTTAATGCCTGGAAAAGAAAGTATGGTAAAAAATACTCAATACCTAAGTCTTTGGTTCCATCAGTGCTATGAGTGGTTTACTTGAAGGTGAGTAGTGTTTAGAAAATATGAGGAGATCCTTTGACCTTGATGCATGCTTGTTACTTGAATTAATGTGGGGTGATAAAATTCAAGTGTGGGGGAACCTTTGGCTCCTTAATCTTTCGTTGAGTATTTCTTTGAGATTGTGTGCCCTATCTTACTTATGCCATGAGAAAAATTTACATCATTCTTTTTTATTTATTGAATTTTGGGTGCATATTCACTGCAAACACCCACGAGACACAACTCGTCCACTAGGGGTAACCTAGGGGTTGAAAGGCTTGTTGCACATGCTAAGCGCAACCGTGATTCCTACGAAAGTGAGTTAGGATTTTTTTTTTTGCATTCTAGGTTAGTTTATCTTTTGCTTTACTTGAGGACAAGTAACGTTCAAGTGTGGGGGAATCTGATGAGCACATTTATGTGTGAAATCTTAGGGCATAAAGCATACATTTTACCACATTGGATAGAGTTACTCAGTGCTTTCTTGTGCTTTTCAGGGTTTAGGTGAATTATTATGAAAATGGAGGAGATGATGCTAAGGAGATGTTTTTAAGCTTTTTCGAGGTGTTAATAGTATGGATGCATAGCCCATCGAGTCAGCTTTGCAACGGTTCAAACGACACTTGATTCCGAGTTGAAACGAAGAAGTTATGGCCGTTTCCGTAACGACGCGCGAAAATGGTGTACAGGGGTTTATTTATAATTATTGACAGTCAGACGGGGACAAAGTGAAGCGGAAGTTCGGATTCCAGGGGCCTTAACACAATTATCAGAAGTTACTTTATTGTACCCGATAGATTCCATTTGGAAGGCTTTGGACAGTCCAACTTCAACTTGAGATATCTTGGGCTCCCCAACTCCGAATTGGACGAAATTTGGGTCTATTTTGGGTGATTTTTCATAAGGAACACAATGGTGAGGCCTATATAAGCACCCCATGCTCCACGTTTTCTGAAAGACAGAATGGGTATTTTATTTATTCTTGAAGGAATCCTAGTCATCACCCTTACTCTCTCTCTCCTTCAACTTCTCAAGGGCACTTCTGGAATTCTACTTGGGATAGGTTTATATTTTCTCATCTATGGAAGGTTGAAAAATCAAATATGATTTGATTTTATTGCTTGGAGAAGATATCTACAAAGAAAAGGAAACACTTGTTAGAATTGGAAGTTTATTTTTCTAGAAATAGAAGGTCTATGTAAACAATCTTCTCTTCTTCTTCTTTCTTTTTTTTTCTTTTTTCTTAGGATTCAAGGCATTGTAAAAGAGGAAAGAGAAGAGAATATTCTCTTTTCTTAGGGAATATTTCTCATACACTTCCATCTTCTCTCTTCTCCTCTCTTCCACCTATAAATACCCCCTACCTCTCTTGTAAAAATTGCTCATTCACTTAGTGAAATTTCTTATCTTCTTCTCCTTCTGATTTGTGATTTTTGGCTTTTCTAAGTTCTAGTTTGCTTTTATGATTTTTAGTTAATGGTTATAATAGGTTTAGTTTATGTTTTAATTTCAATTTAAGTCTTCAATTGGGTTGTAATTTCTTAATTCTAGTTTAGGTTTTAAGCCTTCTAGTCTAAGTTCTTAAGTTGATGACAAGACTTGAAGATTTAGAAGAGGAGGCCATGGTAAGTTTATGCAAGTATTCAAGCTTTTCAATTACATTCATGCAAGCACATCCAGGTTTTACTATCTAAACTCTTAATCTCATTCTCCATCTCCTCTATCTCTCTCTATCTTCTTCTTCTTCCCCCTCTATTTCTTTTATTTTAATTTTATATGGTTGTGGTTTATGGATGCATTTTTATTCCCTTATTTCTTTTTATATGATTAGTATGTGTGGCTGTATTTTTATTCCTTTCAATTCGCTTTAGTTTGATAGGTTAGATGCTCATGTGTTAGGACGCCGATTTAATCCCTTAATTTTGTTAGATGCTTATGAGTTAGGATGCATTGATTTTCGTTAGTTTAATTAGTTTAATTTAACACTTTAATTTGGTTCACTTTGCATTACTTTTAAGTTAGTTAAATAGAGTGGCGTATATCTCCTCGTGTTCGACCCGTAGCTACGATTGATCCGTATGCTTGCGGTTTTATTTTAACTCAAACAATGTTCCTCATTTTAGGAGAAACATTGTTTCTGTTAGTAGGCTTGTTTTGGATGGTTATGGTCCTCTTTGGTAATAAGTTAACTATTCGGTTGAATAATTCTTTTATTGCTTCTGGCCTACTGGATAACGGATTATATCTCTTAAAACCAGTACTAGAGATAAATGAGATCTCCAATAATTCTTTAAAAAGAAAATCAGCCCAAGATAATTCAACATATCTTTGGCACTTGAGGTTAGGTCCCATTGAAGTAGAAAGGATAAACAGTTTGGTGAAGGATGGGCCTTTGGATACATTGAAGGTAGAACCTTATCCAAACTATGAGTAGTATCTACAAGAAAAGATGACCAAGAAACCCTTCTCTCACAAGGGAAGAAAAGCCGAAGCTGTGTTAGAATTGATACACTCAGATATATGTGGACCCATCAATGTTCAGGCGAGATATGGTTACGAATACTTCATGACCTTCACTGATAACTACTCTCATTATGGTTATATTTACTTGATGCACCACAAGTCGAAAACCTTTGACAAATTCAAGGAATTCTAAGCGGAGGTTGAAAAATAGTTGGGTAATTGCATCAAGTGCTTCCGATCTGATCGAGGAGGAGAGTACTTATTAGATGAGTTTAGGGACTATCTGGAGGAAGCTGGGATTATAACCCAGTTGACTGCCCCAAGAACACCTCAACAAAATGGAGTTTCAGAAAGGAGGAACCGAACCTTGTTGGACATGGTTTAGTCCATGTTGAGTTATTCAAAACTGCCATTGAGTTTTTGGGGTTTCGCACTGGAAACTGCCATCTATATACTGAATAGGGTACCAACAAACTGTGACCAAAACACCTTTTGAGTTGTGGTATCGGCATAAGACCAGTCTTCAACATCTTAAGGTGTGGGGTTGCATAGCACATGTAAGGAAACAACAAACGGATAAGTTGAAATCCCGAACAGATATATGCTATTTCTTGGGATACCCTAAGACTATAATAGGCTACTACTTCTATGATCCTGTTAATCAGAAAGTCATAGTTAGTAAGCATGCAACATTTCTTGAGGATGACATGATCTTACCAAGATCAGATCCGGTGGTCATAAAAGAAATAACTAATGACCAAGTACAATCTGCATCGACAGAGTTTCCAGTTGACGTACCCATAGTTGAGCAACAGCCTCAAGAGCCTAGGAGGAGTGGGAGGTGTATCAGGCCACCAACTCGTTTAAACCTTCTCACAGAGGAGGATCAAAAGGTGAAAGAATTCCACATGGTGTCTGATTGTTCAGACAAAGATCCTTATACTTACGCTGAGGCTCTTAAGGATGTTGACTCAGTGAAATGGCAGGAAGCTATGAGCAGTGAAATAGATTCCATGGATTCTAACCATGTCTGGACTCTTGAAAATCTACCAGAAGGGGTAAAACCCATTGGCTGTAAATGGATTTTCAAGAGGAAGAGAGGTGTGGATGGAAAGGTGGAACGTTTTAAGGCAAGACTGATGGTGAAGGGATATACTAAAAAAGAGGGTATTGACTATGATGAAACCTTCTCAGCAGTAGCGATGATTAAATCCATTCGGATTCTATTATCGATTGCTGCATACCATGATTATGAGATCTGGCAGATGGATGTACAGATCACTTTCCTTAACGGTTATCTTGATGAGGTCATATACATGAATCAGCCAGAGGGTTTTGTCTCCCCAGGAGAGGAAAACAAGGTATGCAGGTTGTTGAGGTCCATTTCTAGACTATAACAAGCTTCCAGATCCTGGAACATCCGCTTTGATCAAACTATCAAAGATTTTGAGTTTGAACAAAACATTGATGAACCATGTGTGTATAAGAAAGTCTGTGGGGATGCCGTCTATTTCCTTGTCCTATATGTGGATGATATACTATTCATTGGGAATGATGTGGAGTTACTTTCATCTGTAAAGATGTGGTTATCCAAAACATTCTCAATAAAAGATCTGGGTGAAGCCAGCTACATCCTAGGAATTAAGCTTGTGAGAGATCGCAAGAAGAGGATGTTAGGATTGTCACAATTCACCTACATTAACAAAGTGCTTGAGAGGTTCAACATGCAGGATTCGAAGAGAGGTAATGTGCCTCTCAGACATGGAATTGGCTTATCCAAGTCACAATGTCCTCAAACTCCTGAGAAAATTGAGACTATGAAGAGAGTTCCTTATGCTTCGGCAGTAGGAAGTCTGATGTATACCATGTTGTTTACCAAGCTAGATATTTGTCTTACTGTAGGGATTGTGAGTCGATATCAACCCTATCCAGGACAAGAGCATTGGACAGCTGTCAATGTCAAACCCTGCTCCTGACTAGTTGGACTTTTGATTGAAGGGCAGGAACCCCTGACCAGGCAACCAGGAACACTGTGGAGTATTACTCTAGTCAATGGGATCAATGAGAAGACTTTGCACAGGTTCCCCTATATACCTTTCAGAAGATGGACAACAGACCCCTGCACTTGCACAGCTCATAGCATGATGTATGGTCTGGATCCCAAGTAATCTCTCTCCTCCCCATAACAATGGGACCCACCTCTAAAAAAGTGTGTAAAAAAACCTTTAAAGGGCATGTGGGGACAATACCCTGACCAAGGGTCAAACCCCAGTGCAAAGCCCACTGAGATTCAGCTTGCTGAAATCTCTGGGCGATGGCACTGGGCGATGCAGACAAGGCCCAGAGACATCGCCCAGTGAGTGAAATAGCATATTTTATTGGATTTTAATTATGGGGACCACCCAATAAGAACATGGGCACCCTCCATAGATAGAGGGTAGTCTGAGGGACCACCTCATACCCTTAGTTCACTGTGGACCCCACAAGTGTGCCCAAAATCACTTAGAATCAGTTTAAAAACCTTTTTTCAAAAGGGGCCTTCACAGCCAAACAAGCCTCAGTGTGGGTTGGGCCCATAAATAGGAAGGCCTTGGGCTCATTTAGAGAGAAAGGAGAGAAAGAAGAGGAAGGAGAAGAAGAAAGAAGAAGAAGAAGGAAGGGGATTGAAGGCTGCCACCTATCCAACCTTGGAATCAAATTCCTCTCACTTGGACAGGTATAAATCTTCATAAAAACCTGCTGCCCTCTTAAGATCTCTAAGTTTTGTATGGTTTTCTGCTCCCTGGGCAGCCTAGAACAGCTAGGGTTTGCCTTGAATAGGTCCAGATCTGCCATGCAAGCTTAGAGCATGGGAGATCTGTGATTTTTATTAGATTTCATAAGGCTGATATGCTGTTCTTGAGAGCCGAATCTGGCTGTGCACAGCTGTACTGCCAGATGCCCTATTGTTTTGTGATTTGGAACCCTAGGTGCAAGCTAAGACTACATAGACCTAACCCTAGATGATTGCAGCCATGAATCATCTTATCACAGCTGTTTCCAACCCTGCTTATGGCTGAAAGTGAGGTTTATTGTCACACCCCCATCCCTGAACCACGGGAAATGCAACCGGAGCATACAACTACGCTCTCCAACCACCAGAATCACGATGCAGACCCAAGACTAACTCATTCACAACGACGATAATAGGTAAAAAGGAAAGGATTAATATTAATAACATCGAGTTAGCGGAAGCTAGGTGATAACATATAAAATATTATCTATTCAAGTTTACCCCTTCAAGTACAATTCGTTCTAATCGGGACTTATGTATTACCTACTATATAAATAATACATCTATCATGAAAGGAATCAAAAGAATACACCTATAATTCAAAATGAATAATCAAGTGCATCAAAAGATGGCCACCGCCATAAGTCACCGTCCCGCCAAGGAACACACATCGCAAGCAACACTGGTCCATGCCCCACGATCTCCGGAGCCCACCAATCAACGTAACCAGCCTCGGGAGTCTCGTACTCAGGCCACTCGCTCGAATGTACCTGCATCAACTAAAAATATGTTTCCTCGAGGAGTGAGCTCCAATCGAGCCCAATGAGTGGCTAAGCCACACAAGCATACACAATAATAATAATGAATGGGGTTGATCGCAAACCATACATGATGGACGGATACCAAGGTGTCCCATACCACCAAGGTAGACCGTACATCACATACAATTTACAATCATGCTACATGAATGAATGATGATGTATAGTTTTATTGTTATCCACCTAACACACAACTAAGTCGTATAGTACTATAGCAACACCTTAGGTAGCATCCCCGACATCGGTACCATAAACGGATGGTATACCGGCGATGACAAACCCGAGTCGCGCCGGAAGCCTGCTGCACTGTCTCCACCAAGAGATATACGCAAACCCCGAGTCAAATCCCGTCCTGGCGTTCGCCCAAAATACGGTTGGCGCCCGAACTTCCCGGTGGGTATACCCGAATAACGGTCGGAACCCACGGATTTGACCGACACCTAACCCCCCGTCGGTGAGGGTCATAGTACTGGGTAAACATTTATCCTAGCCAGCATTCACCTATTGTATGAGTGAGGCGCATGTGCATAGGCCGAGGCCGAGTCCATAGATACCGAAATACGGTCGGCCGGCTATCCTCTCGCCCCTCTAGCCCATACGTACGTATACAAGTACGAGATGTGAATACCGAAGGCGCTCGGTCGGTCACCATCCCGTTTCCACCTAATGCAATGGACAACTCTAATGCAATTTCAAGTACGGCAATCTCAAGCCCAAGACCCACCGGCACTTGGATCCCGCTACCGAAGCCCTAGATCTACATGCCATGAGTGAGTCCATATTATGGAATCCTCGTGTCCAGCACCAACCGGCACCCAAGTCCCATAACTAAATCCAACACCATTCGCACCATAGTGCAAGAAAATAAATAATATCGCAAGACAAGAATGTAAAGTCCTATCAACATCTAAACATTTATATCGTCCCATATCTTACTAATAATTATATATTATAGCACACATGCATGAATGACATTCGCAAGACATGACACACAAACATTCCATAAATTAAGACGTTTGCTTAACTCACTCACCTTGATTCTCACCAATCGCCGACGGAGCTCTTCAAATCGGCGTCGATGCCAAGTACACTTGTCCCACGTACTAATACGCCCCGAGCCAGGTCGGTCAACCTAAAGAGAGTGTACAACGTGGGGAGAGATTAGTGCCTTAGGGCTAGAAGAGTTGGGCCACATAAGTTATCAAACAAGGCTAAAATAGGGGACCGCACATACAAGAAGGCTATATCATGTGCCTGCCCATGTGCCTGTCCATGTGCTGTCCCTCTCGGACTTTCCCACCGGCAGATCTAGGTTCTCGGACCGGCACTTGCATGTGCCTGTCCATGTGCCTGTCCCTCTCGGACCTCACACCGGTAGATCTTTCTCGGGACGGCACTTGCATGTGCCTGTCCATGTGCTTGTCCCTCTCGGACTTCCCACCGGCGATCTAGTTTCTCGGGGACCGGCACTTGCATGTGCCTGTCCATGTGCCGCCTTCTGCTCATGCCATTCCGAGAATGGTTTTGCAGCCCCAAAGTCTTGGGCTAAAATGGGGTATTCTTAGGGGTTTTTAGGGGTCTCTTTGGCCATGAGAACAACCCCAACCAAGGTGCCATAGCACACACCCAACATGGGTTTGTAAACCCCATGATCGATTAGGTTTTCCTCCATTAAATACATATGGAAAGGAAACTCATGGGTTTGGGTATTGGGGTTTTGAAAGGGTCTTTAATCAATGTTATTTAACAACCCACAAACCACACCTCTATGGTCTTCCATGAGGGTTGGTGAAACCCATAAATGGAGGTGAATCCCCAACTTAGGGTTCATAAATGGAGAAAGGGTGAAAGGGGGTTCAAGGTAGGATTAGGTGTCTTTATAACTAAGCTTCAAAGATTAGCCATTAATGGCCTTTCCATTAGGGTAGATGAAGCACTCATGGCTCATAAGTCCAAACCCTAGGTCTATAAATTAGGAGGTGAGAGAGAGAGAGAGAGAGAGAGAGAGAGAGAGAGAGAGAGAGAATGCTCACCAATGTAGGAGAGCAAGCTTGGGTTCCACCTCTCTTCCTTCTTCTTCTTCTACCTTTCGTTCCTTCTTTCTTCTTCTTCTTCTTCTTTTTCTTCTTCTTTTTCTTCTTCTTTCTTTCTTTCCTTCTCTCCTTTCCTCTCCACGATTTAGGTTTTCTATTGTGAGGTGAATAGTGGATTGACCCCTATTTACCTCACTTTAGTCTTAAGTCATGTTTGGTTGTCTTAGGTCTTTAGGTCAATTTTAGTTATTGGGCCCATTATACTACTAGGCCCATAATATGATTAGAATGAACATCGGTCCTAAGCCCATTCTAGTATTTATACTCATGAGTTATTAGGATATTAACTTACTCCCAATCATCCGTAAGTGAGAACGGGTACACCGGCGAGGGCCAGGCGATCCTCGAAATAAGGAAATGCTAGGAATGCACCTCGAAGATAAACTTTCCCCTACCTCGCCGATGTACCTATCCTCGATGACTTCTCCGAGTCACGGTCAACAATCTTGTGGGATGGCTTGAGTATCATGGTCCACAGTTCTCACAAGCGTACTCCGCTTCCGGTTCTACATAAAAGGTTCAAACCAGACCGGTGGTCAGACCGAGTTTTAAACTGGATTTTGGGCACGGATTTAACATTTATGCTTGAAGAAAACCCTATGACACTATTCACTGGGTTGTCTGGGCAGCCTCTAGTAGCTAAATGGTGAGTCTAATGGATGATCCATTTGGATCAAAATGAAGATCAACCCTAGGGCTTCCTCACCCCCTAACATGCATGGGGATCAATTTTGATCACTGCCCATGAAGCCCAACCTTGGGAACTCAGCCCAATGTCGATTTGAGGGCACTGGGCGATGCACCCAACGCCCAGAGACATCACCCAGTGAAGGATATGCTACTGTTTCTGCATTCTGGTCTAGGAAACCTTACCTAATGGCTGTGGGACAGTGTGGGAAGGTAAAAAAATAACATAAATGCACTTCCCCACATCTGCCCTTATTAAGGAAATGCTTTGGAACCCAAGTGGGCCCCGCAGGTGAAGGAAACCCTGCCTATGCTAGGTCCTACAGCACAAACAAGCTGTGGACAGCACTGTGAACCTAATCTGACCTAGGGTCAGTGTCAAACCCTACTCCTGACTAGCTAGAATTTTGGTTCAAGGATAGGAACCCCTGATCAGGCAACCAGGATCACCCCAGTGACATGGACAAATGAAGAAACCCTGTGCATGTCCTCCTTTATGCCTATGAGAAGATGGACAGTGGACCCCTGCACTTGCACAGCTCACAGCCTGATGTATGGCCTAGATCCCAGGTAATCTCTCTCCTCCCCATTACTGTGGGACCCACCTATATAAAAATATGCCAAAAAACCCTAATGGGCATGTGGGGACAATACCCTGACTTAGGGTCAAACCCCGTGCAAGCCCCATTGAATTTCAGCTTGCTGGAATTCTCTGAGCGATGGCACTGGGCGAGGCAGCAAGGCCCAGTGGGTGTTTTTGATTATTTTAATTATTTTTAATTATAGGGACCACCCAATATGATCATGGGCACCCTCCACTGATAGAGGGGAGTCTGAGGGACCACCTTATGCCCTCAATTCACTGTGGCCACCAAAGAGCCCAGAATCAGTCAGAATCAATTTAAAAACTGATTTTCAAAAGGGACCTTCACAGGCAAACATGCCTCAGTGAAGGGGGGGTCTATAAATAGGAGGGTCTTGAGCTCATTTAGAGCTCTTATTTTGTGTTGAAACCATGGGGAGAGAAGAGAGGAAAGAAGTGAGAAAAAGGGAGAAGAAGGAGAAGAAGAAGGAGAAGGAGGAAGAAGGAGGTGCTGCTACCACCATCCACGCCTAAATCCGAGCTGCTCCTACCCATTTCGGGTATAAAACACCCCCTATACCTGCTATCCCTATTCCTTCTCTATGTATGATGTGTTCATGCTTCCTGGGCAGCCCATAACAACTAGGGTTAGCCCAGAACTGCTCCAGATCTCCCATGCAGACCTTATGCATGGAAGATCTGTGATTTTTACATAAATTTAAATGGCTGATTTACTGTTCTTGGGAGCCGAATCTGGCTGTGCCCTACTGCACTGCCCAGATTTACTCCTGATGAGCTGATTGGAGTCCTGGGTGCAAGCTAGGGCTGTAGAGACCAAACCCTAGGTGGTTCTAGCCCTGAACCAGTATTTTTCAAGTTTTTCCAGCCTTGCATGTGGCTGAAATCAGATTCCCAAGCTTGGCAAAACCCTATGACACTATTCACTGAGACTGTCTGGGCAGCCATTGGTAGCCTGATGATGGATCTGATGGAGGATCCATTTGGATCAAAATGGAGGCCATCATCCCTGGGGCTACCAAACCCCCCTGACATGCAAGGGATCCAATCTGACCTCAGTCCATAAGGCCCCACCTTGGAAACTCAGCCAACATCGATTCTACAGCCACTGGGCGATGTAGACATCGCCCAGAGCAAACGCCCAGTGAAGGGAAATTGGCTGGATTGGTGGACAAACTTGGGGGATCTCACCCTTTGACCCCTGGACACTGTGGGAAGGTTGGAAAATTACCAAAAAGCCCTTCTACACATCTGTCCCTGATTGGAAATGTTTTGGAACCTAAGTGGGCCCCGCAGGTGAAGGAAACCCTGCTGTGCTTGGTCCTACAGCACAGGCAAACTGTGGACAGCACTGTAAACATATTCTGACCTAGGGTCAGGAACAACCATTGAAATGACCATTTTACCCTTTGAGCCACTGACATTGGTTGAGGAACCAGGACAGGACCTAAGGCCCAGTGCAAGGCCCAATGATTCCAAGTGAGAACCAACTGAACCCTAGGTCAACCCAGTAAGTTTAGGGTAACCCTAGGACTCCCAGTAACAGACTGACAACTTAACATGACAAATTTTGATTTATATCTAGGACTTGATCCCATGCTCGAGGACCACTATCAAACTACTGTGGGAACTGAGTTTGCAACTGAGGTCTTAGAACCCAACTCAGGTGAGTAAATAATACTATCATATGTGTATATGTAATTTTGATCTGATGCCAGCTAATAAGAATTGAATATAATTGCTGTGTTATTTACTTCTGTTCAAACTACTCAAATCACTACATAATGACTGTCTGTTGATCAACACTGTGAATTCTTATATGATGATTGTGAATGTTAGACTAGATGCCGTAGTCGGCTTGGAAATGAGGCCCGTGGTAGCCCATAGTATGGGATGCAGTTTACACCACCTGACTCATACGACGCCTGTTGGGGTGACCATCAGAAAATGAGAAAAGAAAAAAATGAATGAATAAAACACCGAAATGGTGCATGAATGAAAGAACACCGGAATGGTGCATATGGGCTATAAGCCAGAAAAGAAAAGAAAAGAGAAAAGAAATGGGTTGTCCCACGGGTTAATCACAGAGGGTTGGTCGGGCTAACCTTGGTGAACGAATGCGGGAGCTGACTGGTCCTCTCTGACAACTCAATGGGTGTATCATAGGAAGGGGTTAGAAGCCCGCATCAGGGATACATGTATTGGAGATTGTAGTAGCACAGACCCGACTTAGTTGTATTGCTAGGTGGATATTAAATAATCTGGACTTGCATATCATGTAGGATCATATGAACTATGAATTACGATTGCATGTGCATGCATGATTGATGTTATTTGCTCACAAGCTCGGTGGGGCTCATACTCTGTTATACAATGTTTTCTTAGATGATTTTGCAGATCAATGCCACTGTGGCATGGAGGGTCATCTCGAGGAGGAGAGTCATGGTAGTTATGATGATGTTGGTGTGGACCCCTACGGAGGTCATACCAATCCTGTGTACTTTCTCAGTGGTCGTGGATGAAGACCGTTGAGGAGTGCTTTTGAAGTTTTGTTTTGGGGACACCTTTTTGTTCTGCTAAGAGATTCCCTGTTTGACTGTGGATCAGTTGTAGTTCTTTTTACGTTTCTTTTTGGGGTTGAGTATACTCACCCTGTATATGGCTATGTATGTAGTACTGTACTTATTAGCTTTGCTTCTTGTTTGTGGGTTGGAGGGAAATGTTTAAACTTTCATATGTATATATTATCACCATTTCCTCGTATCGCTATGCTTCCCTTTATTATTGAACTGTAGTTTATCTGCTGCACTCTGATCTTGCCTATGGTAAAGATATGGTTGTGGTTCCATGATCGTATGCACTACTTCTAGATCCGTGGGATTTGGCAGATTGCCGTTATGCAATTTGGATCACCTACCCAATTCTCCTAGGGGTGGTTTGGGGTGTGACAGAGGTTGGTATCAGAGCATGAGGTCTTTTCACGATTATGGATTGCAGACTAGGACTAATAAGCTTTAAACAGTAAAACATGTCATAATTAAAAATTATAAAGGGGTAGATGTAAATAAACAAAAGTGCATAAATTCCATTAACTAAAAGATAATTGTAACTAAGCCATTACATAAGCTTTAATTACATGGACTAAAATGCAATAACTACATAGCTGATAAAAAAAAAAAAAAAACAAACACTAAACGAGATACATCCCAAACAAAGAAAAGTACATAAGCATAAAGAAAACAAAAAAGTAATCAGAACCACGTAGCAAGAATGTCTGGAACTACTGGAGCTAATCAGTCAGAGGCAGATCAGTAGGAGGAGGCTGAGTCTGGTGATAGTCAACTCTGTAGAACCTGTCCTAGAAGTCTAGACGTTGCTCCACAGACCCCACTCTCGTATCCAAAGAAGTGAAGCCCTGATCCACCCTAGTTGCCAAGCTAAAGAGCTGAGTGCCAAGACTCTGGAAATGTGACATCATCTATGCCCACTCTGGAGGTCCTGGAACATGGGAGCTATTAGTGCCTGTCGCCTCATATGCAGGTAAGGCAGAAAATTGAGTGTCAATGCCCTCAGAACCACCCTGACCTGTGCCCTGCTCCTCTTCAAGTAACCCCTCATCGAGTGCATCACCACCCTTCTCTCCACCCTGCTGCTCATCACCAGGCATCATCTACTCCTCATCCTCTGGTGGACCCTCTCCTGGCACTTTCATCTTCAGAATGGAAGTCTTATCTATGGGCCTGGATTTGGTCCTATCAATGTACTTGCCCTCCAATGGCACCCCAAAATACCGAAAGACCAAGGTGAGAAATTTCCCATAAGGAAGGTTCCCATCAGCTGGGTTCCGTGCGTGATAGAGCATCACCTGAAGTAACAGATACGGGAGGTTGATGATTGGACCCCCCTGACCAGCTCCCAAAAGGCAGTAGGTAATGTATGCTCTCATCATAGATATACTGCCCTTGTTCCCACCCTTAGGGTAAATATTATAGGTTACACACCTACTAATCACCATGGCACTAGGTCTGTAAGAGGTCTCAAACTTAGGTGTGTTCCCTGAACTTGTCAAAGCTTCAAAGACCGTTCTCCTGGTCTCCAAAGAAAACATATCTGAAATATCCATACGGGGCTAATAGTAAACCGTCTCTCCTGTGTCTGGTAAGCCCAAAATCTCTGTTAGAAGGGTAGTGGTGAGCCTGATATCCACTCCCTTTACCCTACTCAATAGTGTAGATTCTTGTGCCCCAGATGGCATCAAGTTACAATAGAAATACCGAACCAAGTTGGGATAACAAGGCTCAATAGGGGATAACATCGGTGCCCAACCTAGGGCATTAAACCTAGCGAAGAGGTTGTATTGGTGGAAATCCTCTACTCGCACCACCTGGCCATTCACTATCTTTACGGATACAAAATTCTTCCACTCCTTAGCGTGCTTGTACCTGGAGAAAAGATGGTGGTCAAAATCTGGTTCCTCTGAAGATGAATCATCTCTAGGGGATGATGGTGGTACTGAAGAATAGGAAGAATCCTCGGACTTGACCCGTAGCCTCTTTTGGCCTACCGATTTCCTAGTAGTACGATGACTTGTAGACATTCTCTGCAAAAAGAGAAAGAAATACCATAGTTAGGGCAAGCAAGTTTGACAAAACCCTAACCTAAGTAACAGAAAATGAAATAAGTCAAGGAAAAGACAAAGTAAATAAGCATGCCTAGGAATCACAAACAACCCGAGGAAATGCCAAGATTTGGTGTAGAAGTGGTCCCCTCACCCTCCAAGGACTTCTCCCAAGTGTTTAGAGAAGTTTAGAATGAAATAGGAGTCAAATGGGGCCCTCTTGGATATTAAAAGCATGCGCCCGATTCTCTGGGCGATGTGGCAACGCCCAGAGACATCTCCCAATGAGCGCATATTGTTGGTTTTTGAGTTTTGACTTATGGAAACTTGGGAATTACCTAAAGTGACCTTAGAGAACACTAAAACATAGCTTTTTATTAATGTAAAAAATAATATAATATAATAAAATAATAATATTCAAATGACCTAAGAGTTCAACCAACCTAGTCTTCTTAAGGTCAAAAGGGTGAAATTTCTACATGTGGTTTTAGTAGAACACATAGGGACTAAGAACATTTTTGTGAATATAATTAAACTAAGTACTTAATATATTTATATAAATATGAATGTACATGTATGCATAATTATAGGTTATGGTGAATACTACCTAACTACTACATGCTTGAATATTGTGATGTACAAACTGATTGGAGTGTTGCCATGCAAACAGAACTTAGATATGTAAGTATGTTGTAATAAGGGATTAGTAAGTACGGGGAGCGTAGATCTCATCCTAACCAAGGCCTAGGATAACTGAGAATAGGACCTAATAGGGTTCGTAGTAAATTAAACACCTAGATGCTAAGGTACCTCGAGCCAACCCAAGAATTTGTTTCATTGATCTTTAGTTATTTAAGTTTCAGTAGTTGTGTACTTAATTCTTTTAATTAAGTAGGCCCTAATGCCTAGAACCATTTTATGTGACAGGACCTATTACCTTGCCTAAGGCTGGAGACCCTGGCATCATGATCTATCTTAGACATCTATGCGAGAGACTGAGACGGATACGGTTACCGTTACCCTGAGCTAAGAATCGACCGGACTTTTACTTGGCTATTATTGCCATTAGTGGACTCGAAGACCGAGAGTATTTTATGAGTTTAGCTGGAGAGATAAGAGCTGACATAGAATTTCTGCTGGTAATGGAGTTTCTGACCGGGAAGAAGCTGGAGATGCTTGCCTGCTAGATCAGGAAAATAATTAAAAGTCTTTATTCAAAAATTTAAAAATTTTCATTAGTGCCATGCATAGCATACTGACACATAAAATGAATAAGAAAGAGAAACATAAAGTATTCAATAAGACACATCACCTAATAAACCAAGACAATGAATCTAACAATCCACCTTACTGGTATGACTCATGATACTCATTGGAACTGTGGACTAGATTTGTACCTGCTTAGTTAGGAAACAACTATTGATCTATATAGATGAAATTGGAATATTGAACACGCTCCTCTTTTCAGAGAAGCAACAATGGTCAACACTAGAAGTTCTCGTGGAGGACATAAAGGTAAACAACCTAGAGTTGTACCGGAGGTTGAGCTGCCTAACGGAACTGAGGCTCAAAACTCTGAGGCATCGACTACTTCATCAGGAGCACCAGTGGCTGCATAAGCTACTACTGCAGCACCTCAGCCAAGTGTGGCAGTCGGCGACGTGACTGCATTCATGACCATGATGATGCGGACCATGCAACAATAACAAGAATTGCTTGGTCAGATGTCTACGCAATTTGTAACCATGATGCACGAGCGCGCTGCACCACCACCACCACCGAATCGACCAGTGCTTTTCCACCACCTGTGCCTCAGCATTTAGCAGAAAATTCCACCGCCAAGGTTATGGAGAGATTCAAGAAACTCCAACCGCCTGCATTTTTGAAAATAACCTCTGAGGCAATGCAGTCGGAACGATGGATCAGTGCCCTAGAAAAGGCATTTGAAGTACTTGAGTGCATGGACGCACAAAAGATTATATGTGCTGGTTATCAGTTGCAGTATGAAGCCGAAGCTTGGTGGAAGACAACTAGGCTTAATTTGGAAGCTTCTCACCCAAATCCCACATGAGCGCAATTTAAAGAAATTTTCTTTAAGAACTACTTCCTTGAGAGTTTTAAGGACAGGAAAGAAGCAGAATTTATTGCATTGGTGCAAGGAACCAAATCAGTGCTGGACTATCAACAATAATTTAAAGATCTGTTCCACTTTGCTCCAAAGCACCTGAAGGGGGAAGTTAGTAAGGCTAAGAAATTTGAAAAGGAACTCAAAACCGAAATAGGGTCAGTGTTGTCTATTATGGACATTCGGGATTATGCTCAAATGGTTGATAAGGTGAAGACAATGGAGGATAGGTTCAAGGAAAAAGAGAAAGAAAAGACTTTGACATCGTCTGGTTTGAACAAAAGGCCAACTAATTTTCAAACCTATGGGTGGCCAAATAAAGTTTACTGAGGGACGAGTTCAAGTCCGAATCTGATTCCGTATCGTAGGCTGAACGTGGGTCAGAATCCTTTTCACCCCACAATTACCCGACCTGCTCAACCTACTACGAGTCAAGCAACGACAGTAGCTTTGCTAGCCCAACCAGCAATAAGTCAAGTGAGCAAAGCCTCGACACCTGGTGCTCCACCCTTTAAGTGCTATCTATGCAACAAGGAAGGGCATATGGCTAGAGATTGTAGATCGCGTGGATACGGCAACAACTTGCCAAATCAGCCTTACACTAGGCCATTTCAGCCACGGGACAATCGGATGCAAGGAAAGGTGTATGCTTTGACAAATAAAGAGGCTGAGGCAAACCCTGACATACTAATAGGTAAGTTGTTGAACACTACTTAACTAAAGGGAATAATTGACTTACTTTATGTAACCTAAATTACCTACAAACCCTAGGTACCCTGAATGTCTCGACCATACCCACACTAGTATTATTCGAGTCGGGCACGACCCACTCTTTCATCTCCTTGATCTTTGCCAGTAAGATGAAAGATCAACCAAGAGACATTGGGCATGAGCTAGTAGTCAGCACACTGACAGAGAGTGTCGTGAGTTTAAAGGAGGTCTACGACCCTTGTCAGATTGAAATTTTTGGAAAGGAACTAACCGCACGATTGATAAAGATGGATATAAATGATTTTGACATAATACTAGGCATGGATTGGCTATCTGCCTATGGTGCAAACGTCTTATGTGCGGAGAAAAAGATAAAGTTTAAACTAGAAGATGGGTTAGACTTCACCTATCAAAGTGAACCAAGGAGGAAATCCAGAAGGATAACATTATCCGCACTCCAGGCTCGGAAGTTACTAGAAGAAGGATGCCAAGGCTTTTTGGCCACTGTGATAGACACGGAGGTGAAGACAAACCCTTGGAGGAACTCCATGGCGTTAGAGAATTTCCTAATGTATTTCTAGAAGATCTGACTTAGCTACCGCCAGACCGCGACATAGAGTTTGCGATCGATCTGATTCTGGGAGCAGCACCAGTATCTAAGGCACCATATCGAATGGCACCTATCGAATTTAAAAAATTACAGGCACAACTTTAAGACCTGCTGAAGAAGGGATTCATTTGACCCAGTGTGTCACCCTGGGGAGCACTCGTGTTGTTTGTTAAAAAGAAGGATGGTAGTATGTGGCTGTGTATCGACTACCTCGAGTTGAATAAACTGACGATCAAGAATCGATATCTGTTACCGTGTATCGACAACCTATTTGATCAGCTATAAGGAGCGAGAGTTTTCTCCAAGATTGATCATAGGTCGGGATACCATCAACTGAAGATCAAAAGCGGTGACATTCATAAAATGACATTCCGAACTCGATACGGACACTATGAATTCATAGTTTTAACGTTTGGGCTAACCAACGCCCCGGCAGCATTCATGGATATGATGAATAGAGTATTCCATGACGTGTTGGATAAGTTCGTCATAGTATTTATTGATGACATCCTGGTGTACTCTAAGAGTGAGGAAGAGCACGGGCAACACCTTACTTTCATGTTGTAGCGATTACGGGAACACTAGCTCTTTGCCAAATTCAGCAAATTTGAATTCTGGCTTCACCAAATTGGATTTCTGGGGCATATCATCACCAAGGATGGCATCAAAGTAGACCCTAGCAAGGTGAAAGCGGTTCTCGAGTGGAAGACTCCGAAGAATGCCACTGAGATCCAAAGTTTCTTAGGATTGGCTTGTTACTACCACCAATTTATTGAGAATTTCTTACGCACCTCGACACCCATGACAAAGCTTATGAAGAAGGACGCCAAGTTTGAGTGGAATGAAGCATCCGAGAAAAGCTTCCAAGAATTAAGAAACCGGTTAGTAACAGCTCCAGTTCTGACCATTCCATACGGAACTGGAGGAATGGTAGTATATACTGACTCATCTCAGACGGGATTGGGTGGCGTATTGATGCAAAAGGGAAAGGTAGTCGCCTACGCCCCCAGGCAATTGAAGGAACACAAGAAGAATTACCCCACTCATGATTTGGAGTTGGCAGCGATAGTCTTCGCGTTGAAAATTTGGCGACGTTACCTATATGGTGAAAAGAGTGAAATCTTCAGTGATCACAAAAGCCTGAAGTATTTCTTCATCTAAAAGGAGCTAAACATGAGATAGAGACGGTGGTTGGAATTGATAAAGGACTATGATTGTGAGATCCAGTACCACCCCGGTAAGGCCAATGTTGTGGCGGATGCATTAAGCAAAAAATCTCAGACTGCGTCCCTCGTATCTTTGGTCGTAAGTGAGCAATTAATAGAAGAAGCTCAAAAATTTGATTGGAACTCATGATCGAAGAAGCGGCTATGCAATTAGCAGCAATGGACTTGCAGCCGTCGATACGAGAGGAGGTAATTGTGAAGCAACCATTGGATCCCGAGATGGCCAAGATGATTCGGGAAGTTCAACATGGAGTCCATAAGGACCCAGATTTTTCCTTGGCCCAAGATGGCACATTGAAGTTTCGGGACAGATTGTGCGTGCTAGATGACTACGATGTCCAAGAACTAATTCTTAAAGAGGCGCATAGCTCACCCTATGCTATCCACCCTGGAAGTACAAAGATGTACAAAGATTTGAAGAGATATTACTGATGGATTGGAATGAAACAAACCATAGCAATCTACGTGTCTAAGTGCCTTACTTGTCAGCAGATAAAGGCAGACAGACACTAACCATATGGTTAATTGTAGCCACTTCCCATACCTGAGTTGAAGTGGGAAAGAATCACTATGGATTTCATGACGAATCTTCCCAACACTAGCAAGGGCATGAACGTAATTTGGGTGATCGTAGACGGACTGACAAAGGCAGCTCACTTCATACCAATTACAATTAGTTATCCAATGGAGAAGCTTGCCCAGATATACATTGCAAACATAGTCCACTTACACGGCGTGCCTGTCAGTATTGTGTCTGACAGAGATCCTTGATTTACTTCAAGGTTTTGGAGAAGTTTACAATAGGCATTGGGATCTCAACTAAATCTTAGCATAACTTTCCATCCGCAGACTGACAGACAGTAGGAGAGAACCATCCAAACCTTAGAAGATATGCTCCGAGCCTGTGCTCTGGAAATGAATGATAGTTAGGATGCTCACATATCACTGGTGGAATTTGCATACAATAATATCTATCACTCCACCATTGGCATGGCACCGTTCGAAGCACTCTATGGTAGGAAGTACTGAACTCCACTACATTAGAATGAAGTTGGTGAGCAGAAATATCTTGGACCCAAAATGTTTCAAGTGACCTGCGACAAGGTGGATGTCATAAGAGAGAAGATTAAGGCAGCCCAGTCAAGACAGAAAAGTTATACGGATAATCGAAGGAAGAATATTGAGTTTGAGGTCGGAGAAAAAGTATTCCTTCGAGTATCACCAACTAAGGGATTGCTATGTTTCAACAAGAAGGGCAAGTTGAGCCCATTCATCGGTCCATACGAAATTCTTAATAAAGTGGGATCCATAGCATACCGACTGGTTCTACCACCATCTTTGTCAGGCTTCCACGATGTTTTTCATGTGTCAATGTTGCGAAAGTATATTAATAATCTGACACATGTGTTATCAACTGAACCCAAACAGTTGGACGTGGACATGAACTACGAAGAACACCCCATGGAGATACTGGACAGAAAGGAGCATAACCTTCATAACTGCACCATCATTTTTGTGAAAGTTCGATGGGGAAATAACCCAGTAGAAGAAGCTTCATGGCAACATGAGGAAGAAATGAAAGAGAAGTACCCTCAACTTTTTAGATTACAGGGTAAGCAAATTTTGAGGATGAAATTTTTGTAAGGTGGGGAGAAATGTCAAACCCTGCTCCTGACTGGCTAGAATTTTTGTTCAAGGACAAGAACCCCTGATCAAGGAACCCGGATCACTGTGGAGCATCACTCCAGTGACACGGACAAATGAAGAAACCCTGTGCATGTCATCCTTTATGCGTGTGAGAAGATGGACAATGGACCCCTGCACTTGCACAGCTTATAGCCTATTGTATGGCCTAGAACCCAAGTAATCTCTCTCCTCCCCATTACTATGGGACCCACCTATGTAAAAATATGCCAAAAACCCCTAGTGGGCATGTGGGGACAATACCCTAACTTAGGGTCAAACCCTGTGCAAGCCCCATTGAATTTCAGCTTGCTAGAATTCTCTGGGCGATGGCACTGGGCGATGCAGCAAGGCCCAGTGACATCACCCAGTGGGTGTTTTTGATTATTTTAATGATTTTTAATTATGGGGGCCACCCAATATGATCATGGGCACCCTCCACTGATAGAGGGGAGTTTGAGGGACCACCTCATGCCCTCAGTTTACTGTGGCCACCAGAAAGCCCATAATTAGTCAGAATCAGTTTAAAAACTGATTTTCAAAAGGGACCTTCACAGGAAAACATGCCTCAGTGAAGAGGGTCTATAAATAGGAGGGTATTGAGCTCATTTAGAGCTCTTATTTTCTACTAAAACCATGGGGAGAGAAGAGAGGAAAGAAGAGAGAAAAAGGGAGAAGAAGGAGAAGAATAAGGAGAAGGAGGAAGAAGGAGGTGCTGCTACCCCCATCCAAGCTTGAATCCGAGCTGCTCCTACCCATTTTAGGTATAAAACACCCCCCTATACGTGCTGTCCCTATTCCTTCTCTATGTATGATGTGTTCATGCTTCCTGGGTAGCCCAGAACAACTAGGGTTAGCCTAGAACTACTCCAGATCTCCCATGCAGACCTTATGCATGGAAGATCTGTGATTTTTACATAAATTTAATAGGCTGATTTACTGTTCTTGGGAGCCGAATCTGCCTATGCCCTACTGTAGTGCCCAGATTTGCTCTTAATGAGCTGATTGGAGTCCTGGGTGCAAGCTAGGGCTGCAGAGACCAAACCCTAGGTAGTTGCAGCCCTGAACCATTGTTTTTCAGGCTTTTCCAGCCTTGCATGTGTCTGAAATCAGATTCCCAAGCTTGGTAAAACCTTGTGACACTATTCACTGGGACTGTTTGGGCAGCCATTGGCAGCCTGATGATGGATCTAATGGAGGATCCATTTGGATCAAAATGGAGGCCATCCCTAGGGCTACCAAACCCCCCTCACATGTAAGGGATCCAATCTGATCTCAACCCATAAGGCCCCACCTTGGAAACTCAGCCAACATCGATTCTACAGCCACTGGGCGATGCACTGGGCGATGCAGACATCGCCCAAAGCCAACGCCCAGTGAAGGGAAATTGGTTGGATTGGTGGATAGACTTGGGGGATCTCACCCTTTGACCCCTGGACACCGTGGGAAGGCTAGAAAATTACCAAAAAGCCCTTCCCCACATTTGTCCTTGATTTGAAATGTTTTGGAACCCAAGTGGGCCCCGTAGGTGAAGGAAACCCTGTTGTGCTTGGTCCTGCAGCACAGGCAAGCTGTGGATAGCACTGTAAACATATTTTGACCTAAGGTCAGGTACAACCTTTGAAATTACCATTTTACCCTTAGAGCCACTGACACTGGTTGAGGCACCAGGACATGACCTAAGGCCCAGTGCAAGGCCCAGTGATTCCAAAGTGAGAACCAACTAATCCCCGGGTCAACCCAGTAAGTTTAGGGTAACCCTAGGACTCCCAGTAACAGACTGACAGCTTAACATGACAAGTTTTGATTTATATCTAGGACTTGATCCTGTGCTCGAGGACCACTATCAAACTGCTGTGGGAACTGAGTTTGCAACTGAGGTCTTCGAACCCAACTTAGGTGAGTGAATAATACTATCATATGTGTATATGTAATTATGATCTGATGCCGGCTAATAAGAAATGAATATAATTGCTGTGTTATTTACTTCTATTCAAACTACTCAAATCACTGCATAATGACTGTCTGTTGATCAACACTATGAATTCTTATATGATGATTATGAATGTTAGACTAGATGCCGTAGTCGGCTTGGAAGTGAGGCCCGTGGTAGCCCGTAGTATGGGATGCGGTTGACACCACCTGACTCATACGATGCCATATAGACATGGGGTTAGAGTTTCATCACCCGTGCTACACACCCTTGCCAACAGGGGTTAAGGTGTTTGATGCCTATGGGGGCGACCATCAGAAAATGAGAAAAGAGAAAAAGAAATGAATAGAACACCGGAATAGTGCATGAATGAAAGAACACCAGAATGGTGCATATGAGCTATAATCCATAAAAGAAAAGAAAAGAGAAAAGAAATGGATTGTCCCACGGGTTAATCACAGAGGGCTGGTCAGGCTGACCTTGGTGAACGAATGCGAGAGTTGACTGGTCCTCTCTGATAACTCAATGGGTGTATCGCGGGAAGGGATTAGAAGCCCGCATCAGGGATACATGTATTGGGGATTGTAGTAGCATAGACCCGACTTAGTTGTATTGCTAGGTGGCTAATAAATAATCTGGATTTGCATATCATGTAGGATCATATGAACTGTGAATTGTGATTGCATGTGCATGCATGATTGATGTTATTTGCTCACGAGCTCGGTGGGGCTCACACTCTGTTATACAATGTTTTCTTAGATGATTTTGTAGATTGATGCCGCTGTGGCATGGAGGGTCATCTCGAGGAGGAGAGTCCTGGTAGTTACAATGATGTTGGTGTGGACCCCGACGGTGGTCATACCGATCCTACGTACTTTCTCAGTGGTCGTGGATGAAGACCATTGAGGAGTGCTTCTGATGTTTTGTTTTGGGGACTCCTTTTTGTTCTGCTAAGAGATTCCCCGTTTGACTGTGGATCAGTTGTAGTTCTTTTTACATTTTTTTTTTTTGGGTTAAGTACGCTCACCCTGTATATGGCTATGTATGTAGTACTGTACTTATCAGCTTTATTTCTTGTTTGTGGGTTGGAGGGAAATGTTCAAACTTTCATATGTATATATTATCACCATTTCCTTGTATTGCTATGCTTCCTTTTATTATTGAACTGTAGTTTATCTGCTGCACTCTGATCTTGCCTATGGTAAAGAGATGGTTGTGGTTCCATGATCGTAAGCACTGCTTTTAGATCCGTGGGATTTGGCAGATTGCCATTATGCAATTCGGGTCACCTACCCAATTCTCCTAGGGTTGGTTTGGGGTGTGATAGTTAGGTACAGTCACTATCAATGACCATTTTACCCTTATGCCACTGATACTAGATGATGCACTGGGATATAGACCCAAGGCCCAGTGCAAGGCCCAGTGATTCCAAGTGAGAACCAACTGAACAACCGAGGCAACCTAGTAAGCTTAGGTTAACCCTAGGACTGCCAGTGATAGACTGAAAACTCAATATGACACCTTCTAATTTATATTTAGGATTTGATCTTGCGCTCGAGGTCAACAACCAGACTGCTATTGGACTTGAGTTTGCAATTGAGGTCTTAGAACCCAATTCAGGTGAGTGAATGATATAATCATATGTGCATGTGTAATTATGATGCTATGCCGGCTATTAAGAATTGTAATTTTAAATGTTGTGTTACTTACCTTTGTTTCAAATTACTCAAATCACTGCATAATGATTGTCTGTTGAGCAACACTGAGAATTCTTATATGATGATTGTGAATGCTAGACTAGATGCCATAGTCGGCTTGGAAATGAGGCTTGTGGTAGCCCTTAGAATGGGATGCGGTTGACACCACCCGACTCATACGATGCCATATAGACATGGGGTTAGAGTTTCTTCACCCGTGCTATGCACCCTTGCCAACAGGGGTTTAGGTGTTGGATGCCTGTGGAGGCGACCATATGTATACGAGAAAAGAGAAAAGAAATGAAAAGAACACCAGAATGGTGAATATGGGCTATAAGCTAGAAAAGAAAAGAAAAAAGAAAAGAAATGGATTGTCCCACGGGTTAATCACAGAGGGCTGGTCGGGCTGACCTTGGTGAATGAATGCGGGAGCTGACTGGTCCTCTCCGACAACTCAATGAGTGTATCGCGGGAAGAGGTAACCAAGCCTACACCAGGGATACTTGTATTGGGGATTGTAGTAGCACTGACCTGATTTAGTTGTATTGTTAGGTGGCTAATAATAAACTGGACTTGCATATCATATAGGATCATGTGGATTGTGATTGCATGTGCATGCATGATGATATATTTGCTCATGAGCTCAGTGGGGCTCACACTCTGTTATATATGTTTTCTTTAGATGATTTTGCAGATCAATGCCGTTGTGGCATGGAGGCTCATTACGAGGAGGAGAGCCCTAATTGTTATGATGATCTTGATATGGACCCCGACGGAGGTCGTGCCGATGATGCATGCATTCATGGTGGTCATTGATGAAGACCGTTGATGAGTGCGTTTGATGCTTTTTCTTTTTGGGACTCCTTTTTGTTTTGTCTAGGAGTTTATTCCCGTGCTGGTTGAGGTTCAGTGTAGTTTCTTCTATTTTCTTTTTGGGGTTGAGTTATCTCACCCTGTATATATATATGTTTATATTTCTTTCCTTTAGCTCTCAGCTGTGTAGTTGTTTGTTGTGGGTTGTACTTGGGCGGGAATGTTTCAAAACACTTTATATATATGTATATATCACTTTCTTTCCCGTACTGCTATGCTTTCTCTTTATAATTGTAAAATTGTAGATTATCTGCAGCACTCCGATCTTGCCTTTTGTAATGTGAACGAATGTGGTTTCATGAATGTAATAACTGCTTCTAGATCCGTGGGATTAGCGGATTGCCGTAATGTAATTCAGGTCACCTACCTAATCCTCCCAAGGGGTGGTTTGGGTGTGACAGAGCTTGGTATCAGAGCGTGAGGCTCTTCTTACATTCATGAAATGCAGATTAGGGTAAATAAGCTATCAATATTAAAACAAGTAACAATTAAAAGCTATAAGGGAGGTAGATGTAAATAAATAAAGTGCATAATTTCCATTAACTAAAAGATAACTGCAACTAAGCCATTACATTAGTTTTAATTACATGAACTGAAATTCAATAATTACATCGTTGATAAAAAAAAACACTAAACTAGATACATCCCAAAGAAAGAAAAAGTACATAAGCAAAGAGAAAAAAAAAAGAGAGAGATAGTCATAACCACGTAACATAAACTGCTAGGAGCAGATCAGGAACTACTTAGTAGGAGGTAAATCATCTGGAGGAGGCTGTGTCTGGTGAGAGTCAACTCTGTAGAATCTGTCCCAAAAATCTAAGCGCTGCTCAACAGATCCTACTCTGCTCTCCAAGGAAGTGAAGCCCTGGTCCATCCTGGTCCCCAAGTTTGAAAGCTGAGTACTGAGGCTCTAAAAATGTGACATCATCTGCGTCCGCGTCCACTCAGATGGCTCTGGAATCTGAGAACTGGTGGCATCCGTCGCCTCATAGGCAGGTAAGTCAGTGTATCGAGTGCCAGTACCCTCAAAGTCACCCTGACCCACATCCTCTGCACCAATAAACTGCTCCTCTCCATGTATCTCCTCATCATGTGCATCATCACCCTGCTCCTCTGCATCCAACCCCTCATCTCCCTGCTACATCCCCATCTGCTCCTCACCCTCTAGTGGATCCTCTCCTGGCACCTTCATCTTCAGTATGGAAGTATTATCGATGGGCCTGGATCTGTCCATCTCTATGAACTCTCCCTCCAAAGGAACCCCAAAGTACCGAAAGACTAGGGTGAAGAATTTCCCATAAGGAAGATTCCCACCACCAGGGTTCTGTGCGTGATACAACATAGCCTGGAGCAAAAGATATGGGAGGTTGAAGATTGGACCCCCTCTGCTAGCTCCCAAAAGATAATAGGTGATATAGGCTCTCATCATGGATATGCTACCCCGATTCCCACCCTTGGGGTAGATATTGTAGGTAACACACCTGCTGATCACCCTAGCACTAGGCTTGTAGGAAGCCTTAGACTTAGGTGTGCTCTGTGACCCTGTCAATGCTTTGAAGACTATCCTCCTAGTCTTCAAAGAAAACATCTCTGAGATGTCCATGCGAGGTTTGTAGTAACACCTCTCTGCAGTATTGGGCAAACTCAAAATCTCTACTAGTGAAGCAGTGGTCAAATGAATGTCCATTTGCCCGTTTACAATCTTTAGGGATTTAAAATTTTTCCAATCCTTGGCATGCTCGTACCTAGAAAAGTGGAACTGGTCGAACTCGGGCTCCTCCGAAGAAGAACAATAGTCCCTAGGAGATGATGGAGGCACTGAGGATGATGATGAATCCTTAGACTCAACCCGAAGCCGCTTCCGGGCCATGGATTTCTTGGCCGTACGATGGCTTTTAGATATTTTCTACAAAAGAAAAGAAAAAGAATATAGTTAGGGCAAGGGAAATTAGTAAAAAACAAAAAAAAAAAAAAAAAAAAAACCTAACTAAAACGGGATTTGGAGAAAAGGACACCTAATTAGGAAATGAAACCAAGAAATCTTACCTAGGCAAGTGAAGATTCGCGAAAAACTCGAGGAAGCACGAGGATTTGGTGTGGAATGAGTCACACTACCCTCCAAAGACTTTTCCTAGGAGTTTATAGAGGTTTAGAAGAAGTTAGAATGCCAATGGGCCCCTCTCGGACTCATATACTGCGCCCCCAATTCTCTGGGCGATGGCACTGGGCAATGTGGCAATGCCCAGAGACATCGCCCAGTGAATATAAATTGCTAATTTTTGGGTTTTAACTCATGGAACCTTGGGAAATACCTAAAATAACCTTAGGAAACATAAAGATACAGATTTTTATTAACATTTAAAAAAAAAAAAGAAATTATTATAAAAAAAAATTTATTTAATCTAAGAATTAAATACACACAACTTTCTTAAGACCAAAGGGGTGAAAATTTCTACATGTGGTTTGAATAAAACACATAAGAACTTGGAAATTTTTGTTAATATGTTTAATATGAGTATTTAATATATATAAATATAAATATATGTGCATACATATTTATGGGACATGGTGTGTACTACCTAATTTCTACATGCATGAATATTGTGATGTACGAACTGACTGGAGTGTTGCCATGCAAGACCAGACAGAGATATGTAGGTTGTTGTAATACATGTGTACTACGTGTAGGGAGTGTAGATCTTACCCTATTCACAGATTAGGTCAGCCGAGAATGGGAAATCTAAGAGGAGGTCTAACCAATCGAAATACCTAGATGCCAGGGTACCTCAAGCCAACCCAAGATTAGTTTTATTGAATCTTAGTCACTTAAATTCCAATAGATATGTATTTAATTCTTTTAATTAAGTATGACCTGATGCTTAGAACCATTTTCTATGACAGGACCTAACACCTCAGCCAAGGCTGGAGACTCCAGCATCATGATCTATATTAGACATCTACGAGAGAGATTGAGATGGATACGACTAGTGTTACCCCGAGCCGAGAATCGATTGGATTTTTACTTAGCCCTTGCTGCCACTAGTGGACCGGGAGAGCAAGACTATTTTATGTCCTTAGCTGAAGAGGTAAGAGCCGACATAGAATTTCTACTTGCGATGGAGTTTGTGACAGGAAGGAAGTTGGAGATGCTTGCCTATTAGATCAGGTAAATAGTTAAAAGCCTTTTATTTAAAAATTTGAAGCCTCTCATATAGTGTCATGCATAGCATATTGATACATAAAATGTTTAAAGCAGAAAAACAAAGCACAAGCAAATAAAATATCTCACTATAAACCAAGACAATGTATCTAATAATCCACCTCACTGGCGCGACTCATGAAACTCATTGGAACTGTGGACTAGGTTTGTACCTATTTTAGCTAGGAAATAATTGTTGACCCCTATGGAAGATATTGGAATATAAATATGCTCCTCTTTTCAGAGAAGCCACAATGGTCAACACCAGGAGAAGTTCACTTGGTGGTCGTAAAGGGAAACAACCACGAGTTGTGTCAGAAGTTGAATTGCCTAACGGAGCTGAGGCTCAAAATTTTGAAGCATCGACTACTTCGTCAGAAGCACTAGCGCCTATACAAGCCACTGCTGTAGCACCTCAGCCAAATATGGCAGCTGGCGATGTGACTGCATTCATGACACCAATGATGCGGACCATGCAACAACAATAGGAATTGCTTGGGCAAATGTCCACACAGTTTGCAACTATGATGCATGAACGTGCCACGCCACCACCACCACCAACCGGCCCGTACTATTTCCACCACCTATGCCTCAACATTTAGTAGAGAACTCTACCACTAAGGTTATGGAGAGATTCAAGAAACTTTAACCGCCTGCATTCTCCAAGATAACTTCTGAGGCAATGCAGCCAGAACGGTGGTTCAGTGACCTAGAAAAGGCATTTGAAGTACTTGAGTGCACGGATGCACAAAAGATTATATGTGCGGGTTATCAGTCGCAGAATGAAGCCGAAGCTTGGTGGAAAGTAACTAGGCCTAACTTAGAAGTTGCTCACCCAAATCCCAAGTGGGCGCAATTCAAAGAAGTTTTCTTTAAGAACTACTTCCCTGAGAGTTTCAAGGATAGGAAAGAAGAGGAATTCATTGTACTGGCGCAAGGAACCAAGTCAGTGCTGGACTATCAACAACAATTTAAAGATCTGTTCCATTTTGCTCCAGAGCACCTGAAAGGGGAAGTTAGTAAGGCCAAGAAGTTTAAGAAGGGACTCAAAACTGAGATTGGGTTAGTACTGTCAATCATGGATATTCAGGATTATACTCAAATGGTCAATAAGGCGAAGACAATGGAAGATAGGTTCAAGGAAAAGGAGAACGAAAAGACTATGACGTCGCCTAGTTTGAACAAAAGGCCAAATAATTTTTAAACTTTTGGGTGGCCAAATAAAGTTTATCGGGGACCGAGTTAAAGCCCGAATCCGACTCTGTATCGTAGGCCGAACGTGGGTCAGAATTCTTTTCGTCCCACATTTACTTAACCTGCTCAACCTGCTACGAGTTAGGCGACAACAGCAGCTTCGCCAGCCCGACCAACAACAAGTTAAGTGAGCCAAGCCCCGACACCTGGTGCTCCACCCTTTAAATATTTCTTGTGTAACAAGGAAAGACACATGGCTAGAGATTTTAGATCGTAAAGGTATGGTAACAACTCGCCGAATCAACCCTATGCTAGGCCTTTCCAACCACAAGCCAATCGGACGCGAGGAAAGGTGTACGCTTTGACAAATGAAGAAGTTGAGGCGAACCCCGATGTACTGACAGGTAAGTTGCTGAACACTACTTAACTATAGGGAATAAATGGCTTACATCATGTAACCTAAACTACCTACAAACCCTAGGTACCCTGAATGTCTCAACCATACTCACATGAGTATTATTTGACTCAGGCGTAACCTACTCTTTCGTCTCCTCAACTTTTGCGAGTAAGATGAAAGATCAACCAAGAGACATCAAGTACGAACTAGTAGTCAGCACACCAACGGGCAATGTCGTGAGTTTGAAAGAAGTATACGACCCCTGCCAGATTGATATTTGTGGAAAGAATTTAACCGCACGATTGATAAATTTGGATATAAAGGATTTTGACGTAATACTGGGCATGGACTGGTTGTCTGCCTATGGTGCAAACATCTTGTGTGCAGAAAAGAAAATAATGTTTAAGTTAGAGGATGGTTCAATCATAAACTATCAAAGTGAACTAAGGAAGAAGTCAAGGAGAATAACCTTATCAGCTCTCCAGGCGTGCAAGTTGCTTGATGATGGATGTCAAGGCTTTTTAGCCATGGTGTTAGACACAAAGGCAAAGATAAAACCTTTGGAAGAACTAGAAGTCATCCAAGAGTTTCCCGATGTCTTTCCAGAAGATCTGACCCAGCTACCACCTGACCGTGATATAGAGTTCACAATTGATCTAATTCCTGGAGCAGCACCGGTATCTAAGGCACCGTACAGAATAGCGCCAATTGAACTGAAGGAGTTACAGGTTCAACTTTAAGACCTATTGAATAAAGGATTTATACGACCCAGTGTATCACCCTGGGGAGCACCCGTGTTGTTTGTTAAGAAGAAAGATGGTAGTATGCGACTGTGTATCGACTACTGCGAGTTGAATAAGCTGACTATCAAGAATCGATATCTGTTGCCACGTATCGACGACCTATTTGATTAGCTATAAGTAGCTAGAGTTTTCTCCAAAATTGATCTCAGGTCGGGATACCATCAGTTGAAGATTAAGAGCGGTGATATCCATAAGATAGCGTTTCGAACTCGATACGGACATTATAAATTCCTAGTTTTTTTGTTTGGACTAACCAACGCCCCGGCAGCATTCATGGATATGATGAATAGAGTGTTCCATGGCATGCTGGACAAGTTCATCATAGTATTTATTAACGATATCCTGGTGTACTCTAAGATTGAGGAGGAACACGTGCGACACCTCACTTTTGTGTTACAGCGGTTGCGGGAACACCAGCTCTTTGCCAAATTCAGCAAATGCAAATTTTGGCTTCACCAAATTGGTTTCTTGGGACATATCATCACTAAAGATGGCATCAAAGTAGACCTAGGCAAGGTGAAAGCAGTTCTTGAGTGGGAGACTGAAGAATGCCACTGAGATCTAAATTCTTAGGATTGGCCGGTTACTACTGAAGGTTTATCGAGAATTTCTCGTGCATTTCGGCACCCATGACAAAGCTTACGAAGAAGGGTGCTAAGTATGAGTGGAATGAAGCATGCGAGAAAAGCTTTTAGGAGTTAAGAAACCGATTGGTAACAGCTCTGGTCTTGACCATTCCAGACGGCATCGGAGGAATGGTGGTATATACGGACGCATCTAAGACAGGATTGGGTGGCGTCTTGATGCAGAAAGGAAAACTTGTCACCTCCGCCTCCAGACAATTGAAGGAACACGAGAAGAACTACCCCACTCATGACTTAGAGTTGGCAACTATAGTCTTCGCATTGAAAATATGGTGACACTATCTATATGGTGAAAAGAGTGAAATCTTCAGTGATCACAAAAGCCTGAAGTATTTCTTCACCCAAAAGGAGCTGAATATAAGACAGAGACGGTGGTTGGAATTGGTGAAAGACTATGATTGTGAGATCCAATACCACCCGAGTAAGGCCAATGTAGTTACGGATGCATTAAGCAGAAAATCTCAGACTGCATCCCTCGCTTTCTTAATTATAAACGAGCAGTTGGTAGAAGATGCTCAAAAGTTTGATCTGGAACTCGTGATCAAAGGGATGGCTATGCAATTAGCAGCCATGGATCTGCAGCCGTCGATACAAGAATAAGTGATTGCAAAACAACCATTGGACCCTGTGTTGGCCAAGATTATTTGGGAAGTGCAACAAGGAGTCCATAAGGACCTAGATTTTTCTTTGGCCCAAGATGGTGCATTAAAGTTTTGAGATAGATTGTGCGTGCCTAATGACTATGATGTCCAAGACCGAATTCTGAAGGAGGCACACGATTCACCCTATACTATCCACCCCGAAAGTATAAAGATGTACAAGGATTTGAAGAAGTATTACTGGTGGACAAAAATGAAAGCAACCATAGCAATATACGTGTCTAAGTGTCTCACCTGTCAACAGATAAAAGCGGAGAGACATCGACCGTATGGCTTGTTACAGTCACTACCCATACCTGAATGGAAGTGGGAAAGGATAACTATGGATTTTGTGACAAATTTGCCCAACACTAGGAAGGGCATGAATGTAATTTGGGTGATCGTAGACGGACTGACAAAAGCGGCACACATCATACCAATCAAAATAAGTTACCCAATGGAGAAGCTTGCCCAGATATACATTGAAAACATAGTCCGCTTACACATCGTGCCTGTCAGTATAGTGTCTGATAGAGATCCTCGATTTACTTCAAGATTTTGGAGAAGTCTACAAAAGGCATTGGGATCTCAACTAAATCTTAATATAGCTTTCCATCCATAGATGGATGGATAGTCAGTGAGAACTATCCAAACCCTGGAAGATATGCTTCGAGCTTGTACTTTGGAAATGAACGATAGTTGGGATGCCCACATACCACTGGTAGAATTTGCATATAATAATAGTTACCACTCCACCATTGACATGGCACTGTTCGAAGCACTCTATGGTCGAAAGTGCAGAACCCCGCTATTTGGGATGAGGTCGGTGAACGAAGGTATCTCAGACCCGAAATGATACAAGAGACCTGCAACAGAGTGGAAGTCATAAGAGAGAAGATCAAGGCAGCCCAGTCAAGATAGAAAAGTTATGCAGATAATCGAAGGAAGGATATTGAGTTTGAGGTCGGAGAAAAAGTATTCCTTTGAGTATCACCAACTAAAGGATTGCTACGTTTCAACAAAAAGGGCAAGCTGAGCCCAAGATTCATCGGTCCCTAGGAAATTCTTAATAAGGTGGGACCTGTAGCATACCAACTGGCTCTACCACCATCTTTGTCAGGGGTTCACGATGTTTTCCATGTGTCAATGTTGAGGAAGTATATTAACAACCCGACACATGTATTATCAACTAAACCTGAACAGTTGGACGTGGATATGACTTATGAAGAACAACCTTCAGAGATATTAGATAGAAAGGAGCATAACCTCCGGAACTGCACGGTCGCCTATGTGAAGGTTCAGTGGGGAAACAACCCAATAGAAGAAGCTTCCTGGGAACTTGAGGAAGAAATGAAGGAGAAGTATCCTCAACTTTTTAGATTACAAGGTAATCAAATTTCGAGGATGAAATTTTTGTAAGGTGGGGAGAAATGTCAAACCTTGCTCCTGACTAGTTGGGTTTTTTATTGAAGGGTAGGAACCCCTGACCAGGCAACCAGGAACACTGTAGAGCATCACTCCAGTGTATGGAATTAATGAGCAAACCCTGTGCATGTCATCCTTTATGCCTGTTAGAAGATGGATAGCAGACCCCTGCAACTATGTAGCTCATAGCCTGATGTATGGTCTGGATCCCAGGTAATCTCTCTCCTCCCTATAATGGTGGGACCCACCTCTGTGAAAATGTGCAAAAACCCCCTAGGAGGCCTGTGGGGACAATACCCTGATCAAGCGTCAAACCCCTGTGCAAGCCCCATTAAATTTTAGCTTACTGGAATTCTCTGGGCGATGCAATAAGGCCAAGTGACATCGCCCAGTGGGTGTTTTAGAATATTTAATTGATTTTTATTTGTAGGGACCACCCAACAAGAACATGGGCACCCTCCACTGATAGAGGGGAGTCTGAGGGACCACCTCATACCCTTAGTTCATTGTGGACCCCACCAGTGTGCTCAGAATCACCCAGAATTAGTGTAAAAACTCATTTTTAAGAGAGGCCTTCACAACCAAACAAGCCTCAGTATGGGCTGGGCCTATAAATAGAAGGGTCTTGAGCTCATTTAGAACCCTTAGAAACCCTGAAACCGTGAGGAGAGCAAGAAGGGAGAAAGGAGAGAAAGAAGAGGAACAAGAAGAAGAAAGAAGAAGGAAGAAGGAAGGGGAGCTGTCGCAGCCCTGCACCAGGCCTGGAATCGATATGTTTTGCTCAGATATGTTTTGCTTGTATAACTGCTCTCTGCTAGCCCAGAATAGCTGGGGGAAGCTAGGTATGGCTCCCGATCTGCCATGCAAGCCTTAAGCATGGAAGATCTGTGATTTTTGAACAAAAATATAATTCTGATTTTCTATTCTTGTGAGCCGATTCTGGCTGTGCACAGCTGTACTGCCCAGATTCACTTCTAGTTGACTGATTGAAGCCCTGGATGCAAGCCATGGCTGCAGAGACCAAACCCTAAGTGGTTGCAGCCTTGAACCACTGTTTTGCATCCATTTCCAGCCTTGTATGTGGCTGGAATCGAATTCCAAGGTTTGAGAAAACCCTATGACACTATTCATTGGGTTGTCTGGGTAGCCTTTGGCAGCCAAATGGGGGATCTAATGGAAGATCCATTTGGACCAAAAGATAGGTCATCCCTAAGGCTACATAGCACCCTAACATGCATGGGGTGATGTGGAGCACACTGCCCAAGAAGCCCCACCTTGGAATCTCAGCCCATTGTCGATTTGCAGCCTCTGGGCGATGCAGACATCGCCTAGAGCCAATGGCCAGTGAATGGAAAGTTACTGGAATGCTGACCTGGCTTTGGGAACCTCACCCATTGGCCCTATGACAGTGTGGGAGGTTGGGAAATGACCAAAAAGTCGTTCCCCACATCTGTCCTTGATGGGAAAATACTTTGGAACCTAAGTGGGCCCCACAAGTAAAGGAAACCTTGCTGTGCTTGGTTCTCTAGCACAGGCAAGCTGTGGATAGCACTATGATCCTGTTCTGACCTAGGGTTAGGTACAACTATTGAAAATGACCAATTTACCCTTATGCCACAACACTGGATGATACACCGGGGCATGAGCCTAAGGCCCAGTGCAAAGCCCAGTGATCCCAGATGAGTACCAATCAAGCACCGAGTCAACCCAGTAAGCTTAGCTTAACCCTAGGAATACCAGTGATAGACTGAAAACTTAACTTGACAACTTTTAATTTAAATATAGGAATTGATCCCATGCTCGAGGTCAACAACCAGACTGCTGTTGGAACTGAGTTTGTAGTCGAGTATCTAGAACCAAACTCGGGTGAGTGAATAATATTATCTTATGTGTATGTGAAATTATGATGCTATGCTGGCTAATAAGAATTGAAATTATAAATGTTGTGCTAATTACTTTTGTTTCAAGTTACTCAAATCACTGCATAATGACTATTTATTGATCAACACTGTGAATTCTTATATGATGATTGTGAATGTTAGACTAGATGTCATAGTCGACTTGGAAATGAGACCTATGGTAGCCCGTAGTATGAGATGCGATTGACACCACCTGACTCATACGATGCCATATAGACATGGGGTTAGAGTTTTATCACTCGTGCTACGCACCCTTGCCAACAGGGGTTAAGGTGTTGGATGCCTGTGGGGGCGACCATCAGAAAATGAGAAAAGAGAAAAAGGAATGAATAGAACACCGGAATGGTGCATGAAATGAAAAGAACACTGGAATGGTGATATGAGCTATTTGCCGGGCTATAAGCCAGAAAAGAAAAGAAAAGAGAAAAGAAATGGATTGTTCAACGGGTTAATCACAAAGGGCTAGTCGGGCTGACCTTGGTGATTGATGCGGGAGCTGACTGGTCCTCTCCGACAACTCAATGGGTGTATCGCGGGAAGGTGTTAGAAGCCCACCCTAGGGATACTTGTATTGGGGATTGTAGTAGCACAGACCTGACTTAGTTGTATTGTTAGGTGGCTAATAATAAACTGGACTTGCATATCATATAGGATCATGTGGACTGTGATTGCACGTACATGCATGATGACATTATTTGCTCATGAGCTCAGTGGGGCTCACACTATTTTATATATGTTTTTCTTTAGATGATTTTACAGATCAATGCACCTGTGGCATGGGGGCTCATCTTGAGGAGGAGAGTCCTAGTTGTTACGATGATGTTTGTGTGGACCCCGACGGAGGTCATACCGATCCTGCGTACTTTCTTGGTGGTCGTTGATGAAGACCGTTGAGGAGTGCACGTGATACTTTTATCTTGGGGACTCCTTTTTGTTTTGTTAGGAGTTTGACCCCGCTCTAACTGTGGATCAGTTGTAGTTCTTTTTACTTCTTTTCTTTTTGGGGTTGAGTATGCTCACCCTGTATATATTTATGTATGTAGTTCTGTTCTTGTCAGCTTTATTTCTTAGTTGTGGGTTGTGGGGAAATGTATCAAACTCATCTATGTATATATTATCATCATTACCTGTATTGCTATGCTTCCTTTTATTGTTAAACTTGTAGTTTTTCTGCAGCACTCTGATCTTGCTTATGGTAAAGTGATGAATGTGGTTCCATGAATGTAAGCACTGCTTCTAGATCCATGGGATTTGGCAGATTGCCGTTATACAACTCGGGTCACCTACCTAATCCTCCCAGGGGGTGGTTTGGGGTGTGACAACAATAATCTCTGCTACCCTAATCTTGTCAAGTATTTCTATTGTAATCTTCAAGTTGTGCAAAAGGATGATGATATTAGAATCACTTCTCTTGTCAAGGGAACTCTCATTTCCTTCAACAAAGAGGATCTTAATGAATATCTCTATCACTCCTCCCGTTGTTGACTCTTCTAAAGCTCGTAGAAAAAGAGCTACTCAAAATAATGCTTTCAATAATGAGGATGAAGACTATAATGAGAGTGAAGATGAGGATTATGATCCTGAGACAGGTGAAGGTTCTTCTAGTGCTACTGGTGACAGGAAGATTGTAAAACCCTGCTCTTGACTGGCTAGCATTTTTATTGAAGGACAGGAACCCTTGACCAGGCAACCAGGAACACTGTGGAGTATCACTCTAGTGACTTTGATTAATGAGGAAACCCTGTGCATGTCATCCTATATACCTGTCAGAAGGTGGATAGCAGACCCCTGCAGCTACACAGCTCATAGCATGATGTATGGCCTGGACTCCAGGTAATCTCTCTCCTCCCCATAATTGTGGGACCCACCTCTGAAAAAGTGTGTAAAAACCTCTAAATGGTATATGGGGACAATGCCCTGACCAAGGGTCAAACCCCTATGCAAGCCCCACTGAGATTCAACTTTGCTGAAATCTCTGGGCGATGGCACTGGGCAATGCAAACAAGGCCCAGAGACATCACCCAGTGAGCAAAACAGATGATTTATTAAATTTTAAATTATGAGGACCACCCATAATGGACATGGGCACCCTCCATAGATTGAGGGGAGTCTGAGGGACCACCTCATACCCTGGTTCACTGTGGACCCCACCTGAGAGCCCAGGGTGGCTATAAATGCAGTTAAAAATGCATTTTGGAAAAGGGCCTTAGCAGCCAAATAGACCCTAATGGGGGCTGGGCCTATAAATAGGTGAACCATTGGCTCATTTAGAGTTCTTAATACTGCTCATTTCGTGGGAGAGAAAATAAGAGAGAAAAGAGAGAAAGAAGAGGAAGAAGAAGAAGGAAAGGAAGGAGAAGAAGAGGGGAATCAGCTCTACACACCTGGGCCCTAATTTTCGTGGCACCCAAGCTCTGCTTAGGTATACATCTCCATGCCTATACCTGCTGCCTCCTTCTTATCCTTGTGTTTTGAATGGTTTCCTGCTCTCTGGCAGCCCAGAACATCTGGGAACTGCCTGGAACTGCTCCACAGATCTCCCATGCAAGTTTAAAGCATGGAAGATCTGAGATTTTTAGTTAATTCTAAAAGTCTGAGATGCTATTCTTGGAGCCAAAATCTGGCTGTGCACAGCTGCACTACCAGATGCTCAGTTGCTTGCCTGTTTGGAACCCTGGATGCAAGCCTTGGCTACATGGGACCAAGCCCTAGGTGGTAGCAGCCTTGAATCACCATTTTACACCTATTTCTAGCTTAACATATGGCTGAAACTGAGTCTCATACCTGGAGAAAACCCTATGATACTATTTACTAGGCTGTCTGGGCAGCCTCTGGCAGCCAAGTGGTGGGCCCAGTGGAAAATCCACATGGACCATGATGAAGATCACCCCAGGGGTCACCTTATGCCCTAACATGCATGGGGTGATGATTTGATCATTGCCCATAATCTACAACCTAGGGATCTCAGCCCATTGTCGATTTAAAGACTCTGGGCGATGCACCCAACGCCCAGAGACATCGCCCAGTGAATGGAAGTTAGCAGAATTGCTGACCTGGCTTAGGGAACCTCACCCAATGGCCATGGTACTATGTGAGAAGGTGGAAAATGACCTAAAAGCCCCTCCGCACATCTGTCCTTGTGAAGGTTTGGCTTAGGAACCCAAGTGGGCTCTGTAGGTGATGGAAACCCTACCTGTGCTTGGTCCTACAGCACAGTAAGCCTAATATGACCTAGGGTCAGGTACAATCACTGAGAATGACCATATTACCCCTAGACCACCATCTCTAGATGATGCACCGAGACATGGACCTAAGGCCCAGTGCAAGGCCCAGAGAATTCCAAGTGAGAACCAACTAAGCACCGGGTCCACCTAGTGAGCTTAGGTTAACCCTAGGACTACCAGAGACAGATTTGAAACTTAATATGACACCTTTTTATTTACATCTAGGGTTTGATCCCGTGCTCGAGGTCTACAATCAGACTGCTGTTGGAACTGAATTTACGATCGAGTTCCTAGAACCAAACCCAGGTTAGTGAAATATTATCATATGTGTACATGTAACTGTGATGCTATGCCGGTTATTAAATTTAAATCATAAATGCTGTGTTATTTAAATTTTATTCAATTATTCAAAATATTACATAAGGATTGTGTGTTGATCAACATTATGAATCTTATCCGATGATTGTGATTGTTAGACTAGATGCCGTAATTGGAATGAGGCCTGTGGTAGCCGTAATATGGGATGCGGTTGACACCACCTGACTCATACGATGCCATATAGACATGGGGTTAGAGTTTCATCACCCGTGCTACGCACCCTTGCCAGCAGGGGTTAAGGTGTTGGATGCCTGTGAGGGTGACCATATGTGTACATGAGAAAAGAAAAGAAATGAAATGAAAAGAAATGTGTTTGCACCGGAATGGTGATTATGGGCTTTATCCCACAATTCAGTTACGAGCTATATGCTGGGTATTATGCCACAGAAAGGAAAGAAATGAGAAATGTGATGGATTGCCCTACAGGTTAATCACAGAGGGCTGGTTGGGCTAACCTTGGTGAACGAATGCGGGAGCTGACTGGTCCTCTCCAACAACTCAATTGGTGTATCGCGGGAAGGGGAAACCAAGCTCGCACCAGGGATACATGTATTGGGGATTGTAGTAGCACTGACCTGACTTAGTTGTGATGCTAGGTGGCTAATAAATAATCTGGACTTGCATATCATGTAGGATCATGTGGATTGTGGTTGCATATGCCTGCATGATCATATGTTTTGCTCACGAGCTCAGTGGGGCTCATACTCTGTTATATATGTTTTTTTTTAGATGATCTTGCAGATCGATGCCGCTGTGGCATAGAGGCTCATTAAGAGGAGGAGAGCCCTGGTTATTATAATGATATTGGTGTGGACCCCGACGGAGGTCGTGCCGATGATGCATGCATTCTCGGTGGTCATTGATGAAGACCGTTGAAGAGTGCACTTGATGCTTTTTGTCTTAGGGACTCTTTTTTATTTTTGTTAGGAGTTTATCCCTGTCTTGCTTGTGGTTTAGCTATAGTTTTCTTATCTTCTTTTTGGGGTTGAGCTATCTCACCCTGTATATGTATGTATGTATTTCTTTCTTTCTTTTAGCTTTTGTCAGCTTAGTTTCTTGTTGTGGGTTGTATCTGGGTGGGAATGTTTCAGAACACTTGCATATATGTATATATCACCATCATTCCCGTATTGCTACGCTTTCTCTTTTGTTATTATAATTGTAGTATATCTGGAGCACTCTGATCTTAGTTACGGTTAAGTGATGAATGTGGGACCGTGAATGTAATAACTGCTTCTAGATCTATGGGATTTGGCGGATTGCCGTTACGCAATTCGGGTCACCTACCTAATCCTCACAGGGGGTGGTTTGGGGTGTGACAAAGATTATGATGGACTACATGGACACAACCAATGGACGGCTTGATGAGATGGACAAGAAGCTTGACTCCATTGTTTATGACCTCGCTCGCATCACCCACTACTTTAACACGCCTCCTGGCCCTGCCTCTTAGTTTTTTTTTTTTTTTTATCTCGTTGATGATTTTGAATAATTTTTAATATTGGGTTGTAATAGTTTAACACTCTTTACTTTTTCCGCATAGCACCATGGAGTACTTGATTTTTCTTTCTCTTAAATACTTTTTATGATTGGATTATATATCTTTTTATATATGCATATGGTGTGAAGTACATTTCTTTTATGCACACTGTTAGGGGGAGTATGCCTCAGAATGTTTATGAGATGGCTTATTGATTCTTATTCTTACTTTTTTAGTAAGATATTCTGCATATGATTGTCTGATGCAGGGGGAGCTTTTCCTAATCCTTTTTATTGTTGACAAAAGGGGGAGAATATTTGGAAATGCTTAATTTTGAATTATGATTTATCTTATTTTATGAATTATTATAAGTTTCTTGTCTTGATTATTGCACATCGTATTATAGATGTTATTACAAAATTATTTGTTTGTCATCATCAAAAAGGGGGAGATTGTTTAGAAAAATATTTCCCGTCCATCATGATTATTTTGATGATAACAAACGTCCAAGCAAAAGACATTGTGTATTACTATGATTAACAGGTTTTGATGATGGAATCAAGTCAAGAATTAAAAGGCTTAAAGGATGTTTAAGACAAAGCAGGACGATCAAGACTCAAAGACATGTCAAATCCATCAAGCAAAGAAGTCCTTGAAAAGATCTTTCGAAGATTGAAGGAACAACTCCTGAAGAAAATTGAAGCTCAACACTAAAGTTTTAAGCACTCACTTCAAATGCACTATATTACATGAATTTTAACAAAACTTGCATATCATTCATTAATGCATAATTAGAGACTCTAGGAGGTGAATTAAAGACCCCTAAAAGTCTTAGTATAAGTTGGAAAAAGACCATACCAAAGATCATCAGAGATAGGTAAGCAAAATGATAAAAAAAATACCATACGGTCAATCCAACCGGTCAACCGGTTATAGAGCCTTTTTCTCCCACTTGGTCATTGAGGCCAATCGGTTCCCCAAACGGTTGCCCACTGACAACCGATCACACAACCGATCGATCGACGATCGACCGCTTGGTCAAGGGTGAGTCCAATGGCTCTTTTTCTTCCAACAATTATATGAAGTAGTCGACCGGTTCATAAAGTGGTTGATCGGTTCACCTAAAAAACTAGTCATTTTCTATTCGTTAGAGCACATTTTGCACATGTTTTTAGAGCCTTAAATGAGGCTATAAATAGGGGACATGTGAGAGCTTCTCACTTATCTACTACAGTCCAAAATACCACTTTTGTGAGAAGTGAAAATTCATTTTAAGGCTCCATTGATTGAAGTCTAGTAGTCTCCATCAAGATTATCCAAGATTGACTTCAACACTCAAGACCTCTACTAACTTTCATTCTAAAGAGAAGTTCTAAAGAAGGTCAAAGTATTAAGCATCATTATATATCATTCATCACTTACAAGGAGTACATGTCACTCTCCTTGCCTAGGTAACTCTTACCTTTTTTGTTATTTTATTTAATTGTTTATGCTTTTGATTTGACAAAGTATTAGTGTATTAATCTAGACTGTACTTAGTTTAATACGTAGGATCCTCTTATCCTGTGAAAAAGATTGTAAAGGTGTTCTTCCCACCTATTATACTGAAAGAAAGATACTAGTAAAATTCTCTCAAGATTGAGAGGAGTGGATGTAGGCTGGAATTAGCCGAACCACTATAAATCTTTTTTTTTTTTAACCCGAACTTATCTGAGACCCGGGGCAGCCCCAAGAATTTTATTAAGAATCAATCAAACAATAAAGAATACAAGGGGGGACATGGCCTCCTTACCCCAACCCATCCTAGAGCAATCTCTCGCAAACCTCTTAAATCTCTCTTACCCAGCCTGACAACAAAGAAATAAAGTAAAACCCAAGTCCTCACCACTGCTAGACAGCAAGCATCTTTTCGGGTAATCCTGTGCAACTAAGCTGGGATATCCCCACCTCCCTGAAACTCCCTATCCATCCTACTATTGCAAGCAAGGTTAGCCAGCCAGTCTGCAGCCCTATTTCCTTCTCTGAACGTGAAAAGAATTAACAACTTTAGGGACCTGATCATCTCCATAGTCTCGTTGAACCAGTACCAACACTTCCATGAACCACATCTCCCCTTAGCCAAGCTTTGGATTGTTCCCATTGAATCCGTTTTGACCACAATGCCATTAATGCCTAATCGAAAGCACAATTTCAACCCATCATTCAACATTCTGACCTCGGCCATCATGTTGGAGCAATCTCCATAGTACCTTGCAAAAGCTGCCAACACCATCTCCTTCTTATCTCTAATCACGCCTCCCCCCCTCCAATCCCTGGGTTCCCTTTACAGGCCCCATCTACATTGAGCTTCATAATATTGATTGGAGGGCACCATTAAACCGGCACTGGAAATCTTTCACAAGGGGGGTGAAAAGTCAATCCAAAGTAGCCTAGAATTAGCTTCTCCCTCAGTGAAGGCTGCTTCCTGCTCGATGGAAAATAGGGAACCTCTCCAATCCATCTTCGCACAATTCCAATGATAGAGTTAGCAGGGCGTGGTCTTTCACTATGACGTCTGTTTTTCTGTTCCTTCCACAATTCCCCAACAATGAACGACGGCAACAGCCCTATTATAATTCCACATAGGCTTCTCATATTAGCATGACCATGCCAGAACACTATTTTCTCTCTAACACCTTGCAAGGGGATGTTTTCCACCTTTAGAAGATCCGAGAAAAAGGCCCAAACCCTAGCTGTTGTTCCTCCCTAAACCAAACAATGTGATGCCGATTCACCTGTAGGGGTACTACAACACGAGCATTTAGAAACCAAAGGCACCCCCATCCTTCTTATAGCATCATCAGTAGGCACCTCACCACACATTAGCTGCCAAGAAAAGAAACCTACTTTCGTGGGGAGGGTATGGTTCCAAAACCAAGGCGCAAAAAGTTTTACTGGGGAGACCGTTCTTACCACATTCCAAGCTGACTGTGTAGAGAAATCCCCATTCCGGGTTGCTGTCCATACCAACCTATCCTCTTTGTCTGACACAAATTTTCCTTGTTTCCAAATCCTTACGTACTATATCGGCATCAATGGAATCTAGGAAACCCTCCCGCCACCTTCCTTCCTCATTTAACACGTCTTTCACCCTGCTAGTGAAGTCTAGCTACAGTGCCCCATCAACCCAATCCATCAAGGGACCCCAACCTATCCAGTCATCCAGCCATAGGTTTAACTCTCCTCTCCCAACCAGCCAGCTTGAGTTAGCTAAAATTGCATCCTTATGTGTCATCACCAGCCGCCAAGATAGAGTTCTAACTGCCCTTGGTTGAGACAAGGCCGCATGGTCATTCCTTAGAAATTTTGCCCTGAAAAACTCACACTAAATGGAGTTAAAAGAGAGCGCCCACCACAGCCCCTTTAAGCTCAAGGCCAACCCGATGTTCTCCAACCTTCGCAAGCCTAGCCCACCTTCCTCCACTGGTCTACAAATTTTATCCCACCTCACCTAGTGGTGTCTTGGGCCCCACTCTAATGTACCCCACAGAAAATTTGCACACAAGCTTTCAAACTACTTCCCAACCATTTTTGGCACAGCCAGTGTGGAAAGCAAGTGAATAGGGAGCGATGCTAGCACATGCCTTAGTAAGATCACCCTATCACCTGTCAAAAGAAAACGTCCTTTCCAACCCGTAATTTTGCTACAAACTTTAGCTAATACACTGTCGAAGTAGGCTCTTCCTAGAAAAGCCTAAAACTTGTTCAATCATTTTGCATCTGTGTTCGGCCATTTTATGTCCCACCATGAAACAGCTTTTGTTTCTATTTTCAAGCTATCCCGATGCTTCCTCATATTTCCCAATAAAACCAAGGATTTGTTTTAGAGACCTCTTCAAACCCTTAGTAAAAATGATGGTGTCATCTACATATAAGCTGTGCAACACACCCGAACATCCCCTAAGAAGCTGAAAGAATTTTGCTCTCCCTTCCATAAACAAAGTCCGCAAACCACGGCTCAAAAACTCCTCAGCTATGATGAACAAAGCTGGAGAGAGAGGATCCCCCTTCCTCACCCCCCTCGTGGATTTGAAGAAACCTGAAGGCCTACCATTTAAGACAATTGAGAACCAACAATTTTCAACAGTCCGTCGTATAAGAGCAATCCACCTATCATCAAACCCAAACCGGGCTAGAACCTTATAGAGAAAGTCCCACTCTAGACGATCGTATGCTTTTGCTATGTCCAATTTTAGAACCGCATTGCCGCCTCGAGTATTTCTGCTAATATTATGCACAACTTCTTGGACCAAAGCAATATTATCGTGAATATTACGCCCCTGCACAAAAGCTCCTTGCTCCTCGAAAATAATAGCAGGGAGAATGGGAGATAACCGGCTAGCAATAATCTTAGTAAAAATTTTATAGGCAATATTACATAAACTGATCGGTCGAAAATCAGCCATTACCTCTGGGTTCTCCTTCTTGGGGACGAGCACGAAGTTCGTAGAAGTGTAGGATCGAGGAACGCTCCCTCCTGAGAAAAAATCTGCCACCGCTGCCCACACATCAAATTTGACAATCTCTCAGCAAGAAGTGAAGATATAACCTGAAAAACCATCAGGGCCCGGGGCAGTATCTTTTGAAAGGCCGAACACAGCATGTTTCACCTCCTCCATTGTTGGAACTGCCAGTAATGCTGCATTTTCTGACTCCGAGATCAGTGTATGGACGTTTTGCAATAACTCCTCATCATGCACACCACCCTGTGAAGAGAAAATACCCGAGAAAAAATGAACCGCTTCCTCCGTAATACCCTCCAAGTCAGCCACCCACTCTCCATTATCGTTTTTTATTTTTTGAACCCCCTGGCTCCTTCTTCGCACCTGGACCATTGTGTGAAAAAATTTGGTATTCCTCTCCCCTTCCTTCAGCCACCGGACCCAAGATTTTTGTCTCCAGAAAATCTCCTCTTGGAGCAAGCAACTATGCAGCGCCCCCTAGCATCCTTAAGCTCCTGTTGGGTTGCCTTAGACGGGTTCTAATCAAACAGAATTTCTGCCAAGCTAACCACATCCTCCGCTTTCTTGACATTCTGATGAACGTTACCAAACACCATGCGATTCCAAGTGCGAAGGCAGCCTCTAAGCTTCTTTAACTTCAAATATAGTATCTGCAGGGGTGTTCCAAAATAAGCCTTCTCCCAACATTATTGTGCACACTTGTAAAAATTTGGGTGGGAGATCCACATTTGCTGGAATTTAAAAGGGGACACTCTCATAGCAGTCTGCGCCGAAGCCTCCAATAAACTGGGGGCATGGTCCAAGCATACCCTATTCAGGTGACTAACACTGTTCCCTGCAAAGGCTGTAGCCCACGCTCCATTGAATAAGAACCAATCCAGCTTTGCTAGAACCTTGCTCGCACCCTCCTGGTTATTAGACCAAGTGAACAAATTCCCCTTGAAACCATCGTCCATAAGAACAGCTCTATCCACAAAACTCCCAAAATCCTCCATCGATGTTGAACATATCGACCTTCCCCCAATCTTCTCCATCGGATTCAAGATTGCATTAAAATCTCCCCCAACCAACCACGGCATATCAGGGGGGTGCATCTCCTCCAACAAATCCTCCCATAGTTGTCTACGTTCCCCCACCGAGCATAGCGCATGAACAAAGGTAACGCTGATGATGGGCCCACCTGGTGCACTGCACTAAAGAGAAATGGATTACACCATGCTGTTAACCAAGACCACCTGAAAATCCTCCTTCCAGAAAAACCAGATTCGATCTGCAAATTGCGCACCATTAGATAGCACATGATCCATTCCAATCTTCCTTCTAATATGATCTGCCTTCACGAAGGGAACCTTCAGCTCTGCAATAGCCACTAAACCAACCCTCTCAAAACTGATTATAGCCTTTAAACGCCTCATAGAAGGCTTATTACCAATTCCTCGAATATTCCAAAAAAGAATATTCATTAACAATAGTGGGGCTGAGAAACCATGGGTTTCATGGACCTAATGATGTGACGTGTCACCGTGGCAGCATTCTCACCTACATTCCCGGCCCTGGGCTGTGATGTGTCAAAAGGCTCCTCCCTGCGACTCAACCCCTCATCTCTTAAGCGTGCATCAAACATAAACAGACTTTTGTCAAGGGCACCTTGCGCCTACCACAGCTCTCTAAAGATCTCCTCCCTACCCACCTGTGCCTTTCATTTATCCAGCTCTCAGTCATCCACCGTATTGCTCACTCTACCTTAAAACCACTGTAGGTTTATATCATATGTGGGAACCTTGTTTAAAAATGTTTGCAACCCCTGTACATCTCTCCTCGTCCTAGCATCTTCCTCCCCCGATGATTGTGATTCTGAGCCATGGGAAGGTGTAGCAAACAGCCCTGCACCCTCCACTCCTGATTTTGCAGCTCTGTGGGTAGGCAAAGCTGAACCCCTTCTACCTGTGGAGCACCCTCTTCTAGGTTGTAACTTCCTTCATCTTGCAATAATTTAAAAAATAGGCCCCAAGGTGAAAAATTTGTTTGATATGCATTATAGTTCTTGGATGTTATAATGCAATCCATTATGGAATGAGTTATCTTGCTCATTCTATGTTTTTTTTGGGGATTGGGAGCTTTACATATATAGTTGATAGAAGGGGGGGATCGAACCGGGGAGGGGATAAGATAACAGTCAAGAGACTCGAACTCGAGACCTCTTAGTGAACATGGTTATGAAGCGCACCACGGCTCACCAACTGGGCTAAGCAGTTGTTGGTGAACCACTATAAATCTTGTGTCTTCTTGTGTCTTCTTATTTGCACGTTTTATTTCTAATTTTCTTTACTCTTAACTTCAAATTGAAAAATAATTTTAAAAGGTTAAACTTCACTAGTGATAACCTATTCACCCCCCCCCTCTAGGTCATCTCACAATCCCATATGGAATTGGGATAAATTCTGTAAGAAAATCAATGTAGAAATTCAAAAATCCCGTGTTGTACAGGCACTGGGTGATTCACTGGGCATTTCCCAAAGGCCTAGTGAAAGGCCCAGTGGTTGTTTTAAGACCAAACCTAATCCAAACCTTATGGGAACCCAAGGCCCGAAAATGGTATTTAGAACCTAAAATCCATCATAAACTCCTACCCCATGTAGCCTTGCTGATGTCATTACCATGTAGGCACCAATGGCCATGACCCAAGAAAGGACCATGGGAGCAAAACATGAGTCAACCTTAGAGAGGACCATTGCAATCACTCCCCAAGGCTGTTGTGGTGTAAAACAAAGGAATCCCAGGAAGAACCCACACTGTTGCTGTATTTTGCTCTATGGGTGATTCACTGGGCGATTCCCAAATGCCCGGAGATGCTGACAGCACTATTTTGTGTTTGGATTTGACTCCATCCTTATACCAAGGTAACCCTAGGACTCTAAATTTCCTTTAAATAGTATTTAACATATTCTAATGGTCCCATTAACATAGGTTATAGCCCGAGGTACAATGAGCTATATCAAAGCCCAACAGAAACCTGACAATCAGAAGGACAAATAGAAATTAGTCAAGGTGAGTAGAATTACACCATACGTGTAGGGTAACATAACTGTTGGGCTATGACAACAAGAACAATTTACTTTACTGTCTTTACAACTCTTATTCTTATTGGAATTATGTTGAGAACTGCTGATGGAATTGCTTACATATAATTGCTAGTCTAGATGTTGTATCTGGATTGGAAATGAGGCTGGTGGTGGCCCGTAGAATGGGCTGTGGGGTTCCACCCAACTCATACTATGTCATATAAAATGCATATGATTAAGGTATCATCACCCATGCTACGAACCCTTGCCAACAGGGGTTAAGGTGTTGAATGCCTATGAGAGAACTAATACCAAAGGTATTTTTAGTTTAGGTACCCATCCTTCAACAAGGAGGATGGTACCACAGGATAATCACAGAGGGTTGGTCAAGCTGTCCTTGGGAAGAGATGCTGGAGCCGACTGGTCTTCTCCGATAACTCAATAGGTGTATAGTGAGAAGGGGTTAAAAGCCCGCAACAAGGTTGCATGTACTGAGGATTGTAATAGTACTACACTTGTCTTAGTTGTTAGGTGGCTTAATTAATATCAATGAATCTCATGCATATAGACTCATAGTTGTGCTTGTATGTGTATGCATGATTTATATTTCATTCACGGGCTCGATAGAGATCACACTCGTAGAATCTTTCTTTTAGGTGATTTAGAAGTACTGGTTTACTTTTGAGCGATGACGCTATCGATGGAACTATAGATCTTCCTCATCTTGTTGTTCTGCGACAATTTTGTTATTATTTAAGTTTCTATCTTTCAAGAAGTGTACCTACCAAGATAATGTACTTTTTTTTAACATAAATGGATATGTACATGGTATAACATAGGTATTTGAGATTTTACTATAATTAATATATTCCATCTACGGGTAGTTTAAGTCTTCCGTTGCCCTCTGATATACTTTCATTATATATCTACCCTTGTTGGTGGTTTGTGACATGTAAGTACTACTTTTGGATCCTGGAGGACTGGTGGATATCATAGGATATCCAGGTCATTTGTCTAAATCCTTCCAGGGGGTGGTTTGGAGCGTGACAGAGTGGTATCAGTGTGAGAAGCTCTATTTACAATCACAAGCAACAAAAGTAGGATGGTGGGTGGTCTAGAGACAAAGAAATAAATATTTTAATAAAACATAGAAATAAAGAAATAGAAGAACACAATAGGAAACTAGCCAGGTGCAAAAGCCAATAACATCATAATTGAAGAGGCAAAACCTTTTACATTCGAAAAGCAAACCAGAAGTACTATTTCCAAACATATCATAAACAAAAATACAACTAATAAAGTAGAAACAAACACAAACATAAATTGGAAGATTTCAAATTCTAGAAATTTTAAAACTAGGATCACTCTAGAGCTGAACTTTAAGCCCAAAATGAGAATCAACGAATCGTGGGTATTTACGGACCCAATGATACCAAAATCGAACCTTGACAGCTAGGGATTTTGATGTAATTCAAAGAAGAATTGGTTACCTCCAAAATCAAACAACACATGTCGAGGGATTTCTCAGTCAACGATCGGATTAAATTTGGTGTTTAAATTGTGACACACAAATACAAATTTTACTTAACCCTACCTCATTGTCTTTCCATCCAAGCATTTCGACTGTAAATTTCAAGTCTTGAATTATAATCCTTGTGCATATGTCCTTGATTGGTTCCATTCCAAAAGTCTAAAGTGTATAAAATACTGTCCCAATGTATGCAATATGATTGGATCTCCTTATTGCATCCAAGTAATTATATATAATTATTCCCAAATCTTTTTAGAAAGCAATCATGGTTCAAACTCGATCCTATGGAAATATTCCTCGTCGAGCATGTACTCTTGTTATCCCTCCAATTAATCCTCCCAATAAACCTGTTACTCAGAACATAAAAGTTCCACCTGCATCTATACCTGAGGCCCCTCTAGCTCATGCACCTGCACCTCCCCCTGTTATGACCGCTAATGTGGTGGCTACCATCATGGCCAATATGGTGCAGACCATGGAACAATAGTGTCACACCCCAAACCACCCCCTAGGAGGATTGGGTAGGTGACCCGAATTGCATAACGGCAATCCGCCAAATCCCAAGGATCTAGAAACAGTGCTTACATTCATGAAATCATATCCACATCTTAACCATAAGTAAGATCAGAGTAATGCAGGATGTCTACAATTCAAAAGTAAATGGAAGCATAGCGATACAGAAAATGATGATAATATATACATATAAAGGTTTTGTTTGATACATCTCCCGAGCACACACAACCCACAACAAAGAAACAAAAGCTGATAAGAACAGTACTACATACAAAAATATATACAGGGCGAGCATACTCAGCCCCAAAAAGAAAAAGAAAAGAAAACTACAATAACCAAGTCAAAACGGGGATAACTCCAAATAACCCAAAAGGAGTCCCCAAGTTAAAAAGCTAACATGAACACACTTCAATGGTCTTTATCAACAACCACTGAATATGTGCGCAAGATCGGTATGACCTTCGTCGGGGCCCACACCAAGATCATTGTAACAACCAAAAGTCTCCTCCTTGAGATGGACCACCATGCCACAGCGGCATCCACCTGCAAAATCATCTAAGAAAAACATTGCATAATAGAGTGTGAGCCCCACTGAGCTCGTGAGCAAATAACATCAGTCATGCATGCACATGCAATCTCAATTCATAATTTATATGGTCCTACATGATATGCAAGTTCAGTTTGATTATTAGCCACCTAGCAATACAACTAAGTCAGGTCTGTTCTACTACAATCCCCAATACATGTATCCCTGGTGTGGGGTTCTAACCCCTTCCTGCAATACACCCATTGAGTTGTCAGAGAAGACTGGTCAGCCCGCATTCATTCAGCAAGGTCGGCTCGACCAGCCCTCTGTGATTAACTTGGGGAAACAATCGTTTCTTCCCTCATTTTCATTTTTGGCTTAACGCCCATATGCACCATTCCGGTGTTCTTTCATTCATGCACCATTCCGGTGTTCTTTTATTCTTTTTCTCTCTCCCTGATAATTGCCCCCACAGGTATCCAGCACCTTAACCCCTGCTAGCAAGGGTGCGTAGCATGGTGATGAAACTCTAGCCCCATGTCTATATGGCATCGTATGAGTCAAGCGGTGTCAACCATACCCTATAATACGGGCTACCACAGGCCCCATTTCCAAGTCGACTACGGCATCTAGTCTAGTAGACATTCATCAAGCAAACATTCTCAAAGTTGATCAACAGTCATTCAATATGCAGTGATTTGAATAGCTTTAAACAGAAATAAATATCATAGCATTTATATTCATTTCTTATTAGCCGACATTAGATCATGATCACATTTACACATATGATAGTATTATTCACTCACCAGTACTTGGCTCTAGGTACTCAGTCACAAATTCAGTTCCAGCAGTTGTCTGGTAGTTGTTGTCGAGCATGGGATCAAGTCCTAGATGTAAATCACAAGTTGTTATGTTAAGTTATCAGTCTGTCATTAGAAGTCCTAGGATTACCCTACTCTTACTGGGTTGACCCAGAGTTCATTTGGTTTACTCTTGGAGTCACTGGGCCTTACACCAGCCTTAGGTATATGTCCCAGTGCATGGGCCAGTGCTTGTGACACAAGGGTAAAATGGTCATTAGTAATGTCAGCACCTGCCATTAGTTCAGAACATAATCACAGTGCTGTCCATAGCATGCTCACTGTCAGGCTAACTGTGGCTGCCCAAGTTGCCTTGATGAATAGTGTTTAGGGTTTTGGTTAGGCTTGGATTTCAGTTCCAGCCATGTATATGACTGAAAATACATGAATCAAGAGGGCTCAAGGCTGCCTCCATCTAGGGTTAGGGCTGTGCAGCCTTGGCCAACTCCCAGAGTTCCAAATCACAGATCAATAGGGCCATCTAGCAGTGCAGGTGGGCACACACAGATTTCGACCATAGGAATAGCATAACATAATGCTCTAATTACATTAAAATTCCAGATCTTCCATGCACAAGGTCTGCATGGTAGATCTGGACAAACACTGGGCAAACCCTAGCTAATCTAGGCTGCCTAGAGAGCAAAAATGCAAGAATCATGGAGGGAGAATGGGAACAGCAGGCATGCATGGAGGTTTTTATACCTAAAGGGGGCTAAGAGTGAGCTCGGATGGAGCAAGGATGGGTGGCAGCAGCACCCTCCTCTTCTTCTTCCTTCCTCCTTCTCCTTCTCCTTCTCTTTCTCTCCTACGGATTCAATAGAGAACAAGAGCTCTAAATGAGCTCAGGTCATGCCTATTTATAGGCCCAAGACCACTAAGGTCTGTTTGGCCATAAGTCCCCTTTTTAAAAATGAGTTTTTAAACTGTTTCAGGGTGATTCTGAGCACACTGGTGGGGTCCACAATGAACTGAGGTCATGAGGTGGTCCCTCAGACTCCTTTATCAGTGGAGGGTTCCTATGTCCATGTTGGGTGGTCCTCATAATTATAATAATAAAAAATACCCAAAATCAGCCACTGGGTGATGTCATTAGGCCTTGTTGCATCGCCCAGTGCCATCGCCCAGAGAATTCCAGCAAGCTGAAATTCAATGGGACTTGCACAGGGGTTTGACCCTTGGTTAGGGTATTATCCCCACATGCCACCTAGGGACTTTTACATGATTTTTCAGAGGTGGGTCCCACCATTATAAGGAGGAGAGAGATTACCTGGGATCCAAACCATATATCAAGCTATGAGCTGCACAGTTGCAGGGGTCTGCTATCCATCTTCTAATAGGTATATAGGGAAACCTGTTCAAGGTATTCTCATTGATCTCATTGAGTGAAGTGATGCTCCACACTGATCCCGGTGGCCTGGCCAGGGGTTCCTGCTCTTCAAATAAAAAATCTAACCAATCAGGAGCAGGGTTTGACATTTCTCCCCACCTTACAAAAATTTTGTCCTCGAAATTTGCTTACCTTGTAATCCAAAAAGTTGAGGATACTTTTCCTTCATTTCTTCCTCACATTCCCATGAAGCTTCTTCCACTGGGTTATTTCCCCATCAATCCTTCACAAAAGCGACAGTGTGATTATGAAGGTTATGCTCCTTTCTGTCCAATATTTCCGTGGGTTGTTCTTCATAGGTCATATCCACATCCAACTATTCAGGTTCAGTTGTCAGTACATGTGTCGGGTTGTTAATATACTTTCATAGCATTGACACATGGAAGACATCGTGGATGCCTGACAAAGATGGTAGTAGAGCCAGCCGATATGCTACAGGTCCCACTTTATTAAGAATTTCATATGGACCAATGAATCTTGGGCTCAACTTGCCCTTCTTGTTGAAACGTAGCAATCCCTTGGTTGGAGACACTCGAAGGAACACTTTCTCTCCGACCTCAAATTCAATATCTTTTCTCTGGTTATCCACATAACTCTTCTGTCTCAACTGAGCTGCCTTGATCTTTTCTCTTATGACATCCACCTTATCGCAAGTCACTTGAATTATTTTGGGTCTGAGATATTATTGCTCACCAACTTCATCCCAATAAAGTGGAGTTTGGCACTTCCTGCCATAAAGTGCTTCGAATGGTGCCATGCTAATGGTGGAGTGGTAGCTATTATTGTATGCAAATTCCACCAGTGGTATGTGAGCATCCCAACTATTATTCATTTCCAAGACACAGGCTCAGAGCATGTCCTCCAGAGTCTAAATGGTTCTTTCTGATTGTCCGTCCGTCTGCAGATGGAAAGTTGTACTAAGATTTAGTTGAGATCCCAATGCCTTCTACAAACTTCTCCAAAACCTTGAGGTGAATCGAGGATCTTTGTTAGACACAATACTAACAGGCACGCCATGTAAGCGGACTATGTTCTCAATGTATATCTGGGCAAGCTTCTCCATTGGATAACTTATTTTAATCGGTATGAAGTGTGCCACCTTTGTTAGTCCGTCTACGATCACCCAATTTGCATTCATGCCCTTTCTGGTGTTGGGAAGATTTGTCACAAAATCCATAGTGATTCTTTCCCACTTCCACTCAGGTATAGGAAGTGGCTGCAATAAACCATACGGTCGGTGTCTCTCCGCTTTTATTTGTTGACAGGTGAGGCACTTGGACACGTATATTGCTATGGTTGCTTTCATTCCCATCCACCAGTAATACTTCTTCAAATCTTTGTACATCTTTGTGCTTCCAGGGTGGATAGTATAGGGTGAGCGGTGCGCCTCTTTGAGAATTCGGTCTTAGACATCATAGTCATCTGGCATGCACAATCTGTCTCGAAACTTCAGTGCACCATCATGGGCCAAGAAAAAATCTGGGTCCTTATGGACACCTTGTTGAACTTCCCAAATTATTTTGGCCAACTCGAGATCGAATGGTTGTTTCAAAATTATTTCCTCTTGTATCGACGGCTGTAGGTCCATTGTTGCTAATTGCATAGCCGCTTCTTCGATCACGAGCTCTAAATCAAATTTTTGAGCTTCCTCTATTAATTGCTCGCTTACGACCAAAGATGCGAGGGATGCAGTCTAAAATTTTCTGCTTAATGCATCTGCCACAACATTGGCCTTACCGGGGTGGTACTAGATTTCACAGTCATAATCCTTTACCAATTCCAGCCACCACCTCTGTCTCATGTTCAACTCCTTTTGGGTAAAGAAATACTTTAGGCTTTTGTGATCGCTGAAGATTTCACTCTTTTCACCGTATAGGTAATGTCATCAAATTTTCAACGCGAAGACTACAACTGCCAACTCTAAATCATGAGTGGGGTAATTCTTCTCGTGTTCTTTTAATTGCCTAGAGGCGTATGCGACTACTTTACCTCTCTGCATCAGGACGCCACCTAGGCCTGTTCTAGATGCATCCGTATATACTACCATTCCTCCGGTTCCATCTAGAATGGTCAAAATCGGAGCTGTTACCAATCGGTTCTTCAATTCTTGAAAACTCTTCTCGCATGACTCATTCCATTCAAACTTAGCACCCTTCCTTATGAGTTTTATCATGGGTGCCAAAATGCGTGAGAAATTCTCAATAAATCGGCGGTGAGAATCGGCGGTAATAACAGGCCAATCCTAAGAAACTTCGGATCTCAGTGGCATTCTTCGGAGTCTCCCACTCGAGAACCGCTTTCACCTTGTCGGGGTCTACTTTGATACCGTCATTGGTGATGATATGCCCCAGGAAACTAATTTGGTGGAGCCAAAAATTCACATTTACTAAATTTGGCATAGAGCTGGTGTTCCCGCAATCGCTACAACACGAAAGTAAGGTGTCGCGCGTGTTCTTCCTCACTCTTAGAGTACATCAGGATGTCGTCAATAAATACTATGACGAACTTGTCCAGTACGTCATGGAATACTTTATTCATGATATCCTTGAATGCTGCCGGGGCATTGGTTAAATAGAATGACAAAACCAGGAATTCGTAATGTCCGTATCAGATTCGGAACGCCGTCTTATGGATATCACCACTCTTGATCTTCAATTGATGGTATCCCGACCTAAGATCAATTATGGAGAAAACTCTCGCTCCCTGTAGCGGATCAAACAGGTATCGATGCACGGCAATGGATATTGATTCTTAATTGTTAGTTTATTTAACTTGCGGTAGTTGATACACAGCCGCATGCTACCATCCTTCTTCTTTACGAATAGCACAGGTGCTCCCCAGGGTGATACACTGGGCCGAATGAATCCCTTCTTCAGCAAGTCTTAAAGTTGTGCTTGCAATTCTTTTAACTCGATAGGTGCCATACGATATGGTACCTTGGATGCCGGTGCTGCACCAGGAATCAAATCAATCATGAACTCTATATCATGGTCCGATGGTAGTTGAGTCAGATCTTCTAGAAATACATCAGGAAACTCACTAACGACTTCTAATTCCTCCAAGGGTTTTATCTTCGCCTCAATGTCTATCACAGTGGCCAAAAAGCCTTGGCATCCTTCTTCTAGTAACTTCCACGTCTGGAGTGCAGATAATGTTATCCTTCTGGATTTCCTTCTTGGCTCACTTTGATAGGTGAAGTCTGACCCATCTTCCAGTTTAAACTTTATCTTTTTCTCCGCACACATGACGTTTGCACCATAGGCAGACAGCCAATCCATGCCTAATATTATGTCAAAATCCTTTATATCCATTTTTATCAGTTGTGCAGTTAGATTCTTCCCACAGATTTTGATCTGACAGGGGTCATAGAACTCTTTCAAACTCACGACACTCCCTGTCAGCGTGCTGACTACTAACTCATGCCCAATATCTCTTGGTTGATCTTTCATCTTACTCGCAAAGGTTGAGGAGACGAAAGAGTGGGTTGCGCTCGAGTTAAATAATACTCACGTGGGTATGGTTGAGACATTCAGGGTACCTAGGGTTTGTAGGTAATTTAGGTTACATAACGTAAGCCAATTATTCCCTATAGTCAAGTAGTGTTCAGCAACATACCTGTCAATACGTCGGGGTTTGCCTCCGCTTCTTCATTCGTCAAAGCAAACACTTTTCCTTGCGTCTAATTGTCCCGTGGTTGAAATGGCCTAGCGTAGGGCTGGTTTGATGAATTGTTCCCATATCCACGCGATCTGCAATCCCTGGCCATATGTCCTTCCTTGTTGCACAGATAGCACTTAAAGGGTGGAGCTCCAGGTGTTGAAGCTTTGCTCACTTGACTTGTTGCTGGTTGGGCTAGCGAGGCTGCTGTCGTCATTTGACTCGTAGTAGGTTGAGCGGATCGAGTAAATATAGGGCGAAAAGAATTCTGACCCACGTTTGGCCTACGATACAGAGTTGGAGTAGGGCTTGAACTCATTCCTCGATAAACTTTATTTGGCCAGCCATAGGTTTGAAAATTATTTGACCTTTTGTTCAAACCAGGTGACGTCACAATCTTTTCCTTCTCTTTTTCCTTGAATCTATCCTCCATTGTCTTCACCTTATCAACCATTTGAGCATAATCCCGAATATCCATGATTGATAAAATTGACCCAATTTCAGTTTTGAGTCCTTTCTCAAATTTCTTGGCCTTACTAACTTCTCCTTTTAGGTGATCTGGGGCAAAATGGAACAAGTCCTCAAATCGTTGTTGATAGTCTAGTACAGACTTAGTTCCTTGCACCAGTGTGATGAATTCTGCTTCCTTTCTATCCTTGAAACTCTCGGGAAAGTAGTTCTTGAAGAAGACTTCCTTAAATTGTTCCCACATAGGATTCGGGTGAGTAGCCTCCAAATTAGGCCTAGTTGGCTTCCACCAAGCTTCAGCTTCATTTTGCAACTGATAACCCGCACAAATAATCTTTTGCGCATCCATGCACTTAAGTACTTCAAATGCCTTTTCTAGGGCACTGATCCATCATTCCAGCTGCATTGCTTCAGAGGTTATTTTTGAAAACTCAGGCTGTTGGAGTTTCTTGAATCTCTCCATAACCTTGGCGGTAGAATTTTTCGCTAAATGCTGAGGCACAGGTGGTGGAAACAGTACAGGTCGATTAGGTGGTGGTGGTGGTGGTGGTGGTGCTGCACGTTCATACATCATAGTTGCAAACTGAGTTGACATTTGACCAAGTAGTTCTTATTGTTGTTGCATGGTCTGCATCATAGTGGTCATGAACGCAATCACGTCATCGGCTGCCATATTTGGCTGAGGTGCTGCTGCAGTAGCTTATGCAGCTACTGGTGCTTCGGATGAAGCAGCTGATGCCTCAGAGTTTTGATCCTCAGTTCCGTTGGGTAGCTCAACCTCCGGTATAATTCTAGGTTGTTTACCCTTACGACCTCCATGAGAACTTCTAGTGTTGACCATTGATGCTTCTCTGAAAAGAGGAGCATGTTCCATATTCCAATTTCATCTATATGGATCAACAGTTGTTTCCTAACTAAGCAGGTACAAATCCAGTCCACAGTTCCAATGAGTATCATGAGTCATACCAGTAAGGTGGATTGTTAGATTCATTATCTTGGTTTGTTAGGTGTTGTGTCTTATTGAATACCTTATGTTTCTCTTTCTTATGTGTTTTATGAGTCAATATGCTATGCATGGCACTAATGAAAATTTTCAGTTTTTTAAATAAAGATTTTTAATTAATTACCTGATCTAAGCAGGTAAGCATCTCCAGCTTCTTCCCAGTCACAAACTCCATAGCCAAAAGAAATTCTATGTCAGCTCTTACCTCTTCAGCTAAACTCATAAAATAACCTCGCTCTTTATGTCCACTAATAGCAGCAATTGCTAAGTAAAAGTCCAGTCGATTCTCAGCTCGGGGTAACACTAACCGTATCCGTCTCAATCTCTCCCTCAGGTGTCTAAGATAGATCATGATGCTGGGGTCTCTAGCCTCAAGTAAGGTAATATCTATCACAATAAATGGTTCTAGGCATGAGGGCTTACTTAATTAAAAGAATTAAGTACACGACTACTAAAACTTAAATAATCAAAGATCAATGAAACAACTCTTAGGTTGGCTCGAGGTACCTTAGCGTCTAAGTGTTTCGATTGACTAGGAGCCCTATTAGGTCCTATTCTCAACTATCCTAGGCCTAGGTTTGGATGAGATCTATGCTTCCCACACGTATTACATACGCATTACAACATACCTATGTAACTATGTCCGGTTTGCACAGCAACAGTCTAGTTAGTTCGTACATTACAATAGGCAAGCATAAATTATCTTAGTAATACACACCATATGCTGTAATTATACATACAAATATACTCACAAATATGAAGTACACTAATTATTTATTTTAACCTGACCATAAAGATTTTCCCTAATCCCAATGTGTTGCATTTGTAAAATTTTCACTCTCTTGAACTCATGAAATCTAAGTTCTTAGGTCATCAATTATTTATTATTATATTTTATTAATATAATATTATTATTATTTAATAATAATACTAATTTTTTTTTATCAGTCCTTGTTTTTTTTTTATGTCCCATGGGGTTATTATGCCCGAAACTAGGGTCCTCATGTGCAAATACTGAAATTCTACAAATTTACCATCACTGGGCGATGTCTCTGGGCGTTGCCACATCGCCCAGTCCCATCGCCCAGAGAATCGGGCACAGGGTTTTTAAATCCGAGAATGGCCCACTTTGATTCCATTCTCTTCTAACCTCTTCTAAACACCTAAGGAACAGTCTTGGAGGGCAGTAGGACCCATTCCACACAAATTTTTCGCAAACCCCCGCAATTTGCGCGAGCTTACACGTGTCTCGGTAAGTTTCTTCTCCACATTTACCTTTTTGATCATTTACTTTATTAAATCAGCTCCTAGATTAGGTTTTCTCTTTTCCTTGCCCTAACCTAACCACTTTTGTTATTATTATTATTTTTTTACCTCTTGTAGAAAATGTCTACAAGCCGCCGTACCACTCGAAAATCGGTAGCCCAAAAGAGGCTACGGGTCGAATTCAAGGAGTCTTCTTATTCTTCGATTCCACCATCATCTCCTAGAGAGGATTCATCTTCCGAGGAGCCAAATTTTGATCACCATCTTTTCTCCAGGTATGAGCACTCCAAAGAATGGAAAAATTTTGCTTTTGTAAAGATAGTAAATGGTCGGGTGGTACGAGTAGAGGACTTCCACCAATATGGCCTCTTTACCAAATTCAATGCCCTAGGCTGGGCATCGATGCTATCCCCTATCGAGCCTTGTTATTCCAACCTAGTTCGGTATTTCTATTGTAACTTGATGCCATCCGGGGCACAAGACTTCACACTTCTGAGTAGGGTGAAGGGAGTGGATATTATATTGACCACTACCCTCTTGGCAGAGATCCTAGGCTTGCCTGACACAGGTAATAGGGCTTATTACCAACCCCGCATGGACATATTCGAGATGTTCTCCCTCGAGACTAGGAGGACAGTTTTCATAGCTTTGACAGGTTCAGGAAACACTCCTAAGTCTGAGACTGCCTACAAACCTAGTGTCAGGGTGATCAGTAGGTGTGTGACCTACAATATTTATCCTAAGGGTGGAAACAAGGGTAGTATTTCCATGATGAGAGCATATATTACTTACTGCCTCTTGGGAGCTGGTCAAGGGGGTCCAGTCATCAACCTCCCTTATTTATTACTTCAGGTGATGCTCTATCATGCACGGAACCCAGTTGATGGGAACCTTCCCTATGGGAGACTCCTTACCTTGGTTTTCCAGTATTTTGGGGTGCCATTGGAGGATGAGTTTATTGATAAGTCCAGATCCAGGCCTATAGACAAAACCTCTATTTTGAAGATGAAAGTGCCTGGTGAGGATCCAGTAGAGGGCGAGGAGCAGGGTGGTGATGCACAAGATGTAATGGAGCAGGGAGTGGGGCATGATGAGGATGTCTAGGGTGTGGATGAGCAGAGAGACACTGGGGGTGACACTCAAGGCATGTATACGGAGGAGCAGGGGTTAGGTCCAGATGATCTCGAGGGCTTTGATACACAGTTTACAGACTTACCTGCTTATAAGACGACTGGTGCCACTAGCCCATAAGTTTTAGGACCTCCTGACTGGGTACAGATGATGACACACTTCCAGAGTCTTGGCACTCAGCTCTCCAGCTTGGCGACTAGAGTGGATCGGGGCTTTACTTCCTTAGAGACGAGAGTGGGGTCTGTGGAGCAGAGTCTAGATTTCTGAGATAGGTTCTACAGAGTTTATTCTTGTCAGACTGAGCCTCCGCCTAGCGATGTACCTCCTTCTGAGTAGTTTCAGCATCATCCAGACACTTTTCGCTATGTGGTCATGATCATTTCTTTTTATTAGCTTATGTATTTTTCTTTCTTTGTTTTCAGTTTATGTACTCGTTGAATTGCAGTTTATGCAATCATAATTATGTAAATATTGTTAAATTAATGCATATCTTGTGTCTTTATTCATTTCATCTACCTCCCCTGTTGCTTTTAATTGTTACATGTCTTAGTGCTTACATCTTGTTAACCCTAGTCTGCACGTTATGAATGTAAGAAGAGCCTCACGCTCTAATACCAAGCTCTATCACACCCTAAACCACCCCCTAGGAGGATTGGGTAGGTGACCCGAATTGCATAACGGCAATCTGCCAAATCCCACGGATCTACAAGCAGTGCTTACATTCATGAAACCATATCCACATCTTAACCATAAGTAAGATCAGAGTAATGCAGGACGTCTACAATTCAAAAGTAAATGGAAGCATAGCTATACGAGAAATGATGATAATATATACATATAAAGGTTTTGTTTGATACATCTCCCAAGCACACACAACCCACAACAAAGAAACAAAAGCTGATAAGAACAGTACTACATACAAAAATATATGCATGGCAAGCATACTCAGCCCCAAAAAGGAAAAGAAAAGAAAACTACAATAACCAAGTCAGAACGGGGATAACTCCAAATAACCCAAAAGGAGTCCCCAAGTCAAAAAGCTAACATGAACACACTTCAATGGTCTTCATCAATAACCACCAAATACGTGCGCAGGATCGGTATGACCTCCGTCAGGGTCCACACCAAGATCATCGTAACAACCAAAAGTCTCCTCCTAGAGATGGCCCGCCATGCCACAGCGGCATCCACCTGCAAAATCATCTAAGAAAAACATTGTATAACAGAGTGTGAGCCCCACTGAGCTCGTGAGCAAATAACATCAATCATGCATGCACATGTAATCTCAATTCACAATTTATATGGTCCTACATGATATTCAAATTCAGTTTGATTATTAGCCACCTAGGAATACAACTAAGTCAGGTCTGTGCTACTATAATCCCCAATACATGTATCCCTGATTTGGGCTTCTAACCCCTTCCCACGATACACCCATTGAGTTGTCGGAGAAGACTGGTCAGCCCCCGCATTCATTCACCAAGGTCGACCCGACCAACCCTCTGTGGTTAACCTGGGGAAATAACCGTTTCTCCCCTCATTTTCATTTCTGGCTTAAAGCCCATATGCACCATTCCGGTGCTCTTTTATTCTTTTTCTCTCTCCCTGATAATTGCCCCCACAGGTATCCAGCACCTAAACCCCTGGTAGCAAGGGTGCGTAGCATGGGTGATGAAACTCTAGCCCCATGTCTATATGGCATCGTATGAGTCAAGCGGTGTCAATAGTACCACATAATACGGGCTACCATAGGCCCCATTTCCAAGCCGACCACGGCATCTAGTCTAGCAGACATTCATCAAGCAAACATTCTCAGAGTTGATCAACAGTCATTCAATATGCAATGATTTGAATAGCTTTAAACAGAAATAAATATTACAACATTTATATTCATTTCTTATTAGCCGGCATTAGATCATGATCACATTTACACATATGATAGTATTATTCACTCACCAGTACTTGGCTCTAGGTACTCAGTCACAAATTCAGTTCTAGCAGTTGTCTGGTCGTTGTCCTAGAGAACGGGATCAAGTCCTAGATGTAAATCACAAGTTGTCATGTTAAGTTATCAGTCTGTCATTAGAAGTCCTAGGATTACCCTAATCTTACTGGGTTGACCCGGAGTTCATATGGTTTACTCTTGGAGTCACTGGGCCATATACCGACCTTAGGTATATGTCCCAATGCACGGGCCAGTGCTTGTGACACAGGGGCAAAATGGTCATTAGCAATGTCAGCACCTGCCATTAGGTCAGAACATAATCACAGTGCTGTCCATAGCATGTCTGTGCAGTAGGACCAAGCATAGCAGTGATACAATCACCTGCGGGGCCCACTAGGGTTTCAAAATATTTCCTAATTAAGGACAGATGTGGGGAAAGGGTATTTTTATCATTTCCCACATCCCACAGTGTCCAGGGGGTTAGTGGGTGAAATCCCCCAGCTCTGCCCAATAAAATAGTAGGTTTTCCATCATTGGGCGTTGGCTCTGGGCATTACTGCATTGCCTAGTGCCTGCAGAATCGATGCAGGCTGAGTTTCCAAGGTGGGGCCTGCAAGGCTGGGCTTATACCTGATCCCTTGCATGTTTAGGGGATTAGGTAGCCCCAGTGATGGTCTACATCATGGTCCAGAGGGTTTTTCCATCAGGCTCACTGTCAGGCTGACTGTGGCTACCCAAGTAGCCCTGATGAATAGTGTTTAGGGTTTTGGTTGGGCTTGGATTTCAGTTCCAGCCTTATATATGGCTGAAAATACATGAATCAAGAGGGCTCAAGGCTGCCTCCATCTAGGGTTAGGGTTGTGCAGCCTTGGCCAGCACCCAGAGTTCCCAATCACAGATCAATAGGGCCATCTGGCAGCGTGGGTGGGCACACACAGATTTTGGCCATAGGAACAGCATAACTAAATGCTCAAATTACAAAAAAAATTCCAGATCTTCCATGCACAAGGTTTGCATGGTAGATCTGGACCAACATTGGGCAAACCCTAGCTAGTCTAGGCTGCCCAAAGAGAAAAAATGTAAGAATCATGGAGGGAGAATGGGAACAACAGGCATGCATGAAGGTTTTTATACCTGAAGTGGGCTGAGAGTGAGCTCGGATGGAGCAGGGATGGGTGGCAGCAGCTCCCTCCTCTTCTTCTTCCGTCCTCCTTCTCCTTCTCCTTCTCTTTCTCTCCTTTTTCCTTTCTTTCTCCTTCGGATTCACCAGAGAACAAGAGCTCTAAATGAGCTCAGGTCATGCCTATTTATAGGCCCAAGACTACTAAGGTCTGTTTGGCCATAAGTCCCCTTTTTAAAAATGAGTTTCTAAACTGTTTCAGGGTGATTCTGAGCACACTGGTGGGGTCCACAATGAACTGAGGTCATGAGGTGGTCCCTCAGACTCCCCTCTATCAGTGGAGGGTTCCCATGTCCATGTTGGGTGGTCCCCATAATTATAATAATTAAAAATACCCAAAATCAGCCACTGGGCAATGCCACTGGGCCTTGCTGGATCTCCCTGTGCCATCGCCCAGAGAATTCCAGCAAGCTGAAATTCAATGGGACTTGCACAGGGGTTTGACCCTTGGTCAGGGTATTGTCCCCACATGCCACCTAGGGACTTTTACATGATTTTTTAGAGGTGGGTCCCACCACTATAAGGAGGAGAGAGATTACCTGGGATCCAAACCATATATCAAGTTGTGAGCTGCACAGTTGCAAGGGTCTGCTATCCATCTTCTAACAGGTATATAGGGAAACCTGTTCAAGGCATTCTCATTGATCTCATTAAGTGAAGTGATGCTCCACAGTGATCCTGGTGGCCTGGCCAGGGGTTCCTGCTCTTCAAATCAAAAATCCAACCAGTCAGAAGCGGGGTTTGACAACTAGCAACAAAACTTGTTGCAAATCCAGCAACAATAGCAAGAGTTGCTAGCCAACATGAACACTGAGTTTATGACCGCAATGCAACAACAATAGTAGCAGTTCATGGCCTCCATGAATGCACACTTTCAAGCTACAAAGCGGGCATGGGTCGTACCGGGGAATTCTCCTATTTATGAGACACCACCTATGCCCGATAAGTCTGTGGAAGACGGACAGGGAGTTGAGGGCATAACATAACATAAGTCTAGGAAGAGACTTATAAACTCACAAGTGTCTGGAGAACCTAATAAGGCTCCCAAAGGACCCTATCCTGATTCAACTCTAGCATGCTTTGACGGAAAGGATGGAAACCGACCTAGCCAATGAGGCACAATTCACTGCTTCTCCTCAATCGTGTAAGTCGAACATTCGATGTTATGTCTACACTTGGTCAGGTCATATGGCTAGGGACTGCCAGTATCATGGAACTAAGTACGTGTCATATTTGAATGTCATCTATCCAGAGTAGCCACAATAGGATAGGGGGCCAAAAATGGAACAAACTTTTCAACCTCCTCGGGTAGCATCGAGTCAAGTGAGTCAGGCCCCTCCTCAACCTATTGTGCCTACCAAGTATTTCAAGTGCAACAAGCTTGGGCACATAGCAAGGGACTGTGCCAGTCGGAGAATCAGTACATCTCAACAATTCCAATCTGTTGCCCGGCCTTCTAGCCCCACAAAGACAGAGTTTAAGGGTAAGTTATGCCTTGACCATGAAGGAAGTTGAGGCGAATTCAGAATGATGACAGGTACTCTATCTGTATCATCCTCACCTGTTCGAATATTATTTGATTGCAGCACAGCATGCTCTTTCATTCTACTAAGTTTGTTGATAAGAGAAACTCATAACACAAACTAGTGGTTAGCACTTTTACTTGAATTGTTGTGATATTAAATGAAGTGTATGGACACTATCCATTAGGAAATTCTAGATTCGTATCTAGCTTTCAAAAGGACATGAAAGACCGTAGGCGTGTAGTTAAGTCTCGACAAGGCTATGCACCCATGAACCAAATGAATAGAATATCCAAGGCAGAATTCAAGTAAGTATGAAGTATACCAAGTAGTTGAAAGTAAATAACAGATCTGGAAATTTAAGTTGGTGAAAAGGACGGTGGTGGGTGTTAGTATAACCAAGAACAGCCGAGAACATAAAGAAACTGGAACTGAAGGATTTGACAAAACTTTACTCAATAATAGCTATGAATGGGGTAATGGATCACCGAATGTCCCCTTCATTATTAGGAGCGAACAATAGGGATTCCATCAATATCCCAATTCATTCTAAAGTTGAGCTAGGTATTGGAGAACCAGATGTGAAAGTTTTTATAGGAAAAGCTGTGTAAACAAGGTGGTGTAGACTTATGCCACACACAACCCAAAGCCGTAGAAGTATAAATTTTTGGGCAAAATACGCGGAGATAGTTGGATCGTTTGATTCCTTAAGGTAAATGTTTGGAGTTCCATTTCCTTTAGGTCCTTATGATTAAACTGATCATTAGATCAACCAAACCCAGGAGTGAATGTGATCATCTGTTGTTAGGTTGATATGTTTGAGAACCAAACCTTGGCAGCTTAATAAAAAAAAATGAGTTGTACTGATACGAGACAGAAGGACCTAAAGTACCCCGTGGGCGATCAGGTATTTCTTTGGGTATGACCAATAAAAGTGGTAATGCAGTTTGATAAGAAAGGGAAGTCGAATCCAAGAATCATGACCAATGACGTATTGATTGGCAGAAGTCAATGACATATTCCATGTATCGGTGTTGAAGAAGTACCTCCCGGACTCAACTCATGTCTTGACTCAAGAACCACCTCACAATCTCCACAACTGGATTATCTTGTTGGAAAGGAACTGTGCAATAGTCACCCCGATTAAGGAACGTCCGGTTGACGAGAAGAGGAAAGGTAGTCAAAGTATCCTCACCTACTCGAATCCCCAGACACGTCAAATTTCAAGGATAAAATTCTTATCAGGTTGAGGGAATGTTAAACCCGTGCCCAAAAATACAGGCTAATTTGAATTTTTAGTTGAACATCTAGAACCCGAGGTCAAAGCTACCAGTACATTGTTGTGCATTGATCCCGTGGTTGAATTTAATGAGGTAGCCCCACAGGTGAGGACCTAAATTCCAATAAGAAGGCAAACACCAACTCCTTGTAACTGTATAGTTCACCATCAAATGTACAACCTAAGGTAGGTGTCATCCCTTAATTTCTAAGGCCCTACTCGAATACATGATACGTTAGGTCTATGAAACATGTAGGGAAGGATAATACGCAAAGGCATTAACAATCAGGGTAACTCAGCACTGTTTCCGCAAGGAGAAAGCAGAGAATTGATTACCCAAGTGTTGAGCATAGGTAAGAGTTTCTAAACCAACTCTATTCTCCTTCTACCCCCCCCCCCCCTTTACCTAGACCTAGCATCATGGACAATTCTATTTTAGGCTGAACTAAACCATCCTTGGTCATGCATGTTAAATCTGTCCAAGGAGATACAATTGGGAAGGCCAATACCATGCATGCATGCCCCAATCTCACAGCTGATTTCTTTCTTTTACTCTTCCCTAGACCTAAAATTTAGTTCAGATGTTAGGATAACTAGGAATGAACCTTTTATCATCATGCATGTTTGGGTTGTCATGATTGGATTAAATTATAAACCCAATTCCTTTGCATGCATGCTTAAACCCAACCATAGGACCTAATCCTAGTTCTAGATTAAACTAATGTTGACCCTCATCACCATGAATGCTTGAATTAAAGCATTTGTAGACCAAACATCAACTTGCATGTTTGAGTTGATGATGAGAACCCATTTCCATAAATGCATGTTAGATCCCAACACAATAATCAAATTCTGCTACTCTGGCAGATTGACTCTCACTTAGTTAAAATGTTATAACACCATCATCCGAACTTCATTTGCCTTGATTCCAATTTTTTTAGAAACTAGACTCATAGGGATGCATTTTCTTAGAAGGAACCATTTGTGAATTCACCTAGAGGGGGGGTAAATAGGTGTAGGTTCGAAAATTAAAATAACTATGCAAAAATAAAACCAAACAATAAAGATAGAGAAGAGTAAAGACAAGCAATGTAAAAAGACACAAACAATTTGTTGTGGTTCAGCCAATATGTGCCTATGTCCACTCCTCTCACCTTAGAGAGAATTCACTATAACGAATCTTGAGTGAGCAAGAGAACTCGTACAACTACTCTTGAAAATATGAGCAAGAGGACTCAAATGACTACTCTTGAGAAATGAGCAAGAGGACTCAATAATAATTTTAAGTAAAGTACTAAGTAGTTTAGGATTACCTTAAAACTTAGTAGAATGAGTGCTACCTCTTAGTCAATGTAGCTTGGATGCAAGTATGCAATGAGGGAGCAAGAATGAGATTGAATTTTCTTCGATCTTCTTGATCTTGAAAGAATAACCTCACAAGGGAGTGCTTGATTGCTTAGAGCTCTTGATTGAAGATTGTTGTAGTGTTTAGAACACTAATCAAGAGGGTATTTATAGGCTAGAGGTTTAGACCCAATTAGGAATCCAATTTAAAAAAAGAATCCCACATTCTATAAGTAATTCGGTATGCTGGATGGGAATCCGGTATGCTGGATTACCTACTTTTCTTAAGAAACAAGAGAATAACGGTCATATTTAATTAGTCAAGCACTGATCCGGTATGCTGGATTGGGATCCAGTATGCCGGATCAGGGCAAAATACAGCCAAGAGAGGATCTGGTATGCTGGATCCTTATCTAGCATAGGTAAAGGGGTTACTGGAACAGATTCTCTGAGACACCCATTAATCCGGTATGCCGAATTGGGCAATTACAGTGTAATTTTGTCTAATTCCTTTAAGGCTTAACTTTGGGGTCTTCTTACCCAAAAGGGCATATGTCTTAGGAGTCAAACTACCTCCTAGGGACATTCTACATGGATGCATGCGTGTGTGTGTGCATTACATCGAATGTGACTCAAGAGACAATAAAAATACATGTTTGTAATTCTTAGAAAGTCTTCAATTCTTCAAAACTTTAAGCTTTCAAATGTAAAACTTTGACTTCCAAGCTTCACTCTTCTTTGAAAATAGTATTTGAACACTTGTATATGCTCCCCCTCACTTGATGCTATGCTTTGACTCTAAAACACTTAGAATACAAGCATTAGTCCAAGTCTTATTTGTTATCATCAAAACATCATCATAAGGATGACTTGGAGGGGATAGAGTGGAGGATCAGTATTTTCCTTAACAATCTCCCCCTTTTTGATGATGACAAATAATCCACAAAAGATATAAATAATGGAGAGCAATAATGTATGCAAGGAATAAGAGATAAGAATAATAATAGTTCTTTAAACCAAGCAAATTTATTTATAAGACCATAATCATTATCCATTACAGCTTTCAAACATAATATAATATACTTCTTCCCCTTTGGCATTATCAAAAAGAGGGTCAAAACATATCAAACAGGAGGATCAAAGGGTGAAAAAGGTGAAATAGAACTGGATGCACCGGCGAATGGCGGTGGAACTCCTTGTGGAGTTGGTCTTGGTGTATCAAGAGAAAGATGTCCAAAATTGAGAGTAAGAGTTTGAATAGAGTTAAAAAGCTTGTCTTGGTGCAGATACATGTTGTTAAAGCCGGTTTTCACATCGTCACAGAGAGATGCCACATCATCTTGAATCCGTTGTTGTCCAAGTTCAAGTTCCATGATACGAGTGTTGGCTTCATTCATGTATTCATCAATGCTTGACACCCAATCGTGTAGAGATGCTGGTATCCCTTCTTGAGAAGTAGGAGGAGGAGATACTCGGTCTCCCAATTCTTCTTCGACGAACACATCGGAGGGAGGAAGAATAGCTATTGTATGAAAACTATTCCGAGTGATGTGTTGGGAGGAAATAGGGGCCACTTCCTCACGATCAAGATCAAAGTTGTACTCTCAAAAAATACGAGTGAGGAGCTTACCATAGGGAAGGTTAGTGCTCCTATGAGGATGAGTACAAGATTCCATGTATCGCATGATGAAGTAAGGAAGATTGGTAGGGTTATTGGTATAGATGCAATAAGTGATATAAGCTTGTGGCGTAAGGCACTTGTTTCTATCACCACCCCTAGGAATAATGTTGTGTTGGACTATGTAAGAGATGACATGAGGTATAAGACGAAGGCGACCAACAACAACGGTTCTGGAATTTGGATCAAACTATTTTAGGATGGATGAATATATCTCTTCATTGTTGATCAAATCACCAAAATTTGTATTCTTTGGAGTCCAAAAGATGCAGGGGCCATCATTTGGAATGTGAAGGATGCGAGCAAGATCATCAAGAGAAAGGTCTACGTGAGTTCCCTTCACATAGGAATGAAGTTTTAAGTCTTGTTCCGCTCCACTGAAGTAGAGCTTGGTGTAGAAATACTTGACAAGGTTTGGATAGCAAGGGTCATCCATATTGAGAATGGGTTCCCAACCGATGTCCTTAAAGCGGTCTTCGAGACGAATGCTATTGAAAGCAAACACATCCACTTCACATCCTTCTTCAATCTTTCTTGTAAGGTAGAGATGTCAATTTGCTCGGCATTCCCTAGACCGAAACAAATGATCTTCTCCTTCAGCATAAGGTTATTTTGATCTGCTTCCTCTTCCTCTTTTGGAGGGCTGTTGTCTCTCTGGCATCGGGTCCTTCCCTTTTCTACTCATGTTAGAGAGAGGTTTTGAGAAGAGAAAGAAATTTTAAAGTAATAGAATGAATTTAGGTAGAGGGAAGATGATATGATGAACAGTGAATCAGAAAAGGACAAAGAAATGGGGTTTAAATAGGCTTGAAAAGAGGTCCAACAGTTATAAAATGGGCAAAAATTCAAACATTCGGTATACCGTTCCCAATCCGGTATACCGTTTCAAGCAGTAACGGCTAAAAAACTACCAAAGAAGCTAATCCAGTATACCGTTTGGCAAACCGGTATACCGTTTCAAGCAGAAATAGTAAGAAAACAGCAATTTTGAAAGAAAGAAAAAAAATGACTTATAGAAAAAACATTTTTTAGCTTAGACAAAGGGGTCACACAACCCAAGATCTCGTCTAAGAGAGCAGAAACGTTCTTCACTCAATGGTTTTGTGAAGATGTCCGCAAGGTACTTCTCAGTTTCAATATAGTCAAGTCGGATTTCACCTCTTTGAGCTGTATCATGAAGAAAGTGATGACGAATATCAATATGCTTAGCTCGAGAGTGTAAAATCAGATTCTTGCTAAGATTAATGGCACTTGTGTTATCACATTGGATTGAGGAAGTGTCAAACTTCACTCCATAGTCATGGAGAGTTTCCCTCATCCAAAGCACTTGTGCACAACACCATTCGGCTGCAATGTATTCAGCCTCAGTGGTAGAAAGAGCAACTAAATTTTGCTTCTTACTGAACCACGATACTAAACACGATCCCAAGAAGTGACAAGTTCCACTTGTACTCTTACAATCAACATAACATCCGGCAAAATCAGTGTCGGAGAAGCTAATAAGGTCAAAGTCATTGTTCATAGGGTACCATAGTCCGATGCTTGGAGTTCCCTTCAAGTACATAAAGATTCTCTTTATAGTACTCAAATGGGATTGCATAGGTTTGGCTTGGAACCTAGCACAAGCACAAACATTAAACATAATGTCTGGTCTACTAGCCATTAGGTAGAGTAAGCTACCTATTATGCCTATATACTTAGTGGGTCAACAAGGATACCATCTTCATCTTTGGACAGAGTTACAGATGTACCTACAAAACAAGAATGCTTAATAAAATTTTGGTCCCCATTGGGTGTTGGGTCCATTATTGTTAGTATTATACATTCCTCTTGGTCTCCACATCATTTGGTGACCACTTGCCTTTTGATTCCCATACCAGTTTGTGTATGGTTGAGGGTTCCAAGGTCTTTGGTTTTGAGACATTCTATATGACCCTTGGTTGTTAGGTGGTCTTTGCACCTTTGGTGAATTTTTTCTATGTTGACCATTGAAGGGTCTCTTTTGACCATTGAACGGTCTTCTAGGAGGTTGAAAAGGTTGCTTCATATAATAACATTCCCAAATAGTATGTCTCTTTTTATTGTAATTGTTGCATACAATAGTTTGAGGAATATTAGGGCTTATGGTCTTCCCTTTAGGATTTGATTTGTTTAATTGAGGAGTTTTCTTTCTAATATAACATTCCTTAATCAAATGTCCTTTCTTTTTACAATAATTGCAAAACATCTTCTTCACTTTCGTACTTGTTATTTTACTTGAACTTGCCTCATTAGTATGATTTGAACTCTTGTTCACATCATAACCTACTCCTTCCTTATTGAAGGGTGCTTTGGAGGCATTTTCGAGTAAAATATCAAGAATCTTTTTGCCATTTGTGAAGGATTCTAATGCTTTACACAGTTTCTCTTTTTTCTTCTTCCAAAATCTCTACTTGAGAAGTTAGAGATGTGTTTTAGTCTTTGAGGGTGTTTATCTCCTTTAGGAGATCTTTCTTAGTAGTAGCCAATTCTATGCTACTTTGATATAAATCTTCAAAAGCTTCTTCCAATTCTAAATAATCTTTATCTTTAGAAGGAGAAATAGGAGTTACCTCATTTTGAGTTTCTTTTTCTTCTTCAGTAGCCATTAAAGCGAGGTTGGATTGTTCCTCTTCTTCTTGTGATTCTTCATTATCTTCGTCCTCATCAATTAAGTCGAAGGTGTGTTCAGCTTTGTAGGCCTTCTTATACTTCTTCATTCTAGGGCAATCTCCTCTAAAATGTCCAGATTTTCTACACTCATAACATAAGATTTCCTTTGAAGAAGAGTCAGAATTATCCTTAGAGAAATTTTTACCTTTTTGGTCTTTTGAGAATTTTCTTTTATTGAATGAAGGTTTTCCTTTGTTCTTCAAAAATCTTGAAAATTTCTTTGACAAATAGGCAATTTCATCATCTGAAAGTTCTTCATCATCGTCGCTGATATCATAGGTTTTGAATGCGACAACCTTCTTCTTAGGTTCCTTAGGCTCGTCCTCCTTGGTGTCTTGCTTTCGCTCCATCTCATGTGTTTGAAGTGATCCCAACAGCTCATCTAGACTTAGCTTATCAATGTCTTTTGATTCTCTTATGGTTGTAGTCTTGGGTCTCCATTCCTTTGAGAGGGATCTCAGAATCTTTCAAACGTTCTCACCATTGGAGTAAACCTTACCTAATCCTTTCAACTTGTTCACGATGTTAGTAAATCGAGTAAACATGGTATATATATCTTCATCATTTTTCATTTTAAATAATTCATATTCATTCACTAACATGTCAATCTTAGATTGCTTAACTTCAGAAGTACCTTCATAGGTCACTATAAGCTTATCAAACATCTCCTTAGCGGGGTCACACATGCATGTCTTATTATACTCTTTTTCTCCTAATGCACATTGAAGATAACTTATAGCAATATAGTTGAGTTGCATCTTAGCTTTCTCAACTGGAGTCCATTCTTCTTTGGGCTTGTCTATAGTATTGGGTCTGTTCTCTATAACTTTCCATGCATCAATGTTATTGGCACATACGAAGTTCTTGAAGCGATTCTTCCAATAGGATAATCCTTCACCTTCAAAGAAGGGAGGTCAGATAATGTTATAACCTTCGAACTTACGGTTAGCAAAAGTTCCCATAATCTTTAACTCTTAGTTGGATTAAAGATAATCACGGTTTGAGCTCCCGCTCTGATATCAAATGTGAATTCACCTAGAGGGGGGTGAATAGGTGTAGGTTCAAAATTTAAAATAATTATGCAGAAATAAAACCAAACAATAAAGATAGAGAAGAGTAAAGACAAGCAATGTAAAAAGACATAAACAATTTATAGTGGTTCGGCCAATATGTGCCTACGTCCACTCCTCTCACCTTAAAGAGAATTCACTATAACGAATCTTGAGTGAGCATGAGAACTCATACAACTACCCTTGAAAATATGAGCAAGAGGACTCAAATGACTACTCTTGAGAAATGAGCAAGAGCACTCCGTCTCTTGATTTGGAGCAAGAGGACTTAACAATAATTTTAAGTAAAGTACTAAGTAGTTTAGGATTACCTTAAAACTTAGTAGAATGAGTGCTACCTCTTAGTCAATGTAGCTTGGATGCAAGTATGCAATGAGGGAGCAAGAATGAGATTGAATTTTCTTCGATCTTCTTGATCTTGAAAGAATAACCTCACAAGGGAGTGCTTGATTGCTTAGAGCTCTTGATTGAAGATTGTTGTAGTGTTTAGAACACTAATCAAGAGGGTATTTATAGGCTAGAGGCTTAGAACCAATTAGGAATCCAATTTAAGAAAAGAATCCCACATTCTACAAGTAATCCGGTATGCTGGATGGGAATTCGGTATGCTGGATTATCTACTTTCCTTAAGAAACAGGAGAATAACGGTCATATTTAATTAGTCAAGCACTGATCCAGTATGCTGGATTGCGATCCGGTATGCCGAATTTGGGCAAAATACAATCAAGAGAGGATCCGGTATGCTGGATCCTTATCCAACATAAGTAAAGGGGTTACTAGAAGAGATTCTCTGAGACACCCATTAATCCGGTATGCCGGATTGGGAAATTACAATGTAATTTTGTCCAATTCCTTTAAGGCTTAACTTTGGGGTCTTCTTACCCAAAAGGGCATATGTCTTAGGGGTCAAATTACCTCTTAGGGACATTCTACATGGATGCATGCGTGTGTGTGTGCATTACATCGAATGTGACTCAAGAGACAACAAAAATACATGTTTGTAATTCTTAGAGAGTCTTCAATTCTTCAAGACTTTAAGCTTTCAAATATAAACTTTGACTTCCAAGCTTCAATCTTCTTTGAGAATAGTCTTTAAACACTTGTATATGCTCCCCCTCACTGGATGCTATGCTTTGACTCTAAAACACTTAGAACACAAGCGTTAGTCCAAGTCTTATTTGTTATCATCAAAACATCATCATAGGGATGACTTGGAGGGGATAGAGTGTAGGATCAACATTTTCCTTAACACCATTGTCCAAATATGTCTCTAAGTGAGCTGAAATTTCACTTCAAGTTGTTGTCAAAAATTGAATTTTTCTATTCTGGCAGATTGACCCCTGTTTAATAAAAATAATATAACTCCATCATCCGAATCTCATTTTCTTTGATTCTAATTTTGTTAGAAACTAGACTCATAGAACTTCAATGTGTTAGAAGAAATCACTGTCCAATTATACCTTTAAGTGGACTAGAATTTCATTTCAATTAAAGCAAAAAATAGAAAAATAGGATTCTCTGGGCGATTCACTGGGCAATTCCCAAACGCCCAGTGAAAGGCCCAGAGTTGCTGAGACAAGTAACTTTCATTCCAAACATATGGGAACCCAATTTCTTACATTGGGGATCCCCTCAATAAGTTCCTAATGACATGTTGGAACAATCCCCCGGCCATGAACCCATGTGGGACCCACCTACCCATCCTTACACATCGAAAAGCTAGGAAATAATAAGTTTTTCTTAAAACAGCCCCTTGCCAAACAGACCCTAGTGGACTAAGGCCTATAAATAGTAGACTCAGCTTTATACATAGACTCCTACTATTCAAAACATTGGAGGAGAGGAAAGAAAGGAAGAAATAAAGAGAGAAGGAAGAGAAGGAAGAGAAGGAAGGAGAAGAAGAAGGAAAGAAAGGGAGAGGGAGCTTGGACCTTGGCCGAATCCTACAAGCCTTGAAGGTATACCTCTTTAGAGCCCATCCTAACCCCCTATGTCAAACCCTGCCCCTGACTGGCTGGAATTTTGATTGAAGGATAGGAACCCCTGACATGGCATCCAAGCACACTATGGAGTATCATCCCAGTGATTGAATTTAATGGAGAATCCCTGAGGATGTCCTCCTACATACCTGTTAGAAGATGGATTACAGATCCCTGTAGTTGCATAGCCCACAACATAATGTATTGTTTGGACTCCAGCTACTCTCTCTCCTCTCCATAAATGTGGGTCCCACCCCTGGAAATAAGTGTAAAGACCATGGGTGACATGTGGATGCAAGGCCCTGACCCTGGGTCAAACCCCTGTGCAAGCCCACAGAGATACATCCTTGCTGCAATCTTTGGGTGATGCACTGGGTAATGCAGACATCACCCAGAGACATTGCCCAGAGTGGAAAAACTAAATATTTTAATGATTTGATCCATGGGGACCACCCATATTGGATATGGGCACCCTCCATAGGTTGAGGGGAGTCTGAGGAACCACCTCATACCCTTAGATCACTGTGGACCCCACCTGAGTGCCTAGAATGGCAGAGAATCAGGTTAAAAATGCATTTTCAAAAGAGGCCTTGGCAGCCAAACATGCCCTAGTTAGGAGCTAGCCTATAAATAGGGGTGCCTTAGGTCATTTTAGAGCTTTGGCTACTGTTGAAACCGTAGAGGGGAAGAGAAGAAAGAAAAGAGAGAAAAGAGAAGGAGAAGAAGAGAAAGGAAGGGAAGAAGGAGGAAGGAGAAGGAAGAGAGCAGCCCTGCCTCCAAGGTCTAGATCGAGTAGCCCTCTAATCATTTCAGGTATAAAATTATACCTCTGAGATGCTGCTCCCTTACTGCTACTATTCACCATTATCTCTCTCTGTGTTTTGAAGCCTTTCTGGCCATTGGCAGCCCAGAACAGCTGGGGGCTGCCATGAACCATCTTAGATCCTTTATGCAAACATGATGCATGAAGGATCTGAGCATTTTGTAGCATTTTTAATGGCTGTTCATCACCTGAGACTAAAACCCAGGTAGTGCCAGACTGTACTGCACTGTTACACCAAGAACAGGCAGTCTAGGCTCAGATCTGTGTGCCCTGGCTGCATGCAACCTAGCCTTGAGTTGTGTTGTGTCAGAAAATCATTCAAGGGTCCTTTTGGGTGCCGTAACCTGTAAAAGAACCTGGGGATGACAAAGGAGAACCGGTGTGGTTCTGGCCTAGGACTCTCCGATGCCAAAGTCAGATCTCTTGAGCAAATAGATGAATGATAGTATTCAAGATGGGTTTTTTGGGGGTAAAGTACCTTCCCTTTTATAGTAGAGCATGGCGGTGTGGAGAGTCCCGGTTGATGTAGAGTGGCCTTTGTAGTCAATAGAGTCCCTAAGTAGCAGGGCTCATCCTTGGCTGGTTGTCTTCCCATGAAACGTGGTGTCATGATAGACCTGGTAGTCGTCTTCCTGAGAGACGTGTCATGATAGACTTGGTATCCTTGATGGATAGACCTATCTATGTGGTAGATGAGGTTCCCGGAGTATGAGTCCATTTAGACTACGTGACTGATAGGAGGTGGCCTAGAGTCCTTCGTGATGTGATCTATTTTACTGATGGTGGTGGTCATCACCATGTTCGATGGAGATTGCACCCAAAGGGGTTCATCCCTGGGGTAGACTACGCTCAGGATGACCACGCCTGGGGTCTTCAGTCTGCTCTCGGGGTTTAGTCCGTGCCCAAGGCAGTCTGGTGTGGGTTGAATCTCTCTTTGGTTCGCCTATTTGGTTCTGGACCTGAGCTGGTCCCCCTTCCTGGGCTAGGACATGTGGCAATCCTTGAGAGGTCAGGGGTGATTTTGGGTTTATCATTTGTCCCCCACTCTCTTGGAACGGAGTGCTCAAGAGAGTAGACTTTGCAATTTTGTTTTGAGCCTTGGTGGTTGTCGAACCCTAGTGGTTTCGAGCCTTGGCGGTCTATGGACCTTGATGGCATTACGCTTGATGGTCTACGGACCTTGGTAGCATTGTGCCTTGGTGGTCAATGGACCTTGGTGCTCAACGGACCTTGGTGGCCAACGAGCTTTGGTGGCATTACGCCTTGGTGGCATTGTGCCTTGGTGACCAACGGCCCTTGGTCGAATTATGCCTTGGTGGCCAATGGGCCTTGGTGGCATTATGCCTTGGTGGTCAACGGACCTTGGTCTCGAACCTCAAACCTCACAAAGTTCAACCTCGGACCTCAGACCACGAACCTCATCCTTGGACCTCGAACTCGAACCTTGAACCTCGATCCTCAAACCTCAAACCTTGAACCTCGATCCTCGATCCTCGAACCTCAGACCTTGATCCTCGAACATCGGACCTCAATCATCAAACCTCGAACCTCATCCATGCCCATGGCCTGTCGATCGCCGTTCTTGGCCATGGCCAAAGACCCCCTTTATATTTTTCTTTCTTTCTCTCTTGCTTTTCCATTTTTTGCTTTTTTGCATCTTCCACTTTTGCTTAGGCTTTGAGCTTGGTCGTATTTCATTGTGCCCCCCATGTGTTTGCTCTTGGGTCATAATGAAGAGTAGTGTCCTTCATTTGCTTGCTTGACTCTTTTTGGCTATTAGTCTTACCTTTGGACTTGGTTTGCTTCATGGCGTGCATAGCTCGGTGCTTGACTTTTGCCTTGTGCTCATACTCTCTTGCCTGTTGATCTATGTGTTGGCCCTCCTGTGTTCGCACCCAAGCTTCATCCATGCCTGGGCATCGATCAACGCCCGAGCTGATCCGCGCCTGTGTCCGAGCTTGATCCATGCCCAAGCTTCAATCGGGGCCCGAGTTGATCCGCGCCCAAGTAATCCGCTCCCAAGCTTGATTCTTGCCCGAGTGATCCGCTTGAGCTTCGATTGGCGCCCAAGCTTTGATCTGCACCCAGCTTAGATCCGCGCCTAAGCTTCAATCGGCGTCCATCTTCAATCCACGCCCAAGCTTCAATCCATGCCCGAGCTTTGATCTTTGATCCGCGCCTGAGCTGATCCGTGCCTGTGCCCGAGCTTCGATCTACGCCCAAGGCTTCAATCGGCTCCTGGGCCTCTTGATCCTCGCCCGTCAATCGACACTCGCGCTTGATCTGCGCCCAAGGGTTCAATTGCCTATAATTTTGTCAGCATCCCATCGGTCCGTGCCCGGTCTGTGCCATGGACTGTGTCTGGTATGCGTTGTTCTCCCTTTCTCTTCTTCTCTTCTTTTTTTCACTTATTTTTTTCTCTTTTCTCTCTCTTCTTCTCTCTCTTGTCCTTTGGTTTTGGGCGGCGATCAATGATGGACTTGATTTTTTTTGTTTTTATCACTCCCTTTCTTCAATCGGTGCCCTCTTTCTCTCTTTTCTCTCTAAGAGTTGACACCCATTCGATCTGTGCCCGTTGACGCTCGTTCGATGTGATCCGCGCCCATGATGCTTTTTAGACTCGATCCGTGCCCGTGAAGCTCATTCGAGTCGATTCTCCGCCTGGTGTTTGACTTCACCCTTCTGGGCTAGGTACCACAGTCCTATGCGATGGTGTCCTCCTACGGTCCAACCATACTAGGAGGTCCGCTGCTCTTCTGGGATGTTGGGAGAGATCCCCCCATTGATGAGTGTCACTTGCCCGCCTAGTGTACCTCTTTGACCTATCACCCCTGGGAGGTGAACTCCTAGGACTTGGCTCTTGTTGAGTGACAGGATCTGTCCTACAACGGTGGGATGTCGCATGCTGCTATAAATAGTCATGGAAGAGTCGTTGGTCATTGAGGATCTGTCGCTGCAAGTCATTGATCTGACCCATAGTCGCTGGTACATTAGGATTAGGTACTGGCTCCAAGGCTGCTTTGGGGTTGAGGTTGACTACCTCAACCTGTTGGTTCTCTGGGACCTCCCTCTCCTAAGAGACATGGTCAGTGGCTCTGCGATGCGAGCTCTCTGGAGGAGGTGATCCGTTCTCCTTCCTCGCAGCATTGTTGGTCAGCGGTCTTCTTGCCTCATGGTGCCATTGAGTGATGGAGGAATCGAGCTAGTAGATACTATGGCTAGCATCGTTCCCATAAATGGCTCCAATCTATTGCAGGGTTCAGTCCGTTCCCAAGGCAGTCCGCGCCCAAGGCAGTCCGGTGTGGGTCGAATCTCTCCTTGGTTCGCCTATTTGGTTCTGGTCCTGAGCTGGTCCCCCTTCCTAGGCTAGGACACGTGGCAATCCCTAAGTGGTCAGGGGTGATTTTGGGTTTATCAAGTTGTAACAACCTTAGATTACTATTTTACACATGAAACCAGCCTTGCATGCAGCCAAAACCTTGATTTGCAATTTAAGATATTCTGGGTTACTATCCACTGGGCTGTCTGGGCAGCTCCTGGCAGCCAAGTGGTGGGCCTAGGTAAAAATCCATAAAGACCAGTCGAAAGTACACCCCTGGGGGTCCATGATGACCTAACATTCATGGGGAGAAGATCCATCCACTGCCCATGGTCAAAAACATTGGAATCTCAACTGTTCCCGTTTTTGCAATCTGCAGGCGATGCACTTTGGCGATCTGACATCCCCAATGACATCGCCTTGATGAATAAAAACTTGCAGAAATGCTGATCTGACTTGGGGATCTTCACCCATGGGCCACAAATCAGTTTAGGAAGGTGGAAAATGACCAAAATGCCCCTCCCAACATCTGTCCACATGAATGAATACCTTGGGTACCCAAGTGGGCCTCGTAGGACTTGGAAACCCTGTCTGTGATGGTCCTGCAGCACTGCCAAGTTTGGGATTGTACTGTGAAGCTTAAATAACCTAGGAACATGTACCACTATAACAAATGACCACTCTTCCCCTAGACCACAATCTCTAGATGATGCACTGGGACATAGGCCTAAGGCCTAGTGCCAAGGCCCAGAGAATCCAAGTGATGACCAACTATACACCAAGTCAACCTAGTGAACCTAGACTAACCCTAGGACATCCAAAAATAGTTTGGAATGCTAAGTAACGTATTTCTAATTTATATCTAGGGTTTGATCCCGTGCTTGAGGCCTAATGCCAGACTGCAGCTGAAACTAAAACTGTAACTGAATTTCTAGAACCAAACCCAGATGACTAAAATGTTATCGTGTATGTATGCGTAACAATATTATTTATGCCGGCAAATTATATTCCTTATTTATAATGTTGTGTTACTTATTCAATCAAAATCTCTCAATTATTACACATCGTGTGACTGTTGATCAACACTGCTTGAATATATCATGATAATTGTGATTGATAGACTAGATGCCATAGTCGGCTTACAAATTCGGCCGGTGGTAGGCCGTAATATGGGATACGGTTGACACCGCCCAACTCATATGATGCCATATAGACATAGGGTTAGAGTTTCATCACCCGTGCTATGCACCTTTGCCAACAGGGGTTAAGGTGTTGGGTAACTATGAGGACTACCGTAAAACCTCGGGCATTTACGCCAAGAAGCCTCAGCACAGCTGGGATGCCCCAGGGTAAATATGCTGGGAAGCCTCGGGCTACAAGCTTGGGAAGCACCAATAGGTGAATCATGGCTATATGCCTCATAAAGTTTATCCTCGAATTACATGTCGGGAAGCACCAAAAGGTGAAATTATATTAAGTCGGTTACCTCACTAGTTCAATCACAGGGGGGTTGGTCAGGCTGACCATGGAGAGCATGTTAGAGCTGACTAGTCCTCTCTGATAACTCAATGGGTGTATCATGGGAAGGGGTAACCAAGCCCACACCAGGGATACATGTATTGGGGATTGTAGTAGCACTAACCTGCCTTAGCTGTATTGTTAGGTGGCTAATTGAATAATTTGGACTTGCATATCATGTAGGATCATGTGGTTTGTGGTTGCATATGCATGCATGATAATATGTTTTGCTCATGAGCTCGGTGGGGCTCACACTTTATTATATATATTTTTCTTTCTAGATGATTGTGCAGATCGATGCCACTGTGGCATGGAGGCTCATTTCGAGGAGGAGACCCCTTGTGATTATAATGCTATTAGTATGGTCCCTGATGGAGGTCATGCTGATGATGCATGCGTTCTCAGTGGTTTTTTATGAAGACCAGTGAGAGGCGTACTTGGTGTTTTTTATCTTGGGGACTCGTTTTTGCTTTTGATAAGAGTTTATCCCCGTTCCTGTTTCTTGTTTAGTCTTTTCTTTCCTTTTAGGGGTTGAGTTATCTCACCCTGTATATATATGTACTTTTCTTTTGGCTTATATATATGTCAACTTTACTTTTCAGTTTGTGGGTTGTACTGGGAATGTATCAGAACTTACATAAGTATATATATCACAATCATTCCCGTATCGCTACGCTTTCTCTTTCTTGGTTATAATTGTAGAATATCGGCAGCACTCTGATCTTACTTACGGTAATGTTACGAATGTGGTACTATGAATGTATTAACTACTTCTGGATCCATGGCATTTACTGGATTGCCGTTATGCAATTCGGGTCACCTACCCAATCCTTCCAGGGGGTGGTTTGGGATGTGACAGACTACCATGTCTCTCATTCTGGTTAGCATAAAATTCCAGAAGTTAGCCATGCAACCATGTCTTACCATGTTCCTATATGTAAATGCCATGTAGAATGCTTAGGAAACCTTAGATCTTTACATGTATGTTTTAAATTCTAGGTATTACTCCTCTTCTACACCATTGCAAACCTAGAAATGCTTAGACTTCATGTTCCAGGGATGTATATAGCTGAGTTTTAAGCCAAACCATGTACATAATACATGAATGGTAGGATAGAGCCATAGATCCTTGAATGCATGATGTGTTTCCTACTTTATGGCTTAGGATTGCTTCTGTAATGGGCTAATACAACTATTCCTATACTAACTGTGTGAATTAATGAGGTTATGAGACTAATCTTGGCCTTGCTTGCTTGAACATTGTATGCTTGAACCTAATCCATCACTCAATATGGCAAACCATGATTAGGATCATGTAAACCTATTATAATGACCTAATTACATATATTACTAACCTCTGGGAACCATCCCAAATTGAGTTGGGATGAATTTTGTACGAAAATCTATGTAGAAATTAAAGAATCCCGTGTTGTGCAGGCACTGGGTGATTCACTAGGCGTTTCCCAATGGCCCAGTGAAAGGCCCAATGGCTGTTTTGTCACACCCCAAACCATCCCCTAGGAGGATTGAGCGGGTGACCTGGATGTCAATCCACATCCACTAAATCTCCAGGATCTAGAAGCAAATGCCTCTCACAAACACACACAAGCATTCACAATATACCATTGTAAAATCAGAGTACAGCGGAAAGCTAAAGATTTATACATAAAGATTTCCAAAATACATTGTTCTGAAGTAACCCACAAAACCTGACTATACTTGTATTACATACATGACATTTACTAAACTTTACATCTGAGTTATAAAGCTAACAAAACATGCATCTATAAGCTTTATAAAAAGAAATGCCACCAAGTTATCCACAAAAAGAAAGCTCGAAGAACATCAAAAGAAGGACAGCCCACCATCAGGTCAACTCCTCCAAGCTAACTCTAATCACCCGCATTAGAGGGATCACCTCCATCGGGGTCAACACTAGAAAAGTCACAATTACCATCACCTTCCGGTCTGAGAGGATCCTCTCATTCAGGGACACATCTACCTGTAAAATCATCTAAAAGAAACATTTCACGAGGGAGGCGCTCCATCGAGCCCAGCAAGTAAATAATAAATCATGCATGCAGATGCAACACAGCAGCATGAGTCTACATCCTTGGATTCAATTTTATTACTCTATTCCACCTAGAAACACAACTAAGTCACTAGGTATATGCTACTTGCAATGACTCGGGTAACAACCTCCGTCGCTTCTCTTTCTTACTTTGGTTGCAACCTCAATCATTGTGAATGGAACCCACGTTGGGCTAGGAGCACCAACTCCCTCCCTTGGTAGACTGCGAGATAACCATGACAACCTATCCCAGATTCTATATCATCGGCTTTCAAGAGGCCATGATCACCCAACACATGTACCCCTATTGGTAAGGGTTGAAGCATAAGGGTATGTTCAACATAGTCTTATGATCTACATGTCAAAGTATGAGTTGAGTGGTGTCAACCGTATCCCATTCCATAAGCTACCACACTCCCCATTTCCAAGATGAAGTGTACAGTGCTCCTATAGCCCATACTACGACTCACCATACCATTCATTTTCAAGCCAACTATGGCATCTAATCTAGCAGTTCAATATTAGGCATTGCAACATAATGCAGCCAATCAACATAGTATAACCATTCCACATTTGTAATCATTGACTCCATACATTTTATAAGCAAAAAGTAAAAGAAGTGTATTGTATTATCTTCATAGTGTTCAAGAGCATCACATCTACAAGAATGATTCGTATCCACTCACCTTGGCTAAGGTCTACTTGCTCGAAAGATTCTCGGTTCTCAAAAGCACTCCAACACGTGTCGCCGGACAAGTTGCTATAGCCTAAGGTAAATAAATCAAAATTACACATTAATAAGTATTAAATTACTTAAAGAGACCAGGGGTATCCTTGGTTTAGGTTCCAAACCAAGGCCAAACCTAAAATTGGAAAGACAGCAGCAGTGGTCGATTGGTACTAGTCCATCCAATAGATCAGTGGCAATCGACCAGTAGGGCTGGTAGTAACAAAAATTGAAAAGAATTCAGGGAAAAGGGCATGGCTTCACACCACAGGGTCCTCGGGTGATACTTCAAGTATTTCCCATAGTTTGGTCAAGTTTTAATCTAGGGTTTGTACTGCTTGATCCAATCAACCCAAGTGAATCAACCCATTGCTTAAATGCAGCAATAGGGCAAGGTTTCTTATTTGGTTCACATGAATGGCCTCCCAAATGAGGTTTCAGCCATAGGACTAATCAGACTCAGATCTGGTTCAAGTTTCTGGTAGTGGTCGATTGGTACTAGTCCATCCAATGGACCAGTGCCAATCAACCAGTAGGGTCACAGCAGCAAAATTGAAGAGGGCTTTAGGGGAATGGGCATGGTTTCCCACCAAAAGTTTTCTAGGTGATACTTCAGTGGTTCCAACAGGGGTCAGGGTATCATCCAAATCATGAATCAGTTGCCCCAAAGTCTTATTGGGAGTCAAATCATTCTCAAAGGACAGCCACAAAGCATGGTCCACTACATGGTTTACACAAAAGGCTCCACACAAGATGTCCTAGACCATGGGCTGACCAGGGTTGCATTTGGTCAAGGTTTTTGGTAGTGGTCGATTGGTACTGGTCCATCCAAGGGACATGTGGCAATCGACCAGTGTATGTACAGCTCGATAAATTTAAAAGCTTGCACTGTTTGGGCTTGATTCTACTGATCTATGGCTAGCATGGATGATCAGGGAGTACAAGTAGCTTACATATATGATAACTAACAAGTCTAAAAGGAAATATTGAACATGCATGATGATCTTGGGATATATGGCTCACATGGCTAACATTCATGGTTGCACATATAAGAAACAATAGAAATAAACTTGGAAAGAGTTTGATTAGCTCAAAACCAGTACTATTATGAGCACAAGATCATGAATTTGACATGTACATCAAAGGAAAAATATATCCTACACTAAGACATACATTCAAAGGTCTATATGTACATGAAGATTGGCCATCCAAGGCTGGAAATGATGATTACAGTATATAAAACATGAAAGAAGGTAGGTGAAGGGTTAAGAATGATGAATCTACAGCACACTGATCTTGCCTATGGTAAAGTGAATGGATGTGGTTCCATGAATGTAATAACTGCTTCTAGATCCATGGGATTTGGTAGATTGCCGTTACGCAATTCGGGTCACCTACCTAATCCTCCCAGGGGGTGGTTTGGGGTGTGATAGAGCTTGGTATCAGAGCGTGAGGCTCTTCTTACATTCATGGAGTGCAGACTAGGACTAATAAGCTACAAAAATTAAAACATGTAATAATTAAAAGCTATAGGGGAGGTAGATGTAAATAAACAAAAGATGCATAATTTCTATTAATTTTAAAGGCAACTGTGGCTACGCCACTACATCAGTTTTTATTGAAAACATTAATTCAATAATTACATCAGCTGACAAAAAAACAAAAACAAAAAACTAAAAACTAAATACATCCCGAACAAAGAAAAGTACATAAGCATAAAAAGAAAAAGAGATATTTCAGGACCACGTAGCATAAACACCAGTCAGAAGAACTACTTTGTAGGAGGAAGGTCGCCCAAAGGAGGTTATGTCTGGCATGAGAGAACACGATAGAATTTTTCCCAGAAGTCCACGCGCTGCTCGACAGATCCCACCCTGCTCTCTGAAGATGTGAAGCCTTGGTCCATCCTAGTCGCCATATCTAAAAGCTGGGTACCGAGGCTCTGGAAATGTGACATCATCTGTGCCTACTCAGAAGGCCCTGGAACCTGAGAACTGGTGGCACCTGTCAGCTCATAGGCAGGTAAGTCAGTGAACTGTGTGCCAATAACCTCGAAGTTGTCCTGACCCATACCTTGCTCCTCTCCATGCTCGCCCTGGATGTCTCCCTCAATGTCTCCGAGCTCCACACCCTACCCATCTCCACCATGCATCTCACCCCACTTATCTCCCTACTGCTCATCACCAGGCATCACCATCTCCTTATCCTCCTATGGATCACCCCCTGGCACCTTCAACTTCAGTATCGAGGTCTTATCAATAGGCCTAGATCTTTCCTTCTCCGCATACTCACCCACCAGAGGAACCCTAAAATGCTGAAAGACTAAAGTAAGGAACTTCCCGTAAGGAAGATTCCCATCAACTGGGTTCTGAGCATGGTACAACATAACCTGGAGTAATAGGTATGGGAGGTTTATGATCAAAACCCCCTCTGCCAGCTCCCAGTAGACAGTGTGTGATATACGCCCTCATCATAGAGATACTACCCCTATTGTCGCCCTTGGGGTAGATGTAGGTAACACACCTACTAATCACTTGGGCACTAGGCTTGTAGGAAGCCTCAGACTTGGGTGTGTCCTGTGACCTTGTCAATGCTTTGAAGACCATCCTCCTAGTCTCCAAAGAGAACATCTCAGAAATGTCCATCCTGGGTTTGTAGTAAACCCTCTCCCCAATGTTGGGTAAACTCAAAATCTCTGCCAATGAAGCATTGGTCAAATTGATATCCACTCCCTTCACCCTACTCAACAGTCCAAACTCTTGTGCCCCTAATGGCACCAAGTTGCAGTAAAAGTACCGAACCAAGTTGGGATAACAAGTCTCGATAGGTGTCAATGTAGAAGCCCAATCTAGGGCATTGAACCTAGCAAAGAGACTATATTGGTGGAAGTCCTCCACCTGAACCACTCGGCCATTTACAATTTTGAGGGATTTAAAATTCTTCCAATCCTTAAAATGCTTGTACCTATAGAAGAGGAACCGGTCAAACTCGGGCTCCTCCGAAGATGAGTCTTCTCTAGGTGAAGAGGGAGGTACTGTGGATGATGATGATGATGAATGATCACTCTCCACTCATAGCCTCTTCTGGGCTACCGATTTCCTAGCCGTACAGTGGCTAGTGGACATCTTGCTGCAAGAAGAGAAGAAAAGGAAGAAGTTAGGGCAAGAAATTTTAGCAAACCCTAGCCAAAGTAAGAAGAAAACAAAAGGAAGAGCTAAAATAGTGAAAGCAACCAAGAATCCTTACCTAGGCACGCGTGGATTCGCAAAGAACTCAAAGAAATGTGAGGATTTGGTGTGGGAATAGTCGCACTACCCTCCAAGGACCTTTCCTAGGTGTTTAGGAGAGTTTGGGAGAAATTAGAAATGAAATGGGCCCCTCTCGGACTCATATACCTGTGCACCGATTCTCTGGGCGATGGCACTGGGTGATGCAGGCAACGCCCAGAGACATCGCCCAGTGAATGTATTTTGCTGGTTTTTGAGTTATGACACATGGGAACTTGGATTTCATCTATATTAACCTTGTTGAGTATAAAAATAAAGATTTTTACTGATGTTCTATATATTAAAAAATATATATAAATAAATAAATAATTAATTAAACTGAATAATTAAACAAACACAAATTTTATGAAAATAAAGGAATACAACTTTTACTTGGGGGCCTTAGTAGGATACATAGGAAATTGAAAATTCTTTGCTACATGTTTAATATAAGTACCTAAAATATATAAATATACATACATACTTATGAAAATTGGTGTGTGTAATATTTAACTATTATGTGCTTGATATTGTGATGTACAAACTGACTGGAGTGTTGCCATGCAAAATCGGACATAGATACGTATATATGTTGTAATACGTATTTACTACGTGTAAGGAGTGTAGATCTTACCCTATCCAAGGTTTAGGTCAGCCAAGAATAGGATTTAATAGGTTGTCTAGCCAATCAAAACACTTTAGACACTAAGGTACCTCGAGCCAACCCAAGTACATTTTTATTGATTCTTAGTTATTTAAATTCCAGTAGGCCTGTACTTAATTCTTTTAATTAAGTATAACCTGATGCTTAGAACCATTTTCTATGACAGGACCTATTACCTCAACCAAGGCTGGAGACCCCAGCATCATGATCTATATTAGACAACTAAGAAGAAGACTAATCAGAATACGCGAGATACGAGCTCATGCTAAAAACCAACTAGTAGTCTAATTAGCTCTTGCAGACATTAGTGAACCTGTGGGATGGGCTATCTATCTATCCTTAGCAGACGAGGTTAGAGGCGATATAGCTTATTTGTATGTGCAGAACATCATCACTAGTTGGAAGTTACAGAGGCTTGCCTGTTAGACCAGGTAAATTATTAAGTCTTTTATTTAAAAATTTGAAGTCACTCATATAGTGTCAAGCATAGCATACCATTACATAAAATGCTTAAGAGAAACAAAATGCAAAGCAAAAGAAACACCTCACAATAAACCAAGACAACATATCTAACAATCCACCTTACTGGTGCAACTCATGAATTTCACTGGAACTATGGACTAGGTTTGTTCCTGTACTAGCTAGGAAATAATTGTTGACCTCAATGAGCGATATTGGAATATTGAACATGCTCCTCTTTTTCAGAGAAGCAACAATGGTCAACACCAGAAGAAGTTCACGTGGTGGTCACAAAGGGAAACAACCTCGAGTTGTACCAGAAGTTGAACTGCCTAATGGGATTGAGGCTCAAAATTTTGAAGCATCGGTCGCTTCGTCAGAGTCACCAGCGGCTGCATAAGCCACTGTTGCAGCACCTCAGCCAAATGTGGCATCCGACGATGTGACTGATTCATGACCACAATGATGCGGACCATGCTGTGAATTCACCTAGAGGGGGGGTGAATAGGTGTAGATTCAAAAATTAAAAGAATTATGCGGAATTAAAAATAACAATAAAGATAGAGAAGAGTAAAGATAAGCAATGTAAAGAGACACAAGCAAATTATAGTGGTTTGGCCAATATGTGCCTACATCCACTTCTCTCACCTTAGAGAGAATTTCACTATTTAGAATCTTGAGTGAGCAAGAGAACTCATACAACTACTCTTGAGAAACGAGCAAGAGGACTCAAAAAGCTACTCTTGAGTTAATGAGCAAGAGGACTCCTTCTCTTGATTCCGAGCAACAGGACTCAACAACAACTTTAAACAAAGTAAAGTAAAATACTAAGAAATTTAAGATTACCTCAAACCTTAATAGAATAGGTGCTACCTTTCAATCTATGCAGCTTGAATGCAAATGTGTCTGAAGGGAGCAAGAGTGAGATTGAACTTCTTTGATCCTCTTTGATCTTGAGTGTATAATCTCACTAGGGAGTAATTGATCTTTTAGAGCTCTTGAATGTGGATAATTGTTGTATTTAGAACACAAACCAAGAGGGTATTTATAGGCTAGGAGCCTAGAACCAATAAGGAATCCAATTAAGAATTATATGCAATAGTCCATAAATAATCTGGTATGCTGGATGGGAATCCGGTATCCCGGATTACCTAACTCCTTTTCAAAAATAAGGAATAACGGTTATATTTAAATAGACATAGGTGATCTGGTATGCTGGATAGGGATCCAGTATATCGGATCAGTGTACACTATAGTACATCAGGAATCCAGTATGCTGGATCTCATCTAGCATGCTTAACTTAAACACTATGAGTGATTTCCTGAGATTCACCATTGATCCGGTATACCGGATTGGGAACCGGTATGCCAGATTAGGCAGATACAGTGTAGTTTAAGTCTAATTTCCTTGGGGGTTATTTTGGGTATTTCAAACCCACTTGGTCACATGGTTAGGGGGTCAAAAGGCCTCCTAAGGTCATTCTAGATGCATGCATGCGTGGGTGGGTGCATTACATCAAATGTGACTCAAGAATGTACATATGTTACAAAGTCTTCAAATATGGTCTTCTTTGCAATTCTTCAATATATGTTTGACTTTGACTTCCAAGCTCCAATCTTCTTAGTGATCTTTGAACAATTGTGTATGCTCCCCCTCACTTGGTGCTATGCTTTGTCTCTAACACACTTAGAACAAAAACATTAGTCCAAGTCTTATTTGTTATCATCAAAACATCATCATGGGGATGACTTAGAGAGTGTGGAATGTAGGGTCATTTCCCTAACACATGCAACAAAAAGAATTGCTTGGTCAGATGTCTACGCACTTTGCAACCATGATGCATGAACGTGCGGCACCACCACCACCCCCCAACCGGCCTGTACTATTTCCACCACAAAGACGATGGAAGATAGATTTAAAGAAAAAGAGAAAGAGAAGGCTATGACGTCACTTGGGATGAACAAAAGGCCAAATAATTTTAAAACTTTTGGGTGGCCAAATAAAGTTTAACGAGGAACAAGGTCAAGCCCTAATCCGACTCCGTATCGTAGGCCGAACGTGGGTTAGAACCCTTTTCGCCCCACATTCAATTGACCTGCTCAACCGACTACAAGTCAAGCGACAACAACAGCTTTGCCAGCCCGACCAGTGACAAGTCAAGTAAGCCAAGCCTCAACACCTACTGTTCCACCCTATAAGTGCTATGTGTGCAATAAGGAAGGGCACATGGCTAGAGATTGCAGATCGCGTGGGTATAGCAACAACTCTCTGAATCAACCCTATGCTAGACCTTTTTAGCGACAGGACAATCGGACACGGGGAAAGGTGTTTGCAATGATGAATGAAGAAGCTGAGGCAAACCCCGATGTATTGACAGGTAATTTTTCTGAACACTACTTAATTATAGGGAATAAATGGCTTACTTCATGTAACCTACATTAAATACAAACCCTAGGTACCTTGACTGTATCAACCATACCTGCACGAGTGTTATTCAACTCGGGTGCATCCCACTCTTTTATTTCTACCACCTTTACGAATAGGATGAAAGATCAACCGAGGGACATCAGGAGCGAATTAGTAGTCAGCACACCGATGGGTAGTGTCGTAAGTTTAAAGGAGGTCTACAACCCTTGTCAGATTGAGATTTGTGGGAAGAATCTAACCACACGATTGATAAAGTTAGATATAAAGGATTTTGATGTAATACTAGGCATGGATTGGTTGTTTGCCTATAGTGCAAACATCTTGTGTGCGGAAAAGAAGATAATGTTTAAGTTAAAAGATGGGACAATCTTCACCTATCAAAGTGAACCAAGAAAGAAACCCAAGAGAATAACCTTATCAACCCTCCAGGCATGAAAGTTGCTTGATGATGGATGCCAAGGCTTTTTAGCCACTGTGATAAACATAGAGGCAAAGATAAAACCCTTGGAGGAACTTGAGGTTGTCAAAGAATTTTCTAATGTTTTTCCAGAAGATCTGACGCAGCTATCGCCTGACCGCGATATAGAATTCACGATTGATCTAGTTCCTGGTGCAACACCGGTATCCAAGGCACCATATCGAATGGTGCCAATTGAACTGAAGGAGTTGTAGGTTCAACTTTAAGACCTACTGAAGAAGGGATTCATACGACCCAGCGTATCACCCTGGGGAGCACCCGTGCTATTCGTAAAGAAGAAGGATGGTAGCATGCGGCTGTGTATCGACTACCGCAAACTAAATATGCTGGCCATCAAGAATCAATATCAGCTGCCTCACATCGATAACCTATTTGATCAGCTACAAGGAGCGAGTGTTTTCTCCAAAATTGATCTTAGGTCGGGATACCATCAACTAGAGATCAAAAGCAGTGATATCCAAAAGACGGCGTTTAGAACTCGATACGAACATTATGAATTCTTGGTATTATCGTTCGGGTTAACCAACGCCCTGGTAGCATTCATGGATATGATGAACAGAGTGTTCCATAATGTATTAGATAAGTTCATCATCTTGTTCATTGACGACATCCTGGTATACTCCAAACGTGAAGAAGAACATGCTCGGCATCTTACCATCGTGCTGCAGCGATTGCGGGAACACCAACTTTACACCAAGTTTAGTAAATGTGGATTTTAGCTTCACCAAATTGGATTCCTAGGCCACATCGTCACCAAGGATAGAATTCAAGTGGATCCAAACAAGGTGAAGGCAATTCTCGAGTGGGAGACTCCGAAGAATGCCACTGAGATCTGAAGTTTCTTAGGATTGGCCGGATACTACCGTCGATTTATCAAAAACTTATCGCGCATTTTGGCACCTATGACAAAACTCACAAAGAAAGGCGCCAAGTTTGAGTGGAATGAAGCATACGAGAAAAGTTTTCAGGAGTTAAGAAACCGTTTGGCAATGGCTCCAATTTTGACCATTTCGGATGGCACTGGAGGAATGGTAGTATATACTAACGCATCCGGGATAGGTTTAGGTAGCGTCCTAATGCAGAAAGGTAAAGTGGTCGCCTATGCCTCAAGATAACTAAAGGAAAATGAGAAAAACTACCCCACTCATGACTTAGAGTTGGCGACGGTGGTCTTCGTGTTAAAAATATGGTGGCATTACCTATATGGTGAAAAGAGTGAAATCTTCAGCGATCATAAAAGTCTGAAGTATTTCTTTACCCAGAAAGAGTTAAACATGAAACAGAGGTGGTGATTAGAACTGGTGAAAGATTATGATTATGAAATTCACTACCACCCTGGTAAGGCCAACGTTTTTGCTGATGCATTAAGCAAAAAATCTCAAACTGCATCTCTCGCTTCGTTAGTTGTAAGTGAGCAGTTGGTAGAAGAAGCTCAAAAGTTTGATCTGGAACTTGTGATCAAAGGAACGGCTATATAATTAGCTGCCATGGATCTACAGCTGTCGATATGAGAAGAGGTAATTGAGAAGCAACCATTAGACCCTGAGCTGCCCAAGATTATTTGGGAAGTACAATAAGGAATCCACAAGGATCCAGATTTTTCCTTGGCCCATGATGGTGCACTGAAGTTTCGAGGCAGATTGTGCGAGCCTGATGATTATGATATCCAAGACTGAATCCTTAAAGAGGTGCACAACTCGCCCAATACAATTCACCCTGGAAGCATGAAGATGTACAAGGATTTGAAGAAGTACGACTGGCGGATTGGAATGAAGGAGACCATAGTAATATACGTGTCCCAGTACCTCACCTGCCAACAGATAAAAGCAAAGAGACACCGACCATATGGATTGTTACACCCGCTACCTATACTTGAGTGGAAGTGGGAAAGAATCACTATGGATTTCATAACAAATCTGCCCAACACCAGGAAGGGCATGAATGCGATTTGGGTGATCGTAGATGGACTGACAAAGGCAGCTCACTTCATACCAATAAAGATAAGTTACTCTATGGAGAAGCTTGCCCAATTATACATAGAAAATATAGTCCGCTTACATGGCGTGCCTGTCAGTATTGTGTCTGACAGAGATCCTCAGTTTACCTCAAGGTTTTGGAGGAGTCTACAAAAGGCATTGGGATCTCAACTGAATCTTAGTATATCTTTCCATCCGCAGACAGACGGACAATCAGAGAGAACTATCCAGACTCTAGAAGATATGCTCAGAGCCTGTATTTTAGAGATGAACGATAGTTGGGATGCCCATATAGCACTGGTGGAATTTGCATACAATAATAGTTATCACTCCACCATTGGCATGGCACCATTCGAAGCACTCTATGACTGAAAATGCCGAACCCCGCTATATAGGGATGAAGTCGGTGAATGAAGATATCTCGGGCCAGAGATGAGACAAGCTACCTATGATAAGGTTGATGTTATTAGAGAAAAGATCAAAGCGGCCCAGTCACGACAGAAAAGTTATGAGGATAATCGAAGAAAGGACATTGATTTTGAGGTCGGTAAAAAAGTGTTCCTCCGCGTGTCTTTAACAGAAGGATTGCTATGCTTCAATAAGAAGGGTAAACTGAGCCCAAGATTCATCGGTCCTTATGAAATTCTTAACAAAGTGGGACCCGTAGCGTACCGACTAGCATTACCACCATCTTTATCGATCGTCTATGATGTTTTCCATATGTCAATGCTGAGGAAGTACATTAACAACCCAACACATATACTATCAACTGAACCTGAACAGTTGGACGTGGATATGACCTACGAGGAGAAACCTATGGAAATATTGGACAAAAAGGAGCATAAACTCCATAATCGTACGGTCGATGGGGAAACAACCCAACAGAAGAAGCTTCCAAGGAACGTGAAGAAGAAATGAAGGAGAAGTATCCCCAGCTCTTCGAACAACAAGGTAAGCCAATTTCAAAGGTGAAATTTTTGTAAGGTGGGGAGAAATGTCAAATCCAGCTCCTGACAGGCTAGAATTTTGATTGAAGGACAGGAACCCCTGACCAGGCAACCAGGAACACTATGGAGTATCATTCTAGTGATTTGGATCAATGAATAAACCCTGTGCATGTCCTCCTATATACCTATCAGAAGGTGGGTAGCAGACCCCTGCAGCTGCACAGCTCATAGCATTATGTATGGCCTGGACTCTAGGTAATCTCTCTCCTCCCCATAACTATGGGACCCACCTCTAGAAAAGTGTGTAAAAACCTCTAAATGGTATGTGGGGACAATGCATTGACCAAGGGTCAAACTCCAATGCAAGCCCCATTGAGTTTCAGCATGCTAAAATCTCTGGGCGATGCAGACAAGGCCCAAAGACATCGCCCAGTGAGCAAAACTACTGATTTAATTAGTTTTAAATTATTAGGACCACCCATAATGGACATGGGCACCCTCCATAGATAGAGGGGAGTCTGAGGGACCATCTCATACCCTTGGTTCACTGTGGACCACACCAGAGAGCCAAGAGTGGTTATGAATGCAGTAAAGAATGCATTTTGAAATAGGCCTTAATAGCCAAATTGGCCCTAGTCATGGACTAGCCTATAAATAGAGGTGCCTTGGGCTCATTTAGAACCCTTAGCACTATTGGAACCGTGAGGAGAGAAAGAAGAGAGAGAAGAGAGAAAAGAGAGGAAGAAGAAGGAAGAAAGGAAGGAAGGAAGAGGGGGGAGCTACTCTCACACCTAGGCCTGATTTTCGTGGCACCCAAGCTCTGCTCAGGTATACATCTCCATGCCTATACCTATTGCTTCCTTCTTATCCCTGTGTTTTGAATGGATTCTTGCTCTCTAGCAACCTAGAATAGCTAGGTACTGCCCTGGACAACATCAGATCTGCCATGCAAGTATTGCAAGTATAGAGCATGGAAGATTTGAGAACTTTGGATGATTTTACAAGGCTGATATGCCATTTTTGAGAGCCGAATCTGGCTATGCATGGCTGCACTGCCCAGATTCACTGTTGGCTAGTTGTTTGGAACCCTGGATGCAAGCCATGGATACATAGACTTAGCCCTAAGTAATTGTAGCCTTGAATCACCATGTTACATCTATTGCTAGCCTTGCATGTGGCTGAAATTGAGATTCATGCCTGAAGAAAACCCTGTGACACTATTTACTGGGTTGTCTGGGCAACCTCTGGTAGCCAAGTGGTGGGCCCATTGGAAAATCCACAAGGACCAAGATGTAGATCACCCCTAGGGGTACCTAGCACCCTAACATGCATGGGGTGATGATTTGAGCACAGCCCATGAGGTTCAACCTTGGAATCTCAGCCCATTATTGATTTGAAGACTCTGGGCGATGCACCCAACGCCCAGAGACATCACCTAGTGAATGGAAGTTGGCAAAATTGCTAACCTGGCTTAGGGAACCTCACCCAATGGCCATGGTACTGTGTGGGAAGGGGGGAAATGACCTAAATGCCCCTCCCCACATCTGTCCTTATGAAGGTTTGGCTTGGGAACCCAAGTGGGCCCCGCAGGTGATGGAAACCCTGCCTGTGCTTAGCCCTGCAGCACTATCAGGCTGAGGGCAGTACAGTAAGCCTAATATGACCTAGGGTCAGGTACAATTATGAAGAATGACCATTTTACCCCTAGACCACCATCTCTGGATGATGCACCGGGACTTAGACCCAAGGCCCAGTGCAAGGCCTAGAGAATTCCAAGTGAAAACCAACTAAACACCGGGTCAACTCAGTAAGCCTAGATCAACCCTAGGATCCCCAAAGATGGATTGGAAAACTAAAATGAAAATTTCTAATTTACATCTAGGATTTGATCCCGCGCTCGAGGCCAACAACCAGACTGCTATTGGAACTGAATTTGTAACCGAGTACTTAGAACCAGACCCAGGTGAGTGAAATGTTATCGTGTATGTACATGTAACTGTGATGTTATGCCGGCAATTAAATTCAAATTATAAATGCTGTGTTATTTAAATTCTGTTCAATTATTCAAAATATTACACAATGATTGTCTATTGATGCCGTCGTCGGCTTGGAAATGAGGCATGTGGTAGCCCATAGTATGGGATGCGGTTGACACCACCTGACTCATACGATGCCATATAGACATGGGTTTAGAGTTTCATCACCCGTGCTACGCACCCTTGCCAATAGGGGTTAAGGTGTTGGATTCTTGTGAGGGTGATCATATGTGTATGAGAAAAGAAAGGAAATGAAATGAAAAGAAATGTGTTTGCACCGGAATGGTGATTAGGGGCTTTAAGCCACAATTCAGTTACGAGCTATATGCCGGGATTTATGCCACAGGAAAGAAAATAAAAGAGAAAAGGAATGGATTGCCCTATAGGTTAATCACAGAGGGCTAGTCGGGCTGACATTGGTGAACGAATGCGGGAGCTGACTGGTCCTCTTTGACAACTCAATGGGTGTATCATGGGAATGGGTAACCAAGCCCGCACCTGGGAAACATGTATTGGGGATTATAGTAGCACTGACCTGACTTAGTTGTAATGCTAGGTGGCTAATAAATAATATGGACTTGCATATCATGTAGATCATGTGGATTGTGGTTGCATGTGCATGCATAATGATATGTTTTGCTCACGAGCTCAGTGGGGCTCACACTCTGTTATATAAATTTTTTCTTTAGATGATTTTGCAGATCGATGCCACTGTGGCATGGAGGCACGTTATGAGGAGGAGTGCCCTCGTGATTATGACTATGTTGGTGTGGACTCCAACGGAGGTCATACCGATCCTACGTGTGTTCTCGGTGGTCGTTGATGAAGACCAGTGAAGAGCGCATCTGATGCTTTTTGTGTTGGGGACTCATTTTTGCTTCTATTAGGAGTTGTCCTTGTCCGTGCTTCTGGCTTAGTTCTTTTCTTTTCTTTCTTTTTGGGGTTGAGTCTACTCACCCTATATATATATATATATATATATATATATATATATATATATATATGTATGTAGTAACTTTGGCTTTGTTCTTGTCAGCTTTGCTTCTTAGTTTGTGGGTAGTTTGGGGAATGTATCAGAACAATCGCACATGTGTATATATTACCATCATTTCTCGTATCACTACGCTTTCTATTTGTTATTGCAATTGTAGTTTATCTGCAGCACTCTGATCTTGCCTATGGTAAAGTGAATGGATGTGGTCCGTGAATGTAATAACTGCTTCTAGATCCGTGAGATTTGGCAGATTGCATTACGCAATTCAGGTCACCTACCTAATCCTCCCAGGGGGTGGTTTGGGGTGTGACAGGTGGTACATCATTTGATGCACAAAGCAACTACATGTGTCAAACCTTGCTCCTGACTAGTTGGATTTTTTATTTGAAGGGCAGGAACCCCTAGCTTGGCCACCAAGATCACTATGGATCATCACTCCACTCAATGAGATCAATGAGAATGCTTTGAACAGGTTTCCCTATATACCTGTTAGAAGATGGATAGCAGACCCCTGTTCTTGGATAGCTCACAGCCTGATGTATGGCTTGAACCCCAGGTATTCTCTTTCCTCCCTAAAATGGTGGGACCCACATTTGAAAAATCATGTAAGAACCCATGGTGGGTAACTGGGGACAATACCCTAACCCAGGGTCAAACCCCTGTGCAATCCCCCTTTGAATTCATGCTGCTGGAATTCACTGGGCCATGCACTGGGCGATGCAGCAAGGCCCAGTGACAAGGCCCAGTGGCTGTTTCTAAACATATTTAATTATTATAAATGTGGGGACCACCCAACATGACCATGAACACCCTCCACTGATAGAGGGGAGTTTGAGGGACCACCTCATACCCCTGGTTCAATGTGGACCCCACCAGTGGACCCAGAATCAGACAGAATCAGTTCAAAAATGAGTTTTTAAAAGAGGCCTTAATAGGCAAATAGGCCTTAGTTGACCTTAGCTTATAAATAGGAGGCCTTGGGCTCATTTTAGAGCCCTTGGCAGAATCTGAATCCGAAAGAGAGAAGAGAGGAAAGAAGAGAGAGAAAGGAGGGGAAGAAGAGAAGGAAGAAGGGAGAAGAAGGAGGAGCTGCAGTAGCCCATCTTAGGCTGATCCGAGCTCACCTATAGACCTATTCAGGTATAGAAACTCCCCCATACGTACTGTTCTCTGCTTCCTCCCCATTCATGCTGTGCTTTGTAACCCTGGGCAGCCCAGACAAGCTAGGTTTGCCCAGTCTGGCTCCAGATCTACCATGCATGCATAGAGTATGGGAGATCTATGATTTTTATCACATTTCATCAGGCACTTATGCTGCTGCCATAGCCAAAACCTGGCTGTGCCCACCTGCACTGCCAGATGGCCCCATTAGTCAGTGTTTTAGAACCCTGGATGCTGGCCAAGGCTGCGCAGCCCTAACCTTTGTTGGATGCAGCCTTGAGACCTCTTGTTTCAGGTGATTTCAGCTCTGTACAAGGCTGGAACTGAAATCCAAGCCTAACCAAAACCCTAAGCACTATTCATCTGGGTTACTTGGGCAGCCACAGTCAGCTTGACTGGAACCCTGATGGAGAAACCCTTTGGATCATGATGTAGACCACCACTGGGGCTACCTAAATCCCTACACATGCAGAGGATCAAGTGTGGGCCCAGCCCTGCAGGCCCCACCTTGAAAACTCAGCCCAAGGTCGATTCTGCAAGCACTGGGCGATGCACTAGGCGATGCAGCAAGGCCCAGAGCCATCATCCAGTGAGTGGAATCTTACTATAATGAAGGGCAGATCTATAATTTCTTGGCTACAATGATCCCTGAACACTGTGGGATGTGGGAAATGACAAAAGTACCCCCCCCCACATCTGTCCATATTCAAGAAATGATTTGGAACCCTAGTGGGCCCTGCATGTGACTATACACTGCTGTGCTTGGTCCTACAGCACAGACATGCTATGGACAGCACTGTGACCATGTTCTGACCTAGAGGCAGGTACTGGTATTACAAATGACCAATTTACCCCTATGCCCTGACACTGGCCCATGCACCGGGACATGACCTAAGACCCAGTGTAAGGCCCGGTATTTCCAAATGAGACTAACTAAACCTCGGGTCAACCCAGTAAGTTAGGGTAACCCTAGAACCATCAGTGTATGCTAATGACTGAATAAGACAATGCTTGATTTCTATCTAGGACCTGATCCCGAGCTCGAGGTCAACAACCAGACAACTGTTGGAACTGAATTTATGACTGAGTACCTAGAGCCAAGTACTGGTGAGTGAATAATACTATCGTATGTGCAAATGTAATTATGATCTGATGCCGGTTATTAATAATTGAATCATGATTGCTGTGTTATTTACTTATAATTCAAGTTACTCAAATCACTGCATAATGACTGTTGTTGATCAACACTGTGAATTCTATATAATGATTGTGATTGTTAGACTAGATGTCGTACTCGGCTTGGAAATGGGGCCTGTGGTAGCCCGTATTATGGGGTACAGTTGACACCACTTGACTCATATGATGCCATATAGACATGGGGCTAGAGTTTCATCACCCGTGCCACGAACCCTTGCTAGCAGGGGTTAAGGTGTTGGATGCCTGTGGGGACAGTTATCAGGGAGTGAAAAAAAAAAAAAGAAGAATGAATGAACACCGGAATGGTGCATATATAAAAGAACACCGGAATGAGGGAAGAAACGGTTGTCCCCCTGGATAATCTCAGAGGGTTGGTCAGGCCGACCTTGGTGAACGAATGCAGGGGCTGACCAGTCTTCTCCGATAACTCAATGGGTGTATCGTGGGGAGGGGTTAAAAGCCCATACCAGGGATACATGTATTGGGGATTGTAGTGGCACAGACCTGACTTAGTTGTATTGCTAGGTGGCTAATAATAAAGAATCTGGACTTACATATCATGTAGATCATATGAACTATGGATTGTGATTGCATATGCATGCATGATGGATGTTATTTGCTCATGAGCTCGGTGTGGTTCACACTCTGTTATATGTTGTTTTTTTTTTTAGATGATCTTGCAAGTGGATGCCGCTGTGGCATGGCAGGCCATCTCGAGGAGGAGAGTTTTGGTTGTTATGATGATGTTGGTGTGGACCTCGACGGAGGTCATACCGATCCTACGCACGTATTCGGTGGTTGTTGATGAAGACCATTGAAGTGTGTTTATGTTAGCTTTTTTACTTGGGGACTCCTTTTGGGTTTTTTGGAGTTATCCCCATTCTGACTTGGCCGTGTAGCTTTTACTTTTGTTTTCTTTTTGGGGCTGAGAATGCTCGCCCTGTATATATTTTTGTATGTACTTATCAGCTTTTGTTTCTTTGTTGTGGGTTATGTGTGCCCGGGAGATGTATCAAACAAGACTTTATATGTATATATTATCATCATTTCCCGTATCGCTATGCTTCCATTTACTTTTTAAATTGTAGATGTTCTGCATTACTCTGATCTTACTTATGGTTAAGATGTGGATGGTTTCATGAATGTAAGCACTGCTTCTAGATCTGTGGGATTTGTCGGATTGCCGTTGTGCAAATCGGGTCACCCACCCAATCCTCCTAGGGGTGGTTTAGGGTGTGACAACATGGGTTTGGTATTCACCTCCAATTTGGTAAGTAAGACATCACCCGAGTTCCCTCTTCTAGAATGATCACCTGATTGGTGCACCATAGGTTGCTAGTGGGTAAGACCTTGGATCCTTCTACAGATATAACATCCTCCCCCCTTACATGAATTTTGTCCTCAAAATTGACGTACCTTGTAAGCTAAAAAGGTGAGGATATTCCTTACGCATTTCTTATTCACTTTCCCACGATGCTTCCTCGGGTGTGTGGTTTCTCCATCGTAATTTAACATAGGCATCTATGCGATTGTGGAGCTTATGTTCCTTTTGATCCAGAATTTCTTCAGGTTGCTCCATATAGGTTATGTCGGAGTCAAGATGTTCTAGTTCGGCTGAAAGTACATGTGTCAGATTGGTTATATACTTCTTTAGCATTGACATGTTAAACACATTATGAACACCTTCCAATGATGGCGGCAGAGCTAATTGGTATGCTACTGGTCCAACTCTTGTTAGAATTTCATATGAGCCAATATATCTTGGACTTAGCTTTCGTTTCTTACTGAAACGCATGATGCCTTTGGTTGGAGAAATTCAAAGAAACACCTTCTCGCCAATCGCAAACTCAATATCCTTCCTCCTATTGTCGGCATAGCTCTTTTGTCTTGACTAAGCCACTTTAATCTTCTCTCTAATCACATCCACCTTTTCACAAGTGATTTGATCTATCTCTAGGCCTATCATACGCCGCTCACCAACTTCATCCTAGTATAGGGGCATGTGGCACTTCCTTCCATATAGAGCTTCATAAGGTGTCATTCCAGTGGTGGAATGGAAGCTATTATTATGTTATTATAAGCAAACTCTATTAGGGGAATGTTCGAGTCCCAACTGTCCTTCATTTCTAAGGAACATGCTCTGAGCATATCCTCTAAGGTCTATATAGTCCGCTTAAACTGCCCATCGGTCTGGGGGTGAAAAGTTGTGTTGAGGTTCAACCGAGTGCCCATGGCTTATTGTAGGCATCTCCAAAATCTGGAGGTGAATCTAAGGTCTCAGTCAGAGACAATGCTGACTGGTACACCGTGAAGATGAATGACGCTATCGATGTTTAGCCGGGCTAGCTTATCCAAGAGGTTAGTAACTTTTATAGGGACGAAATGAGCTGATTTTGTCAACCAGTCGACAATCACCCAGATTACATTCATTCCCTTGGTTGTCAATGGTAGACTAGTCACAAAGTCAATGGTGATGTGATCCCATTTCCATTCAGGGACCGGCGGTGGTTGCAGTAGCTCATAAGACCTATGCCTATCTGCCTTTATTTGTTGGTAGGTGAGGCACTCTAAAATGTACAATGCCATGGTTCCTTCATCCCAATCCACCAGTAGTGTCCCTTCAGGTCCTTATAAATCTTCATGCTGCCTGAGTGTATTGAATATGGGGAATTGTGTGCTTCTCTGAAGATCCAATCTTGCACATCGTAATCAGTCGAAACGCACAATCTATCTCTGAACTTGAGTGCCCCGTTGTTAGAAATTGAGAAGTCTGGATCCTCTCAAGCTCCCTGCCTGATGTCCTTAATAATTTTCTACAACTCTGGATCCCTTGGTTATTTCTCTATCTTTTCTTCCCTGATTGATGGCTGAACATCCAGCATTGCCAATAATACGGCTATCTCATCTATCATGAGTTCCAAGTCAAACTTCCTAGCTTCCTCTATCAATTGCTCACTAATGGCTAGGGAAGCAAAGGATTGTGTTTGGGTCTTCCTGCTCAGCACGTCTGTGACCACATTGGCCTTGCCAGGATGGTATTGTATGTCACAGTCGTAATCCTTTACTAACTCCAGCCGCCTTCTTTGCCTTATATTTAGATCCTTCTGTGTGAAGAATTACTTCAGACTTTTGTCGTCGCTGAAGATTTCACTCTTCACGCCATACAAATAATGCCACCAAATTTTCAAGGTGAAAACCACTGCTGCCAATTCCAAATCATGAGTGGGGTAGTTCTTCTCGTGTTCCTTTAACTGTCTCGATGCATAGGTGACCACCTTCTCTTTTTGCATCAATACACAATATAAGCCTGTTTGAGATGCATCGGTATACACTGACATGCCGCCCATGCCATCCGGATAGTCAATATCGGGGCTATTACTAATCATTCCCTTAGTTCACGGAAACTCTTTTCGCATGCGTCGGACCATTCAAACTTTGCTCCCTTCCTGGTTAGTCAAGTCATTGGTGCCGATAATCGTGAGAAGTTCTCAATAAATTGACGATAGTAGCCAGCTAATCCTTGGAAGCTACGAATTTCCTTGTCACTTTTTGGTGTCTCCCACTCAAGGACGGCTTTAACTTTTCTTGGATCAACTTCGATGCCTTTCCTTGAAACTGTGTGTCTCAAGAATACTATCTGGTGGATCCAAAATTCACACTCACTGAATTTTGTGAATAACTGGTGTTCCCATGGTCGCTGCAACACAAACCTCGAGTGTCAAGCATGATCTTTCTCATTCTTAGAGTAGACTAAAATATCAACTATGAAGACTATGACGTATTTATCCAGAACGTCATGGAACACCCTATTCATCATATCCATGAACGCCGTGGAGCTGTTTGTTAAACTGAAGGACAAAATTAGGAATTTATAGTGTTCATATCTGGTTCTAAATGCTGTTTTTTGAGATATCACTTCCCTTAATCCTCAGCTGATGATACCCCGATCTAAGATCAATCTTTAGAAGACACTTGCTGTCACACCCCAAATCACCCCCTAGGAGGATTAGGTAGGTGACCCGGGTTTCATAACGACAACCCGCCAAATCCCACGGATCTAGAAGCAGTTAGTACATTCATAAACACACATCCATAGCATTACCACAAGTAAACTCAAAGTGCTGCAGAAACTATACTTGCATTAAAAGAAAAGGAAGTGTAGCAGTATAGAAAATGATTGTTATATACATAAATAGTTTGAATCATTCCCTCTCTCACACCCACAACTGAACAGTAAGAAATAAAAAATACACCAGCTGACATAAAAAGGAAAATATATATATACAGGGTGAGATAACTCGAGCCCCAAAAAGAAAGAGACATACTACAAGCTGGAACGGGGATAAACTCAAAACAAGTCAAGAAGGAGTCTCCAAGATAAAAAGTAACAGCATCCGCATCCACGTCAACACCCTTCACAGGTCAGTCCTCAATAGTCACCAAGAACACTAGGACCATTGGCACAACCTCCGTTAGGGTCCACATCAATATGGTCATAACCACCAAGGCTCTCCTTCGGGTAATGAGCCTCCCCACCACGGTGACATCCACCTATACAATCATCTAATAGAAATGTCAGACATGCCCCTGACTAGCTGGAATTTTGATTAAAGGACAGGAACCCCTGACATGGCATCCAAGCACACTATGGAGTATCACTCCAGTGATTGAATTTGATGGAGAACCCCCGAGAATGTCCTCCTACATACCTGTCAGAAGATGGATTGTTGATCCTTGCAGTTACACTACCCACAGCATCATGTACTGCTTAGACTCCAGGTATTCTCTCTCCTCTCCATGAATGTGGGTCCCACACCTAAAAATAGGTGCAAAAGACCTTGAGTGGCATATGGGTGCAAGGCCCTAACCCTAGGTCAAACCCCTGTGCAAGCCTAAGGAGAAACAGCCTTGCTGAAATCTCTAGGCGATGTAGACATCGTTCAGAGTGGAAAAATGCATTAATTTATTATATAGATGTGTGGGGACCACCCATATTGGTCATGGACACCCTCCATAGGTAGAAGGTAGTCTGGGGGACCACCTCATACCCTTGGATCCTTGTAGACCCCACCTGAGGACCCAGAATGACTGAAAATTCAATCAAAAATGCATTTCCAAAAGGGACCTAGGCAGCCAAAAAGGCCTCAGTAAGAGGCTGACCTATAAATAGAGGGCCTTAGGCTCATTTTAGAACTCTAATCACTATAGAAATCATGGAAAGAAGAGGAAGAAAGAAAAGAGAGAAAGGAGAAGAAAGGGAAGAAGAATGGAAGGGAAGGAAGAAGAGAGAAGGAAGAGAAGCAGCCCTGCCTCCAACCTCAGTTTGAGCAGCCCCTCTGTATATCCCTGGTATAAATTCATACCTTTGTAAAGCTGCTCTACTACTATTACTGTTCACCACCTTAACTCTCTATGTTTTGATGCGTTCCTAGCCATTGGCAGCCTAGAACAGCTGGGGGCTGCCATGAACCATCTCAGATCCAACATGCAAACATGATGCATGGAGGATATGAGCTTTTTATGATGTTTTGATGGCTGTTCTACACCTGAGACCGAAACCCAAGCTAGTGCCAGACTGCACTGCACTGTTACACCAAGAACAGGCAGTCTGGGCTCAGATTTGTGTGCCCTGGCTACATGCAGCCTAGCCATGAGTTGCAACAGCCTTAGGATACTGTATTACATGTGAAATTACCCTTGTATGCAACCAATTCCATGGTCTGCAGCTAAAGCTACACTAGGTTACTATTAACTGGGTTGTCTGGGCAGCTCCTGGCAGCCAAGTGATGGGCCCAGGTAAAAATCCATGGGGTCCAGTACTAAGTACACCCCAGGGGGTCCATGACGACCTAACATGCATGAGGGGATGATTGAGGCACTGCCCATGGTGCAGAACCTAGGAATTGGAGCCTGTTCAGGTGTGAAGCAAGCTCTGGGCGATGCAGACATCACCCAGAGACATTGCCCAGAGAATGGAAAGTGACAGTTTTGCTGATCTGCCTTGGGGATCTTCACCAATGGACTATAAAACAGTGTACGGAGGTGGTAAATGACCAAAATACCCCTCCTCACATCTGTCCATAAATATTAATACCTTAGGTGCCCAAATGGGCCCCGCAAGGCTTGGAAACCTTGTCTGTGTTGGTCCTGCAGCACTACTAAATTGGGAATAGTGTTGTGAGGTTATTAGGACCTTGAATCATGTATTGCAGGTGTAAATGACCATTCTGCCCCTAAGCTACAATCTCTAGATGATGCACCGGGACAAAGGCCTAAGGCCTAGTGCAAGGCCCAGAGAATTCCTAGTGATGACCAAACTGTACACCAAGTCAACCCAGTGAACCTAGATCAATCCTAGGACATCCAAAAATAGTTTGGAATATTCCATAACATATTTTTGATTTATACTTAGGGTTTGATCCCACGCTCTAGGCCTACTGCCAGACTACAGCCGAAACAAAAACTACAACTAAGTTCATAGAACAAAACCCAAGTGAGTGAAATGTTATCGTGTATGTAGGTGTAATAATATTATTATGCCAGCAATTAAATTCGTTAATTATAATGCTTTGTTACTTAATCAAATTTAATTTCATAATTATTACACATTATGTGACTATTGATCCACTCTGTTGGATATATCTTGATGATTGTGAATGTTAGACTAGATGTCATAGCCGACTTGGAAATGAGGCCCCTGGTAGCCCGTATTATGTAATATGAGACACATCTACTAATGACTCGGGCACTAGGCTTATAAGAAGCCTCAGATTTAGGAGTACTCTCAGAACCAGTCAATGCTTTGAAGGCCCTCCTCCTGGTATCCAAAGAGAACATATCAGGAATGTCAACCCTGGGCTTGTAGTAACACCTCTCCCAAGTATCTAGTAGCCCTAGGATCCCTGCTAATGTGGCAGTGGTCAGTCTAATGTTCACCCCCTTGACCCTGCTCTCCAATCCAAACTCCCGTGCCCTAGATGGCACTAGGTTACAATAAAAGTATCGAACCAAGTTTGGATAACATGGCTCTGTGGGTGCAACATAGAGGCCGAACCTAAGATGTTGAACCTGGTGTACAAATTGTACTAATGGAATTCATCCACCTATACTACCCTTTCATTTACAATCTTTAGGGACCTAAACTTGTCCCAATCCCTAGCATGCTCATACCTAGAGAATAGAAACCGATCGAACTCCTACTCCTCTTATGATGAATCATCCCTAGGAGAAGTAGGTGGCACTGAAGAAGAAGAAGAAGAATGCTCACTTCCAGACCGTAGCCTCTTGCAAGCTAAGGAATTCCTCGCCGTTCTATGTCTAGTAGACATTAGGCTACAAAAAGGAAAGAAAGGATGTGGTTAGGGCAAGGGAAATTGATAAAACCCTAGCCAAAACAAGGAAAACCAAGAAAATGATCAAATGTAAGGAAAAAGAGTAAAGAATCTTACCAAGAGTTGTGTAGGATCGTGGGAGACCCATGAAAGTGGAAGGATTTGGTGTGGAAAAGGTCACCCTAACCTTCAAAGCCCTCCCCTAGGTGTTTAGAAGAGTTTAGAAGAAAAATGGAATGAAATGGGGCCCTCTCAGACTGTTATATCTGAGCCCCGATTCTCTGGGCGATAGGACTGGGCGATGCATCTAACGCCCAGAGATTTAATTTTTGCTGTTTTTGTTTAACAGCTTATGGAACTTTGGTATTTTGCTAAAAACACTTCAACAAATATAAAAACATGAATTTTTATAAAATATGCATGTATTAAAAAAATTTTAATTAATTATTAGTTTAATTAATTAATTAATTAAATAAATCCAAATATTACCTAATAATCTATTTAGGGGAGTATAGCCAATGCTTGGGGATTTAAGAATTTTTTTTTAGTATATGAATAAATATTGATAGACAAATATGCCTATGCCTATAAGAAATTAGTCTGTACATGGATATTTAATATTATGTGCCTAATACTGTGCGTGGGTGGATTGATGGTATGCAAAACAAGACATAGATATTAGGTATGATGTAATATGTATCTATGAGGTTAGGGAACGTAGATCTTACCCTACCCACAGCCTAGGCTAACCAAGAATAGGGTTCAATAGGTTGTCCAATCAAGTTGAAACCCTAGATGCTAAGATGCCTCGAGCCAACCCATTTATATCTTTGTTGATTTTAGTCACTTAAATTCCTATAACCATGTACTTAATTCTTTTAATTAAGTATGTAGTGACATGATGCTTAGAACCTCTTTATGACAGGACTTACTACCTCAATCAAGCCTGTCGACCCCTGCATCATGCGATATATTAGGCGATTAAGAAGGAGACTGATCAGGATACATGAGTTACGAGCTCGTGCCGAGAACCAACTAGTAGTTTATTTAGCTCTTGCGGACACTAGTGGACCTGTGGATCGAGCTACCTACCTATACCTAGCAGACGAAGTTAGGAGAGATATAGCCTATCTTTACGTGTAGGACATCATCACCTGTCACACCCCAAACCACCCCCTAGGAGGATTTGGTAGGTGACCCGAATTGCGTAACGACAATCCGCCAAATCCCACGGATCTAGAAGCAGTTAATACATTCATGGAACCACATTCATTCACTTTACCAAAGGCAAGATCAGAGTGCTATAGATAAACTACAATTACAATAACAAATAGAAAGCATAGCGATACGGGAAATGATGATAATATATACATAGATGAGTTTGTCCTGATACATTTCCCAACAACCCACAACTTAAGAAACAAAGCTGACAATAACAAAGCTAAAGTTACTACATACATATATATACAGGGTGAGTAGACTCAACCCCAAAAGAAACAGAAGAAACTACAACTGAACCTCAAACAGAATGGGGATAAACTCCTAAACAAAATAATAAGGAGTCCCCAAGACAAAAAACATCAAATGCACTCTTCAACGGTCTTCATCAATGACCACCGAGAATGCACGCATCATCGGCATGACCTCCATCGGGGTCCATACCAAGATCATCACAATAACCAGGGCTCTCCTCCTCGTAATGAGCCTCCATGCCACAGTGGCATCGATCTACAAAATCATCTAAAGAAAACAAATATAACAGAGTGTGAGCCCCACTGAGCTCGTGGACAAAAATATCATCATGCATGCACTTACAACCACAATCCACATGATCCTGCATGATATGGAAGTCCAGTTTATTATTAGCCACCTAACAATAAAACTAAGTTAGGTCAATGCTACTACAATCCCCAATACATGTATCCCTGGTGTAGGCTTGGTTACCTCTTCCCGCGATACACCCATTGAATTGTCGGATCGTTCACCAAGGTCAGCTCAACCAGCCCTCTGTGATTAACCTGTAGGACAATCCATTTCTTTTCTCTTTTCTTTTCATTTCTGGCTTATAGCCCATATTCACCATTCCAGTGCAAACACATTTCATTTCATTTCTTTTCTTTTCTCATATTCACATATGGTCACCCTCACAGGCATCCAACACCTTAACCCCTGTTGGCAAGGGTGCATAGCACGGGTGATGAAACTCTAACCCCATGTCTATATGGCATCGTATGAGTCAGGTGGTGTCAACCGCATCCCATACTACGGGCTACCACAGGCCTCATTTCCAAGCCGACTACGGCATCTAGTCTAACATTCACATTCATCAGATAAAATTCACAATGTTGATCAACAGACAATCAATGTGTAATAGTTTGAATAATTGAACTGAATTTAATAAACACAACATTAATATTTGAATTTAATTGTCGGCACAGCATCACAGATTACATGTACATATATGATAATATTTCACTCACCTGGGTTTGGTTCTAAGACCTCGGTCGCAAACTCAGTTCCAATAGTAGTCTGATTGTGGACCTCGAGCATGGGATCAAATCCTAAATGTAAATCAGAAATTGTCTTATTAAGTTTCCAATCTGTCCCTGGTAATCCTAGGGTTAACCTACGCTCACTGGGTTGACCCAGTGTTCAGTTGGTTCTCACCTGGAATCCTCTGGGGCTTGCACTGGGCCTTAGGTCCATATCCCGGTCCATCATCCAAAGTTAGTGGCATAGGGGTAAAATGGTCATTCTTAGTAATTATACCTGACCCTAGGTCAAATTAGGTTCACAATGCTGTCCATAGCTTGTCTGTGTTGTAGGACCAAGCACAGGTAGGGTTTCCTTCATCTGCGGGGCCCACTTGGGTTCCAAAGCCAATCCTTCTTAAGGACAGATGTGGAAAAGGGCATTTAGGTCATTTCCCATCTTCCCACACTGTCACATGGTCAATGGGTGAGGTTCCTAAGGCCAGATCAGCATTTCTACAGTAAATCCTTCACTGGGCGATGTCTCTAGGTGTTGGGTGCATCGCCTAGAGCCTTCAAATTGACAAAGGGCTGAGATTCCAAGGTTGGGCTTCATAGGCAGTGCTCAAATCTTCACCCCATGAATGTTAGGGGGTTAGGTAGCCCCTGGGGTGATCTACCATTTGGTCCAAGTGGATTCTCCATTGGGCCCAGCATTTGGCTGCCAGAGGCTGCCTAGACAGCCCAGTGAATAGTATCATAGGGTTTTCTCCAGACATGAACCTCAGTTTTAGCCATATATCAGATTGAAAACAAGTGCAAAATAGTGATTCAAGGCTGCTATCACTTAGGGTTTTGGTCCATGCAGCCATAGCTTGCATCTAGGGTTCCAAACAGCAAAGCATCAGAGCATCTGGCAGTGCAACTGTGCACAGCCAAATTTCAGCTTCAAGAACAACATTTCAGCCTTATGAAATTTATTAAAAATCATAGATCTCCCATGCTCTATGCTTGCATGGTAGATCTGGAGCCATCCATAGCACTTCCCAGCTATTCTGGGTTGCCAGAGAGTTGAATCACATCCAAAGCATAGGGATTCAAAGGGGCAGTAGGTGTAGGTATGTAGATATATACCTGAGCAGGGCTGGGGGCCACGAAAATCTAGGCCGAGGTGTGTAAGAGCAGCTTCCCTCTTCTTCTCCTTCCTTTCCTTCTTCTTCTTCCTCTCGTTTCTCTATTCTTTCTCTCCTTTCTCTCCCACGAAATGAATAGTAGCCAAGGGTTCTAAATGTGCCCAAGGCTCTCCTATTTGTAGGCCAGCCCATGACTAGGGCCTGTTTGGCCATTAAGTCCCTTTTTCAAAATGCATTTTTAACCCTATTCACAGCCACTCTGGGCTCTGTGGTGGGGTCCACACTGAACTAGGGCTATGAGGTGGTCCCTCAGACTCCCCTCTATCTATGGAGGGTGCCCATGTCCATGTTGAGTGGCCCCCATAATTAAAATCCATTAAAATAAGCTATTTCACTCACTGGGCGATGTCTCTGGGCCTTGTCTGCATCGCCCAGTGCCATCGCCCAGAAATTTTAGCAAGCTGAATCTCAGTGGGGCTTGCACAGGGGTTTGACCCTTGGTTAGGGCATTGTCCCCACATGCCCTTTAGAGGTTTTTACACACTTTTTCAAAGGTGGGTCCCATAGTTATGGGGAGGAGAGAGATTACCTGGGGTCCAGTCCATACATCCTGCTATGAGCTGTGCAAGTGCAGGGGTCTGCTATCCATCTTCTGACAAGTATATAGGGGAACTTGCATGGGGTTTTCTCATTGATCCCAATCACTGGAGTGATACTCCACAGTGCTCCTGGTTGCCTGGTCAAGGGTTCCTATCCTTCAATCAAAATTCCAGCCAGTCAAGAGCAGGGTTTAACATCACCACATGGAAGTTACAGAGGCTTGCCTGTTAGATCAGGTAAGTATTTAAAAGATTTTTTGTTAAAAACTTAAAATTTGTCATATAGTGTCATGCATAGCTTGTCATCACATAATATACCTAAAGGATAAGATTTAAAAATAACGAAGAGAAACACTTCAAAAATATATACATGCAATAATAAATATAAATATAATAATCCACCTTGCTGGAATGACAACAAGATTTCACTAGAACTGTGGAATAGATGGGTACATGTCTTACCTAGGAATTATTTTGTTGACCTTAAAAGAAGTGTTGGATTATTGAGTGTGTCACTCTTTTCAGAAAAGCAACCACGGTCAACACAAGGAGTTCTCGAGGTCGTCGTAAAGGAAAATGCCCTGATGTTATACCGGAGGTCGAACTGCCAAATGGAACTGAGGCTCAAAATTCTGAAGCATCGGCTGCTTCGTCAAAGGCACCAACGGTTGCACAAGCCACTGCTGCGGCACCTTAGTAGAGTATGGCAGCCGATGAGGTAACTGTGTTCATGACCACTATGATGCAAACCATGCAGCAATAATAAGAATTGCTAGGCCAGATGTCTATGCAATTTGCAACCATGATGCATGAGCGTGCAGCACCACCTCCACCACCCAACCGGCCCATACTTTTCCCACCACCTGTGCCTCAACACTTGGCGGAAAACTCTACTACTAAGGTGATGGAGAGATTCAAGAAACTCCAACCACCCATGTTTTCCAAGTTGAACTCCACGATAATGCAGCCAAAGCAGTGGATTAGCGCATTAGAAAAAGCATTTGATGTGCTCGAGGGCACGGATGTGCAAAAGCTGATGTGTGCGGGTTATCAGCTACAGAATGAGGCTGAAGCCTGGTGGAAGGCCACTAAGCCAAATTTGGAAGCCACTCATCTGAATCCCACGTGGGAGCAGTTTAAAGAGGTCTTCTTCAAGAACTACTACCCAGAGAGCTTTAGGGACAGGAAGGAAGCTGAATTCTCCGCACTGGTACAAGGGACCAAGTCAATGCTTGATTATCAACAATGTTTTGAAGATCTGTTCCATTTCACTCTGGAACACTTAAAAGGGGAAGTTAGTAAGATGAAGAAGTTAGAGAAGGGACTCAAACCCGAGATCGGGTCAGTACTGTCGATTATGGACATTCGGGATTGTGCTCAAATGGTCGATAAGGCGAAGACCATGGAAGACAGATTTAAAGAGAAGGAAAACAAGAAGACTACCACCTCGCCTGGTTTGGACAAAAGGCTAAATAACTTTCAAACTTTTGGTTGGCCAAACAAAGTTTATCAAGGAACAAGTTCAAGCCCTAATCCAACTCCGTATCGTAGGCCATAAGTGGATCAGAATCCTTTTCACCCTACTATCAATTGACCTGCTCAACCAGCTACGAGTCAAGCGACAACAGTAGCTCTGCCAGCCCGACCGACTATAAGTCAAGTGAGCCAAGCCTCAACACCCGCTGTTCCACCTTATAAGTGTTATGTGTGCAATAAAGAAGGGCACATGGCCAAAGAATGCAGATTGTGTGGGTACAACAATAACTCGCCAAACCAGCCCTATGCTAGACCTTTTCAGCCATAGCACAATCGGAAGCAAGGAAAGGTGTTCGCAATGACAAATGAGGAAGCTAAGGCAAACCCCGATGTATTGACAGGTAAGTCCACTAAACACTACTAAGTTATAGAGAATAACTAGTTTATTTATGTGACCTAAAATGTATACAAACCCCAGCTACCCTGAGTGTCTCAACCATCCCTGCACGAGTGCTATTTGACTCGGGCGCATCCCACTCTTTCGTTTCTATCACCTTTGCGAGTAGGATGGAAGATCAACCGAGAGACATTGGGCATGACTTAGTAGTCAGCACACCGATGGGTAGTGTCGTGAGATTGAAGGAAGTCTATGACCCTTGTCAGGTAGAAATTTGTGAGAGGAACTTGACCGCAAGGCTGATAAAGCTCGATATGAAGAATTTTGACCTGATATTAGGCATGGATTGGCTGTCCACCTATGGAGCAAACGTCATGTATGCGGAAAAGAAGATAGTATTTAAGTTGGAAGATGGATTAGTTTTCACCTATCAAAGTGAGCTAATGAGAAAACCCAAAAAGATAACTATATCCGCTCTTCAGGCTCAAAAGTTGTTGGACGAAGGATGTCAAGGCTTTCTGGCCATAGTAATAGATACCGAGGCAAAGATAAAGCCTTTAGAGGAACTTGACATTGTCAAGGAATTTCTCGATGTTTTGCTAGAAGATCTAACCTAACTACCGCCTGATCACGAGACGGAGTTTGCAATTGATCTCACCCCTGGTGCAGCACCGGTATCTAAGGCACTATATCAGATGGTACCTATTAAACTGAAGGAGTTACAAGTTCAATTGTAAGACCTATTGAAGAAGGGATTTATATGACCCAGCGTATCTCCCTAGGGAGCACCCGTGCTGTTCGTGAAGAAAAAGGATGGTAGCATGCGGCTGTGTATCGACTACCGTGAGCTGAATAAATTGACCATCAAGAATTGATATCCGTTGCCACGTATTGATGACCTATTTGACTAGCTACAAGGAGTAAGAGTTTTCTCTAAGATTGATCTTAGGTTCAGATACCATCAGTTGAAGATAAAGAGCAGTGATATTCACAAAACAGCGTTTAGAACTCAATACGGACATTACGAGTTCTTGGTTTTATCGTTCAGGTTGACCAACGCCCCGGCAGCATTCATGGACATGATGCATAGGGTATTCCATGACGTGTTGGGTAAGTTCGTCATCATATTTATCGATGACATCCTAGTGTACTCCAAGAGTGAGGAAGAGCATGCTCAGCACCTGACCTTCGTGCTGCAGTGGTTGCGAGAACACCAGCTTTATGCCAAGTTCAGCAAATGTGAATTTTAGCTTCACCAGATCGGATTCCTGGGACACGTCATCACCAAGGATAGGATTAAAGTGGACCCAAACAAGGTGAAAGTGGTTCTCGAGTGGGAAACGCCGAAGAGTGCCACTGAGATCCAAAGTTTCTTGGACTTGGTCGGGTATTACCGACGGTTTATTGAAAATTTCTCGCAAATCTCAGCACCCATGACAAAGCTAACAAAGAAGGGCACCAAGTTTGAATGGAATGAAGCGTGGGAGAAAAGCTTTCAGGAGTTAAGAAATCGGTTGGTGACGGCTCTAGTTTTAACCATTCTGGACAACACTGGAGGAATGGTGGTATACACCGACGCATCCAGAATAGGATTGGGTGGCGTCTTAATGTAGAAGGGTAAAGTGGTCGCCTATGCCTCACGATAATTGAAGGAACACAAAAAGAACTACCCCACTCATGACTTGGAATTGGCAGCGGTAGTTTTTGCGTTAAAGATATAGCGACATTACCTATATGGTGAAAAGAGTGAAATCTTCAATGATCACAAGAGTCTGAAGTATTTCTTCACCCAGAAGAAGCTGAATATGAGACAGAGGCGATGGCTAAACCGGTAAAGGATTATGATTGTGAAATCCAGTACCATCCCGGTAAGGCCAACGTTGTAGCGGATGCGTTAAGCAGAAAATCTCAGACTGCATCCCTGACTTCTTTGATTGTAAGCGAGCAGTTGTTAGAAGAAGCTCAAAAGTTTGATCTAGAACTCGTAATCTAAGGGGCGGCTATACAATTAGCAATGATGGATTTACAACCGTCGATACGAGAAGAAGTAATAGCGAAGCAACCATTGGACCTTGAGTTGGCCAAGATTATTTGGGAAGTACAACAAGGAGTCCACAAGGACCTAGATTTTGCATTGGCCCATGATGGTGCATTGGAGTTTCTAGACAAATTATGCGTGCCTGATGATTATGATATCCAAGACCGAATCCTTAAAGAGGCGCACAACTCACCCTATACAATTCACCCCGAAAGCACAAAGATGTACAAGGACTTGAAGAAGTACTACTGGTGGATTGGAATAAAAGAGACTATAGCAATATACATGTCTAAGTGCCTCACCTGTCAGCAAATCAAGGCAGAGAGACACCGACCTTATGGATTGTTGCAGCCACTTCCTATACCTAAATGGAAGTGGAAAAGAATTACTATAGATTTCGTGACAAATCTGCCCAACACCAGGAAGGGCATGAATGTAATTTGGGTGATTGTAGACAGACTGACAAAGGTAGCTCACTTCGTACCAATCAAGATAAGTTATTCAATGGAGAAGCTCGCCCAACTGTATATAGAGAATATAGTCCGCTTACATGGTGTGCTTGTCAGTATTGTGTCTAATAGAGATCCTCGATTTACCTCAAGGTTTTGGAGAAGTTTACAAAAGGTATTGGGATCTCAACTTAGTATAGCTTTCCATCTGTAGACGGACGGACAGTTAGAAAGAACTATCCAGACTCTAGAGGACATGCTCAGAGCCTGTGTCTTGGAAATGAATGACAGTTGGGATGCTCACATACCCTTGGTGGAATTTGCATATAATAATCGTTACCACTCCACCATTGACATGGCATCGTTTGAAGCTCTTTATGGTCAGAAGTGTCGAACCCCGCTATACTGGGACGAAGTTGGTGAACGGAGATATCTCGGGCCAGAAATGATACAAGTAACCTGTGATAAGGTGGATATCATTAGAGAGAAAATCAAGGCGGCCCAATCAAGGTAGAAAAGCTATGCCGATAATCGAAGGAAGGACATTGAATTCAGTGTTGGATAAAAAGTATTCCTTCGAGTATCTCCAACAAAGGGATTGCTACACTTCAACAAGAAGGGTAAATTGAGCCCAAGATTCATTGGTCCATATGAAATTCTCAACAAAGTGGGACCTGTAGCATACCCACTGGCATTACCACATTCTTTGATGGGGCATCCACGATGTTTTCCATCTGTCGATGCTAAGGAAGTACATCAACAACCCAACACATGTACTCTCAACTAAACCCAAACAGTTGGACGTGGACATGACTTATAAAGAACAGCCTACAGAGATATTAGACAGAAAGGAGCATAATCTTTGTAACTGTACGGTCGCCTTCGTTAAAGTTTGATGGGGAAACAATCCCATAAAAGAAGCTTCTTGGGAACGTGAGGAAGAAATGAAGGAAAAATATCCCCAACTCTTTGAGTTACAAGGTAAGCAAATTTCGAGGATGAAATTTTTGTAAGGTGGGGAGAAATGTCAAACCCTGCCCCTGACTAACTGGAATCTTGACTGAAGGACAGGAACCCCTGACATGGCATCCAAGCTCACAGTAGAGTATCACTCCAGTGATTGAAATTGATGAAGAAGCCTTGTGGATGACCACCTACATACCTGTCAGACAATGGACTGTAGATCCCTGCAATTGCACAGCTCATAGCATAATGTATTACCTGAACTCCAAGTATTCTCTCTCCTTTCCATAAGTGTGGGTCCCACACTTGAAAATTAGTGCAAAAGACTCTGAGTGACATGTGGGTACAAGACCCTAGGCCTGGGTCAAACCCCTGTGCAAGCCCACAGAGAATCAGCCTTGCTGAAATCTCTAGGCGATGTAGACATCACCCAGAGTGGAAAAACTCATTATTTTAATGAATTGATCTGTGGGGATCACCCATATTGGATATGGTCACCTCCCATAGGTTGAGGGAAGTCTAGGGGACCACTTCATACCCTTGGATCACTGTGGACCCCACCTGAGTGCCTAGAATGGCCATGAATGCAGTCAAAAATGCATTCTCAAAATAGGCCCTAGCAACCAAACAGGCCCTAATCAAGGGCTGGGCTATAAATAGCAGTGCCTTGGGCTCATTTAGAACCCTTAGCACTGTTGCAACCGTAGAGGGGAGGAGAGGAAAGAAAAGAGAGAAAACCGAAGGAGAAGAAGAGAAAGGAAGGAAAGGAGAAGAAGGAGGAGCAGCCCTGCCTTTAAGGCCTGATTCGAGTAAGCCCCTGTGCATTCAGGTATAAAATCATGCCTCTGATATGCTGCTCCTTGCTGCTACTATTCATCCTCATATTCCTCTATGTTTTGAATGCTATCTGGCCATTGGTAGCCCAGAACAGTTGGGGGCTACCATGTACCATCTCAGATCTACCATGCAAGCATGATGCATGGAAGATCTGAGGTTTTTAAGATGTTTTTCATATCTATTTTGCATCTGGGACTGAAACCTGGGCTGTGCCTGGTTGCACTGCCCTGTTACACCAAGAACTGGGCAGTCTGGGCTTAGATCAGTGTACCCTGGCTGCATGAGACCTAACCCTAGGGGGTAGCAGCCTTAGATTACTGTTTTACATATAAATGCAGCTTTGCATGCAGTCAAAACCCTAATTTACAAATGAAGATACCCTGGGTTACTATTTACTGAGCTATCTGGGTAGCTCCTGGCAGCCAAGTGGTGGGTCCAAATGAATATCCACACGGACCAGTGCGAAGTATGCCCCTGGGGGTCCAAGATGACCTAACATGCATGGGGAGAGGATCCATCCACTGCCCATAGCTCAAAACCTTGGAATCTCAGCTTTATTCCAGTTTTGAAATCTCTAGGCGTTGCAGACATCACCCAGAGACATTTCCCAGTGAATGAAATTTCACTGTGGTGCTGATTTGACCTGGAGATCTTCACCCATAGGCCATGAATCAGTATAGGGAGGTGGAAAATGACCAAATGCCCCTCCCCACATCTGTCCACATGTATGAATGCTTTGGGTACCCAAGTCAGCCCCGCAGGACTTGGAAACCTTGTCTGTGATGGTCCTGCAACATTGCCAAGTTGAGGACTGCCCTGTGAAACTTGTATAACCTAGAGACATGTACCAAAGTGACAAAAGACCATTCTTCCCCTAGGTCACAAACTCTGGATGATGCATCGGGCCATAGGTCTAAGGCCCAGTGCATGGCCCGAAGATTTCCAAGTGATGACCAACCGTACACTGAGTCAACCCAATGAGCTTAGATCAACCCGAGGACATCCAAAAATAGTTTGGAATATTAAATGATAAATTTTTTATTTATATCTAGGATGTGATCCCCGCGCTCGAGGCCTATAGCCAAACTGCAGCTGGAACTTAAACTGCAACTGAATTCTTAGAACCAAACCCAGGTGAGTGAAATATTATCATGTATGTACCTGTAATAGTATTATTATGCCGGCAATTGAATTCTTTAATTATAAATGTTGTGTTATTTAATTCAGTTCAATTACTCAAAACTATCACACATCGTATGTCTGTTGATCAACTCTGTGATTATATCATAATGATTGTGAGTGCTAGACTGGATGTCGTAGTCGGCTTGGAAATGAGGCCGGTGGTAGCCCGTAGTATGGGATACGGTTGACACCGCCTGACTCATACAATGCCATATAGACATGGGGCTAGAGTTTTATCACCCATGCTACGCAGCCTTGCCAACAGGGGTTAAGGTGTTGGATGACTGTGGGGACTATCGTAAAACCTCGAGCATTTACGCCGAGAAGCCTCAACACAGCTGGGATGCCCCAGGGCAAATATGTCGGGAAGCCTCGGGCTGCAAGCTTGGGAAGCACCAATAGGTGAATTTTGGCTATATGCCACACATACAGTTTATCCTCGAATTACACGTCGGGAAGCATCGAAAGGTGAAATTATATTGAGTCGGTTACCTCACTAGTTCAATCCAGAGGGCCGGTCGGGCTGCCCTGGGTAGGGAGATGCTGGAGTCGGCTGGTTTTCTCCGATAACTCAATGGGTGTATCGCAGGAAAGGGTAACCAAGCCCACACCAGGGATACATGTATTGGGGATTGTAGTAGAACTAACCTGACTTAGTTGTTTTGTTAGGTGGCTAATAAATAATCTGGACTTGCATATCATATAGGGTCATGTGGAATGTGGTTGCATGTGCATGCATGATGATATGTTTGGCTCATGAGCTCAGTGGGGCTCATACTCTGTTATATATGTTTTTCTACTGGATGTTTCTGCAGGTGGATGCCTCTGTGGCATGGTAGCTTATTATGAGGAGGAGAGCCCTTGTGATTATGATTCTATTGGTGTGGACCCCAATGGAGGTCGTACCGATGATGCAAGCATTCTCAGTGGTTATTGATGAAGACCAGTGAGGGGCGCTACTGATGCTTTTTATCTTGGGGGCTCCTTTTTGCTTTTGATAGGAGTTTATCCCCGTTTCTGTTTTTGGTGTAGTCTTTTCTTTTCTTTTTGGGGTTGAGTTATCTCGCCCTGTATATTTATGTACTTTTCTTTTGCTTATGTATATGTTAGCTTTCTCTTTCCAGTGTGTGGGTTGTACTGGGAATGTATCAGAACATATGTATATATATATATATATATCACCATCATTCCCGTGTCGCTACGCTTTCTCTTTTGTCATTATAATTGTAGTTTAACTGTAGCACTCTGATCTTACTTGTAGTAATGTGATGAATGTGGTACCATGAATGTAATAACTGCTTCTAGATCAATGGGATTTGGCGGATTGCCGTTACGCAATTCGGGTCACCTACCTAATCCTCCCCGGGGTGGTTTGGGGTGTGACAAATAGGGGTGGTCCCCACACATTTGTTGAATAAAATACCCATTTTTCCACTCTAGGCGATGTCTCTGGGTGATGTGTGCATCACCCAGAGAATACAACAAAGTTGTCTCTCAATGGGGCATGCACAGGGTTTGGGCACTACACCTACACCTCACCCAGGGTAATTTGCACTATTTTTTAGGTGTGGGCCCCACACTTATGAGGAGGAGAGAGAATATTTGGAGTTCAAGCTGTACATTATGTTGTGGACTGCACAACAGCAAGGGCCTGCAATCCATCTTCTGATAGGTATGTAGGAGGACATCCTCGGGGGTTCTCTATTAAATTCTATCACTGGGGTGATGCTCCACAGTGTGTTTGGATGCCATGTCAGGGGTTCCTATCCTTCAATCAGATTCCCAGCCAGTTAGGGGCAGGTTTGACACTTGCGCCCTGTAAGTGGTTAAATAGATCATCAATGCATGGCAATGGGTATCGGTTCTTGATTGTGAGTTTATTCAGTTCACAATAATCGATGCATATACACATGCTCCCATCCTTCTTCTTTACAAATAGGACCAGTGCTCCCCAAGGAGATACATTAGGTCGGATAAATCTTTTCTTCAATAGATCCTACAGTTGAATTTGTAGCTCCCTCAACTCTATCGGTTCCATTCAATATGGCGCCTTAGATACCGAGGCTGCCCCAGGGGTTAGGTCTATTACAAATTCAGTTTCTCGTTCTGGTGGCAGTTGAGTTAGGTCATGGGGAAATACGTCAAGGAACTCCTGGACTACGTCCAACTCTTCCAATGGCTTTACTTTTGCTTCCATATCAATGACTGTCGAAGCTTGATTGTTTGCCAAAAGATGTCAAGTACTACAGACCAATAGTTACAGGAGGAAACAAGTATGACGTACAAGATGGATCTACTAGTTATGTGGTGGACCTAACAAACCTAACATGTGAATGTGGGATATATATGGCAACTGGGTTGTCATGTAGACATGTACGAGCATGCACTCATTTTAACAGGGTACCTCTTTTGGACTATTGTGATGCATATTACACAACAAAGAGATGTCCTCAGGATATTGGGGGAATAATTGATCTATTATCTGATCCTAGTACTTTAGATGATAGTTACCTACTTCCGCCACCAATGAAGAGGTCAATTGGCAGACCAAATAGATCAAGGAGGAGGGAACCTGCTAAGGCGCCTAAAGAAGGTATTAGGAAGAGATCCAATACTGTTAGATGTGGTAGATGCAATGTGTAATACCCTGATTTTGGACTTGGGGTATTTTGGTCTTTTACCTAATGTAGGATTATGGCAAGTTGATGTGTAGGAGCTTGGACTAGCTGAAGGTGTACACATGAATCAATGGTGAGTAGTGTGCCCTAGTGTACCACTCTTAATTGGATTCATTCGTTGCCTAAGTGTAGAATTAGGGTTTTGTTTATAAAAAAATTATATATATAATTTGATTTGGAAACTAATGCATGACTAGTAATTTAGTCTTGTGGTTTGAACCTGACTTAATTAGAAAGAGATTAGAGGTTCAAGACATAAAAAAATAAAAAATAAAAAGAGAAATAGAGGTGAAGATTCTTCACATTTGAGAAGCCAAGGAGGAACTTTAAAGAAAAATAAATAATAAAAAAAAAAAAATAAGTAAGAAAGAGAGATTGAATTAAGGTAAGATTAAAGAAAAATAAATAATAAAAAAAAAGTAAGAAAGAGAGATTGAATTAAGGTAGGAATCTAAGATAGATTAATTAAGGTAGGAGTTTAGCTAAAATTAAACTACCAAATCTAATTTTTTTAAATTAAAAACCTTAAGTCAAGATTTCTTTTAAAATATTTTCATTGGAGGGGTAAAGAGATCTAGTTATTATTTAAATCGGATCCTTCCCACCTTTATTGTTAGGACTAAATTTTTATAACCAAATCCCAAACCCCATTCCCTTTATCAAAAACTTGAGAGAGAGAGAGATAAAAATTCGTGGACTATAGAGAGGAGAAGGAGGAGGAAGGAGAAGAGGGGGATTTAGACTGTGCAGAATCAGTCAATTGAAGGTAAATTTTCACCCTTTTTCGAGCCCAATTGAAAAAATATTATTTCATGATAAAACATAGACTTGTCTCTTATCTTCGCAAACCAACTTGAATCACCCTAATCGGAGATTTGAGTAGAAAGATATTGCTGATTTACTGAAGGTAGGTTTTTCTGCAGAAAATATGTGTTTCCCAAATCCGAGTTTAAGCAATACCTTGAAGTTGATTTCACCAATTACCTTACTCATAGGACTCCATTAAAATGATTCTGAATTAGTAAGAGGTAGATCAACATTATTGAAGCATTGATTTGAGGTCACCTACAGAAACTTTAGTCGCTTCACAAAAGATGAGTAGATCTTCAACCATTATACTTGATATTTTTCCTACATATAAAATTTGTTTTGAAATATTGTTTTAAATCTAGAATTAAATTTTAGATTGAACTTTATCATGCCAAAATTATATTTCATTCACGCTTTTTACTCAATTAAATTGTTCACACATGATTGCTTGTAAGGAATGTTAATCTCCTTATGATTTAATTCACATATGTGTGTGCAAAAATTTTAATAATATCATGTTTATAGGCTAATGAATCCAATGCTTGATTGTTGATAGTATGAGGAAGGTCTATGTATGATTCTTCATGATTATAACTTAATGCATGATGTTTTAGATGATGCATAAAATCTGATTTTGTTTAGGATTTACCTTTTAATTTTCATTGATGTTATTGTTGGATAAGTAATTGCAAAGATTATGCCCAATCTTCACTATTATTATGCATTGATATGTTGATGAAAGTTACTGTTTTTACACTTTGTTTTCATTCTTTTCAATAGCATGTGTTAGAGTGGAATTGGGGAGTCATGACCCCTAAGTTCCAAATTTGGATGTATAGCTTTAAATTATAAGCAAACCCTTAATTGTTATTTTGTTATTTACCTTACCGTCATTGATAATTATGTTGGGGTAAGGATGAGTTGGAGAGTTTTTGAGCTACAGGCTTATCTTTATTGGAACTACATGAACTACTAGAAAGAGGGAGATGATCAAAAACTCTCTAGGTGGACATTGCTAGTAAAACCTTTGGGGGCTTTGACTCGGACTAGGGCAAATTCGGTTATTAGTTTCTCCATTAGTTTCTTGATGTTGAGAGGGGACAGTGGTATTGTAGTTGATCATAGCTGGAGTTCATATGCCGCTATCATGAGGGCCTTGCCCAGTCTATGGTAACTAGTTCACACTAGTCCATCAGAAAGTGATGTGTTTATTGTTTTACGTTCTTTCGATGCATCTTTTGCTGATTGTTGTCATATATACTTTTCATTAGAGTAGTGGTGATAAGTAAATATGGTTATGATCATTTTGTTTTGTTTTGTTTTGGATCTATATATACATATTATTGTATGTCTTTATATTTTGTATTACTTGTGCATGTTTTCACACTTGTATAGTTATTGTGGATTTACTTACTAGAGGAGGAGGTCCAAGAAGATGAAGCGTTTGGATTAGAAGATGACAACTATTATTTTCTACATTAAACTTTCTTTCAATTTTAGATGAACTTATAGTTTGTTTGAGTTCAATTTAATTTTGAGACTGTAACCTTTATTTCAGAATTTTAAGTTTAATTTGCAAGTTGTAATAGCTTAGTTTGACTACTCCACTTTAGTTGAAGTCTTACTCTATATAATTTTAGGCATGTGTTTGTGTTTTGGTTCTACTCCGGTTCATATCTCCTTGACATAAATGATCTTGTGGACCATCAATGTTCCTAAATTGCTAGGGTGGTTTTGGGGGCATTACACAATGCCTTTGATCATAACAGGAGGACATGCAAAGGAGGTCAAGTTAAAGGAAAAAAGACCATCTTCTTCTAAGAATATTGGTGTCAAGGTACTACTACTAACTATGCAAACTCTATTCCCATTTAAGCATTTTTAGATAAAGTAATAGCATTTTAATTATTTGTTATGTTGATGCAACTTTAGAGGAAAGATATGAGTGATATACATGATGCTACCACCTCCTCCCAGATGGTAATCAGGTCATCTCAACAATCTTCTACAACTACACTAACAACTGAACAAGATAAGATTAACAAAAAGTTGGCAGCCAAGGCTGTTAAAGAGAAGGCAAGGCTGGTATGTAATGATTAGCTTAATATGTTGTTAATTTAATAGAAAAATGTATTTAATTGCATCACTAGTAGATTGTTTCAAGAGATACATATGAGTTTGTGGTGCTGGTTTGATATGTTTCTTCCATGTATAGTTTAAGGACGTGAGATGGGACCCCAGATGATAAGTTGCTATTTAGGATTAGAATTACTGATTTGCTGAGATTTGGTAGCATCTTGAAGAGTTGAGTTGCTGGTTTATGAGTGTTTGAGTCGACCAATCTTCATTTGCCAAGTTGGTGTCAATGTGCTGATGTCTAAGTGTTGAGAAGAAGTTTAGGAACTAAGTTGATGTGTAGGATTGAAGGGTGTGTTAAAACAAGTTTTATGTAATGATGAGATGACAATTTGGATTGATTTGCATTATGTTTGAAACAATTTTATGTTGATGGAAATGTATGAAAACAAGTTTTATGTAATAATGGTTTGACAATTTGGTTTGATTTATATTATGTTTGAAACAATTTTATGTTGATGGAAGTGTTCAAAATCAGGTTTTATGTAATGATGGGATGAAAATTTGGTTTGATATGTATTATGTTTGAAACAGATTTATTTTGGTCAATTAAACTGACAGCAAATTTATGAATTTGTAGTTTGTTTGAAGCAAATTTATCTTGAAGGATCTACTTGGTCAGTTAAACCGACAACAGGTTTATGAGTTTGCAAAAAAAATTAGTTTGCATACACTTAATGATGATCTAAATTTTGAAAAAGTGTAGTTTGCATACACTTAAATATGAAGTAAGAAAATTTAGGTTACATATCATATCACTACACTAAACTACTCAACCATTCTTTGATACCATAAAGAGGTTCAACAAAGGTCTACTCCCCTTCCCATACATATATCACATCTTCACAAAAATTACAACAAAGTTGAAGATAAACAAAGCAAACATAATTTGACATATTCTCTTCATTTCAACATATGACTTTTCTAGAGCCTTCACTCTATTCTTCATACTATGGAACTCTTCCTTCCTCTGTTACTTCCTTCTCTATTGGTCTTCTAGACTAATTTCACCCACAGTATTTGGTGCATCATTGGTGAAGCCACATTGACTTGGTTCACACATGGTAATACACCATTGGAAGAAGTTGTAGCCACCCTTGTTTTTGTCTACATAGTTATAATAAAGCCTAGTTGGGTTGCCTGTTGAGTTTGAGATCCTCACAGCACCTCTTTTTCTACAAAACATTGCTTGCTCTCAAACTTCAAGTACCTTGAATTTCTCTAATTCACACTAGCAGGTAACATCTTACCTGCATAAATGGTAATTTGCATTGAATCTAACATTAGCTCTCTAGAGATATGATTAAAAAATGGGTTTTGTAAATACTTGAAAGCTCACAACATTTTAACATCTTGAGATTATGAAAATTGAATGAAAAGATGCATTATAAGCATCGCTTTAATTCCAATTTGGGTCTGGGTATGAGAGGGTCCTCACATAGATATGGTTCAAAGATGGGTTATGTTAAAGCTTGCAAGCTCATCTGAGGGTGTTTTGGGTCCATTTCCCTTCACACATAAAATAGTTCGAGTTTGGTGTGAGCTCTATGAAATACATTGTTGGATTTATGTGTCCATTAAACTCGGTTTGGTCCGGTTCGTATTGAACCTTTTTTATATTTTGGTTTAATGTTATCATATACGCTATAAACTTTTTGAGCATTATGTGTCCATAAGTTTTACTTAAAATGGTAGTCATGACTAGGGTTTGGGCTAGGCACCCTTATCATATGGTCGTCACATTAGGTATGCCTAGACATATGATGCTAGGGTACGAATGCGAGTACTCACATGTTTGATGTGTGTATTGGTGAAGAATCTACTTGTCAATTCCCTCATGTATTACTACTAGATATAGGATGGGATAGACATGTGTCACCGAGACCCTGTACCTGAGAGGACCCTGTCACTGCAAAATGTGACCGTATTTTTTGGTTCATCGATGATTGAGACTGAAGGGAGTCAAGGCCGATGTTCTGGGAATGCGCAAACATTTTGTGAGTGAAGAAGTTACTCAACATGGTCACCACTGCCCGATTGGGGAACACCAAGATTAAGGTTGTTTGTGATGGTCGGATTGGAATCTGGATCCAGTGCCATTTTGGAAATGGTTTTTTTTTTTTTTTTTGCAAAACCTATTTCACATAAAATGATATATTACATATAGCTTTTTAATTAAAATGTTCTATCAAGTTTTGCGGAACCCGATCATGTACACAGACACTCTTATATGGACATGTACTATGGAATGGGGTTTTCCAGTACTAGTGTACATGCCCTAGATTCCATAATGATGGTGTTGATTAGTGGTAGGTTGGTACATGATGATTTATTATCATGTAGGGATTTATTTAGAATTTACTAAAATAATTGGTTATTTATTTAATTAATGGATATGATGCTAATAGTAATTATCCATAAATTGAAATAAATAATTAATTAAACTATTCCCTATTAGATTCTACTTCTTCACCAATTAGAAGCACTCTAGGTTTAAACAGGTTCAAGTCAAAGAGGAGAGAGAGAAACATACTCTCACTGGGTTTATTCGAAATAAGGTTTTTTAATAATAAAAAAAAAATCATATTCTATAAACTACCTAAAACGTGGAGGGGGGCTAAGTTTTGAGTTTTTCAACTTTGGGTGCTCCCCCTCTCTCCCACGTTTTGGCTCTCTCTCTCTCTCTTGATCTCTTCTCTCTCTCATTCTTCTTGATCTCTCTAGCTTTTGAGCGTTAGGGTTTTTGAAACCTAGGATTTCTCTTAAAGATTTGAAGAAGAAGATCTAGGATTGACTTGGAGAACCTTGGCTACACCATTGGAGGTTCAGATCTGTTTACCTAACGTGCTCGTTGGAGGAAGAACCATTATCTATTGAAGAAGCAACACTTAAGGCTCATTAGGTTAGCAAGTTCTAGTTAATTCCTCTTGTTATTAATTATTGATTATTCCTGGGATGCGAAAGAAACCCGAATCGATCTCTTTCCACTGCGTATTTGGGTATGGGATGGATCCCTCATTCTATGGGATGGAAAAGAGATGAAAATTCTCTGTCGTTGGGATCCCATAATTTTATGGAACAAGAAAGAGAAGGATTTGGTAATAAATCTTTATACCAAATGCCATTTAGGTTCCCATGAGAGACCATATGAATCCCTAAAAATAAAATAGGGTTCCCTGGGGTGCCCTGGGGGCAACCCTGGGGTGTCACACCCCAAACAACCCTTAGGAGGATTAGGTAGGTGACCCGAATTGCATTGCAGCAATCCGCCAAATCCCACGGATCTAGAAGCAGTTAATCTATTTATAGACACACACATTCACCATAATACATAAATTAAAACTCAGAGTGCTGCGAAAAGCTATATTTACATTAAACATTTTAAAAGTGAAGTAAAACAAGAAAAAGAAAATATATACAACACAGTATTTGTTCATTCTCTCTCTCACTCCCAAAGAAATAGCAGCTCCTAACTCTACCAGATACAGCTTTATACAAAGGAATATAAACAGGGCAAGGTAACCCGAGCCCCAAAAAAAAACAACAAAGCTGTAAAACAAAGAAAGAGACTCCAACAAAAACAAAAGGAGCCCTAAGAACAAAATAGAGTCAGTAGCACCCTTCACGGATCATCCTCAGCTATCACCGAAAACACACGCACCGGCGGTATGACCTCCATCCGAGTCCATACCAATACAGTCATAACCACTATAGCTCGCCTCCGAGAGATAAGCCTCCCCGCCACAGTAATATCCACCTGTAGGATCATCTAACAGAAAAATATATATAATAGAGTTTGAGCTCCACTGAGCACGTGAATGAAATACATCACCATGCATGCACAAGCAATCACAATCATATGAGTCTTACATGAGGTGCAGTTCATTTTATTTATTAGCCACCTAACATCACATCTAAGGCGGATTAGTGCTACTACAATCCCTAATACATATATCCCTGGTGTGGGCTTTTAACCCCTTCCCGTGATACACCCATTGAGTTGCCAGAGAGAACCGATCGGCTCCCGCATTAGTCACCAACGTCAACCCGACCGGCCCTCTGGGATTAACCTGTGAGGCATCCATCCTTTTTTTCACATATCATATTTCTTTTCTAGCTTATAGCCCATAATCACCTTTTCGATGCATAACATTTCTTCTTTTTTTTTTCATTTCATTTCTTTTCTTTTTCTCTTTCATATGGTCACTCTCACAGGCATCCAACACCTTAACCCCTATTGCCAAGGGTGCGTAGCATGAGTGATGAAACTCTAGCCCAATGCATCTATATGGCATCATGAGTCAAGTGGTGTCAACCACATCCCATTCTATGGGCTACCACAGGCCTCATTTCGAAGCCAACTATGGCATTTAATCTAGCAATTCACATACAGCATTCAATGTCCATTCACAGTATCCAGCAGTCAAACATATCATTATTAACAGAATTGACAATTGATGAAATAAGTAAATAGTATAATAATATTATGTTGAAATTTATTTTAATATATCAGTCATGTTACATTTACATACACGGTGTAAATTCACTCACCTTGTTCTGGTCCTACTAGTTCAGCTGTTGGTTCTATTTTGGTCGATGTCTGGCTATGCACCTCGAGCATGGGATCAAATCCTACTTTATCGGATCATAAACATGTGTCAAATAATATTCAAAGCTGTATTAATATCCTAGTGTTGGTCTAGTCTTACTGGTCTGACTCGGCGTTTATTCTGGTGTTACCTGGAATTTCTCCGAGTCTTGCATTGGGCTTTCGGGTCTATCTTCCAATACATCATCCAGAGATGTGAAATTAAATCTGACTTGGTACCCAATAGTATTGTTAGTTAGTATATGGTCCAGACAGTCATACAAACCAGTACCCAGGTCAGCGGTTCAGCTGAAACCATTCTTGGGCTTGGCAACCTAGCCCTGTGGGGCCCACTTGGGTATCCAAGGTATGGAGGTCAGCAAACATTAGTGAAGAGGGATATTTTGGTCATTTACCACCACATCACACAGCTCTTAGGTCACTGGTGAAGGTCCCAAAAGACAAGACTTCAATTCAGTCCAATATATATCTCTAGGCGTTTCACTGGGTTGTTGAGGAAAAGACCTCATACAACCCAAGTCATCCATTATGGTGACATAAAGGTTTTGATGATAACAAATAAGACCACTTGTGGACTAACTCTTGTTTAAATTGTTTAGATAAGAGTGTAGCACCAAGTGAGGGGGAGCACGCACTCAATTCAAGTGACTAATGCTCAAAGTTTATTTCAAAGACATGAAATGAAGAAATGAATCTTTGAAGATAAAGACCAGATCAAAATAGAAGAGCTTACATTGGAGACTGTCAAGTTTAAGTCTTGAAGATTTTGAAATTGTACTTAAGTTGTAATCTCTTGTTTAAAGTTAAAAATAATGTAATGCATACATACACATGCATACTTTCATATAGAATGACTTTAGGAGGTTAAAACAACCCTAATTCATGTGACCAATTTAATTTGAAAACTCCCAAGGTAGCCCCATAAAGGACTTAGCTCATTTCAGCAGAAAATAGCTAATCCGGTATACCGGATCTTTAAACGGCATACCAGATCATTGTTGGTCTCAGGAAATAGCTCACAGTAGCTTTTCAGCGCACACTGGATAGTGATCCAGCATACCAGATCACTACTGGCTATGTTTTATCCTGAACCGGCATACCGAATTATGATCCAGCAAACCGGATCAAGATATGACTGTTGAAATTTGACCATTACATATAAGGAAATTTGGTGAACTGGCATACCAGATTATGAATTGGTATACCGGATTATGACTGTCTAATTCAATCTGATCTTAAGACAGTTTTTATAATTATTAGAGCTACCTAGCCTATAAATAGACTATTGTTTAAGGTTCTAATCACTACTACTAATCACAATTAAGATCCTTCATCACAAGATTCATTACAATAGCATCAATTGAGTCATTCATTGATTGTAAGCATCAATTCATCACAAAGCTCACACACTCAAGCTCCTCTACCTCACTTAGCTTCAAGCTTCAAAGGTGGAAGGTAGCTTACACACTTACTAAGGTTGAGGTAATCTTTTCCTAGTAAATTTTTTATTATATGTGTTAGATTGAGTCCTCTTGCTTGGAATCAAGAGTAGTTGGTTGTTTGAGTTCTCTTGCTCTTAATCAAGATTTGTACGAGTTCTCTTTCTCATTCTCAAGATTGGTTTTAGTGGAATTCTCTCTAAGGTGAGAGGAGTGGATGTAGGCAAGTTTTGGCCAAACCACTATAGATCTCGGTGCCATCTTTACAATCTAATTTTTTTATTTTGATAACATTTTTTATTTCCGCATAAGTTTTTATTTTCCACTACCTTCACCTATTCACCCCCCCTCTAGGTGAATTCACATGGGTGATTGGGCCAATCACCCAGTGCATCGCCTAGAGCCTGTTTGAGATGAGTTTTGGGCTGATTTCATGGATTCTGCAGCATGGGCTGCCAAGGCATCGATCATGGATGCATGTGGGATGGTCATGGACCATATTTGGAGTATAATCCAATGGTTTCAATGGTTTTTGGTTTAGTTTACCATTTGGAAGCCAGCAGTTGTTCTGACAGCATAGAGAAAGTTGTCCAGGCTGAACTCAACCTCAAGGATTCGGTTTGGGCTGCATGCAAGGCCTCTTTTACGTATAACATCATGATAGGACATTAATCCTACACTAAACTAAGCAAGGATCAGCTTGCATGTAAAGATCAATGCCCAGACTACCTATTTTGGGTGCAACTGGGCTATGCAGTCAGGCACAGAGATTGGTTTCAGTCTCAATAGTAAAACAACAGTAAAAACATGTATAAAATGATTAGATCTTATATGCAATAGCTTTGCATGTCAGATCTGATGCATCCCAAGGCAACCCCAAGGTGTTCTGACCTTTACTAGCCAGATACACCATCAACAGAGTAGAGATCAAGATGCAAACACTAAAGACAGCAGTGCATAGAGGTGAAGATGAATACCTGGGGAGGAGTCAGTATGCAGAATGGCAGCTCAGGTCCCTCTTCCCTTCCTTCTTCTTTTCCTTCTCTTCTTCTTCCTCTTCCTTCTCTTTCTCTCTTTCTCTCTTTTAGTTGGAGCAGTAAAATGAAATGAGTGGCTGGCCCCCTCCTATTTATAGACTTGGCCCCACTGGGTTCTATTTGGCCTTGGGCTCCCCTCTCCCAAAATGCATTTTTAACTAAATTCTGTGCCATTCTGGCTGCACAGGTGGGGTCCACATGGTTCTAGGGGTGGGTAATGGTTCCTAAAATTCCCATCTACCCTAGGGAGTGTTCATGGTCTGTATGGGTGGTCCCCATATGTCTGGAGTCCCAAAAACACATTTCAGCCACTCTGAGAGATTCTTTGGGCCTTTGGGCTAATCGCCCAATGCATTGCCCAAAGAATACAGCATTATTGTATAGGCCCTATGCTTGCACAGGTGCTTGGCCCAGGGCTTGGGCTTTGTACCAATACCTCATCCAGGGTCTGATACACATTTGAACAAGTGTGGGCCCCACATTTGTGGATAGGAGAGAGAGTACCTGGGGTTGATGCAGTATATCATGTTGTGGTAGTGTAGCTGCATGGGTCTGCAATCCATCTTCTGACAGGTATTTAGGAGGACATCCTCGGGGGTTCTCCATTGCATTCAACTACTAGAGTGATGCTCCACAATGTGTTTAGGTGACTGGTCAGAGGTCCCTGTCCTTCATCCAAAATTCCAGTCGTAAGATTGACATTTCTCCCCACCTTACAAAAATTTTGTCCTCAAAATTGGCTTATCTTGTAGTTTGAAGAGTTGGGGATACTTCTCTCACATTTCCTCTTCACGTTCCCACGATGCTTCCTCTATGGGACAGTTTCTCCATCGAACCTTGATGAATGTGACTATATGGTTATGGAGGTTATGCTCCTTTTTGTCCAGTATCTCTATTGGCTGCTCTTCATAGGTCATATCCGCATCCAATTGTTAAGGTTCAGCTGAGAGTACATGTGCCGAGTTGTTGATGTACTTCCTTAGCATTGACACATTGAAAACATGATGGACACCATGCAAGGAAGGCGATAGTGCCAGTCGATATGCTAAGGGTCCTACTCTGTTGAGGACTTCGTAAAGACCAATATATCTTTGGCTTAGCTTGCCCCTCTTGTTGATGCATAGCAACCCCTTTGTTGGAAACACTCGGGGAGAAATACCTTCTCTCTGACCCTAAATTCAATATTCTTTCTCTGATTGTTGACATAACTTTTTTGTCAGGATTGGGCCGCTTTGATCTTTTCTCTGATTATATCCACCTTCTCACAGGTTGCATGTATCATTTTGGGTCCAAGATACTTCCATTCTCCGACTTCGTCCCAATACAATGGTGTGCGGCACTTCTGACCATATAAAGCTTCATACAGTACCATGCCAATGGTGGAGTGGTAGCTGTTGTTGTATGTAAATTCCACCAAGGGTATGTGGGCATCCCAATTGTCGTTCATTTCTAATATACAGGCTCTGAGCATGTCCTTCAGAGTTTGAATAGTTCTTTTGGACTATCCGTCTGTCTGAGGATGGAAAGTCGTGCTGAGATTTAATTAAGATCCCAGTGCCTGTTGCAGACTCTTCCAAAATCTTGAGATGAATCGAGGGCCCCTGTTGGATATGATGCTGATAGGCATGCTATGTAGGCGGACTACATTCTCAATATATAATTGGGTGAGCTTTTCCATCGAATAATTTATTCTGATGGAAATAAAGTTGCCGCTTTCTTCAGTCCATCCACAATCACCCAGATTGCATTCATCCTCTTCCTGGTGTTGGATAGATTGGTCACAAAATCTATAGTAATTCTTTCCCATTTCCACTCGAGAATAGGGAGTGGTTGCAATAACCTATACAGTCTGTGTCTTTCCACCTTTATTTGCTAACAGGTGAGGCATCCGTACACATATATAGCTATGGTTTGCTTCATTCCAATCCACCAATAATACTTCTTCAGATCCTTGTACATCTTTGTGCTTCCAGGGTCGATTGAATAGGGTGAATTATGTGCCTCCTTTAGAATTTGGTACTGCACATCATAGTCGTCAGGCACGCATAATTTGTCTCTGAATTTTAATGCCCTATCGTGGGCCAACGAAAAGTTTGGGTCCCTGTGGACTCCATGCCTCACTTCCTAGATTATCTTGGCTAGATCAGGGTCTCTTCCCAAATCGACAGCTGTATATCCATAGCTGCTAGTTGCATAGCCGGCCCCTTGATCATAAGTTCTAAATCAAATTTCTGAGCTTCTTCTATCAGTTGCTTGCTTATAACCAAGGAAGTGAGGGATGCGGTTTGGGATTTCTTGCTTAACGCATCTGCCACTATGTTGGCCTTTCCAGGGTGGTACTGAATCTCACAGTTGTAATCCTTCACCAATTCTAACCACCGCCTTTCTCTCATGTTCAACTCCTTCTGGGTGAAGAAATACTTTAGACTCTTGTGATCACTGAAGATCTCACTCTTTTCACCATAGAGATAATGCGGCCATATTTTCAACGCAAAGACTAGCGCAGCTAACTCTAGGTCATGAGTGGGGTAGTTCTTTTCATGTTCCTTCAACTACCTTGAGGCATAGCCGACCACTTTACCTTTCTTCATCAACACACCGCCCAATCCTGTTCGAGATGCATCGGTGTAGACCACCACTCCTCCAGTGCCATCTGGAATAGTCAATACTAGCGTCATCGCCAATCGATTCCTTAGCTCTTAGAAGTTGTCCACGCAAGCGTAGTTCTACTCAGACTTTGCACCCTTCTTTGTCAGCTTTGTTATGGGTGCCAAGATGTGCGAGAAATTCTCAATAAACCAGTGGTAGTACCCGGCTAAACCCATGAAGCTTCAAATCTCAATGGCATTCTACGGAGTCTCCCACTCGAGAACCGCCTTTACCTTGTCTGGGTCTACCTTGATGCCGTCCTTGGTGACGATGTGCCCTAAGAATCCAATTTGGTGGAGCCAAAATTCACACTTATTGAACTTGGCGAACAGTTGGTGCTCCCGCAATCACTGCAACACGAAAGTAAGGTGTCGAGCATGCTCCTCTTCGCCCTTAGAATACACCAAAATGTCGTCGATGAATACAATATCGAACTTGTCCAACACATCATGGATTACTCTATTCATCATGTCCATGAATGCTGCTGGGGCATTGGTTAACCCGAACAATAGTACTAGAAATTCATAATGTCCATACCGAGTTCTAAACATTGTCTTATTAATATCGCCGCTCTTGATCTTCAATTGGTGGTATCCGAATCTAAGATCAATCTTGGAAAAAACTCTTGCTCCCTACAATTAATCAAATAGGTCATCGATGCATGGCAACGGGTATCAATTCTTGATTGTCATTTTGTTCAGTTCATGATAGTCGATGCACAGTCGCATACTACCATCCTTCTTCTTCACGAATAGCATGGGTGCTCCCCAGGGATACATGCTAGATCATATGAATCCTTTCTTCAGTAGATCTGGTAACTGGACCTACAATTCTTTCAATTTAATAGGTGCCATTCGGTATGGTGCCTTGGATACTAGTGTCGCACTAGGAATTAGATCGATTACGAACTCTGTCTCACGATCGGGCGGTAGCTGGGTCAGATCTTCTGGGAAAACGTCGGGAAATTCTCTAACGACGTCAAGCTCTTCCAATGGCTTTATCTTTGCCTTGGTGCCCATTACCATGGCCAAATAGCCCAGACATCCATCATCCAACAACTTTCGTGCCTGGAGGGTGGATATGGTTATTCTTTTGGACTTCCTCATCGGCTCACTTTGGTAGGTGAAAACCAAGCCATCATCCAACTTGAATGTGATCTTCTTCTCTGCACACATGACGTTTGCTCCATAGGTGGATAGCCAATCCATGCCTAGTATTGATGAGCACATTTATGTGTGAAATCTTAGGGCATAAAGCATGCATTTTATCACATTGGACAAAGTTACTCAGTGTTTTCTTGTGTTTTTCAGGTTTTTGGGCTATTTATTGCTATTCTGGACTATCGGGGGCTACATCTCCAAATTTACATGTAAAGCTGCCCAATGTTTTTGTATGGTTGTATTCAAAGCTAAATTTTGAGCAAGATGGACATGACAGAATTCAATTTCGCATCCGTTTAGGCCTCCATGCAGTCGATTATTCTTTCAGGTCAAGAAAGGATAATGGGTCAGAAATGAGCTATAATGCAAGCTCATAGCCATTGTCACTTTCCAAGGATATTTTTGGCATCAAAGGAGGTATTTCTAATCATTGGTGGAGATCTACTGCAAGTACAGGACCATTTTGGTAATTTTCCAGTCTTGAAGAGAGAAGAACTGCTACCCTCATGGGGGGACCCACACTGCCACAAGATTCCATGATTTTTGAAAGCCCACATGCCCTCCACAATTTTTAGAGGGAGCACACAAGGCTCCATGATTTTTAGAGGGAATCCTAGTCATTAATTGCATTAATTGTTGAGTGGAATCCTAGTCATCACCCTTACTCTCTCTCTCTCCTCCAACTTTCCAAGGGTACTTTTGAAATTCCACTATGGATAGATTTCTTTTTAAAAATATTCTCTCATCCATGGAAGGTTGAAAAATCAAAGATGCCTTGATCACATGACTTAGAGAAAACTCCTATAAAGAAAAGGAAGCACAAGAATAGAAATAGAAAGTTATTTTTTGAAAAATAGAAGGTTTTTGTAGCTAAGCTTTGTATCTCTTCCTCGCTCTATTTTTTCGTTTTCTCTTGGGGTTCAAGCTTTATGTAAAAGGAAAGAGAGAGATGAGAGAATATTTCTTTTGGAGATTCACTCCTCCCTACACAAAGCTCCACAGTTTTAGAAGGAGGGATTCCTCCCAAAATCGTGGGCTCTCTCCCTCTCTTCTCCTCTTCTCCCCTTCCCCCTATAAATACCCCCATAGGCTTTAACTTGTAAGTTGTTCAATTCTTAGTGAAATTTTCTCTTCTTCTCCTTCTAATTTATGATTTTTGGCTTTTTAGTTCTTAATTTTGATTTCATAAGTTTAGTTTAATGGTTGTAATAGGTTTAATTCATGCTTCAATTTCAATTCATGTCTTCAATTTGGTTGTAATAATTTTAGTTTAGTTTTAATGCTTTCTAGTCTAGGCTTCTAATTCTAGTGAGAACAGTTAGAGACTTGGAAGATGAAGCCATGCAAGGATTATTCAAGTGTTTAAGCTTCTTCAACTACATTCATGCAATACCTAATTAATTCATGCACTTTCAACTTTGGTAGAAGGGAGTATTAGCTCTTAATTTTATTTTTAGTTTCTTCTTCTTCTTCTTAATCTTCTAATTACTCCATTATTTTTATTTTAATCACACTCTCACCACCTCCATTCCATCCATTCTAGTAGGACTCTCATTCTCCACTTTTTATTTTATTTCTCATTCTCTACCTCTCTAATTCAATCATGCTTTTAGGATTTTATGTTTTAGTTACTATTATCATTATGCATCATGGTAGGATTTTAATTTAATTATTTTTATTTTAATTTCAGATTTGGTAGCGCCATTTCAATTGTGAGAAGCAAGCAATTTCAATCCGGTTCAAGCCCCTTCGGGTTTACATCTCTAATCTCTTAGCCTCATTCTCCCTCTCTATTATCTTCTTTTGGTTTTTTTTATATGGTTGTGATGTGTGACTACAATTTATTCCTTCAATTCCGCATTAGTTTTGGTAGGTTAGATGCTTATGTGTTAGGACGCCAATTCCATTCCTTAGATGTGTAATTTCGCTAGATGCTTGTGAGTTAGGATGCGTTAATTTAATTATCATTAGTTTAGTCCACCACTTTAATTAATTTGGTTCACTTTGCATTGTTTTTAAGTCAGTAAAATAGAGTGACATACATCTCCTTGAGTTTGACCCGTAGCTACAAATGATCCGTATGCTTGCGGTTAATTATTTCTTGCAAACAAGTATCACTTCAAAGTCCTTCATATCAAACTTAATCAAACAGGCAATTAAGTTCTTCCCACAAATTTCCACCAAACAGGGGTCGTAGACTTCCTTTTGGCTCACGACACTACCGGTCGGTGTACTGACTACTAAATCATGCCCGATGTCCCTTGGTTGAACGATCATCCTACTCGCAAAAGTGTTGGAAACAAAAGAGTGGGATGCACCCAAGTCGAATAACACTCACGTGGGGGCGGACGAGACAATCAGGGTACCTAGAGTTTGTATAAAATAAGGATGTAATTAAGTTTCTTGCATCCACAGGTTATTTCCAACAATTTAATAGTGCTAGGTGGACTTACCTGTCATCACTTCGGGATTTGCCTCAGGTTCTTCGTTAGTCAGCGCGAACACTTTTCCTCAAGTCCGATTGTCCCTTGGCTGGAAGGGCCAAGCATGGGACTGGTTTGGCGAGTAAGTGTTGTATCTATGGTGTATGCATTCCCCGGCCATATGTCCTACCTCGTGGCACACGTAACATCTGTTGGACAACATGGCTGGTGATGAGGCCTGGCTTACTTGACTTGTTGTAGGTTGGGCTGGCGAAGCCGCAGTTGTCGCTTGACTTGTAGTTGGTTGGGTAGGCCAACTGTAGGTGGGGCGGAATGAAGTTTGGCCCACATTTGGCTGACGATACTGAGTTAGGCTGGGGCTCGAACTAGCTCCCCAGAAAACCTTGTTCGGCCATCCAAAATTCTAATAGTTGCTTGGCCTCTTACCCAAGTCGGGAAACGTTGTAGCTTTCTCTTTCTCCTTCAATCTATCTTCCATGGTCTTCGCCTTATCGACCATTTGAGCATAGTCCCGAATATCTAGGATTGACAAAATAGACCCGATCTCTGGTTTGAGTCCTTTCTCAAATTTATTTGTTTTACTAACTTCCCCCTTTAGGTGTTCCAGAGCAAAGTGGAACAAATCTTCGAACTGGACGGTTTTGGTTCCTGGCACATATGCAAAGAACTCAACTTCCTTTTTGTCTCTAAAACTCTCAAGGAAGTAGTTCTTAAAGAAAACTTCTTTGAATTGCTCCCAAATGGGATTTGGATGAGCTGCTTCAAGATTAGGCTTGGTTGCCTTCCACCATGCTTCTGCCTCATTCTATAGCTGATATCTAGCACATTTCAATTTTTGCACATCCGTACATTCAAGTACATCAAATGCCTTTTCCAAGGCACTAATCCACCATTCTGGCTGCATTGCCTCAGAATTTATCTTGGAAATGTAGGCGGCTAAAGCTTCTTGAATCTCTCCATCACCTTAGCTGTAGAGTTTTCCGCTGTGTGTTGAGGCATAGGTGGTGGAAATTGTATTGGCCGATTGGATGGTGGTGGTGGAACTGCTCGCTCATGCATCACAGCCGCGAATTGTGTAGCAACTCCTGTTGTTGCTGTATGGTCTGCATCATGATGGTCATGATGGTGTTCACCTCTCCGGCTGCCATGCCTAGCTGAGGTGCAACGGCAGTAGCTTGGGCAGCCATTGGTACCCTCAGTGAACTAACCGATACTTCAAAGTTCTGAGCTTCGGCTCCGTTCGATAGCTCAACTTCTAGGACAAATTGAGGGCGTCTTCCACGACAACCACCTTGGCTGGATCTAGTATTGACCACGATTGATTCTCTGAAAGAAGCTTTATGTTCAATATTCTCACAGCCTTAACGGGAATAATTTTATAATTTCTAGCTATCACATGTACATTATCAATTCCACAGTTCCAGTGTAATAGTGTTATCATTCCAGTAAGATGTGTTATTCACCAATCGTCATTGCTAAGAGTTCTATGTCTATGAGGTGTTTTATGCCATGAAATGATATGTGTGATGTTATGCTAAAGATTTAGGTTAAGCAGTGGTTTCTTAGTTTTATACCTATACCTAGCATGCAAGTCTCTCCAATTTTGTTCTGATGATAAGAGCTTGTATGTATAGGTATCCTATATCACTCCTAACCTTATTTGCTAAGGCAAGGTAGATGGCACGATCCTCTGCTCCGCTAGTATCTACGATAGCTAAGAAAACAATCAATTGCTTCTCGGCCTGGGACTGTATGTCTCGAATCCAAACTAGTCTCTTCCTCAATCACCTAATGTAGAGTATGTTGCTAGGGTCTCCAACCCCGAACAACACAGTCAGGTCCTGCCATGAAGAATTTCTAAGCATCAGGTTTCTATGGCTTCTTATCTTAAAATCATGTTTAGTACTATAGGTAAATAAAGCAATCATAGACAGGAAGTTAAATGGATCAGCTTGAGGTTGCACACATTGTTACGATGTTCTACGGGGTCTAACACACCACTCAGGTAGGGATAGGTGCAGTGTGTGAATTTCTTATTTCGCTCTGTAGCCTATTGGTTTTAAATTTGGTCGAGCTAGACTATGAGTAAGGTAGGGCCTACTTACAGGCATAATACTATAAGCAATGTCCAAATTCCCAAGACTTTGCAGCCATACATCCTATGTATCTATGTTGGGTTGTTCACACACAACAACTACACAGAGGTTAATACATCCAAGAGTATATATACATTACTTTATACATGCTAGTTATGCCCAAATTAGGCCATACAAAAAGAAAAATTTATCTCCTTGGATTTCTTACTTCCTCATCCTATCTTGTATACACCTATGTAATTTTGTTTAGTACTGATGTATTTATTTATTTTTATTTATTATATATTTTTTTATCCACAAAATCATGCGAATGTCTTAATAGTGTTATGCATATCATTACATTATAAGAATCATAAGCCCATATGCCAAAATTTCAATTCCTGTTGAAATTTCATTCTCTGGGTGTTTCACTAGGCGTTTGGCTCAATCGCCCAGTGCATTGCCCAGAGAATCAAGCTCAGTTTAAAACAGTTTGAGAGCTCATTTTATCAGTCCATTTTCTATTCTAAGGGCTCCAAACCCCTAGGGCAGTGCTCATAAGGGCTATTTGACTAATTCCTCACCAACTCTGAGCATTTTTGCAAGTCTTCTGTGCATCTACGCGAGTCTACAGTAAGTTTTCTTCGCATTTTCTCTGTTATTAGACTGCTGTCCACATTTTTCCCTGCTCTTGGTTTAATTTACTGTTTTTCATGCCCTAGTTCCTTCTTTTCTTTCCCTTCTTGCTTGCAGCAACCATGTCCACAAGCGGTAGACACAGCATAGCGAGGAAGGCAGTGACCCGCAAGCGCCTACGGTCTGACCCTGTGCCTTCTTCACCTTCGGTAGTACCCTCTCCATCGCCTAAAGAAGATTCCTCATCCGAGGAACCGAGTTTGACTGATTTTGGTTCTCCAGGTATGAGCATTCGCAAGATTGGGCGAAGTTCAAGTCTAAAAATATTGTGAATGGTAGGGTGGTGCAAGTTGATGACTTCCACAAGTATGGGCTCTATGCTAAATTCAATGCCCTAGGCTGGGCATCGTTGCTATCTCCTACACTACCATGCTACCCGAACTTGGTTGGGTATTTCTATTGCAACCTTGTACCGGCCTCTGGGTGCTAGGGTTTCGGTTGGAAAGCAGGGTGAAAGGGATAGACATAAAGTTCACCACTACCATTCTAGCAGAGATTTTGGGACTGTTCGACACAGGTGACAGGTGTTACTACAAGCCTAGGGTAGACATTTTCGATATGTTTTCTTTGGAGATCAGGAGGACGGTCTTCAAAGCTTTGACTGGGACAGAAGGGATTCCAAAGTCTGAGGCGGATTACAAGCCTACTGCCAAGATCATCAGCAGGTGTATCTCCTACAACATCTATCCTAAGGGTGGGAACCGGGGTAGTATTTCCATGCTCCAGGCATATATTACTTACTGCTTACTTGGGGCCAGCAAGGGGGGTCCAGTGATCAACCTCCCTTACTTACTAATGCAGGTGATGCTCTACCATGCACAGAACCCATCAGATGGGAACCTGCCCTATGGCAAGTTCCTGACTCTTGTGTTCCAGTATTTTGGGGTTACACTTGCTGGCGAGTATGAGGATGGTGACAGATCAAAACCCATTAGCAAGACCACCATCCAGAAGATGAAGATGCAGGGGGAACCAGAGAGCGATCCTAAGTTTGAGGAGGAGATGGAGGAGGGATATGAGGCAGCAGAGGGGACCGAGTTGGGTGAGCAAGAGGGTGATCCGATGGATACTAGTGCATAGTTTGGAAATGTACCTTCCTATGGGCCGACTAGAGCTTCTAGTTCCCAGGTGCCACCTCAGGTGCCTGAGTCCTATGGTTAGTCTGATATGATGGCACAGTTTCGAGGTCTCTGCACTCAGCTGGCTCAGATATCAACACGGATGGATCAAGGCTTCACTTCCCTAGAGGTGAGAGTAGGTTTTGTTGAGCAGCGCCTAGACTTCTGGGATTCCTACTACCACGTTGACTCCTGACAAACTCAGCATCCATCGAGCAATGTTCCTCTCCAGGTGTAGTCTCCCAGCATCAGTTTCTTTCCTAGGATTTGGGTTTCTTTTTCTTTAGCCTGACCTTATATAGTTTTTTTTTTTTATTATCATGGATTATGTAGAGTTTTTTTTTTTTTTTTGTTTATTTCCCTGCAGTTGTACCTGACAATAGTACTTCCAATTTGAACTTTTAAGTAATCGCTTCTGCCACAGTTTAGCCTTTTATTAAAGTTTAATGTTATTGTTTTGTCTCTTATTTACATCTGCCCCCTGTAAATTTTAATAATTATATGTTTTACTTTCTTGCAAATTTGTTACTCCTATTCCACTGTGTGTGAATGTAGAAAGAGCTTCTCGCTCTGATACCAAGCTCTGTCACACCCCAAACCACCCCAGGGAGGATTAGGAAGGTGACCCGAATTGCATTGTAGCAATCTGCCAAATCCCACAGATCTACAAGCAGTTAATCCATTCACAGACACACACATTTCACCATAATACATAAGGTAAAACTTAGAGTGCTGCGGAAAGCTATATTTACATTAAATATTTTGAAAGTGAAGTAAAACAAGAAAAAGAAAATATATACAACACAGTATTTGTTCATTCTCTCTGTCACTCCCAAAGAAATAGTAGCTCCTAACTCTACCAGATACAGCTTTATACAAAGGAATATAAACAGGGCAAGGTAACCCAAGCCCCAAAAAATAAAATAACAAAGCTGTAAAACAAAGAGAGAGACTCCTACAAAAATAAAAGGAGCCCCAATAACGAAATAGAGTCAGTAGCGCCCTTCACGGGTCATCCTCAGCTATCATCGAAAACACACGCACCAGCGGTATGACCTTCGTCCAAGTCTATATCAATATAGTCATAACCACCATAGCTCACCTCCGGGAGATAAGCCTCCCTGCCACAGTAACATCCACCTGTAAGATCATCTAACAGAAAAACATATATAACAGAGTGTGAGCTCCACCGAGCCCGTGAATGAAATACATCACCATGCATGCACATGCAATCACAACCATATGAGTCCTACATGAGGTGCAGTTCATTTTATTTATTAGCCACCTAACATCACAACTAAGGTGGGTTAGTGCTACTACAATCCCCAATACATGTATCCCTGGTGCGGGCCTTTAACCCCTTCCCATGATACACCCATTGAGTTATCAGAGAGGACCGATCAACTCCCACATCAATCACCAAGGTCAGTCCGACCGGTCCTCTGGGATTAACCTATGAGGCATCCATCTTTTTTTTCACATATCATATTTCTTTTCTGGCTTATAGCCCATAATCACCTTTTCGGTGCAAAACATTTCTTTCTTTTCTTTTCTTTTCATTTCTTTTCTTTTTCTCTTTCATATGGTCACTCTCACAGGCATCCAACACCTTAACCCCTATTGCCAAGGATGCGTAGCATGGGTGATGAAACTCTAGCCCAATGCATCTATATGGCATCATATGAGTCAGGTGGTGTCAACCGCATCCCATTCTATGGGCTACCACAGGCCTCATTTCCAAGCTGACTACGGCATCTAATCTAGCAATTTACATACAGCATTCAATGTCCATTCACAGAATCTAGCAGTCAAACATATCTTTATTAACAAAATTGACAATTGATGAAATAAGTAAATAGTATAATAATATTATGTTGTAATTATTTTAACATATCAGTTATGTTATATTTACATACACGGTGTAAACTCACTCACCTTGTTTTGGTCCTACTAGTTCAGCCGTTGGTTCTGTTTCGGCCTGTGTCTGGCTATGCACCTCGAGCATGGGATCAAATCCTAATTTATCAGATCATAAACGTGTGTCAATTAATATTCAAAGCTGTATTAATATCCTAGTGTTGGTCTAGGCTTATTGGTCTGACTCTGTGTTTATTCTGGTGTTACCTAGAATTTCTCCTGGTCTTGCACTGGGCTTTCGGGATTATCTCCCGGTGCATCATCCAGAGATGTGGAATTAAATCTGACTTGGTACCCAATAGTATTGTCAGTTAGTACATGGTCCAGACAGTCATACAAACTAGTATCCAGGTCAGCTGTTCTGCTTAAACCATTCCTAGGCTTGGCAACCTGGCCTTGTGGGGCCCACTTGGGTATCCAAAGCATGGAGGTTAGCAAACATTAGTGGAGAGGGGTATTTTGGTTATTTACCACCTCATCACACAGCCCTTAGGTCACTGGTGAAGACCAAAAAAGTTAAGACTTCAATTCAGTCCAAAATATATCTCTGGGCATTTCACTAGGTGATTGGGTCAATCGCCCAGAGCCTATTTGAGACGAGTTTTGGGCTGATTTCATGGATTCTGCAGCATTGGCTGCCAAGGCATCGATCATGCATGCATGTGGGATGGTCATGGACATTATTTGGAGTATAATCAAATGGTTCCAATGGTTTTGGGTTTAGTTCACCCATTTGGAAGCTAGGAGCTATTCTGACAGCATAGAGAACAGTTGTCCAGGCTGAACTCAAGCTCAAGGTTTCAGTTTGGGCTGCATGCAAGGCCTCTTTTATGTATAACATCATGGTAAGACACTGATCCTACACTAAACTAAGCAAGGATCAGCTTGCATGCAAAGATCCATGCCCAGACTGCCTATTCTGGGTGCAACTGGGCTGTGCAGTCAGGCACAGAGATTGGTTTCAGTCTCAGTAGTAAAACAGCAGTAAGAACATGTATAAAATGATCAAATCTTACAAGCAATAGCTTTGCATATCAGATCTGATGCATCCCAAGGCAACCCCAAGGTGTTCTGAGCTTTACTAGCTAGATACACCATCAACAGAGCAGAGATCAAGATGCAAACACTGAGGACAGTAGCACATAGAGGTGAGGATGATTACCTGGGGAGGATGTGTAGCTGAGTTAGTGTGCAGAATGGCAGCTCAGGTCCCTCATCCCTTCCTTCTTCTTTTCCTTCTCTTCTTCTTCCTCTTCCTTCTCTTTCTCTCTTTCTCTCTTTCAGCTGGAGCAGTAAAACAAAATGAGGGGCTGGCCCCCTCCTATTTATAGACTTAGCCCCACTAGCGTCTGTTTGGCCTCGGGCTCCCCTCTCCCAGAATGCATTTTTAACTGAATTCTAGGCCATTCTGGCTGCATAGGTGGGGTCCACATGGTTCTAGGGGTGGGTAATGATTCTTAAAATTCCCATCTACCCCTAGAGGGTGTTCAAGGTCAGTATGGGTGCTCCCTAAATGTTTGGAGTCCAAAAAACACATTTTAGCCACTCTGGACGATTCTCTGGGCCTTTGGGCCAATCGCCCAGTGCATCGCCCAAAGAATACAACATTGTTGTATAGGCTCTGTGCTTGCACAGGTGCTTGGCCCAGGGCTTGGGCTTTGCGCCAACACCTCATCCCGGGTCTAATACACATCTGAATAGGTATGGGGCCCACATTTATGGATAGGGGAGAGAGTACCTGCGCTTAATGCAGTACATCATACTATGGACAATGCAGCTGCATGGGTGTACAATCCTTCTTCTGACAGGTATATTGGAGGACATCCTCAAGGGTTCTCCATTGAATTCAACTACTGGAGTGATGCTTCACAGTGTGTTTAGGTGACTAGTCAGAGGTCCCTATCCTTCATCCAAAATTCTAGTCAGTCAAGAGCAGGCTTGACATGGGGTGCCCTGGGGACAACCCTGGAGGTTCCAAGAGTTGGTTTTCCTCACATACATGTTTATTGATTTGCCAAGGTGAACCACAATGATCCCATGGACCATAGTTTAACCTACAGTATGGTATCAGAGCCAGGTTTCTCACCCATGGATATAACATAATTAAATTTATTAGCAAATATTATGTATGGGATGCAAGTTGTTAAGATTCTTCATGAGTTAGTTATGGATGCACATGGTCATGAGTTAGTTATGGATGCACATGGGTAGTTACATGGTTATTGTAACAACTTTCCCATGTGCACATAGGTAGTTACAAGATTGTTATTCTTTAACAACTTGCCCATGTGGTTGGTTATAAGTTTGTTTTATTCTAAAATCATGTTTTTTCCAAATTTGAAAGATTTTACTCTTTGGGGGTAATGATTATTATCCTTTTTTTAATTTTAAATTTCATGGATATGAGGGTGGAGCACATGGTGCACGCTCCCACCCCCCAACCCCTGCCCTACACCCACACCCCAAGCCAACCCGCGGGCAGCCAGTGCATGGCAGTAGGCTGCCGCCTATGGCTTCTGCGACTGGCACACACCGTGCACGGCCCGTGGGCTGGCCCTGTGTGTGTGTGTGTGTGTGTGTGTGTGTGTGTGTGTGTGCGGCCTATGTGTGAATATGGTTGTTTTCCCTCCATAAATTAAAAAAAAAAAAGGCAAAATAGAATTTTATTTTTATATAAAAAGTTTGTGATTTGGAGGAAAAAGATGGGTGATTTTCTTCACCCACTTAGATTAAAATCGGATTTTAATGAAAAGGGCATGAGTACATGTGATCACATATGATGTGGTGGTTCAAATTTTGATGGATCCATATGTTTTTGTTTACTTGCATGGTTATACCCATACTTAGTATTGTGCTATGGATGTGATTATGGGATTGGCTATCTAATAATGTGGATGGTTATTTATGGCATGGATTTAATTCATGGGCTTAATGAGTGAATGCATGCTTCTCTCTCTCTTTCTTTCTCCTCCTATCTTTTTTATAACCAAATGTACTCCACCCCATGGGCAGCCTAAAATGGTGGGCTGGTCTCTCCATGGGGTTTTCTTTATATTTGAAAGAAAAGTGTATAGAATTTTTCCTAGACTTCAAATGTAATTTTTTTAGAGGAGATGAGATTTCCCAGAGCATGTTGATGATGATCCGCATGTGTTTAAAATTCATGGAAATGATAATCACCAACTTTGAAGGAAGAGAACATGGAGGAGATGATCGAGTTGAAGCATGGAACATCCTTGGCATGATGATGCGCCCATGAAGATTATTAGTTTTTATCTTTATTGGGAAGGATTTTTTAATTGCTTCTAATAAAAATATTGTCATCCCATAATCACTTAAAATTAATGTTGATTAATTGTTTTGTATGTTGTCATCCATGATATGATGTGAGAGTTTATCATTATCCCTATTTGATGACAATACATGTATGATATGGATAAGTCTAGGTTAGTAGACATATCCATGGCCTCCTATGAAGGCAAGTGTTAAAGGTTGTGTGATATGACCCCGCATACGCCTACAGAACATTGCTAGGCTCACTATCACATGATCATCTATATTTATCTCTATCTAGATAAGTGAGGGTATGGATAGTGAAAGGGCACTGCGATAGTCTTTCATGATTCCATGATTCTAACTAATGCAATAGGTATATACATAACTTGGGTGTATGTCAGCCGACAGGATCTGGACATGATACCCAGGCGGTAAAAAATATTGGAAGCCCATAATGTGACAGATTAGTCCACACTACCACAGTGTGTATAATGACTCCCGACAGGGTAAGTTATGCATACAAGGGTTGTAGGTTTCCAAATCATTTTTTGGGTCATGAGGGAGACCCGAATTATGAAAGACCATTGATATGTATGCTCATTTTTTATCAATGGTTATTAATATGTTTGTGTTTTTACTTGTACTTGTGTAGATTCTAATTCAATGGCTGCAGTTAATTCCAACCTATTAACAATCATTAGCGAATACAAAGTAAATGGTACAAACTATGTTGACTAATACCGGAACATTAAATTGCTCTAGACTGCAGAAGGTCTCTACTCCATTCTTGATAAACAAGTTCCTCCTGAACCCCACCATGATGATTTTGAGGCACATAAGGAGATGTAGGATTTCCTTGAGAGGGACTCCAAGGCATCACTTTACATCCTAGGAGTATTGGAAAAGTCAGTATTGGACTCAGTCAAGGATAGGGGGTAAAATGGATAAGCTTGCTGATTTGTTCAATAGGCAGCTGACACTTGCACACTCTGATGTAGTCAGTCAGATCCATAACTACAAAATGTCCCAAGGGACTCCAATGATGGACCATGTCATGAAAATGATTAATTTGTTTGAGAAACTGGAATCCATGGGGACTGAATTTAGTTTACGGTACAAGACTGATGTGATCTTGGCATCACTCACTTTTGCCTATATACTCTTTAAGATGTCTTACAAGATGTCAGATAAGAAACTAGAGCTCATCGAGCTTACTAAGAAACCACCTTGAAAAAAGGCTAAGGTAGAGGTTCATGCTATTGATGTGAAACCTTCTTCAAATGGGAAGAAGAAGAAAAAGGAAAATACAGGTAAAGCCCTGAAATAGAAGAGTAGGAAGTCTAGCAATAAGAAAGCTAAAGACAAGTGCTTCTATTGTAAGAAGGAGGGTCACTGTAAAAGAAACTGTCATGCATTCCTAGCCACCATGAAGGACAAGAAACCAGATGAAACAGAAACTACTAAAGAAGGTACATGTGATGTTTACATTTTTTATGAGTCTAATTTGTCCTTTGAACCGTTCAATTCTTGTTTGGTGGATAGTGATTCCACTGTTCACATTTGCAATATCTTACAGGGGTTCAAGGAGACAAGGAAATTAAAAAGAAATGAGGTGCGTCTTCGGGTGGGCACTGGAGCTAAAGCCATGGCATTAGCTATAAGAACTTTTATTTTAAGTTTTAGTTTAGTTAATTTAGTTTTAAAAAGTTGTTACTATGTATCCTCTTTTAAGAGGAAGATTATTTCAGTTACAAAAAACTTATTTTGGACGGATATAATTTTTCCTTTATTTCTAAATTAGTTATTCGTTTTAATAATTCCTTTGTGGCATCTGGATATTTGTAAAATGGATTGTATTTTCTAGATTGCCTTATTAGAACGAATATTGTTTCGAGTGTTGATTTGAAATGTAAAGCAGCTCCAGTAAACACAACATAACTATGGCATGTAAGATTAGATCACATTAACTTGGACCGAATCAGTAGATTGTTAAGGGATGAGCATTTAGAGAGTCTAAGGGTGGAACCATTTCCTACCTATAAGTTATGCCTTCAAGGCAAGATGACCAAGAAATACTTTAGCAATAAAGGTAATAGAGCCACAGATCTGTTAGAGTCAATACATACTGATATGCATGGACCCATAAATATATAAGCAATGTATGGATTTGAGTATTTCATAACATTCACCGATGACTACTTTAGATATGGTTATATCTACTTGATGTATAAAAAATCGGAGCCCTTTGATAAATTCAAAGAATTCCAAGCCGAGGTCAAAAGATAGCTCGATAAGCACATCAAATCCTTACGATTGGACTGTGGAGGGGAATATCTATCAGATGAATTTAGGGAATACCTCACTTCACAAGAGATAGTTAATCAATTAACTAATCTAGGTACATCACAACAAAATGGTGTATCCGAACGACGCAATCAAACTTATAGTGAACTACCTCTTTCTTTCTGGGGGTTTACCTTAGAAATGACTAATATCATGAATAGGTTCCAACTAAGTCTATAGCTAAGACACTTTTTGAGTTGTGGAAAGGGTGTAAGCCTAGCATACAACATCTTAGGGTATGGGGTTGCATAGCACATGTGCGATAGCAACAGACAGACAAGTTAGAATCCAGGACTTCAAGATGTTATTTCTTAGGTTATCCTAAAGGCATGATTGGTTATTATTTCTATGACCCAGTTGACCTGTCACACCCTAAACCACCCCCTGGGAGAATTAGGTAGGTGACCCGAATTGCATGCCAGCAATCCTCCAAATCCCACAGATCTAGAAGCAGTTAATACATTTACAAACACACATCCATAGTAATACCACATGTAAACTCAGTGCTGCAGAACTACAATATGCATTAGATAAAAAGGAAAGCGTAGCAGTACAGGAAATGATGTTATATGTACATTAGTAAGGTTGATCATTCCCTCTCTCACACCCATAGACGGAACTATAAAAGCTAACATATACATCAACTAAAAACAAAGGAAAAATATACACAGGGCGAGGTAACTCAAGCCCCAAAAAGAAGAAAAGTACTAAAAGCAAAAATGGGGATAAACTCCTGACAAAGTCAAAAAGGAGTCCCCAAGACAAAAAGCAACATCAACATCCATGTCAACACCCTTCTCGGGTCAGTCATCAAAAGTCACCGAGAACACCCGCATCAGTGGCACCACCTCCATCGGGGTCCAGACTAACACAATCATAACCACCATGGCTCTCCTCCGCGTAATGAGCCTCCCCGCCACAGTGACATCCACCTGTATAATCATCTAATAGAAAAGCATATATAGCAGAGGGTGAGCCCCAATGAGCCCATGAATGAAACATATCATCATGCATGCATATGCAGCCATAATCATATGCATCCTACATGAGAATGCAATCTAGTTATTCATTAGCCACCTAACATCACTGTCACACCCCAAACCATCCCTTGGGAGAATTAGGTAGGTGACCCAAATTACATAACGGCAATCCGCCAAATCCCACAAATCTGGAAGCAATTAATACACTCACAGACAAACATCCAGAGCATTATCACAATTAATATAAGAGTGTGGCAAATAATCTACAATTATAAGAAGAAAGAGAAAGCATAGCGATATGGGAAATGATTGTGATATAAATACATAAGTAAAGTTGTTCCATTTCCCCCATACAACCCACAAACCGAACAGTAAAAGCTGACGTATACATAAGCAGAAACAAGGTAAACATATACAGGGCAAGATAACTCAACCCCCCAAAAAAAAGAAGAAAACTAACAAGAACAAGAACGGGGATAAACACGTAACAAAATAAAAAAGGAGTCCCCAAGACAAAAAGCATCAAGAGCACCCCTCACGGGTCTTCATTAGTAAACACTGAGAACCCTCACATCATCGGCATGACCTCCATCGGGGTCCATACCAATATCATCATAACCACAAGGGCTCTCCTCCTCTTAATGAGCCTCCACGCCATAGTGGCATCTATCTGCACAATCATCTAATAGAAAGAAAACATATATAACAGAGTGTGAGCCCAACTGAGTTCATGAGTAAAACATATCATCATGCATGCATATGCAACCATAATCCACATGATCCTACATGATATGCAAGTCCAGATTATTTATTAGCCACCTATCAATACAGCTAAGGCAGGTTAGTGCTACTACAATCCCCAATACATGTATCCCTGGTGTGGGCTTGGTTACCCTTTCCCGTGATACACCCATTGAGTTGTCGAAGAGAACTAGGCGGCCCCAGCATCTCCCTACCCAGGTCAGTCCGACCGACCCTCTGTGATTAGACTTGTCAGGTAACTGACTTAATATCAATTCACCCTTTCGATGCTTCCCGGTATGTAGCTCGAGGATAAACTTTGTTTGGCATATGGCCATAATTCACCTATTTGTGCCTCCCAAGCATGTTGCTCGAGGCTTCCCAACTTATAGCTCGAGGCATCCCAGCATATAGCCAAGGCTTCCTGACATAAACGCTTAAAGTTTTACAATAATCCTCACAGTCATCCAACACCTTAACCCCTATTGGCAAGGGTACGTAGCACGGGTGATGAATCTCTAACCCCATGTCTATATGGCATCGTATGAGTCAGGAGGTGTGAACCGTATCCCATACTACGGACTACAACAAGCCTCATTTTCAAGCCGACTACGGTATCTAGTCTATCAATCACAATCATCATGATATATTCAAGCAGAGTTGATCAACAGTCACACGATGTGTAATAATTATGAAATTTGTAATTTACTAAGTAACACAACATTTTAATTATGGAATTTATTTTTGGCACAATAATAATTATGTTACACGTACATACACGATAACATTTCACTCACCTGGGTCTAGTTCTATGCAATCAGTTGTAGTTTCAATTCTGGCTGCAGTCTGGCAGTAGGCCTCGAGCGCAGGATCAAACCCTAAGTATAAATCAGAAATATGTCATTTAGTATTCCAAACTATTTTTCAGATGTCTTAGGGTTGATCTAGGCTCACTGGTTTGACTCGGTGCACAATTGGACATCACTTGGAATTCTCTGGGCCTTGCACTAGGCCTTAGGCCTAAGTCCTGGTGCATCATCCGAAGAATGTGGTCTAGGGGAAAAATGGTCATTTACACCTATAATACATGGTTCAAGGTCATAACAGCCTCATAACATTGATCCCAATTCAGCAATGCTGTAGGACCAACTCAGATAGGGTTTCCAAGCCTTGCGGGGCCCACTTGGGCACCCAATTTATCCATAATTATGGACAGATGTGAGGAGAGGTATTTTGGTCATTTACCACCTCCTTACACTATTTATAGTCCATGGGTGGAGGTCCTTAACGCAGATCAGCAAAACTATCACTTTTTATTCTCTGGGTGATGTCTGCATCGCCCAAAGCCTTTTTTAACACATGAAAAGGCTCCAATTCCTAGGTTCTACACCATGGGCAGTGTGCCTTGATCAGTCCCCCATGCATGTTAGGTCATTATGGATCCCCTGGGGTGTAGTTTGCACTAGTCTTCATGGATTTTTACCTGAGCCCACCACTTGGCTGCCAAGAGCTGCCTAGATAGCCCAATGAATAGTAACCCAGTATAGCCTCAGCTGCAGACCATGGATTTGGCTGCATGAAAGGGTTATTTCACAGGTGATAGGGTCATCTAAGGCTGCTGCAACTCAAGGCTAGGCTGCATGCAGCCAGGGCACACAGATCTGAACCCAGACTACCTGTTCTTGGTGTAACAGTGCAGTGCAGTCTAGCACAAGCTTGGGTTTTGGTCTCAGGTGTAAAACAGCCACCAAAACATCATAAAAAGCTCAGATCCTCCATGCATCATGTTTGCATGTTGGATCTAAGGTGGTTCATGGCAGCCCCTAGCTGTTCTAGGCTGCCAATGGCTAGAAATGCTTCAAAAATACCAGAGATTCAAGGAGAAGAACAATAGCAGTAGCACAATAGTAGGTATAGGTTTAGCTTTATACCTGAACTAAGGTGAGAATGGCTGCTGGAGCAGCTTTAATGCAAGGTGAGCTCTTCCCCTTCTTCTCCTTCTCTTTCCTTCTTCTCCTTCTCTTTTCCCTCTTTTCTTTCTTCTTCTTCTCTCCACAATTTCAATAGTGACTAGCGCTCTAAAATGAGCCTAAGGCCCTCTATTTATAGACCAGCCTCTTACTGAGGTCTGTTTGCCTGCTTAAGCCCCTTTTGAGAATGTGTTTTTACACTAATTCTCAGCCATTCTGGGCACTCAGGTGGGGTCCACAGGGATCCAAGGATATGAGGTGGTCCCCCAAACTCCCTTCAACCTATGGAGGGTGTCCATGTACAATATGGGTAGTCTCCACACATCTATATATGTATCTTAAAATATTACATTTTTCCACTCTGGGTGATGTGTGCATCACCCAGAGATCACAGCATGGCTGTTTCTCTTTGGGCTTTCACTGGGGTTTGGCCCAAGCTTAGGGCCTTGCACCCATATGCTACTCAAGGCCTTTTGCACCAATTTTTAGGTGTGGGACCCACATTTATGGAGAGGAGAGAGAGTACCTGGAGTCCAAGCAGTACATTATGCTATGGGCAGTGCAACTGCAAGGATCTGTAATCCATCTTTTAATAGGTATACAGGAGGACATCCTTGGGGGTTCGTCATTGAATTCAATCACTGGGGTGATACCGTGCTTGGATGCCATGTCAGGGGTTCCTATCCTTCAATGAAAATCCCAACCAATCAGGGGCAGGTTTGACATTTCTCCCCACCTTACAAAAATTTCATCCTTGAAATTTGCTTACCTTGTAGTTCGAAGAGTTGGGGATACCTTTCTTTCATCTCTGCTTCACGTTCCCAGGAAGCCTCTTCTATGGGATTGTTTCCCCATCGAACCTTCACAAAGGCGACCATGCGGTTACGGAGGTTATGTTTCTTCCTATCCAATATCTTTGTAGGTTGTTCTTCATAGGTCATATCCACATCCAACTGTTCAGGTTCGGTTTAGAGTACATGTGTCGAGTTATTGATCTCACACCCCAAACCACCCCTTGGGAGGATTAGGTAGGTGACCCAAATTGCATAACGACAATCCGCTAAATCCCACGGATCTAGAAGCAGTTAATACACTCATGAAAACACATCCAAAGCATTATCACAAATAATATCAGAGTATAGCAGGTAATCTACAATTATAAGAAGAAAGAGAAAGCATAGCGATACGGGAAATGATTGTGATATCTATACATAAGTAAGATTTGTTCCATTCCCCATTACACCCACAAACAGAACAGTAAGAACTAACATATACATAAGCTGAGGTAAAAGTAACTATATACAGGGCAAAACAAGTCAACCCCAAAAAGAAAAGAAGAAACTAAAACAGAAACAAAAACAGGGATAAACTCCTAACAAAAATCAAAATAGAGTCCCCAAAACAAAAGCATCAAGAGCGCCCCTCACTGTTCTTCATCAATAACTACTGAGAACGCTTGCATCATCGATACAACCTCCATTGGGGTCCACACTTTTACATCAAGAAATCATTCGATGGTCCCTTCGAGTGTCTTAACCTGCAAAAGGACTAGAGTAACAAAGGAGAACCGGTGTGGTTCCGACCTAGGACTCTCCAATGCCTAAATTAGATCTCTCTGAGAAAACAAAGGAATAGTTAGAACTTAAGATGATCAATGGAGTAGCATACCTTCCTTTTTATAGCAAAGTATGGTGGTGTAGAGAGTCCCAATTTGATGGTGAGTGATCCATGTAATTGACAGTCCCTGGGTTGTAGGGCTCTTCCATAATTGGTGAGTTCCCTACGGGAAGGAGTGTCCTAATGGAGTTGGGATCCTTGATAGATAGACACCTACGTATGATGATAAAACCTTTGGTGTTTGAGTCCATCAGGGTGACGTGACTCCTAGGCAGTGGCCTAGAGTCCTGGAGATGGTGCATGTCTACAGTGATGGCTAGATAGTAGACTAGGTGTCACAACGCCCGCATAGGCCATATCTGTGACATCGAACCTGATGAGGCCATGCCTAGAGAGGTCGTGCCCAGTGAGGAGGCCACGCCTGGAGAAGAGGCCATGCCCAAGGGAGGCGGCGCCCAAGAGGGGATCGTGCCCGTGGTAGGCCACGCCCAAGAGGGGGTCGCGCCTGTGAGGTCTTGTGTGAGGTCGCACCTGTCTGGTCCGCGCCCATGGTCATGCTTGTGGTTCATGTCTGAGCTGGTTCTCTGTCGGGACTGTGATGGCCCACCTTCTTGGGCTGGGACACGTGCCAGCTCATGATTGGCCAGTGTGATTTTGGGTTTATCATTTGCCCCTACTCTCTTGGAACGGAGTATTCAAGAGAGTAGCCTTTTTCATTTTTGTTTTTGAGGCTTTGTCTCCCTTGCTCTCCTCTTAGTCTCTTCCTTTCTTGGCTAATAGCCCTTGACCTTCCTTATGGCTTGCCCAGCCTTAGCCTACTTAGTGTTGCTTACTCTTGATCTTGATCTCGTCCGCGGTCTCGATCACGAGCTTGTCACCTCCTTGTGCCCATATTGCCCGTGCCTCGATCACTGGGTCACATGGCCTGTAATTATTGTCGCTTCCTACTTTTGATATTTACAATTGAATTCTTGCCTCCCTTCTAAGTGTTGTTGTTCCTCGCCCTTTGTATGTGGCAGATAGGCCTTAGTAGTCATTCAACCTTAGTGGCCTTGAGCCTTGGTAGTTATCAAACTTTGGTGGCCTTGAGTCTTGGGGGTCTATAGACCTTGGTGGCCTTACGCCTTGGTGGTCATTTGACCTCGGTAGCCTTACACTTCGATGGTCCGAGGACCTTGGTGGCATTGTGCTTTGGTGGTCTACAGACCTTGGTGGCATTGCACCTTGGTGGTCTACGGACCTTGATGACATTGTGCTTTGGTGGTCTACGGACCTTGGTGGCATTGCACCTTGATGGTCTACGGACCTCGGTGGTCAATGGATCGTGGTGGCATTATGCCTTGGTGGTCTATGGACCTTGATGGCCAACAGACCTTGGTGGCCAACGGGCCTTGGTGGCATTACGCCTTGGTGGTCTATGGACCTTGGTGCCCAATGGGCCTTGGTGGCCAACAGGCCTTGGTGGCATTACGCCTTCGCGGTCTACGGACCTTGGTGGCATTGCACCTTGGTGGTCTACGGGCCTTAATATTCAAACCATCTTGAACTTCTTGAACTCCATGAACTTCTTGGACTTTGCCTCTAAACCTCAAACTCGCATCCAATATGAAGTCTCGTACTCCCCCCCCCCCTCTTTTTTTTTTTTGAAATTGACTCGAATTGGTCTTTGGCCACAGACACATCTTGGCTCGAACCTCGACCTCAAACCCTTGTGAACTCTGACCTCGAACCTCAAACCTCAAACCTTCGTGAACTCCGACCTCAGACCTCAAACCTCAAACCTCAAACATCGACCTTGAACCTCGGACCTCAAACCTCGAACCTCGGCTATGGCTGTTACATTTTTTTTTTTTTTGTTTTGATATTGACTCGAATTGGTCTTTGGCCACAGACATATCTTTACTCCAACCTCGACCTCGAACCCTTGCGAACTCTGACCTCGGACCTCAAACCTCATCCATGGCCTGTCGCCTATGGCCCGGGGCCGTGGCCCCTTTTTTTTTCACTCGATTTGATCTTTGGCCATAGACACGTCTTTGCTCAAACCTCGACCTCGAACCTTCGTGAACTCCGACCTCAAACCTCGTCCTCGGACCTCGAACCTCGTCTATGCCCATGGCCTGTCGATCACGGTCCTTGGCCGTGGCCAAAGACCCTCTTTTTATTTTTCTTTCTTCTCTCTTTTCTTCTTTGCTTTTGGGCGGCGCCCACTGTTGGATGGCGCCCATTCATGAAATTTTTTTTTTTTGTTTTCAATCTCTTTCTTCTCTCTCATCTTTTCTCTTCTTCTCTCTCTTAATAGGTGACATCCATTGATGACAACCATGGCCCTTTGGCCGTGGTCTTTTGGCGGTGGCCTCTTAGCCGTGGTCTCTTGGCCGTGGCCACTTGGCCTCTCTTTTTTTTTTTTTTTTTTAACTCTCTTTCTTCCCTCTCTTAAGAGTCAGCGCCCATTGATGACGACCATGGCCCTTTGGCCGTGGTCTCTTGGTCGTGGTCTCTTGGCCGTGGTCTCTTGTCCGTAGCCATTAGCGATCATCCTCAGACCTCAACCTCTTGCTCTCTTTATAGTCGTCTGACACTGATCTCTTGTTATCCTATGGCTTGGCCTCGATCACCTTCTTCCGAGCCTGGAGTACCTCGGCCATGTTGGCAAACTCGTTACACCGTTCCAGAAGCTCCTTCATGGTCCTGGTCTCATGTCGCGCTAGGTCCTTAATCAAGTCTAGGTCTCTGATGCCCCCAGCCAAGGCTGCATGCTGGGTCAGGTCATCCAAGTCTCGGACCTCCAAGGACTCCTTGGAGAACCTGGTGACGTACTCCCTAAGGGACTCCTCAGGGTTTTGTACCACGTTCAATAGATTGACCGTGGTCTTCTTCTGCTTGATGCTGCCCTGGAAGCAGGTGATGAACTGTTCACACAACTCTACGAATGAACCTATCGACCTCGGTCGTAGTCTGGAAAACCAAGATGTAGTTGCACCCTTGAGGCATGCAGGGAACGCTCGGTAGGAGACCACGTCTGATCCCCCATATAAGTTCATCATCCCATTGAAGTAGTTGATGTAATCATTGGGGTCCGTGGTACCACTGTAGAGTTCAAAGGTGGGTAACCTGAACCTAGAGGGGAGTGTGGCTACCATGATGTCTGCCGAGAATGGATGTTGCCCAGGTGTCGAGTGTGTCTCGCCCTTGGTCTACTTCTTCAATCCTTCCAGCTTCTCATCTAAATCTCGGAGTCTCTTGTCTAGCTCCTCTTCTCATGATTGTCCCTCACGTCTAGCTGGATGTTTACTGTGACCTCGCTCTCGACCTCTCCTTGAAGTTCCCTCCCGTCTTGAGTGTTGGCGGGATGGCGAATGGTCATGTTGTGATGACCCCTGGCATGAACGTGAGAGGCTTTCTTCTTGATAGGTCTGGCTCCACCCTGGTGTGTGACTTCCTCCTAGTCGACCTTGGAACACTGACCTCCTAATTGATCCTTTTGGACTGGGTACCACGGATCGGTGTGATGGGGTCCTCCCACGGTCTAACTGTACTGGGAGGTATGCTATTCTCGTGGGATGCTGGGAGGGATCCCCCCCGTTGGTGAGTGGCACTTGCGTGCCTAGTGACCCTCTCTGACCCTTCACCCCTGGGAGGTGAGCTCCTAGGACTCTGCTCCTGTCGAGGGATATGGTTTGTCCTTGATGGTGGCAATGCTCTATGACGGTGGGACATCATGCGCTACCTCAGGTAGTCTTGAAAGATTCATTGGTCATTGAGGATCTGCCGTTGCAAGTCATTGATTTGACCCATAGTCGCGGGTGCATTAGGGTCAGGTACTGGCTCCACGGCTGCTTCAGGGTTGAGGTTGACTACCTCAACCTGTTCATTCTCTGAGATCCCCCTCTCCTGAGAGACATGGTCATTGTCTCTGCGACACGAGCTCCCTGGAGGAGGTGATCCGTTCTCCTCCCTCGCGGCATTGTTGGTGGAGGGAGCGGTCTTCTTACCTCGTGGTGCCATTGAGTGATTGTGGAATTGAGCTAGTAGGTATGATGGCTAGCCAATCTGTTGCCTCAAGAAATCGTCCGATGGTCCCTTCGAGTGCCATAACCTGTAAAAGGACCAGAGTGACAAAGGAGAACCGGTGTGGTTTCGGCCTAGGACTCTTCGATGCCTAAGTCAGGTCTCTCTGAGCAAATAGATGAATAGTTATAACTCAAGATGATCAACGGAGTAGCATACCTTCCTTTTTATAGCAGAGTATGGCAGTGTGGAGAGTCCCAGTTTGATGGCGAGTGATCCGTGTAGTTGACAGTCCCTGGGTTGCAAGGCTCTTCCATAATTGGTGAGTTCCCTATGGGAAGGAGTGTCCCGATGGAGTTGGGATCCTTGATAGAAAGACACTTGCATGTGGTGATAAAACCTTTGGTGTTTGAGTCTGTTAGGGTGACGTGACTCCTAGGCGGTGGCCTAGAGTCCCGGAGATGGTGCATGTCTACAGTGATGGCTGGATCGCAAACTATGTGTCACGACATCTACATAGGCCATATCTGTGACGTCGAACCTGATGAGGCCGACCCTGGAGAGGCCGTGCTCAGTGAGGAAGCCGCGCCCGAGGGAGGCCACGCCCAAGAGGAGGTGATCGTGTCGTTAATCGGTCAAAAATAAAACCCTAAACTAATCTAGCAAGTAGCAAGTAAGGGGTCGATCTAAGGGGAACTGGAAGGCTAAATTACTAAGATAATAAGATGAAAATAATGAAAATTAAATTGCAATAAATCTGATTTTAAACTAAGAACAAAAGAAACAAATCTAAACTAACAACGCTGTGCAAATACGGGAGAAGACTATCTTTAGGGTTTGAATCCCCAATGGTTTGCTATTCAATTCGGTTGCATGCTTCGGTTTATTATAACCACAGGCCTAATAATACCACAGAATATAGGGTTCCTCCTAGGTATAGACTATCTTTACGAGTACTATCGTCCTTCGCTTACAGGGCTTGGCACGCTTAGTTCGTTCAGCTATAATCCATCTTTGGTACAACCACATAAGAACAAAATACCATTGCTTGAATGAAAAATAATGAATCATAGAAACTGAATTTTTCAATTAAATACATCTATTAAAATCATCCAAATAGGGATGGGGTCTCAACATCAAGCAATCAAGATTACAGACCAGAATTTTCAATAGTAAACACCATTAGTTCATCTACACCTAAAGATAGAGGGAACTTAGCCAATCATGGTGGAAAGTGACAAAGGGCAGCAATGGCAACGACGATCCATGGAGATGAAACTGGAACAGTGTTCCTCCTCCCTTTGCCGAACCAAAATCCAAAACAAAAATAATAAAAGAAGAAAGTGGAAAACTAGAGAGAAGAAGAAGAGAAGAGGCACGGCTATCTATCGAATAGAATGGGAATTCAAATCTGTCCGTGGATTTTTATAGCTATCGGTGTTTAAACAAAAAGAAATCCCGAGAGATAGAGAGAATGAGGGATATATCATATATGGAATCCATGAGGGATTTGGATAGAAGAGATATAAGAAGAGAGAGAGAGAGAGAGAGAGAGAGAGAGAATTAGGAAAGGTGGGACCCGTGAAGGATTTGAGAGGGAGAGGGAGAGAATTGAAGTTGGCGAGATTGATAAAACCGTAGTAGATGAGATCATGAGAGATAGATATTAGGGAGGAGAGAGAATTTAGTCGAAATTATCAATTCTGATCAAAATTCTCTTGTAGACAATATCTCTCATTCCTGTCCCCAGCTGGCTCCAACTAGAGAATTAAAGTTGCTCCAATTAATATTTCAGACAGTATGAGCCCAATATCGGATATCTTCTGAAAATTTCCCAATTTTATGAAATTATGATTATGCCCTTAGATCTTCAGTGAAACTTCATCGCATGAATGGACTCCAAAATCAATGCATACTTTTAATGCAACACGTCCATCTTACTCAGAATTCAGCCCTCTTTGCAACCATGAAAAGAAATTGATCCACTTTACGTGTAAATTAGAAGATATGATGCTTGATAGTCTAGAATCGTATAAAATACCCCTGTACCTTGAAAAAGATAGAAAATACCCAAGGTAGCTCCATTCTAAGCAGATAAAAATGCAGAATTAAATGAAATAATTTCACACATAAATGTACTCATCAGGAGGTCGCGCCTATGAGGTCACTCGTGAGGCCGCGCCTGTGAGGTCGCGCTCTGTGAGGCCGTGCCTATCTGGTCCGTGCCCATGGTCATGCCTGTGGTTTATGTCTGAGCTAGTTCTCTGCCTGGCCTGTGACGGCCCACCTCCTTGGGCTGGGACACATGGCGGCTCACGATTGGCCGGTGTGATTTTGGGTTTATCACACACCAATATCATCATAACCACAAAGGCTCTCCTCCTCGTAACGAGCCTCCATGCCACAGTGGCATCTATCTACACAATCATCTAGAAGAAAAAACATATATAACAATGTGTGAGCCCCACTAAGCTCGTGAGTAAAATATATCATCATGCATGCATATGCAACCACAATCCACATGATCCTACATGATATGCAAATCCAGATTATTTATTAGCCACCTAACAATACAGCTAAGGTAGGTTAGTGTTACTACAATCCCCAATACATATATATCCCGGGTGCGGGCTTGGTTGCCCCTTCCCGCGATACACCCATTCAGTTATCGGAGAGAACCAGTCGGCCCCAGCATCTCCCTACCCAGGTCAGCCTGACCGGGCCTCTGTGATTAAACTTGTGAGGTAACCAACTTAATATCAATTCACCCTTTCGGTGCCTCCCGTCATGTAGATCGAGGATAAACTTTGTTTGGCATATAGCCTTGATTCACATATCGGTGCTTCCCAAGCCTGTTGCTCGAGGCTTCTCGGCATATTTTCCCTGGGGCATCCCAGCATATAGCCGAGGCTTCTCAGTATATTCGCCCAAGGTTTTATAGTAGTCCTCATAATCATCCAACACCTTAACCCCTGTAGACAAGGGTGCATAGCACAGATGATGAATCTCTAACCCCATGTCTATATGGCATCATATGAGTCAGGCGGTGTCAATCGTATCCCATAATACGGGCTACCACAGGCCTCATTTCCAAGCCAGCTACGGCATCTAGTCTACCATTCACAACCATCACGATATATTCATAGAGTTAATCAACAGTCACACGTTGTGTAATAATTATGAAACTAAATTTGATTAAGTAACACAGCATTATAATTAAAGAATTAATTGACGGCATAATAATATTGTTACACGTACATACACGATAACATTTCACTCACCTGGGTCTGGTTCTATAAATTTAGTTGTTGTTTCAGTTCTGGCTGCAATCTGGTAGTAGGCCTCGAGCGCGAGGTCAAACCCTAAGTATAAATCAGAAATATGTCATTTAATATTCTTAACTATTTTTGGATGTCCTAGGGTTGATCTAGGCTTACTGGATTAACTCGGTGGTCATCACTTGCAATTCTCTGGACCATGTACTAGGCCTTAGGCCTATGTCCCGGTGCATCATCCGAAGAATGTGGTCTAGGGGTAGAATGGTAATTCATACCTATAGTACATGGTTCTAGGTCATAACAGCCTTACAACACTGTCACCAATTTAGCAGTGCTGCAGGGCCAACACAAACAGGGTTTCCAAGCCCTGCGGGGCCTACTTGGGCACCCAAGGTAACCACAATTATGGATAGATGTGAGGAGGGGTATTTTGGTCATTTACCACCTCCTTACACTGTTTATAGTCTGATGAGCACATTTATGTGTGAAATCTTAGGGCATAAAGCATACATTTTACCACATTGGACAAAGTTACTCGGTTCTTTCTTGTGCTTTTCAGGTTTTAGGTGAATTCTTACGAAAATGGAGGAGATGATGCTAAAAAAAATTTTTTAAGCTATTTAGAGGTGTTAATGGCATGGATACGTAGTCCATCGAGTCAGCTTCGTAACGGTTCAAACGGCACCTGATTCCAAGTTGAAACGAAGAAGTTACGGTCGTTTTCGTAACGACGCGCGAAAATGGTCTATAGGGGTTTATTTGTAATTATTGACAGTCGAGCGGGGATAAAGTGAAGCGGAAGTTTGGATTCCAGGAACCTTAACGCAATAACCAGAAGTTATATTTTCTGTACCCGAAAGATTCCATTTGGAGGGCTCTGAACAGTCCAACTTCAACTTGAGATATCTTGGGCTCCCCAACTCCAAATTGGACGAAATTTGGGTCTATTTTGGGTGATTTTTCGCAAGAAACACAATGGTGAGACCTATATAAGCACCCCATGCTCCACGTTTTTTGAAGGACAGAATGGATATTTTATTTATTCTTGAAGGAATCCTAGTCATCACCCTTACTCTCTCTCTCCTCCAACTTCTCAAGGGCACTTCTGGAATTCTACTTGGGATAGATTTATTTTGAAAGATATTCTCTCACCTATGGAAAGTTGAAAAGTCAAAGATGCTTTGATTTTATTTCTTGGAGAAGATATCTACAAAGAAAAGGAAGCACTTGTTAGAATTGAAAGTTTACTTTTCTAGAAATAGAAGGTCTATGTAAACAATCTTCTCTTCTTCTTCTTTCTATTTTTTTCCTTTTTTCTTAGGATTCAAGGCATTGTAAAAGAGGAAGGAGAAGAGAATATTCTCTTTTCTTAGGGAATATTTCTCCTACACTTCCCTCTTCTTTCTTCTCCTCTCTTCCCCCTATAAATATCCCTTGCCCTCTGGTTGTAAGAAGTGAGCTTTGTAGTTCAGTTTTTAGTTAGTTTCTAGTTCAATTTTAATTCAATTTTTTAGTGTAATTTTTACTTTATTCACTTAGGGAAATTTTCTCTTCTTTTTCTATTTTTGGCTGAAGTTCTTAGTTTTGATTTCAAGTTCTTAGTTTTGATTTCATAAGTCTAGTTTAATGGTTGTAATAGTTTTAGTTTAAAGCTTCCTAGTCTAAGTTCCTATGTTGATGACAAGACATGGAGATTTAGAAGAGGAAACCATGGTGAGTTTATTCAAGTATTCAAGCACATCAAGGTATCTCATTCTCTAAACCCTTAATCTCATTCTCCCTCTCCTCTATCTCTCTCTATCTTCTTCTTCTTCTCCCTCTATTTCTTTTATTTTTTTTTATATGGTTGTGATTTGTGGATGCACTTTTATTCCCTTATTCCTTTTTATGTGGTTATTATATGTGGCTGTATTTTTATTCCTTTCAATTTCTGTTAGTCTGATAGGTTAGATGCTCATGTGTTAGGATGCCAATTTAATCCCTTAATTTTGTTAGATGCTTATGAGTTAGGATGCATTAATTTTCATTAATTTAATTAGTTTAATTTAACACTTTAATTTGGTTCACTTTGCATAACTTTTAAGTTAGTTAAATAGAGTGGCATATATCTCCTCGTGTTCGACCCGTAGCTACGATTGACCCGTACGCTTGCGGTATTATTTTAACTCAAACAAGATTTTGACGCCGTTGCCGGGGAGATTATTGAACATTTTATTTTTTTTATTTTTAAGTAATTCGAAGTGTTTTAGTTTCTTCTCTTTCTCCTCTTTCTTTTTAAAAAAAAAAAAAAAATTTTGAAAACGTCCCCTTGTTTCTCTTCTGTTTGAAATAGTGTGTGCCCAATCTAAAGTCCTTCATATGCCCAAACCCAGCCAATCTTGGTGCCCTTTGATTCGTTGGGTGGTTTGGATTGGCATGTGACTTATCTTTGGAGGTGACCACTCTTGATAACAGGAAAGCGACATAGTGAGAGCGTTAGAAACATAAACGTATAGTAGTCCTCCACCCTACATCAGAATCCATTTGGAGTCGCCCGTAGGTGGCTCGTGAAGACTATACGGGTTCCCTTGCTGTCAACCTATATGACAACCTTACAGCTTTGGAACCACTGTTTCGATTTTTGAGGGAAAGACGCACTATCTACCTTGGGCTCCTTCATGTTTTTTTTTTTTTTTTTTTTTTTTTTTTAAGTGAATTTTTTTCTTGTTTTGTATTTATTTATTTATTTATTTATTTTTCTAAGGGAGACCTCAATTTGGGATAGGTGGTTAGTTTAAAATTATGGGAGATACACTTCCAAATAAGACTTTGGGGGAAAGATGGACCTATGCTAAGGCAACCATGATTTTGGAGAAAATGTTTAAACAGGTTAGGGAAGCCAAAAGTAGTGAGATAAAGAACAATTTTCCACCACACCAGTACAATTTTGCTCCCCAACCCAATTATGGGCTTTCAAAAAATTTTGATTGGTCACATCCCCAGACTATCCATGTTATGGAAGGATACCCTAACCTTTATGGGGGTAGCTATGGTGATGAGAATGTGAGTTCTCAATTTCAATACAATTCTTTTGGCACTTACAATCAGGGGTGGAGTGATCAACCCTATTTCTCGTGGGATCAATGGAATAACCAAGCTGGACCACCCAATTTCCAATATCATGGTCAGTTTGGTCCTCCAATGCCCAACCCTCCATTGAATCTCAATGGGCCACCTCTCCTTGAACCATACCACCAACCCCCTGAATTTTAGAACATGGATGAGGAGGCCAGACTGAGTGAGCTTGAAAAATACATAGACCTTCTCACAACAAGCCAAAATACCATGGAGAAACAACTCTCTCAACTGATAACCATGGTGCAAGAGGAGGAAACGGGTACATCACCTAGTCAGCCTGAACCGGCACATCCCCAGTTTAATGATATTGAAAGTCCACCACCCCAATTTGAGGTTAATGAGAGTCATTCCCAACAAGCTGCTTTTCATGATGATTTATTTGTTGAGATTGAGTCTCCTCAGGAAATTAGTGAAGCAAGATTTGATGAGCTACCTGGGGAAGTCCAATTTTTTCCTGAAATTTCTGATTTTAATGAGCCAGTGTTTTTATTGATTTAGAATCAGATTTTCATGATAACATAGAAACCCAGAAAATTCGATCTCCCCCTCTCTCTTTGGAAAACTTAGATAATTGTCATTTTGAGGCTTCCATTGTCTCACATGTTGATTTGTCCAAACCTCCTAGGTTTGACGATTTTATTGAGGAGGACAATGTTAGTCATAATGTCTTTCAAGCATATTTCCATGATCCTTATTTGGCAAACCAAGTTATGCAAAGAGCGGATAGTTGTATTACTAGAATTGATTTGAGTAAACCTCTAATTTTTTATGATTATTTAGATGAGGTTATTCATAATCATTTTTATGCTTATTGTGATCCATTTTTGGTTGGTTTTTTAAAGAATGATAGGTGTTCTACAATGCAAACGGGAGAGGAGGGACGGATTTATGGCCTGAGTTTTATTGCCTTCATTTTTCACTATCCCATGAGGACAGATTTTTCTATTGGATATTTCTCAGTTGTGCTTAACTTTCGTATTATTTCTCGCTTTACTAAAATTCATGGTCGAGTGTTTTCTGGTTCTGAAGCTATTTCTCCATTTACTGGCCATGGATTGAGATTTTTATTACTGCTCCTAGCACTTTTTGTAGAGCTCATCATTCTTTATGACCCTTTTTTTTATTATATCTGGTAAGCCCCTTCATCTCCTCCCTTGTCCTTATTCTTTCTTTTATGCATGCATTGAGGACACTGCATGAATTAAGTGTGGGGGGGATGTTGGGCTTAATTGATGAATTTTGATTTTGACAATAGTTTGGTTTTGTGCATATGTCTCTTTGATTGCAAAGCGAGAGAAAGAGGGAATTAGGTGTCCTAGTATGCGAAATAATAAAAAATCCCTTTTCAAGGACTGTAATTAGTTTGTATCCAGTGATGGGGATTGAATTGGAAAATATGAGTGCTATTTCATTTGATGGCTAGATTACTCTATGTGTTTTATGGACCCTTTGATCTTTTGGCTAGTAGTTGAGACCAATTTATTTGTGGCAAGGCAAGGCATGAAATTGGAAGTGAATGAAAAAAAAAAAGAACAGAAAAGAAAATGGAATTCCTTGGGACTAGACAGGGCATTGTGCCTCATGAAGCAAAGTGACTTGATCGAAATTCCTTGGAAGGAAACTCAAAAAAAAAAAACTCTTGCATCAATGTCTCAATGTCTTATGGATATATGCAAAAAAGCGAAGCTACCAAGTATTTGGGTGTCTTGTGTATGCTCCACCATGTCATTCAGGGAACAGTAGTGGAGTAGAAAAAGAGTTTGTTGTTGAGAAAGAAAAAAAAGCTTTTGCCTTAATGCTTGAAAAAGAAAGTATGGTCAACAATACTCAATGCCTAAGTCTTTGGTTCCATCGATGCTATGGGGGGGGGTTTACTTCAAGGTGAGTAGTGTTCAGAAAATATGAGGAGATCCCTTGAACTTGATGCATGCTTGTTACTTGAATTGATGTGGGGTGATAAAATTCAAATGTGGGGGAACCTTTGGCTCCTTAATCTTTAGTTGAACACTTTTTGGGATTATGTGCACTGTCCTACTTATGCTATGATTAAAATTTACAACATTCATTTACAATTGAATTTTGGATGTATATTCACTGCAAACACCCACGAGACACAACTCGTCCACTAGGGGTAACCTAGGGGTCCAAAGGCTTGTTGCACATGCTAAGTGCAACCGTGATTCCTACGAAAGTGAGTTAGGATTTTCTGCATTCTAGGTTAGTTTTTCTTTTGCTTTACTTGAGGACAAGTAACGTTCAAGTCTGGGGGAATCTGATGAGCACATTTATGTGTGAAATCTTAGGGCATAAATCATACATTTTACCACATTGGACAGAGTTACTCGGTTCTTTCTTGTGTTTTTCAGATGCATGGATACGTAGCCCATCGAGTCAGCTTCGTAACGGTTCAAACGGCACTTGATTCCGAGTTGAAACGAAGAAGTTACGGTCGTTTTCGTAACGACGCGCGAAAATGGTCTGTAGGGGTTTATTTGTAATTATTGACAGTCGAGCGGGGACAAAGTGAAGCGGAAGTTCGGATTCCAGGAACCTTAACGCAATAACCAGAAGTTATATTTTCTGTACCCGAAAGATTCCATTTGGAGGGCTCTGAACAGTCCAACTTCAACTTGAGATATCTTGGGCTCCCCAACTCCAAATTTGACGAAATTTGGGTCTATTTTAGGTGATTTTTCGCAAGGAACACAATGGTGAGGCCTATATAAGCACCCCATGCTCCATGTTTTTTGAAGGACAGAATGGGTATTTTATTTATTCTTAAAGGAATCCTAGTCATCACCCTTACTCTCTCTCTCTCCTCCAACTTCTCAAGGGCACTTCTGGAATTCTACTTGGGATAGATTTATTTTGAAAGATATTCTCTCACCTATGAAAAGTTGAAAAGTCACAGATGCTTTGATTTTATTGCTTGGAGAAGATATCTACAAAGAAAAGGATGCACTTGTTAGAATTGGAAGTTTACTTTTTTAGAAATAGAAGGTCTATGTAAACAATCGTCTCTTCTTCTTCTTTCTATTTTTTTCCTTTTTTCTTAGGGTTCAAGGCATTGTAAAAGAGGAAGGAGAAGAGAATATTCTTTTTTCTTAAGGAATATTTCTCCTACACTTCCCTCTTCTCTCTTCTCCTCTCTTCCCCTTATAAATACCCCTTGCCCTCTGGTTGTAAGAAGTGAGTTTTTTAGTTAAGTTTTTAGTTAGTTTCTAGTTCAATTTTAATTCAATTTTTTAGTGTAATTTTTACTTAATTCACTTAGTGAAATTTTCTCTTCTTTTTCTATTTTTGGCTGAAGTTCTTAGTTTTGATTTCAAGTTCTTAGTTTTGATTTCATAAGTTTAGTTTAATGGTTGTAATAGTTTTAGTTTAAAGCTTCCTAGTCTAAGTTCCTATGTTGATGACAAGACATGGAGATTTAGAAGAGGAAACCATGGTGAGTTTATTCAAGTATTCAAGCACATCAAGGTATCTCATTCTCTAAACCCTTAATCTCATTCTCCCTCTCCTCTATCTCTCTCTATCTTCTTCTTCTTCTCCCTCTATTTCTTTTATTTTTTTTTTATATGGTTGTGATTTGTGGATGCACTTTTATTCCCTTATTCCTTTTTATGTGGTTATTATGTGTGGCTGCATTTTTATTCCTTTCAATTTTCGTTAGTCTAAAAGGTTAGATGCTCATGTGTTAGGATGCCAATTTAATCCCTTAATTTTGTTAGATGCTTATGAGTTAGGATGCATTAATTTTTATTAATTTAATTAGTTTAATTTAACACTTTAATTTGGTTCACTTTGCATTACTTTTAAGTTAGTTAAATAGAGTGACGTATATCTTCTCGTGTTCGACCCGTAGCTACGATTGACCCGTATGCTTGCGGTATTATTTTAACTCAAACATAGTCCATAGGTGGAGGTCCCCATTGCAGATCAGTAAAATTCTGCTTTTTAATTCTCTGAGTGATGTCTGCATCACCCAGTGCATCGCCCAGAGCCTGTTTAGAACGTGAACAGGCTCCAATTCCTAGGTTCTGCACCATGGGCAATGACTTGGTCATCCCCCCCATGCATGTTAGGTAATCATGGACCCCCTGGGGTATGATTTGCACTAAGCTTCATGGATTTTTACCTGGGCCCACCACTTGGCTGCCAAGAGCTGCCCAGACAGCCCAGTGATAGCTTCAGCTGTAAAACCATGGATTTGGCTGCATGCAAGGGTTATTCACATGTAGTAAAGTAATCTAAGGCTGTTGCAACTCATGGCTAGGCTACATGCAGCCAGGGCACAGAGATCTGAGCCCAGACTGCCTGTTCTTGGTGTAACAGTGTAATGCAGTCTGGTACCAGCTTGGGTTTCTATCTCAGGTGTAGAACAGCCATCAAAACTTCATAAAAAGCTCAGATCCTCCATGCATCATGCTTGCATGTTGGATCTGAGATGGTTCATGGCAACCCCCAGTTGTTCTAGGCTGCCAATGGCCAGAAATGCTTTAAGAATACTAGAGAGTCATGGAGAAGATCAGTTGTAGCATCACAATAGCAGGTATAGGTTTAGTTTTATAACTGAACTGAGCTGAAAATGGATGTTGGAGCAGATTTGATGCAAGGTGAGCTCTTCCCCTCCTTCTCCTTCTCTTTCCTTCTTCTTCTCCTTCTCTCTTCTCTCTTTTCTTTCTTCTCCTTCTCTCCACGATTTCAATAATGCCTAGAGCTACAAAATGAGCCTAAGGCCCTCTATTTATAGACCAGCCTCTTACTGAAACCTATTTGCCAGCTTAAGCCCTTTGAAAATGTGTTTTTAAACTGATTCTCAGCCATTCTGGGCACTCAAGTGGGGTCCACAGGGGTCCAAGGGTATGAGGTGGTTCCCCAAACTCCCTTCAACCTATGGAGGGTGCCCATGTCCAATATGGGTGGTCCTCACACATTTGTATAATAAAATAATACATTTTTCCACTCTGGGCAATGTCTCTAGGTGATGGGCGATGTCTCTAGGTGATGTCTGCATCACCCAATGCATTGCCCAAAGATTCCAGCAAGGCTGTTTCTCTTGGGCTTGTACAGGGGTTTGACCCAGGGTTGGGGCTTTGCACCACTCAAGGCCCTTTGCACCTATTTTCAGGTGTGGGACCCACATTCATGGAGAGGAGAGAGAATACCTGGAGTCCAAGCAGTACATTATGTTATGGGCAGTGCAACTGCAAGGATCAGCAATCCATCTTTTAACAGGTATGGAGGAGGGCATGCTCGAGGGTTCTACATCAAATCCAATCACTGGAGTGATACTCCATAGTGTGCTTGGATGCCATGTCAGGGGTTCCTGTCCTTCAACCAAAATTCCAGCCAGTTAGGGGTAGGTTTGACCATTGATATATTTCCTTAGCATCGACACATGAAAAACATCGTGGACGCCTTACAAAGATAGTGGTAATGCCAGTCGGTATGCTACGGGTCCCACTCTATTGAGAATCTCATAAGGACCAATGAATCTTGGGCTCAACTTGCCTTTGTTGTTAAAACGTAGCAATCCCTTTGTTGGAGATACCCGAAGGAATACCTTTTCTTCGATATTAAATTCAATATCCTTTCTCCAATTATCAGCATAACTTTTTTGCCTCGATTAGGCCGCCTTGATTTTCTCTCTAATGATATCTACCTTGTCACAGGTTGCTTGTATCATCTCTGGCCCAAGATATTTTTGTTCTCCAACTTCGTCCCAATACAACGGGGTCTAACACTTTCGACCATAAAGAGCTTCAAACGGTGCCATGCCAGTGGTGGAGTGGTAACTATTGTTGTATGCAAATTCCACCAAGGGTATGTGAGCATCCCAACCGTCGTTCATTTCCAAGACACAGGCTCTAAGCATGTCTTCCAAAGTCTGGATAGTTCTTTCGGACTGTTCGTCCGTCTACAGATGGAAAGTCGTATTAAGATTTAGTTGAGATCCCAATGCCTTTTGTAAACTTCTCCAAAACCTGGAGGTAAATCGAGGATCCTTATCAAATATAATACTGACAGGCATGCCATGCAAGCAGACTATATTTTCTATATACAGTTGGGCAAGCTTCTCCATTGAATAACTTATTTTGATTGGTATGAACTGGGCTGCCCTTATCAGTCTATCTACAATCACCCAAATTGCATTCATTCTCTTCCTGGTGTTGGGCATATTTGTCACAAAATCCATAGTAATCCTTTCCCACTTCCATTCAAGTATAGGGAGCGGCTGCAACAATCCATACGATCGGTGTCTCTCCGCTTTAATTTGTTGGCAGGTGAGGCATTTTGACACGTATATTGCTATGGCCTCTTTCATCCCAATCCACCAGTAGAACTTCTTTAGATCCTTGTACATCTTCGTGCTTCCAGGGTGGATTGAATAGGGTGAGTTGTGTGCCTCTTTAGGGATTCGGTCTTGGATATCATAATCATCAGGCACGCACAACCTGTCTCAAAACTTCAATGCCCAATCATGGGCCAATGAAAAAATCTAAGTCCTTATGGACTCCTTGTTGTACTTCCCAGATTCTCTTGGCCAATTCGGGGTCCAATGGTTACTTCGCAATTGCCTCTTCTCGTATCGACGGTTGGAAATCTATGGCTGCTTATTGTATAGCCATCCCTTCGATCACAAATTCTAGATCAAACTTTCAAGCTTCTTTTATCAACTGCTTGCTTATGACCAAGGAAGCGAGGGATGCAGTTTGAGATTTTCTACTTAAAGCATCCGCTACAATGTTGGCCTTGTCGGGGTGGTACTGCATCTCACAGTTATTTTCAATCCTTCACCAGTTCTAACCACCGCCTCTGTCTCATATTCAGCTCCTTCTGGGTGAAGAAATACTTCAGACTTCTGTGATCGCTGAAGATTTCACTCTTTTCACCGTTTAAGTAATGTCGCCATATCTTTAACGTGAAGACTACCGCCGCCAATTCTAAATCATGGGTGGGGTAGTTCTTTTCATTTCCTTTAGTTGTCTTGAGGCATAGGCGACCACTTTACCCTTCTACATTAAGATGCCACCCAATCCCGTTCTGGATGCATCAATATATACCAACATTCCTCCAGTGCCATCCAGAATGGTCAAAACTAGAGCTGCCACTAGCCGGTTCCTTAACTCTTGGAAGCTCTTCTCGCATGTCTCACTCCATCCAAACTTTGTGCCCTTCTTCGTTAGCTTCGTCATGGGCACCGAGATGCATGAGAGATTTTTAATAAACTGACGCTAATACCCTGCTAAACCCAAGAAACTTAGGATCTCAGTGGCATTCTTCGGAGTCTCCCACTCGAGAACGGCTTTCACCTTGTCTGGGTCCACTTTAATGCCATCCTTGGTGACGATATGCCCCAAGAATCTAATTTGGTGAAGCCAAAATTCACATTTATTGAACTTGGCATAAAGTTGGTGCTCCCGCAACCGCCACAACACGAAAGTAAGGTGTCGAGCGTGGTCTTCTTCACTCTTGGAGTACACCAGAATGTCATCAATAAATACGATGACGAACTTGTCCAACATGTCATGGAATACTCTATTCATCATGTTTATGAACCCTGTCGGGGCATTGGTTAACCCGAATGATAAGCCTAGGAATTCATAATGTTCGTATCGAGTTCTAAATGCCGTCTTATGAATATTGCCGCTCTTGATCTTCAATTGATGATATTCGGACCTAAGATCAATCTTGGAGAAGACTCTTGCTCCTTGTAGCTGATCAAATAGGTTGTCAATGTGCGGTAATGAGTATCGATTCTTGATGGTCAGCTTATTTAGCACGGGCGCTCCCCAGGGAGACACGTTGGGTCGTATTAAACCTTTCTTCAGCAGGTCTTGTAATTGGACCGTAACTCCTTTAATTCAATAGGTGCCATTCGATATGGTGCCTTGGATACCGGTGTTGCATCAGGGGTTAGATCGATTGCAAACTCTGTCTCATGATCAAGCAACTTTCACGCCTGGAGGGCGGATAAGGTCATCCATTTGGGTTTCCTCACTAGTTCACTTTGATAGGTGAAAACTGACCCATCCATCAATTTGAGCATTATCTTCTTCTCCGCACACATGACATTTTCTCCATAGGCGGATAGCCAATCCATGCCTAATATCACGTCAAAGTCTTTTATATCGAGCTTTATTAGCTGTGCGATCAAGTTCCTTCTACAAATTTCTACCTGGTAGGGGTCGTAGACTTCCTTCAAGCTCACGACACTACCCGCCGGTGTGCTGACTAATAAATTGTGACCGATGTCTCTCGGTTGATCTTTCATCCTACTTGCAAAGGTGGTGGAAACGAAAGAGTGGGATGCGCCCAAGTCGAATAGCACTCGTGCAGGGATGGTTGAGATACTCAAGGTACCTAGGGTTTGTATGTAGTTTAGGTTACATGTATACACTGGTTATTCCCTACAACTTAGTAGTGTTCAGTGGACTTACTTGCCATTACATCGAGGTTCACCTCAGCTTCTTCATTAGTTAACGCAACCACCTTTCCTCGCGTCCGATTATCCCATGGCTAAAAAGGTCTAGCATAGGACTGATTCGGCGAGTTGTTGCTGTACCCACACTATCTGCATTCTTTGGCCATGTGCCCTTCTTTATTGCATACATAACACTTATAAGGTGGAACAGCTAGTGTTGAGGCTTGGCTCACTTGGCTTATGGCTAGTCAGGCTGGCAAAGCTGCTGTTATCGCTTGACTTGTAGCTGGTTGAGTAGGTCAACTGAAAGTTGGGCGAAAAGGGTTCTAGCCCACATTCAGCTTACGGAGCAGAGTCGGATTGGGACTCGAACTGGTTCCTCAAAAACCTGTTTGGCCATCCAAAGGTCCAAAAATTACTTGGCCTTTTGCTCAACCCGGGCGACGTTGTAATCTTTTCCTTTTCTTTCTCCTTCAATCTATCCTCCATGGTCTGCGCCTTGTCGACCATCTGAGCAAAATCTCGAATGTCCATAATTGATAGAACTGACCTGATCTCAGGTTTAAGTCTCTTCTCAAACTTCTTCATCTTGCTGACTTCCCCTTTCAGGCGCTCTGGAGCAAAATGGAACAGATCTTCAAACCGTTGTTGATAATCCAGCATTGACTTGGTTCCTTGTACCAGTGCGGAGAACTCAGCTTCTTTCCTGTCCCTAAAGCTCTCTGGGAAGTAGTTCTTGAAGAAGACTTCTTTAAATTGCTCCCACGTGGGATTTGGATGAGCGGCTTCAAGATTTGGCTTAGTAGCCTTCCACCAGGCTTCAGCCTCATGTTGTAGCTAATAACCTACACATATCAGCTTTTGCGCATCCGAACACTCGAGTACATCAAATGCCTTCTCCAAGGCCCTAATCCACCATTCTGGCAACCTGGAAAACACAGGTGGTTGGAGTTTCTTGAATCTCTCCATTACCTTAGCAGTAGAGTTTTCCGCTGAGTGTTGAAGCACAGGTGGTGGGAAAAGTATGGGCCGGTTGGGTGGTGGAGGTTACCGCACGTTCATGCATCATGGCCATAAATTGTGTAGACATTTGACCCAGCAGTTCTTGTTGTTGCTGCATGGTCCGCATCATAGTAGTCATGAAAACATTCACCTCACCGGCTGCTATACCCAGCTGAAGTGCCACAGCAATGGGTTGAGCAGCCGCTGGTGCCCTTGATGAAGCAGCCAATGCTTTAGAATTTTGGGCCTCAGTTCCATTCGTAGTTCAACCTCCGGTATAACGCGAGGGTGTTTTCCTCTTCAACCACCTCGAGAATTTCTTGTGTTGAACATGGTTGCTTTTCTGAAAAGAGCAACATGTTCAATAATCCAACACTCCTTATCGAGGCCAACAAATAATTCCTAGTTAATACATGTACATACCTATTCCACAGTTCCAATGAATTCATGTAGTCATACCAGTAAGGTGTGTTTTATTGGTCTATTCATTCAATTCTTACTTTTATTTGTTTTGTGTTACATTATGCATGGTTTTTTTTTTTTTTTTTAATTTTAACAAAAATTATCTTAATTATGTATTTGTGCCTAACAAGCAAGTCTCTGTAACTACAAAATAGTGATAATGTTCTGCACGTAAAGGTAGGCTATATCACCTCTAACCTCTTCTGCTAGGGATAAGTAAATAGCTTGATCCACAGGTCCACTTGCGTCCGCAAGAGCTAAGTAAACTACTAATTGGTTCTCGGCACGGGCTTGTATCTCATGTATCCTGATCAGTCTTCTCCTCAGTTGCCTAATATATCGCATGTTGCTGGGGTCTCCAGGCCTGAATGAGGTAGTAAGGTCCTATCATGAAGAGGTTCTAAGTATCAAGTCACTATAGATACTTAATTAAAAGAATTAAGTACATGCCTACAGGAATTTAGGAAATCATGAGCAGGAGAAATAAATGGGTTGGCTCGAGGCATCTTAACCTCTACGGGATCTGACTTGACGGGACAACCTATTGAATCCTATTCTTGGTTGACCTAGGTGGTGGGTAGGGTGAGGTCTACGTTCCCTAAAATCTCATAAATACATATTACAACATACCTAAATACCTATGTCCAGTTTGCATAGCATCACTCCACCTTGGTTCATACACATGATGAGCACATTTATGTGTGAAATTTTAGGGCATAAATTATACATTTTACCACATTGAACAGAGTTACTCGGTGTTTTCTTGTGCTTTTCAGGGTTTAGGTGAATTCTTGTGAGAATGAAGGAGATGATGCTAAGGAGATGTTTTAAGCTTTTTAGAAGTGTAAATGGATGCATAACCCATCGAGTCAGCTTCGCAATGGTTCAAACGGCACTTAATTCTGAGTTGAAACGAAGAAGTTATGGCCGTTTCCGTAACGACGCGTGAAAATGGACTGTAGGGGTTTATTTATAATTATTGACAGTCGGATGGGGATAAAGTGAAGCGGAAGTTCGGATTTTAGGGGCCTTAATGCAATTATCAGAAGTTACTTTACTGTACCCGAAAGATTCCATTTGGAAGGCTCTGGACAGTCCAACTTCAACTTGAGATATCTTGGGCTCCCCAACTCCGAATTGGATGAAATTTGGGTCTATTTTGTGTGATTTTTCGCAAGGAACACAATGGTGAGACCTATATAAGCACCCCATGTTCCACGTTTTCTGAAGGATAGAATGGGTATTTTATTTATTCTTGAAGGAATCCTAGTCATCACCCTTACTCTCTCTCTCCTTCAACTTCTCAAGGGCACTTCTGGAACTCTACTTGGGAGAGATTTATTTTGAAAGATATTTTCTCATCTATGGAAGGTTGAAAAATCAAAGATGCTTTGATTTTATTGCTTGGAGAAGATATCTACAAAGAAAAGGAAGCACTTGTTAGAATTGGAAGTTTATTTTTTTAGAAATAGAAGGTCTATGTAAACAATCTTCTCTTCTTCTTCTTTCTATTTTTTTCTTTTTTCTTAGGATTCAAGGCATTGTAAAAGAGGAAGGAGAAGAGAATATTCTCTTTTCTTAGGGAATATTTCTCCTACACTTCCCTCTTCTCTCTTCTCCTCTCTTCCCCTTATAAATACCCCTTGCCCTCTGGGTTGTAAGAAGTTAGTAGTTTTTTAGTTCAGTTTTTAGTTAGTTTCTAGTTAAATTTTAATTCAGTTTTTTAGTGTAATTTTTATTTCATTCACTTAGTGAAATTTTCTCTTCTTTTTCTATTTGTGGCTTAAGTTCTTAGTTTTGATTTCATAAGTCTAGTTTAATGGTTGTAATAGTTTTAGTTTAAAGCTTCCTAGTCTAAGTTCCTATGTTGATGACAAGACATGGAGATTTAGAAGAGGAAGCCATGGTGAGTTTATTCCAGTATTCAAGCACATCAAGGTATCTCATTCTCTAAACCCTTAATCTCATTCTCCCTTACCTCTATCTCTCTCTATCTTCTTCTTCTTCTCCCTCTATTTCTTTTATTTTTTTTATATGGTTGTGGTATGTGGATGCACTTTTATTCCCTTATTTCTTTTTATGTGATTATGAAGTGTGGCTGTGTTTTTGTTATTCCTTTCAATTTGAGTTAGTCTGATAGGTTAGATGCTCATGTGTTAGGACGCCAATTTAATCCCTTAATTTTGTTAGATGCTTATGAGTTAGGATGCATTAATTTTCATTAGTTTAATTAGTTTAATTTAACACTTTAATTTGGTTCACTTTGCATTACTTTTAAGTTAATTAAATAGAGTGGCGTATATCTCCTCGTGTTCGACCGGTAGCTACGATTGACCCGTACGCTTGCGGTATTATTTTAACTCAAACAAGTTTTTGGCGCCGTTGCCGGGGAGATTATTGACCACTTTATTTTTTTGATTTTTAAGTAATTCGAAGTGCTTTAGTTTCTTCTCTTTCTCCTCTTTTTTTTTTTTTTTTTAAAAAAAAAAAAATTTTTGAAAACCTCTTCTTGTTACTCTTCTGTTTCAAATAGTATGCGCCCAATCTAAAGTCCTTCATATGCCCAAACCCAGCCAATCTTGGTGCCCCTTGATTCGTTGGGTGGTTTGGATTGGCATGTGACTTATCTTTGGAGGTGACCACTCTTGATAACAGGAAAGCAACATAGTGAGAGTTTTGGAAACATAAACGTATAGTAGTCCTCCACCCTACATCAGAATCCATTTGGAGTCGCCCGTAGGTGGCTCGTGAAGACTATACGGGTTCCCTTGCTGTCAACCTATATGGCAACCTTACAACTTTGGAACCATTGTTTCGATATCTAAGGGATAGATGCATTATCTACCTTGGGCTCCCTCTTGTTTTTAGTATTTTTTTTTTCTAGTCTTTTATTTTTCTTTAAACTTTTTTTTTATGGGAGACCTCAATTTGGGATAGGTGGTTAATTTAGAATAATGGGAGATACACTTCCATATAAGACTTTGGGGGAAAGATGGACCTATGCTAAGGCAACCATGATTTTGGAGGAAATGTTTAAACGGGTTAGGGAAGCCAAAAGTAGTGAGATAGAGAATAATTTTGCACCACCCCAATACAATTTTGCTCCCCAACCCAACTATGGGCTTTCGGGAAATTTTGATTGGTCACTTCCCCAGACAATCCATGTTATGGAAGGATGCCCTAATCTTTATGGGGGTAGCTATGGTGATGAGAATGTGAGTCCTCAATTTCAATACAATTCTTTTGGCACTTACAATCAGGGGTGGAGTGATCATCCCAATTTTTTGTGGGATCAATGGAATAACCAAGCTGGACCACCCAATTTCCAATATCATGGTCAGTTTGGTCCTCCAATGCCCAACCCTCCATTAAATCTCAATGTGCCACCTCTCCTTGAACCATATCACCAACCCCTTGAGTTTCAAAACATGGGTGAGGAGGCCAGACTGAATCAGCTTGAGAAATACATAGACCTTCTCACAACAGGCCAAAATGCCATGGAGAAGCAACTCTCTCAACTGATAACCATGGTGCAAGAGGAGGAAATAGGTACATTACCTAGTCAGCCTGAACCTAGTCTATCCTACCAGATTCCTGTTCAGAATGAACCGCCCCATCCCCAGTTTAATGATATTGAAAGTCCACCACCCCAATTTGAGGTTAATGAGAGTCACTCCCAACAAGATGCTTTTCATGAAAATTTATTTGTTGAGATTGAGTCTCCTAAAGATATTAGTGAAGCGAGGTTTGATGAGCTACCTGGGGAAGTCCACTTTTTGCCTGAAATTTCTGATTTTAGTGAGCCTAGTGAATTTATTGGTTTAGAATCAGATTTTCATGATAACATAGAAAGCCAGGAAATTCGATCTCCCCCTCTCTCTTTGAAAAACTTAGATAATTGTCATTTTGAGGATTTCATTGTCTCACATGTTGATTTGTCCAAACTTCCTAGGTTTGACGATTTTATTGAGGAGGACAATGTTAATCATAATGCCTTTCAAGCATATTCCCATGATCCTTATTTGGCAAACCAAGTTATGCAAATAGCCGATAGTTATATTGCTAGGATTGATTTGAGTAAACCTCCAATTTTTTATGATTATTTAGATGAGGTTATTCATAATCCTTTTTATGCTTATTGTGATCCGTTCTTGGTTGATTTTTCAAAGCATGACAGGTATTCTACATTGCAAATGGAAGAGAAGGGAAGGATTTATGGCCTGAGTTTTAGTGCCTTCATTTTCCACTGTCCCATGAGGACAGTTTTTTCTATTGGATATTTCTCAGTTGTGCTTAACTTTTATATTATTTCTCGTTTTACTAAAATTCATGGTCGAGTGTTTTCTGGTCCAAGCTATTTCTCCATTTATTGGTCATGGATTGAGATTTTTGTTGCTTGCTCCTAGCACTTTTTGTAGAGCTCATCATTCTTCATGACCCTCTTTTTTTATTATATCTGGTAAGCGCCTTCATCTCCTCCCTTGTCCTTATTTTTTTCTTTTATGCATGCATTGAGGACACTGCATGAATTAAGTGTGGGGGGGGATGTTAGGCTTAATTGGTGAATTTTGATTGTGACAATAGTTTGGTTTTGTGCATATGTCTCTTTGATTGCAAAGCGAGAGAAAGAGGGAATTAGGTGTCCTAGCATGCGAAATAATAAAAAATCCCTTTTCAAGGACGGTAATTGGTTTGTATCCGGTGAGAGGGATTGAATTGAAAAATATGAGCGTTATTTCATTTGATGGCTAGATTCGTCTATGTGTTTTATGGACTCTTTGATCTTTTGGCTAGTAGTTGAGACCAATTTGTTTGTGGCAAGGCAAGGCATGAAGTGGAAGTGAATGGAAAAAAAAAAAAAAAGGAACAGAAAAGAAAGTGGAATTCCTTGGGACTAGACAGGGCATTGTGCCTCATGAAGCAGGGTGACTTGATCGAAATTCCTTGGAAGGAAACTCAAAAAAAAAAAAAAACTCTTGCATCAATGTCTCAATGTCTTATGGATATATGCAAAAAGTGAAACTACCAAGTATTTGGGTGTCTGGTGTATGCTCCACCATGTCATTCGAGAAACAGTAGTGGAGTAGAAATAGAGTTTGTGGTTGAGAAAGAAAAAAACTTTTGCCTTAATGCCGAAAAAAAAAAGTATGGTCAACATTACTCAATGCCTAAGTCTTTGGTTCCATCGATGCTATGGGGGGTTTACTTGAAGGTGAGTAGTGTTCAGAAAATATGAGGAGATCCCTTAATCTTGATGCATGCTTATTATTTGAATTGATGTGGGGTGATAAAATTCAAGTGTGGGGGAACCTTTGGCTCCTTGATCTTTAGTTGAACACTTTTTGGGATTATGTGCACTGTCCTACTTATGCCATGATTAAAATTTACAGCATTCATTTACAATTGAATTTTGGATGTATATTCACTGCAAACACCCACGAGACACAACTCGTCCACTATGGGTAACCTAGGGGTTTACAGGCTTGTTGCACATGCTAAGTGCAACCGTGATTCCTACGAAAGTGAGTTAGGATTTTCTGCATTCTAGGTTAGTTTTTCTTTTTGCTTTACTTGAGGACAAGTAACGTTCAAGTGTGGGGGAATCTGATGAGCACATTTATGTGTGAAATTTTAGGGCATAAATTATACATTTTACCACATTGAACAGAGTTACTCGGTGCTTTCTTGTGCTTTTCAGGGTTTAGGTGAATTCTTGTGAGAATGAAGGAGATGATGCTAAGGAGATGTTTTTAAGCTTTTTAGAAGTGTAAATAGATGCATAACCCATCGAGTCAGCATCGCAATGGTTCAAACGGCACTTAATTCTGAGTTGAAACGAAGAAGTTATGGCCGTTTCCGTAACGACGCGTGAAAATGGTCTGTAGGGGTTTATTTATAATTATTGACAGTCGGATGGGGATAAAGTGAAGCGGAAGTTCGGATTTTAGGGGCCTTAATGCAATTATCAGAAGTTACTTTACTGTACCCGAAAGATTCCATTTGGAAGGCTCTGGACAGTCCAACTTCAACTTGAGATATCTTGGGCTCCCCAACTCCGAATTGGATGAAATTTGGGTCTATTTTGTGTGATTTTTCGCAAGGAACACAATGGTGAGACCTATATAAGCACCCCATGCTCCACGTTTTCTGAAGGACAGAATGGGTATTTTATTTATTCTTGAAGGAATCCTAGTCATCACCCTTACTCTCTCTCTCCTTCAACTTCTCAAGGGCACTTCTGGAACTCTACTTGGGAGAGATTTATTTTGAAAGATATTTTCTCATCTATGGAAGGTTGAAAAATCAAAGATGCTTTGATTTTATTGCTTGGAGAAGATATCTACAAAGAAAAGGAAGCACTTGTTAGAATTGGAAGTTTATTTTTTTAGAAATAGAAGGTCTATGTAAACAATCTTCTCTTCTTCTTCTTTCTATTTTTTTCTTTTTTCTTAGGATTCAAGGCATTGTAAAAGAGGAAGGAGAAGAGAATATTCTCTTTTCTTAGGGAATATTTCTCCTACACTTCCCTCTTCTCTCTTCTCCTCTCTTCCCCTTATAAATACCCCTTGCCCTCTGGGTTGTAAGAAGTTAGTAGTTTTTTAGTTCAGTTTTTAGTTAGTTTCTAGTTAAATTTTAATTCAGTTTTTTAGTGTAATTTTTATTTCATTCACTTAGTGAAATTTTCTCTTCTTTTTCTATTTGTGGCTTAAGTTCTTAGTTTTGATTTCATAAGTCTAGTTTAATGGTTGTAATAGTTTTAGTTTAAAGCTTCCTAGTCTAAGTTCCTATATTGATGACAAGACATGGAGATTTAGAAGAGGAAGCCATGGTGAGTTTATTCCAGTATTCAAGCACATCAAGGTATCTCATTCTCTAAACCCTTAATCTCATTCTCCCTTTCCTCTATCTCTCTCTATCTTCTTCTTCTTCTCCCTCTATTTCTTTTATTTTTTTTATATGGTTGTGGTATGTGGATGCACTTTTATTCCCTTATTTCTTTTTATGTGATTATGAAGTGTGGCTGTGTTTTTGTTATTCCTTTCAATTTGCGTTAGTCTGATAGGTTAGATGCTCATGTGTTAGGACGCCAATTTAATCCCTTAATTTTGTTAGATGCTTATGAGTTAGGATGCATTAATTTTTATTAGTTTAATTAGTTTAATTTAACACTTTAATTTGGTTCAGTTTGCATTACTTTTAAGTTAATTAAATAGAGTGGCGTATATCTCCTCGTGTTCGACCTGTAGCTACGATTGACCCGTACGCTTGCGGTATTATTTTAACTCAAACAACACACATGGCAATAGGCACATAATATTAAATATTAAAGTACACTCTACTAATTTATAAGTTTAGACATAGTTATTAATCATCATTCATCTTAAACAAGGAAAGAAATTTCCTAAATTCTCTATGCTTTTTATTTCATCATGTTAGCCCGCAAGCATTACCTTATCTAGCCATAGATGTAATTTTAATTAAATATAATTTAAATTTTATTATTATTATTTTATTATTTTCTTTATATCCATACATTTGTAAAATTTATATTTTTATGTTTATTAAGTCATTTCTAGGCAAAACTCACAAATTCACATGTTTTCTTGCAGAGACAGCAAAAGTTCCATTCTCTGGATGATGTCTCTGGGCGTTAGATGGATCGCCTAGTGCTATCACCCAGAGAATCGGGGCCCAGTTATAACAGTCCGAGACCTCTCATTTTCATTTTATTCTTCCTCTACAGCTTCCTAAACACCTTGGGCAGAGCTCACCTCTTCCACACCAATTCCACCCATTTTCACGGGTCCCCCGCAATCCTACATGATCTTAGGTAAGATTCTTTAACCTTTTTCTCTCATTTTAGGTCATTTTCCATGCATTTCTTGTCTTAGCTTGGATTTTACCAATTTCTCTTGCCCTAACTATCTCTATTCTTTCCTTTTTGCAGCCCCATGTCTACTAGTCATAGAACGGCGAGGAAATCCATAGCACGCAAGAGGCTACGGTCTGAGAGCAAGCATTCCTCATCTTCCTCAGTGCCACCTTCCTCACCAAGAGAGGATTCTTCATCCGAGGAGCTGGATTTTGATCGGTTCCTATTTCCTAGGTACGAGCAGTCATGTGATTGGGACAATTTTAGGTCCCTTAAGATTGTGAATAGGAGGATGGAACAGGTTGATGACTTCCACTAATACAACTTATATACTAGGTTCAATATCCTAGGTTGGGCTTCTATGCTATCACCCACCGAACCATGTTAGCCTAACTTGGTTCGTTATTTTTGCTGCAACCTAGTGCCATCAGGGGAACAAGAGTTTGGGTTGGAGAGCAGGGTTAAGGGGGTGGATATCAGACTTACCACAGCCACCTTAGCAGAGATCCTGGGGTTGCCTAACACAGGCGAGAGGTGCTACTACAAGCCCAGGATTGACATTTCAGACATGTTTTCCTTGGAGACCAGGAGGAGCGTCTTCAAGGCATTGACCGGTTCAGAGGGGACTCCTAAATCTGAGGCTACCTCTAAGCCCAGTGCCTGGGTCATTAGTAGATGTGTTTCGTATAACATTTACCCGAAGGGCGGGAATAGAGGTAGTATTTCTATGTTGAGAGCCTACATCACTTATTACCTATTGGGAGCGGGTAAGGGGGTCTAATTATAAACTTCCCATATCTACTGCTTCAAGCCATGTTGTATAACGCCCAAAACCCTTCTGATGGGAACCTTCCATATGGGAAGTTCCTAACTTTGGTATTTAGACACTTTGGTGTTCCCTTGGGCAGCTAGTATATGGAGAGGGACAGGTCTAGACCCATCAACAAGACCTCAATCCTGAAGATGAAGGTACCAAGGGAGCCAGGGAGTGATCCAAAAGAGGGAGACCAGATGGAGCAGGGCGAGGAGCACGGAGAGGAGCACAAAGAGGAGGGCGACTTGGAGGGGGTTGGAGCATAGTTCACTAATTTGCCTCCATATGAGGCGACCGGTGCCACCAGCTCATAGGTGCCAGAGTCCTACAGGTGGTCTCAGATGATGTCTCAGTTTCAGGGCCTCAGCACCCAGCTCACTAACATGTCTACCAGGAAGGATCGGGGCTTCTCGTCCCTTGAGAGCAGAGTGGGATCGGTAGAGCATCGCCTGGACTTTTGGGACATATCTACTGCGTTGATTCGCGCCAGTCTCAGCCTCCACTAGGTGACTTACATTCGACAAAGTAGCATCCCAGCCAGCTTCTATTTAGTCTGACCTGACATGGTGTAGTTGTGACTTTTTATCTTTCTCACTTTTTTTTATTATAATTTATCTAGTTTTTTTTTTTTTTTTTGTTCGTGGTGTATGTGCCCCTTTTTTTTTGTTAGCTTATGTAAATTTGAAAATAGTACTTTCAGTCAAACTTCTTGTAGTGGCTCGGCCACAGTTATCTTCATGTTAATATAATTATGAAATTTACCTTTTAATTACATCTACCTCCCGTGTAGCTTTTACTTTAAGACATGTTTTATTATTGGTAGCTTATTATTCCTATTCTGCAACCCATGACTGTAGAAAGAGTCTCACGCTCTGATACCAAGCTCTGCCACACCCCAAACCACCCCCTGAGAGGATTAGGTAGGTGACCCGAATTGCATAACCGCAATCTGTCAAATCCCACAGATCTAGAAGTAATTAATACACTCACAGACACACATCCAAAGCATTATCACAATTAATATCAGAGTCTGGTAGATAATCTACAATTATAAGAAGAAAGAGAAAGCGTAGCGATACGGGAAATGATTATGATATATATACATAAGTAAAGTTGTTCCATTTCCCCTATACAATCCACAAACTGAACAGTAAAATCCTGACATATACATAAGCAGAAACAAGGTAAATAAATACAGGGCGAGATAACTCAACCCCAAAAAGAAAAGAAGAAAAATAACAAGAACAAGAATGGGGATAAACTCCTGACAAAATAAAAAAGGAGTCCCCAAGATAAAAAGCATCAAGAGCACCCCTCACGGGTCTTCATCAACAACCGCTGAGAATGCTTGCATCATCGACACGACCTCCATCGGGGTCCATACCAATATCATCATAACCACAAGGGCTCTCCTCCTCGTAATGAGCCTCCACGCCACAGTGGCATTTATCTACACAGTCATCTAATAGAAAGAAAACATATATAATAGAGTGTGAGCGCCACTGAGCCCGTGAGTAAAACATATCATCATGCATGCATATGCAACCACAATCCACATGATCCTACATGATATGCAAGTCCAGATTATTTATTAGCCACCTATCAATATAGCTAAGGTAGGTTAGTGCTACTACAATCCCCAATACATGTATCCCTGGTATGGGCTTGGTTACCCTTTCCAGCGATACACCCATTGCATTGTCAGAGAGAACCAGTCGGCCCCAGCATCTCCCTACCTAGGTCAATCCAACCGGCCCTCTGTGATTAGACTTGTGAGGTAACCGACTTAATATCAATTCACCCTTTCGGGGCTTCCCCGCATGTAGCTCAAGGATCAGTTTTGTTTGGCATATAGCCATAATTCACCTATTGCTCAAGGTTTCCCAGCTTATAGATAGAGGCATCCCAGCATATAGTCGAGGCTTCCCGGCGTAAATGCCCAAGGTTTTACGGTAGTCCTCACAGTCATCCAACACCTTAACCTCTGTTGGTAAGGGTGCGTAGCACGGGTGATGAATCTCTAACCCCATGTCTATATGACATCGTATGAGTCAGGCGGTGTTAACCGTATCCCATACTACGGGCTACCACAGGCCTCATTTCCAAGCTGACTACGGCATCTAGTCTATCAATCACAATCATCATGATATATTCAAGCAGAGTTTATCAATATCACACAATGTGTAATAATTATGAAATTTGCAATTTTCTAAGTAACACAGCATTTTAATTATGGAATTTATTGTTGGCACAGTAATAATTATGTTACACGTACATACACGATAACATTTCACTCACCTGGGTCTGGTTCTATGAAAACATTTGTAGTTTCAGTTTCGGCTGCAGTCTGGCAGTTGGCCTCGAGCGCGGGATCAAATCATAAGTATAAATCAGAAATATGTCATATAGTATTCCAAACTATTTTTAGATGTCCTAGGGTTGAACTAGGCTCACTGGTTTGACTCGGTGCACAATTGGACATCATTTTGAATTCTCTAGGCCTTGCACTGTGCCTTAGGCCTAAGCCCCAGTGCATCATCCGGAGAATGTGCTCTAGGGGCAAAATGGTCATTTACACCTACAGTATATGGTTCAAGTTCATAACAGCCTCACAATACTAATCCCAATTCAGCAGTGCTGCAGGACCAACTCAGACAGTGTTTCCAAGCCCTGTGAGGCCCACTTGGGTACCCAATGTATCCATAATTATAGATAGATGTGAGGAGGGGTATTTTGGTCATTTACCACCTCCTTACACTATTTACAGTCCATGGGTGGAGGTCCTCAAAAAAGATCAGCAAAATATCACTTTTTATTCTCTGGGCGATGTATCTGGGTGATGTCTGCATCGCCCAGAACTGTTTAACATGTGAACATGCTCCAATTCCTAGGTTCTTCACCATGGGCAGTGCCTTGATCATTCCCCCATGCATGCTAGGTCATCATGGACCCCCTGGGGTGTAGTTTGCACTGGTCTTCATGGATTTTTACTTGGGCCCACCACTTGGCTGCCAGGAGCAGCCCAGACAACCCAGTGAATAGTAACCCAATATAGCTTCAGCTGCAGACCATGGATTTGGCTGCATGCAAGGGTTATTTCACAGGTGATAGGGTCATCCAAGGCTATTGCAACTCATGGCTAGGCTGCATGCAGCCAGGGCACATAGATCTGAGCCCAGACTGCCTGTTCTTGGTGTAACAGTGCAGTACAATCTGGCACAAGCTTGGGTTTCGGTCTCAGGTGTAGAACAGCCACCAAAACATCATAAAAAGCTCAAATCCTCGATGCATCATGTTTGCATGATGGATCTGAGGTGGTTCATGGCAGCCCTCAGCTGTTCTAGGCTTCCAATGGCCAAAAATGCTTCAAAAATACCAGAGATTCATGGAGAAGAACAGTAGCAGCAGCACAATAGCCAGTATAGGTTTAGATTTATACCTGAACTGAGGTGAGAATGGCTGTTGGAGAAGATTTAATGCAAGGAGAGCTCTTCCCCTTCTTCTCCTTCTCTTTTCTCTCTTTTCTTTCTTCTTCTTCTCTACGATTTCAATAGTGACTAGAGCTCTAAAATGAGCCTAAGGCCCTCTATTTATAGACCAGCCTCTTACTGAGGCCTATTTGCCTGCTTAAGCCCCTTTTGAGAATGTGTTTTTAAACTGATTCTTAGCCATTCCGAGCGCTCAGGTAGGGTCCACAGGGATCCAAGGATATGAGGTGATCCCCTAAACTCCCTTTAACCTATGGAGGGTGCCCATGTCTAATATGGGTGGCCCCCACACATCTGTATATTAAAATATTACATTTTTCCACTCTGGGCGATGTCTCTGGGTGATGTGTGCATCGCCCAGAGATTACAGCAAGGCTGTTTCTCTTTGGGCTTTCATAGGGGTTTGACCCAGGCTTAGGGCCATGCACCCACATGCTACTCAAGGCCTTTTGCACCTATTTTTAGGTGTGGGACCCACATTCATGGCGAGGAGAGAGAGTACCTAGAGTCTAAGCAATACATTATGCTACGGCCAGTGCAACTACAAGGATCTGCAATCCATCTTCTAACAGGTATGTAGGAGGACATCCTTGGGGGTTCTTCATTGAATTCAATCACTGGGGTGATACTCCACAGTGTGCTTAGATGCCATGTCAGGGGTTCCTGTCCTTCAATTAAAATTCCAGCCAGTCAGGGACAAGTTTGACAATCACAACTAGAGCAGGTTAGTGCTACTACAATCCCCAATACATGTATCCCTAGTGCGGGCTTTTAACCCTTTCTCGCGATACACCCATTGAGTGGTCAAAGAGGACCAGTCAGCTCCTGCATTCATTCACCAAGGTCAGCCTGACCAGCCCTCTGTGATTAACCTGTGAGGTATCCGTCCCTTTTTCTCTTTTCTTTTCTTTTCTGGCTTATAGCCCGGCATATAGCCCATAATCACATTTCTTTTCTTTTCTTTTCTTTTCTTTTCTCATATATACAGTCACTCCCACAGGCATCCAACACCTTAACCCCTGTTGGCAAGGGTGCATAGCACGGGTGATGAAACTCTAACCCCATGTCTATATGGCATCGTATGAGTCAGGCGGTGTCAACCGTATCCCATTCTATGGGCTACCATAGGCCTCATTTCCAAGCCGGCTAGTCTAACATTCACAATCAACATATAATATTCATACAGAATTGTCCAACAGTCAACATAGTGTTGTATTGATTTTATAAGAATTGAATTTAAATATGTATCATAGTGTAAATATTATGAGAATTAAATTCTACATATCATTTATGTTACATTTACATACTCGATGACATTTCTCTCACCTTGGTCTGGTCCTACAAGTTCTGTCTTTGGTTCGATTCGCTAGAGTCCGCGAAGGCACCTCGAGCACAGGATCAATTCCTAAAGTATTAAATCAAAAATGTCTTATTTAATATTTAAATTGTTTTTGGATGTCCTAGTATTAATCTAGGCTCACTAGTCTGACTCGGTGCTCAGTATAGTATCACTTGGAATTCTCTGGGTCTTACACTGGGCCTTGGGTCTATGTCCCGATGCATCATCCAAAGCATGTGGTTCAGGGGCAGGTAAGGTATTTTACCATTGTAGTACATGGTTCATGGTCCCAACAGTCCAATAATACAGTCCCTAGGTCAGCAGTGCTGCTGGACCAACACAGACAGGGTTTCCAAGCCCTGTAGGGCCCACTTGGGTACCCAAGGTGTACATAATTGTGGACAGATGTGAGGAAGGGTATTTTGGTCATTTACCACCTCCTTACACTATCAAGCCCTACCCCTGACTGGCTAAAATTCCTGCTGAAGGACAAGAACCCCTGACCATGCAACCAGGATCACTGTGGAGCATCACTCCAGTGACATGCATCAATGAAGAAACCGTGTCCATGTCCTCCTTTATGCCTGTGAGGAGATGGACAGTGGACCCCTGCACTTGCATAGCTCACAGCCTGATGTATGGCCTGGATCCCAGGTAATCTCTCTCCTCCCCATTAAAGTGGGACCCACCTTTGTAGAAATGTGCCAAAAACCCCTAATGGGCATGTGGGGACAATACCCTAACCTAGGGTCAACCCCTGTGCAAGCCCCATTGAATTTCAACTTGCTGGAATTCTCTGGGGGATGGCACTGGGAGATGCAGCAAGGCCCAGAGACATCGCCCAGTGATTGATTTTACATATTTTTAATTATTTTAAATGTGGGGACCACCCATTATGGACATGGGTACCCTCCACTGATAGAGGGGAGTCTGAGGTACCACCTCATACCCTTGGTTCACAGTGGACCCCACCAAAGAGCCCAGAATCAGTCTGAATCTGTTTAAAAATTGAGTCTTAGAATTGGCCTGCACAGGCAAACAGGCCTCAATGAAGGGGGGGTCTATAAATAGGCGGGATAGAGCTCATTTAGAGCTTTCTATCTGTTGGAGAAACCATGGGAGAGTAGAGAGAAAATGAAGGAGAAGAAGAAGAAGGAGAAGAAGGAAGAAGGAAGGAAGAAGAAGGGTTGCTACCACCACCCATCTAGGCTGGAAACCGAGCCCTCCCTGGCTGTGTGCAAGTATAAGAACACCCTATATGCCTGCTGTTTCTATTCTTCTCTCTAATTTTCTGTGTTTATGCTCTCTGGGCAGCCCAAACTAGCTAGGGTTTGCCCAAATCTGATCCAGATCAACCATGCAGACCTTGTGCATGGAAGATCTGAGATTTTTATAGAAAATTAAAAGTCTGTTATGCTGTTCTTGGGAGCCAAACCTGGCTGTGCCCTACTGCACTGCCAGGGTTGCTCCTAATGAGCTGGAATGGAACCCTGGATGTAAGCCTGGCTGCAGAGACCTAAATCTAGGTGGTTACAGCCCTAGACCACCATTTTCTAGCCTTACCTAGGGCTAAAACCGAAATCCCTGCCCAGCAAAACCCTGTGATACTATTCACTGGGACTGCTTGGGCAGCCACTGTCAGCCAGATAGTGGATCTGATGGATGATCAGCTTGGACCATGATGTAGACCATCACTTGGGCTACATAACCCCATTGCATGCATGGGCTGAAGGCTAGGCCTCTATCCATGAAGCCAAGCCTTGGAAACTCAGCCCACATCGATTCTACAGCCATTGGGTGATGCAGACATCGCCCAGAGCCAACGCCCAATGAGTGAAAACCTATTGTATTGATGGACAAACTTGGGGGACCTCACCCTTTGACCCCTGGACATTGTAGGAAGGTTGGAAAATGACTAAAATACCCTTCCCCACATCTATCCTCGGTGGAAGAACACTTTGGAACCCTGGTGGGCCCTGCAAGTGAAAGATACCCTACTGTGCTTAGTCCTACAGCACAGACAAGCTGTGGACAGCACTGTAAACATATTCTGACCTAGGGTCAGGTGCAAACTTTATTAATGACTATTTTACTATTTGAGCCACTGACACTGGTTGAGGCACCAGGACATGACCTAAGGCCCAGTGCAAGGCCCAGTGATTCCAAGTGAGAACCAACTGAACCCCGGGTCAACCCGGTAACTTCAGGGTAACCATAGGACTCCCAGTGATAGACTGACAACTTAACATGATAACTTTTGATTTACATCTAGGACTTGATCCCGTGCTCGAGGACCACTATCAAACTGCTATGGGAACTGAGTTTGCAACTGAGGTCTTAGAACCCAACTCAGGTGGGTGAATAATTCTATCATATGTGTATATGTAATTATGATCTGATGCCAACTAATAAGAATTGAAATCATAAATGTTGTGTTACTTGCTTTTATTTCAAGATACTCAAATCACTGCATAATGATTGTCTGTTGATCAACACTATGAATTCTTATGTGATGACTGTGAATGTTAGACTAGATGTCGTAGTCAGCTTGGAAATGAGGCCCGTGGTAGCCCGTAGTATGGGATGCGGTTGACACCACCTGACTCATACGATGCCATATGGACATGGGGTTAGAGTTTCATCACCCGTGCTACGCACCCTTGCCAACAGGAGTTAAGGTGTTGGATGCCTGTGGGGGCAATCATCAGAAAATGAGAAAAGAGAAAAAGGAATGAATAGAACACCGGAATGGTGCATAAATGAAAGAACATCGGAATGGTGCATATGGGCTATAAGCCAGAAAAGAAAAGAAAAGAGAAAAGAAATGGATTGTCCCACGGGTTAATCACAAAGGGCTGATCGGGCTGACCTTGGTGAACGAATGTGGGAGCTGACTAGTCCTCTCCAATAACTCAATGGTTGTATCACGGGAAGGGGTTAGAAGCCCGCACCAGGGATACATGTAGTGGGGATTGTAGTAGCACAAACTCGACTTAGTTGTATTGCTAGGTGGCTAATAAATAAACTGGACTTACATATCATGTAGGATCATATGAACTGTGAATTATGATTGCATGTGCATGCATGATTGATGTTATTTGCTCACGAGCTCGGTGGGGCTC